>NC_134098.1:44340181-44967681 GCF_000715075.1 Nicotiana tabacum
AAGGAAATAAATGTTGTCACCTTATCTAGCAATAAGGTGGAGGGAATCAGCAAATAACAACTACAGAAACCGGTGTCAACTTCCATTTCCGTCCTGGTTGGGACGATGGAGAGGAAGAGACATTGGATATTTACCAGGTGCCAGATCTTTCCAGGAATCGGAAGAAATAAATGCAACAAAGTCAATCACAAAAGAGCTTGAACAAGTCGCTCTGTTCACGAAATTCCCGGAGAGGAAGGTTTACTTGGGAACAAGGTTGAGCCCCGAACTCAGGCATAAAGCTATTGAATTTTTAACAACTAACATAGATTGTTTTGCGTGGTCTCATTTAGATATGCATGTATTCAATTGGAAGTGGCTATCCACAAGCTAATTTTAGACCCTAATTTCCCTCCGATAAAGCAGAAGAAGCGGCCGATAGCCAAGGTCAGAAATAAGTTTGTAAAAGAAGAGGTAACCATGTTGCTAAATATAGGACCAACAGGTGAAGTAAGTTATCCTGATTGGTTAGCTAACGTAGTAGTAGTACCTAAAAGGAATAGTAAATTTAGAATGTGTATAGACTATAAAGATTTAAATAAGGCTTGCCCTATGGATTCTTTTCTATTGCCATACATCGACCAAATGATTGATGTTACAGCTGGGCATGAACTGATGAGTTTTCTTGATGCATACTCCTAGTATAATCAAATTAGGATGCATCCGGAGGATCAAGAAAAAACCTCATTCATTATAAATTCAGGTACATATTGTTATAATGTGATGCTTTTTGGGCTTAAAAATACCAACGCCACTCATCAAAGGCTTGTTAATAAAATGTTTGAACGTCAAATAGGTAAAACCATGGAAGTCTATATAGATGACATGTTGGTTAATGTAACGACCCGATTTAACGTTTTAAGAATTTATGCCCTGTTCAGTGACTTAAGGTCTCGAGCAGCTTCACAATATGTATTATGACCCGTGGGTGTGATCGAGTTTGATTTACTAAAGATTCGGAATTAAATTAAAAGAGCAATCCTTAATTTGAAGCTTAAATGAAAAGAGTTGACCCGAGAGTTGACTTCTAAGCAAACGACTCCGGAATGAAATTTGGATGATGTCAATATATCTGTATGGTGATTTTAGACTTAGGAGCGTGTCCATAAAATTATTTGGAGGTCCGTAGTGGAATTAAGCTTGAAATGCCGAATGTTGAATTTTTGGGAAGTTTGACCGGAGGGGTGACTTTTTGATATCGAGGTCGGAATCTGATTCTAGAAATTTGAATAGGTTCGTTATGTCATATATGACTTGTGTGCAAAATTTGAAGTCATTCCGGATTGATTTGATGTGTTTCCCCACAAGTTATAGAATTTGAAAGTTCAAAGTTCATAGATTTTGATTTGGGGTGTGATTCATCGTTTCGATGTTGTTCAATGTGATTTGAGGCCTCGAGCAAGTTCGTAATGTGTTATGAGACTGGTTGGTATGATTGGTTGAGGTCCCGGGGGCTTCGGGTGTATTTCGGGGTGGTTTCGGATCATTTGGAGTTGTTTTGGAACTGTTAATTCTGGTGTCTAGTTTCCTTCTTCGCGAACGCGAAGGAAGTCCCGCGTCCGCGAAGAAAATATTTTGGGGGTGCTTGATTTGACCTTCGCGAACAGAAAGGAGTGGACGCGAACGCAAGGCAAGGTCTGGTCAAGCTTACGCGAACGCGACACAGTGGTCGCGAACGTGAAGAAGGACGGGGAGCCGGGACCCTGAGCCATTAACCCTTCGTGAACGCGAAGCATGGACTACGAACGCGAAGAAGGAGGGCAGTTGGCTACCGCGAACTCGAGATCTTGAACGTGAACGTGATGCTGTGCATGGTCAGTCCTTCGCGAACGCGACACTGGTCACGCAAACGCGAAGAAGAAAAGCCTAGGCAGTGAGTTTAAGTTTAGAAAATGGTCCCTAAGACTAGGTGCCATCACGATATCCAACGGAGGAGAAATTGGGTCGTGAGAAGTTGGTATCAAAGCTCTAGGTTCATAGGTGCTACAAGTCATAAGCGAGTTTAGTAGAGTCTTGTGGATCGATACAGAGATGTCTGTACTTATCTTCGAGAGGCTACAGAACTATTAGGATAATATCACTTCTTTCATTTCATCGTGTGAGTTCATTGATCTCAAAGTTTGAACTTTTATCATTCCATTCTCTCACAGATGGTGAGGACACGAGCTGCAGTTGTTGATAACGTTACCCCGGAGCGGATGTCGCTAGAGGCAGAGGCAGAGGCCGACAAGGAGCACGTGCCGCAACCAGAGTAACTCTAGAGCAGTAGGTTCATATTGGTCAGGTTCCGGGTATAGTACCAGTATAACCCGTTATTCCGGTCTGGCCAGAGGCATAAAAAAAAAAGAGGCTTGAGAGGTTTAAGAAGTATAACCCACCTACTTTCAGTGGCACAACTTCAGAGGATGCGCAAGGATTTCTAGAGAAGTGTCACTGTATTCTCCACACCATGGGTATTGTGGAAGTGAGCGGAGTTGCCTTTACTATATTTTAACCGTCAGGCGCATCGTATCGGTGGTGGTAAATCTATGAAGAAGGTAGACCAGCCGATGCAATACTACCAACTTGGCTCAATTTTCGGAAATGTTCTTGAACGAGTTTGTTTCCCCAACTCTCCGAGATACGTGATGCACAGAGTTTGAACGGTTGCATCATGGCACAATGGCAGTGTCTGAATATGCTATCAGGTTCAGTGAGTTAGCCCATCATGCACCCATCTTAGTTCCTACAATCAGAGAACGGGTCCGCAGATTCATTGAGAGGTTCGATTATGATATTAAAAATTATGCATGGCTCGAGAGTTGCAAATTGATACTCCATTTCAACAAATAGTGGAGATCGTAAGGAAGATTGAGGGTGTTTTAGACGAGGAAAGGGAGTCTAAGGAGGCCAAAAGGTCTCCAAGATCTGGAAGGTTCAGTGGATTTTACTCTTCAGCTAGGACCCATTATAGTGAAGGCTCGAGCAGTCGGCCAGCTTAGTCCGCACATCAGACTACTCGGAGTGCTCCAGTAAGTTCTTGCGATGCACCACCGGCATGGGATTCCTATAATGGTTATTCCAGTTACCCGGCACAGAATCAGTACGAGCAACCGTGACCTCAGAGGGGTTGTTATGAATGTGGTGATACTAGGCACATCATGAGAGATTGTCCCAGACTTGGGAGGGGTGGATTTCATCATAGCACTCAAGCTACGAGCTTTATTACAGTTAATACTCCAGGTGCACAATCAGTTAAAGGTGGAGGACATGCGGGTAGTAGGCGCCTAAGAGGTGGAGGCCCGACCCATTGATTTAATCACTATGATTTGGCTGACGACAATATACCAAATGGTGTCAACATAGGTACGATCTTGATTTTTATTATAAAAGGATATTTTCCTTAATTTGATTCAGTTCTGAATATTGAGGTGAGTCCTCCTATTATGCTCCACTTATGGGCGAGCTTCGTAAATTTGTGACCCACTTATATGTTTATCCCTATTGGGAGATTTAAAGATGTGAACTCGTGTCTGTCATTATATTTTTGGTACACAATTGAGGGCTATAAGACCAAAAGTAATTTTTATTATTCATTTCAGTGGGTTCAATGTGTTTCGGAATAATTGATTCCAATTTTTATGAATTATATGCCCTACCGGTAGGAGGGTTCATTATGTGTTGTGAAAACTGTTTATGAAATATATTGAAAAGAAGAAAAAAAGGAAAAAATGAAATTTCAGTTAGCACAATGTGCAAAACACTTGTGATTCGGAGTTGAGGACGAGATCCTCGCATTTTTACATGATGTGAATTATGGGCTCCTCTGTGGTGGAAGTTATATAAGGACGAGGTCCTTGTGGTAAAATATTTACGAGTTTAAAATTCTCCCTTTGTGAAAATTAATTTGTATAATAATATTAATAGGGAGTCATGCTTGTTAGGCTTTTTTGATAATTCTTGTATATTTTCTGTGCATATTCAGCCATTTTCATGCTGTAAATATTGAGTTTTAGCCTATGAGATGAGTGCTCAGGTGGCTTTAAATGTGACTCAGTAATCCGAGTAAGTAATCATGAGGTCTTCATGCCTCACATTCTGTTGTCAGTATTGTGAAAATTCGAAATGAGGTGGATGATGTTGAAATTTATTTATGAACAGCTTTTAAGACCAGAGATGTGGTGATGAGTGTACATATGATGTGCATCATGCCTGGATATCATTATGATAATGCAATGCTTGTAATGCAGAGATTAGTGTTATTGATATATACATTGTGGGGCTTTGTTGAGTTGTGGATATGTTGTTAGGAGTTGTTTGGTGTTACTCTGGCAGGTGGATAGGCCCAATTACAGGGGAGACTCTGCCGAAATTTCTGAAAAATTTGGGAGTTAGTAAAAAACTTGAAGGATTGAGAATTCCAAAAGAAGAGATAAATATGTTATGTGTTTGAAGGCGAAAGATCCTAAGCGGGGAATAATGCAGCACCCCAAAGAAAGTTTTGAATTACTTCAACACTATCGAGAAAATTGATGTGTGCATAGGCACGAGTTGCTATAGCTAGTTGAGACTAATATTGTGCGTTGTTGTGAGAAATCAGGCCTTTTGAAAATATTGGAGCGTAAGAAAATGGCCTTAAAGTTTTCAAGTATGTATAAAAGAAATAATCTCAAATGAGATGATGTTATCACGCTTATCCCAAATGCGGTAGCGTGGAATCAACCGTGAGTATATGTGTAAAGGTAAAATCATCAATTTGGTAATCTCAAAATAATTCTTAGAACGTTCGAGGATGAACGTTTGTTTAAGAGGTGGAGAATGTAACGACCCGACTTGTCATTTTAAAAATTTACACCCCGTTCAGTGACTTAAGGTCTCGAGTAGCTTCGCAATGTGTATTATGACCCGCGAGTATGGTCGAGTTTGATTTACTAAAGATTCAGAATTAAATTAAAAGAGCAATCCTTAATTTGAAGCTTAAATGGAAAGAGTTGACCGGAGAGTTGACTTCTAAGCAAATGACTCCGGAATGAAATTTTGATGATGTTAATAGCTCCGTATGGTGATTTTGGACTTAGGAGCGTGTCCGTAAAATTATTTGGAGGTCCGTAGTGGAATTAAACTTAAAATGCCGAAAGTTAAATTTTTGGAAAGTTTGACCGAGGGGTTGACTTTTTGATATCGAGGTCGGAATCCTATTCTGGAAATTTGAATAGGTCCGTTATGTCATTTATGACTTGTGTGCAAAATTTGAAGTCATTCCGGATTGATTTGATGTGTTTCCGCACAAGTTATAGAATTTGAAAGTTTAAAGTTCATAGATTTTGATTTGGGATGTGATTCATCGTTTCGATGTTGTTCAATGTGATTTGAGGCCTCGAGCAAGTTCGTAATGTGTTATAGGACTAGTTGGTATGATTGGTTGAGGTCCCGGGGGCCTCGGGTGTATTTCGGGGTGGTTTCGGATCATTTGGAGCTGTTTTGGAACTGTTGATTCTGGTGTATGGTAATGTTTTGGGGGTGCTGGATTTGACCTTCGCGAACGCGAAAAAGTGTACGCGAACGCAAGGTAAGGTCTGGTCAAGAATATGCGAACGCGACGCAGTGGTCGCGAACGCAAAGAAGGAAGGGGAGCCGGGACCCTGAGCCATTAACCCTTCGCGAACGCGAAGCATGGACTGCGAAAGCGAAGAAGGAGGGCAATTGGCTACCGCGAATGCGAGAGCTTGAACGTCAACGCGATGCTGTGCATGGTCAGGCCTTCGCGAACGCGACACTGGTCACGCGAACACGAAGAAGAAAAGCCTGGGCAGTGAGTTTAAGTTCAGAAAATGGGACTTTGTCCCATTTTCCATTTTTGACAGATTGGAGCTCGGGATGAGGCGATTTTGGGAGATTTTCAGAGGAAACAACGGGGTAAGTATTCTTAACTCAATATTGGTTAAATTACTCAAATTCATGGTTGTTTTAACATTTAATCTCTGAATTAAGTTGGAAAACAATTGTGAAAACCCTCTTGATTCAATTTAAGATTTGGAGGTCGAGTTGTTATCGGAATTGAATAAAATTAGTATGGTTGAACTCTTATCGGAATGGGCATTCATATTTTGTAACTTTTATCGGGTTCCGAGACGTGGGCCCTACAGGCAAATTTGAGTTAATTTCGAAATTTTCGTTGAAATGTTGATTTCCTTAATTAGATGAGTCTATTATTGTTGTAATTATGATATGTAATTGCTTTTGGCTAGATTTGGGCCATTCAGTGCTGGATATTCGTGGAAAGGGCATTCTTACGGATTGATTGAGCTTGACTCGAGGTAAGTATCTTGCCTAACTTTGTGTGGGAGAACTACCCCTTAGGATTTGAGTCATCTAGGCTGATTGTAACCTGTGTACGCGAGGTGGCGAGTACGTGCTCATACTTATTTGTGGAAAGTTGGCCTTTTAGGGTTCTTATGTCCTTATATTCACCGTGTATGATGTTGTTCTTGATACGCTTGAATTTCTATTTGCTAGTTTCACCTTTACATGCTTTGATTAGAGATCATTGCTTTGGGATTCACTCTTACTGCTTATTGGACCCTTATTCGACGTAACCAAAGATTTTACCTCTTCTATCGTCGTGTTATATTTTTCATAACTGCTTATCTTTAATTGAAAGCATTATTTTCTCATCCTATAATTGTTTAGTCTTAATTGGAGTTATGATTATCTTCCATTGCTTATCCTTACTTGAATTGTTGAATATTCCTCGTAATTGCTCAACCTCAAAAGGAATTTAGATAACCTATATCTTAGTTGACTTGCCATTATTTGGAACTATTTGACTCGTGTTGGCTTCTTATCGTTGACTTGAATATTGTGGAATCGTTGCTATATTTTGTTTTGTTTTCCCTTGTTAAGTTGTTCTCCTTGTGCCTAGAATTCTTCACTGTGGTTATTTACTTGTGAATGAGTTCTACCATTCTTGTGATTTAAGTTCTTGAGTTGATTTGCTCGTTGTACCTTGCATCTTTGTCATTGTTGCTTTTGTACCTGTGTTGGTGATGTACGAGATTTCTGTAGTGTTATAGTTGTTATCTCTGTTGTTTGCGTTGCATATTTAAATTGGGACTACAGACGTATTCCGGGAGATCCCCCAGCACTGCATATTTAAATTGGGACTACAGACGTATTCCGGGAGATCCCTCTGTCTTGCATATTTACTTTGGGATTATGAACGTATTCCGGGAGATCTCCCAGCACTGCATATTTAAATTGGGACTACAGACGTATTTCGGGAGATCCCCCTGTCTTGCATATTTAATTCGGGACTACGAGACGGTATCCCGGTAGATTCCCCTGTGGTTATATCTGTGTTTGGAGCTGCTAATCTTCCATGCTTAGGTGTCACGGGGTGACTTATACTCGAAAGATATTACTGGAAAAGTTTATATTTGAAAGGTTTTTATCTTGAAAGAACTATATTTGAAAGATAGCTATTTTGAAGGAAGAATACTTCAAAAAAATAAATTTCTTATTGGAAAGAATTATATTCTAAAGACCTCAATTTAAAAACGTACGGGTGAAAGTTTACACTTGAAGGATTTGATTAATTTATTGGGGTTTGTTGGCTAAGTCCTGATGTGAAATCTATTGCAGTTGCTGAGTTACTACTTGCCTTTACTGTATTGTGATTTTCGGATTTGGGTTGTGTTTTCGTTCATTCTTCTGTGTCTTATTCTGGTGTTCCGCTGTTACTTGCTGTTTTTCCTTCCTTATTGCAGTTGTTATGTCGTTAGCCATATCGTGTGGTCCTTAGATAGATGTCATATTCTGCCATCCCTATACTTATACTTGTTCAGTTCATTAGACCAGTGGGTGTCTTGACTAGTCCTCGTCACTACTTCACTGAGGTTAGTCTTGATACTTACTGGGCACCGCTGTGGTGTGCTCTTGCTACTCTTCTGCACATTTTTATACAGATCCAGGTATCGATCGTTAGTAGCTGTGCGGATCCTTGCTGAGGAGACTCAAGGTAAACTTGTCGCTACGTTCGCAGGCTTCGGAGTCGCCTTCCTATTTTGTATTTACACCGTTTTTACTTACTTCTGAACAGTTGTATTTAGAAGTGATAGCAAACTCTGTAGAGTTTATGACTTGTACTACCGATTTTGGGAAATTATAAATTTTGTAAAGATTTCTATATCGAGACTGTTAGATTTCCTTTGTTATTGTTATTACTCAGTAAATGTTAGGCTTACCTAGTCCCTAAGACTAGGTGCCATCACGATACCTAACGGAGGGAAAATTGGGTCGTGACAGTTAAGTCTCTTAGTGCAGGGGATCATTTGACCCATCTTCAAGAAATATTTGAGATATTGAGGAAGTACAAGATAAAGCTCAATCCGTAGAAGTGCACTTTTGGAGTTCGGTCCGGGAAATTTCTTGTACTCTTGGTTTCTCAAAGAGGAATTGAAGTAAATACTGACAAGATTTAGGCCATAGAAGATATCCATGACCAACTGAAAAGTGAAAAGAAGGTGTAAAGATTGACCGACAGGTTGGCGGCCCTTAGCAGATTCATATCAAGGTCGTCAGAGAAATGTCACCATTTCTTTTCACTTTTAATGAATAAGAATGATTTCTTGTGAACTCCGGAATGTCAACAAGAGGTGGGAGACCTGAAGAGGTATTTCTCTAGACCTCCGTTAATGTCTAAACCAAAGGAGGGAGAACAATTGTTAATTTATTTAATGATATCAGATGTTGCGGTGAGTGCAAACCTCGTCCGAAAAGAAGAAGGTACGCAATTTACTATATATTATATTAGTAAAATATTATCAGGTGCAAAAACATGATATCCGCACATGGAAAAGTTGGCTCTAGCTCTCGTAGTCGCCTTTTGAAAGCTTAGATCCTACTTTTAGTGTCACCCAATAGCCGTTTGGGATGACTTTTACCCTGAGGAACATCCTTCATAAACCTTAATTATAGGGTTTATTGGTTAAATGGGCAGTTGAAATTAGTGAACTTGATATTGAGTATAAACCACAGTCTACGATTAAGTCACAAGTTTTGGCTGACTTTGTGGCTGATTTTAGTCCGGAAATGATGCATTTATCTGCAAGTAGTTCTGGTATCAGAAACTACTTCTGGTGTATGGACCTTATTTATGGACGGTGCCTCTAACATAAAAGGTTCTGGTAGTACTAATCACTGCTTCAGGAGAAATCCTCATATATATGTTATCTTTGATACCAAAGAAGAGCGCATGCAGTCGTATTTGAATAAAGTTCAAATTTTACTTTCCCGGTTGAGGGAGTGGTCAGTGATCCATATTCCAAGAGAAGAGAATATAGAAGCGGATATGTTGGCTAACTTAGGTTCATCCACAAAAATAAAAGGAGCTGATTCTGGTGCAGTTGTTCAGCTGTTGCATTCGGTCCTAGACGTAGATGGCTATTGCGAAGTGAACTCAACAAACCTATTTTGGGATTGGAGAAATGAGTCCATTGAGTATTTAAGGCATGGAAAACTTCCAGATGATTCAAAAGCCTCCCAGGCATTACAAACAAAAGCTGCTCGATATTGTCTTCTAGATGGACAATTATACTGAAGGTCTTTTCAGGGTCCGTTGGCTTGGTGTTTAGGACCATCAAAAGCTGATTATGTGATGAGGGAAGTTCACGAAGGAGTTTGTGTCAATCACTGCGATGCAGATTCATAAGTGCTCAAATTGATGAGAGTTGGTTACAGTTGGCACCGAATGAAACAAGATGCAAAAGGCATTTGTACAAAAATATGATAAGTGCCAACGTCAGGCTCAACTGGTACATCAGCCGGTGAAACTTTTGCATACGTCCTTATCTTCTTCATCATCTTCAACTTCTTCCTCAGTTTTCGAGGACTCAGAGCAAGTGCTCGAGGAGCTTGAAGCAGTGGGTTGGGCAGGAAATGTTCTCGAAGGCAGTTTTCTCTAAGGCGAGGGCTTCATTGATGCAGTCATCTATATTTGCAATGCCTTCTTTGGTATCTCCTAGAGTTTTCCTCCTCATGTGATAAACTGCATGAGTTTTCTCAAGCAAGAAAGAATCTTCTTAATCTCTAAGTTTGGCTTGGAGTATTTGGATTTTCTACTGCAACTGCACATTATCAACCTTCAAGATGTCATAGGTCCTGGAAAGGTTAGTATTAGTCTTTGCATGTTAGCGGTTTTTCTCCATGACCCTTTTGATCCTTTCTTCCATTCTCTCCCTCTTCTCTTTGGATGCAGTAGCTTTCTCGGTTTTAGAACGTAAGTTCGCTTCCAGGTTGTTGATTCTTTTCATGGAAGTAGACTCGCGTTCGGCTACTAAAGTTACGGCATCCTGCAGCTCTGCCCACTTGATCTTCAATTCAGCAGCTCAGCATGCAACTGAGTGGCCTCTTGACTATGAGCCATCTTTTCTTGCTAAGTTTGCTCCAATCGGGCTTCGCGTTCGCCCATGTGAGCAACCCTTGCTCTAGAGCTGGGAGGCGCTCAGCAAGTTGATCTCGTTCAACAACAAGTTGATCCTGCTAAGCCTTAAGTGATACTTTATCCAAGATAATCTTCTATAAGCCTTATGAGACAAGGAGGTTAGCCTGTAAAGACAAAATTTGAAGTTATCAAAGGTAGTGTTTATCAAATGTAAAATAAGGAAAGAAGGATGAAGTGTACCTGAGCAGCAAGATGCATGCAGTTATTAATCAGACATTTAACAAAAAGATCATTCATTTACCTTAAGTCGTTATCTGAAGCCAAAGGCTTCAAGTAGTTGGCTACCTCCACCGTCTTGGAAAGCAAAATTCATCTAAAATCGAAAGGGTAATGCTGCGTTTACCATTAGGGTTCTTGATGGATGTCGGGAAGGCATTTTCTATGTTCTCTTGATAGGGTGATCATGGGGAACACACATCTTCCTCTTGTTCAAATGGGACCGGTGGTTAGGCAGAAGTTGGTGATGGAATAGAAGTTGAAGGAGCATCAGAAGCGGAACCCTTCTGACCGAAGGCGACAACCTGAACTCGGAAGCGGGATTCAGCATTTTCAACTAAATTGAATGCTTGAAAGAGTTCTTCTATGTCCTCCGGTTGAGCTATGGGAATTCATTTTTTTCCCTTCTCTGATGAGAAATCATTTTTATCATCGTCTTTGATTTTATCTTCATCAAAGACCACTGTGGTGGTCCTTCCGAGATCTCTTCGGTGACTGGGGGCTTCTCCTTAGCCTCAACCTTAGAGATATGTCTTCTTTTCGGCTTTTCCCCTTGGGTTGGGGACTCTGAAAAGATGCGGCTTCCCAAGAAGCAAGAGTGGCATCACGAGCCTTTTTTTGGTCAAGGGATTCATGAATTCGTTGTTGTGCCACCTTTGGGTCATATGAAATCACGAGGGTGGGATAGACAGAAGATCCATTCAGGAGGCCTATTATGCTGTTATAAAAAGTCAAAAATTATCTATGGTATAGAGATGAAAGTTAAGAAAGGAAAGGAGAAGTTTTTCTCACCATGGTTCTTTTCCTTCCAGTTGAACCTGCTTGAAATTTCCTTCCACAAACGAAAATTCGATGTGGAAGTATCTAGAATTTTCTAAACCCATTGAGTTAGGTTCTCAACTATTGGAGGAACTCAAGGGGTCGCTGAAATAAGAGGAAAGAAAGTTTAGTAAAGAGGGGAAATTCCTTTAACACAGTAAAAGAGGGATTTTAAGAAAACTTACGAATGTAGTTTCAAGATTCGGGAATAGGAGATATTGACACCGGTAAAATGACCCCGGGAGCGACAACAACGAACCTCTCCATCCAACCATATTGTTGTCGTCATCAACACTGGTAATGATGGCATGCTGACTGCGTTTTTTGAGTTTGATCACGCATCCACGGAAAATTTTAGGGGCATAAAAGTTGATCATATGTGCAAGAGTAAGGTTTTCTTAAGATCGAGAATATAGGTATCGGAGGCAAGCCATTGTTCACCATATTGCCAGCCCCACTTGAGCCAAACAAACTTGGTAGTTCCGATAAAACTCCAAAATGATTGGGTCTATTTACTTGCCAAGTCCTAAAGTAAAATGGTACCTGTAAACATAAATGTACACTGGCTTGCTAAATGTAAAACTCCCCACTTCACGAGAGGCTATAACCTCAATATTCTTCCAGCTACAATCCTATTTTACAATAGAAATACTGAGTGGGCGAATAGAAAAGGGATATTCACCAATAGCTCTATTTCTGTTATTATCGGGGTAAGAAGATTCCTTTTGAACATGGAGATCCTTTCCGCAAGACAACTAAGAAGGGATGGTGGTGGTTGTAGAGGGAGGATCAACATCGGGTTTCTTAGACTTGTCCTTGTTGGATGGGCCACTGCCGATGCAAGTCCCTTTGTAACTGGAAGAAGAAATAGCAGAAAACATAGTGATGGGAAGTACGAATTTGTAAATTTTGCTAAGAAAAAGGGAGTCGCAGAAAAACATTAAGAAGACTTAGAGAAGAAAGTTGTAAAAGTAAAAGAGCACAATGCAAGCTTATCATTAACTAGGTAACTAGCGAAAATACTTGTCGAATCACAGGACAACACGTGTTCGGCTCATTAGATGCAAAGAGACATGCATCCTTTCAAGCGTCAGAAACCGTTCAAGAACTTTCCCGCCAAGAAAAGAGAAGGTTTTATCTACTTTCAAGTCATATCAAGTTGAGTCACCGAAAAGTAGAGGGACTATCTGTATGGGGTAAAATTAACAAGTGACAGGTAGACGTTCGTCGAGTTCGTACGTGGCAGTAAAGACGGGTAGGAGATGACTTAGCAAATAGCTGATACCGGGTACAAGCATGTGACCCGTATTATATGAGCTCCAGAGACATCAAAATCGAAGAGGAAAATTTGAAAGCAAGGTACCGGTTGAAGAAGATAGCATTAAAGGAGCAGTCGTTACAGATAATCATATTTACATTCAACCGTTATGTAGTTATCAAGAGGGATCTTTATTCATCTTAAAGAGGAGCTTGATTTGGGGATCTTGTCTCCCCTAATTTAGCTATAAATAGAGAAATTTGTACTCATAGAAAATGAACTTATCTGAAAAAAGGCAAAGATTACTCTCTTATTCTGTAAAATATTACCTTTCTTATTCAAAGTTTTCAACATTGCTCTTGTTTTCAGAGAAGTTCAATTCACGGCCCAAACTTGTCTTTTCTTCAATTATTCTTATTTTATTCATTTCTGTTCTTCATTATTTTATTTACTCAGATGAATTTAATCCACGTGACTATAAACTATATTATAAATTTAACTATATTATTTTACGGGTAAACACATTCCATGAATTTTTCAATTTGAGCCACAGTGGCCATGATATGACCTCCAACATCTCTTTGAGAAAATGTTATAGGAGAATATTTGTGTAATTTTTTAATTATCAGAAACTATATTGTATCAATACCGGAGCGATAAAGTCTGTTTTCAAAAACCAAACCTTGTTACTAGTTGGAACTTGGCCTAATGTATTCTAGTTATGAAGGTTTTAAGACAATAATTAGTATTTGCCATCACATCATGTATAGAGATTAGAGATTGTCAAATTACTCCAACTGGGTTAGCTACGCTGATTTTCTCACTGGAGAAAAGCTAATATTTTTTAAGAAACCTATTTGTTTGTACTTTTTCTTCGACTAGGTTAGTTCTTAAATTTTTTTGGAATACTTTATTCTCATAGAACCTTTTCAAAACAACAAATCATACAGTTTTACTTGACCACTAAGACTCAGTCATTTTGGTATTCGTAGAAGTTCATTACGAGAAAGTGTATTTTTAATTTTCACTTTGAATTATTTTAATCCTCCTATAGGAGTAATATAAAATCAATTTTAACGTGATTAACTTTTTTAGCAAAGTCTGAAGGATAGAAGTCTCTGTTGCATCTTTTTTCTTCTTCTCTGATGAGAAACCGTTTCATTATCGTCCTCGATTTTATCTTCATCAAAGACCACTGTGGCAGTCCTTCCGGGATATCTTCGGTGACTGGGGGCTTCTCCTTAGCCTCAACCTTAGAAGTATGTCTTCTTTTCGGCTTTTTCCCTTGGGTTGGGGACTCTGAGAAGATGCGGCTTCACCAGAAGCAAGAGCGGCATCACGAGCCCTTTTATGGTCAAGTGATTCTTGAATTCGTTGTTGTGCCACCTTTGGGTCATGTGAAATCACGACGGTGGGACAGACGGAAGATCCCTTCAGGAGGCCTAACATGATGTTGTAAAAAGTCAAAAAATTTCTATTGTATAGAGAAAAAAGTTAAGAAAGGAAAGGGGAAGTTTTTCTCACCATGGTTCTTTTCCTTCTAGTTGAACCTACTTGAAATTTCCTTCCACAAACGGAAATTCGATGTGGAAGTATCTAGAATTTTCCAAACCCATTAAGTTAGGTTCTCAACTGTTGGATAAACTCAAGGGTTCGTTGAAATAAGTGGAAAGAAAGTTTAGTAAAGAGGGGAAATTCCTTTAACACAGTAAAAGAGGGATTTTAAGAAAGCTTACGAGTGTAGTTCAAAGATTCGGGAATAGGAGATATTGACACTGGTAAAATGACCCTGGGAGCGACAACAATGAATCTCTCCATCCAACCATGTCGTTGTCGTCATCAACATTGGTAACGATGGCATGGTGACTGTATTTGCTGAGTTTGATCGCGCATCCACGGAAAATTTTAGGGGCATAAAAGTTGATCATATGTGCAAGAGCAAGGTCTTCCTAAGCTCAAGAATATAGGTATCGGAGGCAAGCCACCGTGCGCCATATTGCCAGCCCCACTTGAGCCAAACAAACTTGGTAGTTCTGGCAAAACTCCAAGATGATTGGGTCTATTTCCTTGCCATGTCCTAAAGTAAAAGGGTACCTGTAAACATAAATGTACACTGGCTTGCTAAATGTAAAACTCTCCACTTCACGAGGGGCTAAAGCCTTAATACTCTTCCAGCCACAGTCTTCTTTTACAACAGAAATACTGGGTGGGCTAATAGAAGATGGATATTCACCAATAGCTCTGTTTCTGTTGTTATCGGGGTCAAGAGATTCCTTTTGAACATGGAGATCCTTTTCGCAAGACAACTAAGAAGGGGTGATGGTGGTTGTAGAGGGAGGATCAGTGTCGGGTTTCTTAGACTTGTTCTTGTTGGATGGGCCGCTGCCGATGCAAGTCCATGTGTAACTGGAAGAAGAAATAACAAAAAACATAGTGATGAGAAGTATGAATTTGTAAATGTTGCTGAGAAAAGGGAAGTTGTAGAAAAACTTTAAGAAGACTCGGAGAAGAAAGTTGTAAAAGTAAAAGACGAATGTGGTGAAAGACTGAAAGGGGAAGAAGTTTATAGGCGGCACAATGCAAGCTTATCATTACCTAGGTAACTGGCAAAAATACTTGTCGAATCACAGGACAACACGTGTTCGGCTCATTAAATGCAAAGAGACATGCATCCTTTCAAGTGTCAGAAACCGTTCAAGAACTTTCTCGTCAAGAAAAGAGAAGGTTTTATCTACTTTCCAGTCATATCAAGTTGAGTCACCGAAAAGTAGAGGGACTATTTGTATGGGGTAAAATTAGCAAGTGACAGGTAGACGTTCGTCGAGTGGCAGTAAAGACGGGTAGGAGATGACTTAGCAAATAGCTGACACCGGGTACAAGCATGTGACCGGTATTATATGAGCTCCGAAGACATCAAAATCGAAGAGGAAAATTTGAAAGCAAGGTACCGGTTGAAGAAGATAGCATTAAAGGAGCAGTCATTACAGAGAATCATATTTACATTCAACTGTTATATAGTTATCAAGAAGGATCTTTATTCATCTTAAAGAGGAGCTTGATTTGGGGATCTTGTCTCCCCTAATTTAGCTATAAATAGAGAAATTTATACTCATAGAAAATGAACTTATCTGAAAAAAGGCTAAGAGTAACTCTTATTCCGTAAAATCTTACCTTTCTTATACAAAGTTTTCAACATTGCTCTTGTTTCGAGAGAAGTTCAATTCACGGCCCAAACTTGTCTTTTCTTCAATTATTTTTATTTTATTCGTTTCTGTTCTTCATTATTTTATTTACTCAGATCAATTTAATCCACGTGACTATAAATTATATTACAAATTCAATTGTACCGTCTTACGGGTAAACACATGTCATGAATTTTCCAATTTGAGCCGAAGAGGCCATGATATGACCTCCAACATCTCTTTGAGAAAATGTTATAGGAGAATATTTGTGTAATTGTTTAATTATCGGAAACTATATTGTATCAATACCGGAGACAATAGAGTCTGTTTTCAAAAACCAAACCTTGTTACTAGTTGGAACTTGGCCTAATGTATTCTAGTTTTGAAGGTTTTAAGACAATAATTAGCATTTGCCACCACATCATGTATAGAGATTAGAGATTGTCAAATTACTCCAACTGGGTTAGCTACGCTGATTTTCTCACTGGAGAAAAAGCTAACACTTTTTAAGAAACCTATTTGTTTGTACTTTTTCTTCGACTAGGTTAGTTCTTAAATTTTTTTGGAATATTTTATACTCATAGAACCTTTTCAAAACAACAAATCATACAGTTTTACTTGACCACTAAGACTCAGTCGTTTTGGTATTCGTAGAAGTTCATTACGAGAAAGTGTATTTTCAATTTTCACTTTGAATTATTTTAATCCTCCTATAGGAGTAATATAAAATCAATTTTAACGTGACTAACTTTTTCAAAAACTTCAATTTTGTTACATGTTTTTACCAACTATAGAAATTTCTCGCTTTACTAATGATTACACTGATAAAGAAACTTGATATCTCATATGTATGAACTACTCCTTCCGTCCCATTTTAACCGTCAATTTATCATAAAAAAGTTTATCCCAAAATAATACTTCAAAAATGAGAATTCAAGACTAAATTTATTAATTGTTTTCAACTATATCCTTAATGTTAAAAAATAATAGTTCTTTTTAATGCTACTCAATTCTCAAAAAGTATTTAATAAGGGTAAAACTTAATAAATTACACCTTGTATTTGTTATTTTTCTTAAGGGGCATGAAAAAGCCTAAGTGAATATTAAAATGGGACAAAGGGAATAGTAAACATGTCATGCTATTTGGGCATCTCACAATCTCCAAGTAAATTAAGACAAAATTAATTACAATCACATATAAGCTGAGGGAAGAGAATTTAATTAACTTTTAATCTTATTTGTTAAAGCCTAAAATCCATCACATACACTAACATAATATGGTACAGTATTACTTACAACTTTTGACATAAAGAGTGCGTTGGTACGGAGAAAAATATTTTCTAAAATTTTTTTCTTCTAATTTTTTAATTGAAAATATATTTTTCCTGTGAACTCAATTTCCTTCAATTTAAGGAAAATGATCACTTCCATGTAAGGAGGAGAATTGTTTTTATCTAAAATTCTCTTTTAATCATCCTCACCCCATCCCTACCCCACCAATACACCTTTGCCACTCCAAACCTCCCTAACTTACCCGCTCGACCCCCAACCCCGAGCACCTAGCCCACACACACCCCTAGCCCAACCTCCCCACCCCTGCGCCTCGCCATTGACATTCCCTTACCGCCTGCCTAACTATAACGACACCTCGCCCAGCCGCCCCAACACCTCAACCCTTAGTCCCTCTGGTATCGGACCCTGAAATCTCGCACCAACCTCCCACGCTCTCGGCACCTCTTGCCCCTAACACCACCATATCCACCCTTCACCTCGGTACCTCCACCCACCCCTTCGCCCACCCCCTACCTGCCTCAGCTTCAGACACCCTACCTTTGACCCTAATCCTCGACCCCTACAATCAACCCCTGATCGTTATGATCTCAATTCAAGAGTTTGGGTCAGGGTTGAGATCAGGGAATGAGTTGGGGTTTCAGTCGAGTGTCAGGTTTCGGGGTCGGGTTAGGGTCTGAGTTAGGTGTCGAGTATCAAGGTTGGAGTTAGAGTTGAGGCTTAGGGATCGGGGTGAGGGTCGGGATTCGAGGGTTGAGCTTAGGAGTTAAGGCCGGGATCAGGTTTGAGCTCTGCTCCGGGGTTGAGGACTGAGGGTTAAGTGTTAGGTCGAGGTCAAGTCAGGGTTGGGATCATGTCTGGTCGAGGGTCAGATGTTGTGTCAAAGTCGAGGTCAAGTCGGGGTTTGGGGTCATGTCTGGTCGAGGGTAAGATGTTGTGTCAAAGTCGAGGTCGGGATTGAGTGTCAGATCTTCGGGTGGGGTTGTGGTTCAAGTCAGGTTCAGGTCTCAAGACTCGAGGTCGAGGTCGAGGCTCTAGTTTCGAGCCTCGAGGTCGGGACTCGAGCTCGAGGGTCGAGGCTTGGAGGTCGTGTCTAAGGTTGGGTCTAAGGTCGGAGTTCGAGTTTGGGGTCAAGGTTAGAGATGGGGTTGGGGTCAGGCTTAGGTGTCGGTGGTTGGAGTTGTGGGTCAGGCTCGGGAGTCGGGCTCGGGGTAAGGAATCCCCCCTGCCATGTCCCCTATATTTTTGCCTAGATTATATATAAATATTCATTGGACAATATTTTCTGCTTACTAACCGAACATCAGAAAATAAGTAAGAAAACCATTTGTTTTCAAGAAAAATATTTTTTAGGAATAATTTTTTGTGAAAAACTTTTTCCTTTGTACCAAAACACACCAAAAAGAAAAACATACATTTCAAATGTCATTGGACTTAGAAGTCTTAGTTTCCTAATCGAATTCCTTAATAAAAGGGGAAGATGGAAGAACTTGACTATTACAACTCCTCAAATACTGATTTCTTCCGTATTAGTTAGATGTGAATAATTAATTTTGCCTCCACTAAAATTTAAACTTGAAATTCTATGATTATTACCTCACTTCATTGATCACCAAATTACATTCTCAATCGTGAATATGAGTAATTTAATTTGGAAGAACAAATGAAAGAGGTAGTGGAAAATGCTCTTCGAATTTCATGTGGTATTATGTCTTGTGTTTCTCTTGTACCTTATAATTATTTATAGGTATAACTACCCTGCAAAGTAAACGTATGGATCCATATTGGTTGATACTAATAATAAGATGTCTTTCGCTGGTGATTTTTTTTTTATCTACTTGATGTGACTGTGAGAGTGACTTAACAATAGACCATTTTTTTTTAACTTTCCTAGTTAAAGAAGTAATATCAACAAACAACACGAGTTAACTCAAATAATTCCTCAAGTTTTGGAGTAAGTCTACGTACTTTTGTTCTTTCTTATATTACCTTAAGCATATACTACTAGTGCTGCTTTCATTTATTCAACCTGGTTCAGTCCATGCCTAGTAGGTTTTGGTTGGCTCTATAACTCAACAGTCCCTGAGCCATTGCTTTTATTCAAGCTAGGTTTCATCTAATGAGTTACTTAATATATTCTGCTATCTAATAATTCATGTAGTTTACTTTTACACCCTACTCGAGAAAAGAAAAACTTGGCATTTATTCTTTTGCATCCAAAAAACCTTCCCATTTCCTTAGAGGAAATATGTTTCCTATAAAAAGCTAACACAACAACAATAACAATTTGCCTCAGTTCTAAAATAATTACGCTTGGTTACATGAATTTGTTATGTTTAATTTTGGCATGTTTCGTCGCGCCATTCAATCATTTATTTTTTACTACACATTAGGAAATTTAAATCCGTCACTCAATTTAGCTAAAATAGAGATTTTCTAAATCCATCACATATTCCTACGTTCTCAACTTCTCATATAATTTCTAGGCAAATTTAAGAGTTTTCTATCAAATAGCTGACCTTATGTGACTGCTATAATAAGAAAATAATTAATTCATATTATTTCATATTAGGTTTTAAATACTTCAATAATAGCTCTACCTTTTAATTCTGATTTTTATTGTAAACATTTATTCAAAAATTTAATCTTTAAAATCCAAACCAGTCAATTACAATAACAACAACAATAACAATAACAATAACAATAACAATAATAATAATAATAACCAGTCAAAATAAGTGGGGGGTCTACAAGCAAAGTTCAAAATTACGAGGGCTTATTTGCAATTTGTACAGAAGAACTCAATTTAAATGAGAACAGAGGGCAGATTCAGCAACAAGTACACATGAAGACGAAGCGCAATCGTCCTTCCAACTCCCGTAAACCCACTTCTAATGTCCGAACCGAGACACTAATAGCTTGTTTGGCCAAAGCTTTTACTTTAGTTTGGGTAAAAATTAAGTTATTTGATCAAACTTTTAGATTAAAAAAAATAAAAAAATTTAGAAGCAGAAAAAAATAATTTATCAAAAATCACTTATCTGATAAACACTTTTGAGAAAAATATATTTAAAAGTAGTTTTTAAAAGTTTGGCTAAATATTAATTACTGCTCAAAAATACTTTTCAAATTAATTAACCAAACACAAATTGCTTCTCATCACAAACACGTTTTTGAAAAGTAATTTTGAAAAAACTCTTCTCAAAATAATCCAAAATAAAATTAGTAATTCACCTATTTATTTTCTTTGTTCTTCCTTTTTTCTTCTTGCTTTCTCATTGCTACTATTCCTTTTCCCAACCCAAGGTAGAGTGAAAACCTCATCCCACTAATCCCCAAAAAACCCAACACACCATTTGCTTAGAGAAAGCAAAAGGTGAAAGTAGAACTAAAATGGGTTTTGCTTAAAAATCTTTTTTCTATTAGCTGACTATAATTCCATAGATCTGCAGCTCAAAACCCTTAACATTTTCTACTAAAGTCACTAGCTTTATAGGATTTGGTTCTTCCTTCTACAGTTCTTTATAAATGGGCTCGAAAATATTATTAGGCATCTTTCACTTGTAGTTTTGTTTTTGAATAATCTTGTTATTATAAAAGGTTTTTTTTTTTGTTGCCAAATTCTTTTCAATTTTCAAAGTGGGGGTTTTAGTTAAAGGAAGTTTGAAGCTTCAAAAAAAGGTGATTTTTTTATTAAAAAAAAGAAAGTGTAAAGATGATTCAGTTGTTGTTTATGGTTCTATGTTTGGAGGGTATGGTGGCATTTCTTCTAATGGTGAAGATTGGGCCACTGAGGGAACTGGTGATGAAGTGTTTAGATCAGGTGAAGATGAGAAAGGGTACTGTCTTAACCATTGCTGGTACAATAGCAGCTATATTATTTTCCAACTTTATTAGTATTATCAAGATTCAGAACAAGGGAGCTAAGCTTGGTACTATGACACCAATGGATCAAGTTTTGTGGAGAACCAACTTGCTAGAGGCTACTCTCATGGGTATGATCCTAACCCTTACCTTTTCTTCTATAAAATGCAAATAGTGAGTTCAGTTCATTTGTTGTTGGTTTCTGATAATAAAGCAACTCTACTTGAGAGAATTTGATGTTATTGTGGCATTGCAAATGATGTGCAGATTCTTGGTTCAGTTGTTTTTGTTGATGATTATATTCTGTTTTACAAGGGGGGTAAGCATTAGAATTTATTATATACTGCCTCTGATTTGAAAGAAGTGAAAAAAATTTCCGACAAAGGGTGTTCAATTTGTATTATATACCTCTAAAACCTAATATTTTAGGTTTGAATGCGGATGAAGAGAATTAGGAGGCACATGTAACCAAGCCTTGCCTATTGCATTTTTGCATTTCAATTGATATACATATGTTTGGTCAGATTAACTAGTAGATTATTGAATTTTCTTAATTCATGTTTTCATTTTTAGCAAATTCCCATGCATGAAGAAGCTTGTTCTCAAGCACTTTTGATGAGTTAGCTTGAATTTGTTGGAACTGAACATAATTTGAATTGTTTGTGCTACTAAAAGTAAACAAGCTAACAACTGGTCTGAAAGGAAATGCTTCTAGAATTGAGGTATGAGGAAATCATCTTTGAGATTTGATGAGGAACAAGAAAATGAAGCAAAAGTTTATAGAAAAGCTAACCCTTTTAATTTTTTTGGGGTGGTTTTGGGGAAAGAGCGGGGAGGAATTCTTTTCTCCTAGCTGTCAGAAGAAGTTTTACACACTTGACAAGCAGCTGCTTTAATACCAGCCGTTGGAAGAGCTTTATTGTTTTTAATGTCAAACAACATTCAAGTGTAAGAAAACAGTTTTCTGAAACATCTTGGGATATGGAGAGAGTAGTTTGTCCAGCAAACGTTTGACATTGAGTCATTTCTCAACAATTGTTGTTGATATTCAGTTGATGTTTCTGTCACTGTTTCAAAATGTTCATCTTAGTAAATGAAATGTTTGGAGTCACTCTCTGTTCAAGTCGTTCCTTGGTTCTTTCATGAAGCTGTTTGGTATATTCCATTTGATGTGACATGATTATGGAGTAAGAATGCACAAACAATCAGCACTACATATATACATATCCAGATTTACAGCTGATTGCGTGATGAAGGATATGCCTGCCTACTTTTACAAGTGCTTAATGTAGTATATAGATCTGATTCTGAAATATTATGTTTTGAGATGGAGAAAGCATAAGAGTTGGTATCCAACCTAGGCAGCAGTTAATCTGCAAACATACTTTTAGGTCTTGCAACGATAAGCCTGAAGTTTAAATCTACTGCCGACCACTGAGAAAAAACCATTATAAATGGGTAAATTGTTCAGGTAGCTAAATTTAAGCATGCAGCTGAAATGTTGAATTGTTCAGCATCATATTTAGTTATTATTCATTTCCTTTTATGCTAATTTATCTGCATCTGAATGACATTTATCGCACAGGGTTTTCTCTGTTTCTTGGATTCTTAATTGATCGTATGCACCACTACCTTCGGAAACTGATTGTATTGCGCAATTCTGCGGGATCGTCAAAGAAAGAATTTGAAAGGCTTGAGAAAGAAAAGCTGCAGTTTAAGGAGAAGGCAGATAAAGCTGCCGAGGAAATGAAACAGTCGCAGAAAGAAATCTCTAGTTTAACAGAGTCATTGAAGAAGGTTAAGTTGCAGATGGAGGAGAAAGACAAGCGTGTGGAAACTGCAGAAGCTCATGTTGCTGCCCTCCAAAAACAAGCTGCAGATCTACTTTTAGAATATGACCGTCTGTTAGAAGACAATCAAAATCTTCAGAACCAAGCACATGGATATCGGAGTTGAGAAAATAGACAGAACCCATTGGTTCAAATTTTGAAACGTTTCTAAAACTGGCTGTGTTGACTGAACATTTTGTGCCTGTACGCCTTGACCCTTGAATTAGCAGAAGGGAGTTTGGGAATTGTTGTTAATCATTGAGAATCTTGTAGTATTGTTTTTCCGATATAGACATTGCTAAAATCCAAATGCCTTGTAAGGTGTGTTATCTCTGTTCTTAACTCAATTGAAAGTTAAATCTGAAAGATGTGAGCAAAAGCTATCCATGAGTTTTGCTTTGTGTTTTAAACAACTTGAAACAAATGTAACTGTATAATGTTAATAGTATGTAGGGCAACTATATGCTCAATTTTTCATACATCTGCACAGTTTAAGACCCAAGAAACGAAGAAGCTTAGGCCAAAAGGCCCCAAAACTAATAACAATTGTCCTTTTAAGAGCAGCCAAACATAATTGGCTCACAGGGGAAAAAATATCATTCCTTCAGCCAATAAATGGATGATTAAAAAGCTATTGGAGGCTCATACTAGATCATGAGCTTTGTCATAGAAATCTTTTGCTCTTCATTGTGAACATCTGGGCTACTGAAAAACGATAGGCAGTTGTTCAGTAACTTCTCAATTCATTTGAACCAGAATCCAGCAAAATAGGCTTGAAGAGATAGAGAGCATTCCCCTTGTAAACAATTCTTTCTTCCCTGAGAGTTCCTTTCCAAGCATACCAATTACTTCAAGAATTGGTTGTGAACTCTAGTTCTGCTCCTCCACAAAATAAAAGTTATGCAAGGTGCCTTTGCAGCCATCTAATTGCTTCAACAAATTCCAGTAACGTATACAAAGTCTTAGTTGCCTGCTCAAACACAGAAAAAGATATTAAATTACAGCAAAAACTAAATGCTAAAAGAGTACTCAACTTAGCTAGATTAGGAATAAAAATGTATTTGATTGTGACTTTTGACAATGTAAGTCATCTTGCTCAGACTCAATAGTAGCAGTAACCACCAAGGACAAAGTCTAGAATGCCTGGCTAGTTCTGTGCTGAAAAAATGGAAGAGTGAAGAAAAGCAGGAAATCTTTAGGAGTAAGCCCAATTAACTGTGTCATGAGTGCTTTACTGCATTTTAGTTGCTGCAACTGAAAATAGAAAATTACCCACTCTTTCGTTGGAGGTCAAACTGCAAACTCCAGTTCATCTATTAATCATGCAGTGAATCAATCTGTCAACTCTGCAGAAATACAAAGCAATCTTCACAGTTGGCGAGCAATCAGACTTTAAAAACTATGCTAGTTATCCGCTGATGTTCCATGATAAAATCCATTTAATGCAGTCTATCTTTTGTTAGCCGCTGATGCTGATGCATTTTAATTTGCCATTTTGATAGGGCTTGCATGAGAGTGAAATCAGCAGCTAAGTCAAGTCCTCAAGACACCACTCTGCCTTATTGGGAGCTTGTTAAACATTTGCTTCCCTCTCTCAGAAGAAGTGGAAGCAACTTATTTCCTGCTAGAAGTGGTTCCTCTGTTAGAATGTGATCGAAGCTATAGGATGTCCTGAAATCCCATTCAAATCTGACAAATAGTGGTCACTCAAGAGGTGCACGAACATCATGCAATGGGTCAGTTCACTAACAAGAGATACTTTAGGAAGTAAGTCCAGACGACTCCTAATCTTTAATGCAGCTAAAAGATTTCCAGGAGTACGGTGAACAGGCGGGAAAAGTATCCTGCTTCTCACAAGACGATAGCAGTCTATAAATTCTACAGATCATAACACAGCTATCAGGTGAAGGGCCTCTTATTGAAGGCCAAGGCAGCAACAAATAACTTTTCCCCATATATTAGTTTATATCCAGTAGTCACACAGCCTGAAATATCTTTGCGTGTCTAGACATGATTCACCAGTAATCATCACAGGAGCATATTCCATCCTTAAAGTGATGAAATCGTTTAACATCCCTTACAATAATCTCTCTTTTTACTATAACAGAGATAAACTTTGTTACTTCATGGCAGTCACCACAGACCCTCAGGTTCTTTGTGATAAGCAACCTGGTTCCAGGTGCAGTGTTTAAGAGTCCAAAAGCAATGGCAAGTCTCTCACTATGATAACACAATACTTTCACTTTGGCCTCTTCTTCAAGATTCTGCAACACAAATTCAGTCTTTGGCACATAGCCCATAGCTTTCATCTCATTCTCCAGATTGCGCAGAAGTCCAATTATTTGTTCATATTGAGGGTGACTTGTATCACCCATAAGAAAAGCATGAAGTCTTCCATTTACCTCCACAGCACTGTAGCCAGGCACTTTTTTCATCCCTGCCTTTTTCATAACCTTCCTCACAGCAGCTGCTTTATCCCACATTTTTGCTGCCGCAAAGAAATTTGCTACTAATACTAAAGTACCTGTGTTCTCCGGAATTAATTCAAGTACCCTATTTGCTGCCAATTCTCCAATCAAAAACTTCTTATGCTTGTGGCAACCAGATAGAAGGGCAACCCAAACAGCAAGCCCAGGTTTCATTTCCATAGAAATGATGATATCTTTAGCTTCTTCAACTTCACCAGCTCGAGACAAAAGATCAACCAAACAAGCATAGTGCTTCTCAGAAGGTTTAATATTGTATTCATTGACCATGACATCAAACCAATGCCGTCCTTCCACCACCAATCCCGAGTGACTCAAAGCTGAAAGAAGAGCAGCAAAAGTTGCATGATCTGGTTCTATCTTGTCCTTCATCTGGTGGAAAAGATTAAGTGCCTCTCTTCCATGCCCATGGATCCCATAGCACGCTATGATCGTATTCCAACATATCAAGTCCTTCGAACTGATGTGGTCAAAAAGGGCATGGGCACAAGAAATGAGCCCACATTTAGCGTACATGTCAACCAATGCAGTACTTAGGACTTGGTCCATAATGACTTTCCTTACAACATAACCATGAATCGACCTACCCAATTTTAAACAGCCAACCTGAGAACATGCTAGAAGTGCACTTACGAGTGAAGCTACATCAGGTGTGAACCCCGACACTTGCATCTCTATCAACAGCTGAAGAGCATTAGCAGCAAAGCCATTTTGAGCAAAGCCAGAAATCAAAGCACTCCAAGAAACAGTATTCCTATAGGGCATTTTCCGAAATACACGAGTAGCTAGCTCCAACTCTCCATTCTTGGCATACATATCAACTAGGCTAGTCAGCATATTCACATCCATAGGAAGAGCTCTGCGGATCATATAACCATGAATTGACAAACCCAATTTCGTGTCTGCAATATTAGCACAAGCCTGCATCAAACCCAGCATAACAACACCATCACCTACCATGCCTTCCTTTTGCATCCTCCGATACAAATGCACAACCTCTCTCCCTTTCCCACTCTGTACATAACCCGTGATCATCGTAGTCCAACAAACAGTATCCCTCTTCTGCATCTTTTCAAATACAATTGCTGCTTTGTCCATCTTACCACATTTTGCATACAAGTTCAAAACAGAGGACCCAACAAAGACATCACTCTCATAACCACACTCGACCACCTTTTCCCAAATCTCTTCACCCTCCTCCAAATCCTGCAAAATCGTACACGCCTTAAGTGCCACGGTGAAAGTTGAGCTATCAGGTTTGACCCCTTCGAGAACCATTTGTTTATAAACATTTACCGCCTCAACGGGGCACTCATTCCTCGAATAGGCAATGATCATCGCATTCCAAGAATCTACTCTCCTTAGGGAAATTTTACCGAACAGTTTGTGGGCAGATTCAAGATCACCCGCTCTACCATAGGATGATATTAATTGGGCATTGGAGTTTCCACTGGAAAACAACCCAGATGATACCATAACAGCATGGATTTGAGAAATCAATGCACTATCTCTGCATCCCAATAGGAGAGGTTTGAGGTCTTGTGGTGACAAGTTCTTTAAGCGCATTTATGCCCACTGGGAATCTAAGTTCACCTCTTTAGTCCTTGTCTTTGCTACAACTGCCTGTATAAGCAGGTAAGCGTGTTGGAGGGAAACATACAACAACTGTGTCTCAGTCCCAAATTAGTTGGGATCCTTTTTTAGCCTATATACCTCGAAATTCCTTTAAAAGATTATATTTAAACCTTAACATCACAAATTTTCAGAACAAATACTTCTGAAACTGCATGCGTTTTTCACGTTTAAATATTTTAGTGATACTGAATGACTGATACTGTATCAATAATCTTTATCCAAATCTAAACACAAGAACTTTCTAAAACCAATTATTCTTTTCCAAAATTAAATCCACCGGTACAACAAGTGAAAGGAGAATCCAAATATAATTGTTTCCCGAAACAAAAAACGAATAAAAGGTTGAAAGGCCATAGGAGAAAACGCCGTCTGTGGGAATCGAACCCACGACCACATGGTTAAAAGCCATGCGCTCTACCAGCTGAGCTAAGACGGCACATTGATATGACAATTACAACATTTTGCTACAACTAATAAGTAAAATCTTTCCTCACTTTTCTTCTTCGCCATATTTACACTGTGATGCCGGTTGAGGGAGCTCCTAAGGATTCAACCATGGCGGAGATCTCCGAAGCGCCAACTTCCTCCTCTGATCCACCTAACACTATGTCGGAAGAGGCATCAGATTTCGACCCTAAAACCATGCGTAAAACTAAGCCTGGATTGAAGCGTCTATTTCTCACTCTCACCGTCTTCTTCTCTTTCCTCATCGGTAACCCTAACACTCTTACATATCCTTTTTTGTTATATTTAAACTTCATTTTCAAAACTAGTAACAATTTTTTCTTCTATTTCTCATGTATAATACAGCTTTGCCTTTCTTACTAAAATCAATCGAAATTTACCGAGCGCCATTGCCATTTGAAGACATCGATTTACTATCATCAGCAATGGAGAAGAATCCATTGCAATATCCTTGCCAATTTCGAGCAGTTTTTATAAACTTCGATGACATTACTGATATAAATGAGCTAGGGCTTTTGATCAATTCTAATATGCAAAAGTTGACTACGAAAATTACTCCAGCTTGTGGCACGTGCGGAAACAATTATACCGTGGCAGTAACAGTTGATTCCAGTTCCAACTGTATTCATAGTGAAAGGGAAAATGTAGGTAAATGGCAATGCGGAGCGTTGAATGGATTTGATAAGCTGAACGATGACGAGGATTTTGATGAGTATTTGGAGTCTGTGTTGGATAGTAAGAATAGGAAACTTTATACGGTTGTGGTGGTGAAGAGGAATGCGGATGAGGAGGAGATGAGAGTTGTTGTTGGAAAATATAGGCATGCTTGGATTGTAGGAAAAGATTCTGTGGAGAAAGCTGTTGAGAAGATGGCGGAGATTTTTGTCAAAGTGTTTGTGAATGGTGGGAAGGAAGAAGGATCAATTCGTGGGGAATTCATGCCAGTAGGTGCAGATGGCAAGGTCGTGCTTTCATTCAGTCTTTTGAATTCTGATCCGCATGATTGGGTTTATGACTGGTAATCTCCCCGCTCTCTCTTTTTTAGCTAGATCCTAATTTACTTATGACATTGTGTCTCATTGCCAGTAATTGTTTTTCTTCGTGTCATTGTACAGTGTTTCTGTTACTTCTATGAATTAAAATGTAGTGTGTATTGATTAATGTGTTTGTAGCCTACTTGGGTAGCTAAAGTTCATATTTCACAAATGTATGTTTATCCTTGTTTGAACTAATACCCAATCAAATATATTAGTATCTCTTTACTCATCTAAAATCAGAGGCGGATCAGGATTTGAATTTTATGGGCTGTAGATTCTAGGACAATGATCTCAAGTGCACAACTGGGTTCTGAATATAATTTGTGTAGGCCAAAGCTATTGGGTTCTACTGAACCCAAATCTTAAAGCCTACAGCCGTCCCTGTCTAAAATATTATCATCTATCTGCAGGGATTTTCAGGAGTTAGATGAGATTCTGCTGGCTCCTGTTGTCGATGCTTTAAGACCAGTGGCTGATATTAGTGTGGAAAGCCAGGTTAGCTGTCTAGCCTTTATATTCTTATATCACTTAAAGTCTGTCTTTTCTTTGGTTCCTTTGAACTTATACTTATTGAGCTCTTTTGTATGCAGGTTCTGTATCATACTCCAAAGGTTTCATACTCGTATTGGGATGACAAGCAGGGTAGCTATATTTTCAGTACAAAAGATCTTCCTTTCTTTGTAAGTTAACGCAATTACTATGAATCTGATATTCTTATTGATGGTCAACATGATGGATTAGCCACAAAAAAAATCCAAATAAAAGGACAGAAATTCAAATATTATTCTAATTTGTATATTATCTGAGTTTTTGTAGGTAAATTCAAATGAATGGCACTTGGATACTTCAACAGCAGCTGGAGGGCGGTCAAAAGTCCTGCATTTTGTGCTGTATGCTTTTGATTTCATTACCCCTTTTTCTTAGTGGATATATCATTCAATGAATAACATGCAGGAGCTTTTGCACTGATATTAATATGCATGGACTGACATTATAGTATGTGGAATATCATTAGCATTTACTTGCTAAAGTATTTTCCCCCTTTTTTTTCAACGGAACTTGTTGACTTGAATAAACTTGTATAGGCAGAGAAACAGCACTGTGCTCTGCATCTGATAAGTCTTTGAGGAAATTTTTCTGCCAAATCTTGTGCAACGCTACTGATTAAGGTCAAACCTCTTATATGTATGCTGAAAAAGAAGAAAATGAGATGCTTGAGCACTATGTATTGCAAAACCCAGTCACATTAACTGTTTGTTCTTTCAAATTTAAGCTGGTTAAATTCAGCATTATATAGTGACATTTTGGCTTGCTTTCTCAATGCCAGATATGTGCCATCTGCAAAAGAGTGCCCTCTAAAGTTGCAGTTTCCAAATGGAGAGATATCCATGACAAATGGCTTTATATCTCCAGTGAGTATCAAATTTATTGTAGACATGTTTAAGACTCTGTTAGCCATTTCATATATCATGCGGTCTAATACAGTCGATTCCAGATGTGGGGAGGTATTATTGTCTGGAATCCACCGGCCTGTTCAGAGAATTTACAAATTCAACATCTTCCCAAGCACAAAATTTCCTCTGAGGTAAGAAGCCTCTCTTTATGGTGTCTAACAGTTAAAAAGTCGAGAAGAATGAGCCTCATTGAGAAAAGTTTAAGGATATACAGTTCCTCGACATGAGAATCTTTTACTTTGAATCTCCTTTTTTTTTGAGAAGTAAGATAAACTTTTACGTGGAGATCTTTTTTGTTCACAAGTATAGAGACCTTTTACTTTGAGGTCTTCTGCTTTTCACTTTCTGAAAAGGAAGAGGAGTGTTGCTATGCTTTACATATTTCTATGCATTCTTCACATGAATTTTAATTTGCTGTGTTGTTACTGAAGTGTCTTCTGCACCTACAATCATGTATTCTATTCCACTTTAAATCGTTGTTGTTTTGGCTACCTGAGCATGTAGGCGTGTTGATGTAGCTTGCATAGGCATTTATGCATATGTTACTTATTTGTGTTTGTCTACATGTGTGAATTTTACATGATACGTTTACCTGGATCATGAATCTAAAATGAGAAAGTGAGATACAGATAATTCTCATCAAATGATTAGTGGCACTGCCAATTTCTATAATGATGCTTCCCTGTCTCATATTTCTTTCCTTTTGAGTTATTATTTTGTGTGTTTATCTGATATAAAAAGGATATACGGCAACTTTTTACATTCTATGGTATAGTCTCTACTTGAACGGCCAAGAATGAAGCCCTTTATACTTTAAATAAAGAAAGCAGTAGGATCATGTCCATGTCTTTGTTTCTTTTGGATGGTTTTTAACAACTTAAGACTGAGAAATGCATGTCCTGAAACAGGACTTGAAGAAGATATCTGAAGTTTTCATGGGACAGCTGCGCCAGCTATTTGGTCTAAAGTCTGAGAACCATTATGTTGGTGCATTTGCCACATCTGTACTTTTAACCAGTGCAAAAGGCTTTGCAGAATGGTAAGATACTGGTTAGGATGAAAAAGATGGAATGGATGAAACAGCTTAAAGATATTGCATGCTTGCTTAAATAAAACTAAACCACTGATCTAAGTAGATTCATATATGATAAGAAACATTCCCATTTTCATGTTCTATTGGATAATAGTGTATCAAGTCGCAAAAAGAATCAGCCTTTCCTCGTTTTGTCTCAGAATCTCCTAGTTGCATATTTTGGTTCTTAGAAATCATTCGGATATTGACCACTTGTGTAATCCTTTTTTTTTCTTTGCAAATGTCAGTATGTGTTTTATATAAATGTCTGTTTGCAAAACAATTGTTTGATTTCGACGATGACACTTTTAGTTTAACTTGCTTTTTATTTAGATGTACATATCCTGTGGACATGTATTTGATGATACGTATTCTAAAAACTCTTGTTTTAGGGAGTTGGATGTGTTATCTAGGCATCACACATGCTTCAATCTTCTTCAGTGTGGCACCACCCTTGGATCTCTCTCTCGATTGGTAGGTCATCAGCTGCTAGCCCTTTTTGCGTACTTTATACTTGGTTTTGACAATTTTCTCTATCCAGGTTCAATCCCTTCCCAGGATGATCATCATGGATGAAATAGGGAAACAGGTTAGAGTTTCAATCCATGACTTTTTAGTAGCTTCATACTTTCAGTTGTAAATATCTAATTTCGAAATTTAAATGTAACTTCTTGTTTCCCATATGAAATATTTATTTGACCCCTAATTATTTATCTAGCTTTCTCCTGAGTTAATGAAACTAAAATGGATTTTCTTTTCCGAAGAAAAGATGTCTGCTATGTGTTGTGGATTTTGGTTTAACTTATTGGTGAATTCTCAGCACTCACAATTCTGAGTAATTGAGCAGGTAAAATATTCTCTTGAAGCTGCAAAATTATCCCTAAGCAATGTGTCTTTAGGATATTCTGATGCTTCTGCTGGTATGCTACCTTCACCTTTGCATTAGTAATACAACATGACTTCAACTTGTAATTATTTTATGGACTTCTCTTTAAAAAAAAAAAACTAAAAATTGTTCCCTTTATTATCAGTTTCCTCAAGAAAAGCAAGAGCCTTAGCAGAGGATGCCTTCTATCATCCATCAATGATGTCCGTGAGCTACTACTCATTTGAGCACTGTTTTGCTGTGTATTCGGTATGCTTCATGACACTGAAATATAATATAACTCGGCATTCATTTGCTTTTAGTAGGTTATACCTGTTAACAAACAACTATACAACCCCACTTTCATTGGCTCAGTGTTCATCTTCATAGGTTAATCGTCTACAATTAAATATACAATTTAGTAGGGCTTAAGTGCACGTGAAGCAGACAATGCTTCTGCATGTCTTCTGTTTTGATTATGTCTACACTCAACACAACAAAGACAACCAACATATCACCACTCAATTGGCTATTTCTCATTGCAATTATTAAAAGCACGACCCTTTTGGAAGTAACATTTAATGTGTGTTGACTGCTGAAGAGAGGGATGTGATAAGAAGGATTTTTATATGTATCCTTGATCTGAAGAAATATTTCGGATCATGTCTATAATCTGTGAATGGCTTGTGAACACATAGCTTGCCTCTATACTCTTTTAATTGAATATTAAAATTCTAACTTGCAATTATCTTTAGGCGCTCCATCTGCGTCGCCATAGTGAAAAATCTGAAAAACTGAACTCTTATATACCTTCTGCAAGTCGATTCCCAATTTATCCTGGGAAGCATCATAATAAGTTGTTGTGTTTTACTTGCTGTTTGCATTGATATAATTTCCAATGAGAAATGCTGCATCAGACTCATTTTGCAATTCTCAGTACCACTTCTGTTTCTTTCCTTTGAAAAAGCAACTAGGGCATCAGCATTCTTTCTCTACGAAATAGTAATTGATAGTTTGCATTTTATTGTCATTCCATTATTTAGTCCAACAAGGAGATTAGTCTGGATGGAGGAAATAAATGTTTATACTTGTGTTTTATTCTGTTCTGCAGCCATTCTTTCTGCCAGTTTCACTGCATGTGCTTCTTGCAGTCATTAGAGAATGGAGAAGATATAAAGTAGAAAACAGAAAGTACCTTGCATGGAAAGCCAAACTTGAATAGCATGTTGGAGTTACAGATCAACTTCAGCTGGCTTGCATCCAAATCTTGAAGAGTAGAACAAAAACTGGTATGAAATGGACAAATGCAAAGGCGGCCACATTAAAAAGGTTGAGGTTTGATTGGAAATGACTCCTATGGTAGTGTACAAGTTCTGGAGAAGTTTTGGATCCATAGTTGAGATAGGTACTACAGCCTGAAGATTTTGTACAAAAGGTTTCACAATGATTAGATACAGTCACGGGTATCTATTTTGGTGCCAGCTTTGGGAACTATCAACATAATTCACCTTGCACAGGATACTCTAACCTCAAAACGGTGAGCTATAAATTGTCGGTATCCACGTTCTCTGCCATAGTGATGGTGCAGAAAGAAATCATTCTGGCTTTATTTTTAGAAGTTAAATAAGTGGATTTTTGCTATGAAAGAACAAGTACACCAATCTCCCCATTTAATATTTTTAGGTCAGAGGAAAATTACAAACGAATTGGAGCTTACACACTGTGTTCACCATTGACAACGGCAAGCACAGATTAGTAATAAAATATTAGAGAATATTATGACGGTACAGGTTGGGACTACCGTCGAACAAATTGACCTTTCCAGCGAGTAAAAAAAGGCAGACTTCACCGTTAATGAAGCATGGTCTCTCCTTGATTTATCGTCATGAGAAGTGGACAAATAATAACAGTTGTAATGAATTGAAAGTATAGAGAACTAGATGCTGGACAAAGCAGCAAAAATTTGGCATCCGAAAGTAACATGACAAGCAACCAAAAAGCCATTAAATTATATGCCCTTAAGGGCTCAGCCCACCATTAAATGTTGTAGTACTGATACACTGCGAGCTCTTGTTAACCACGCCGACTTGATAAAACCAAAAATTATAAGAAATAAATATCAGAAACAGACTTGTACAGTTAAACCACAAGCCTGCTGACTTGTTGGATGGCAGACCAATGAATAAACCCAAGCCAGCAAGGAAGATGCAACCCAAAATTATCAGACTCTAGTCTCCAGTGCTAATATTATCTTCTTCCTCGGACCCTGAAACAACCAAAAGGGACAAAGCTTTCAATCAGCATGGAATAAATGACACTATGCTATCCATATCATTTCACTAACATAGTTTCAACGCTATCATTGTTCATTTGATTTCTCCTAAAGATGACAAAAAAAAGATCACTAAAGTAGCTTCAAAACAAAGAAATGGACGGAACAAATGGTTATAGAAGTTTGAAATTTGTATAATTGTATCAGCTGAATGATCTCGGCTGAAAGTCCAAGCTATCAGCATGTGGTCAGGGTTTACTTTGAAATTTGTATCCAAAGATGTGCTACTCAAGAATCCTTTGGCCGTAAGCACTGAAAAGTCTAATCTCTCGAATCAACGTGATTTTCAAGATTGTGAAACCCAAAAAAAAACAATTCTCTAGAAACATTTATAGTAAAATTTCTCTTCTTATGACAAACAATGCCTACTATAAGAAAATGGACATTGAGACTAACTCAACCACAAAAGCTAGATTTATAGGTGAGGATTGCCCAAAACCATATAAAGAAACAAATGATCCAAGCTCCCAACGATGTGAAACTCAATACCTTTGCACGCTTAGGACTGGACATTTGGAACGTGAATATTATAAGATGAGGTCCAACGTCGGGTAAATCATGAAGAGCTGGCTCTAATACATTTTAAGAAAATGGACATTGAGTCTAACTCAATCCCAAAAGCTAGCTCATGAGGTGAGGATTGTCCAAGACGACCCATTTCTTAATTCCCAACTTATGTGGGACTCAACACCCCGCACGCCAAGACTAGACATTTGGAGAGTGGACAATATAAGATGGGGCCCAACATAGGTAAACAATGAATTGGGATGAACCTGCGCTATAATACCATGTTAAGAAAATGGACGTTGGGCCTAACCCAACCCAAAAGCTAGCTCAAGAGATGAGGATTGCCCAAAACCATATACGAAGACAAATGATCCAGATGTGACTCAACACCGACTAATTTGATGCTTTTCCATTATGATTTCTCTCCCATTCATAAGCAAAATAACTAAGAAGAGAATGAAAAACAGGAAGTCACAATCTTCAAAAGAATTCTCATACAAAATCACGATACTTACCATTGGTATTCCCATAGCTTTAAGATCTTCATCTGTCATGTGCACAAGAGCAGTCATATCAACCTGCAGGAAAAGCACAGGGAGAAGGTAATTTTTTGCAGCACTTAAAAACTAAATTAAAAAGAGAATGAGCAGCAATAATTTACATACTTCTTCAGCTTGAAATGTAATTGCATACTTCTCAAGACCCAATGGTTGTAGAAAACTATCCACTGATTCCGCCTGCACCAAATGTACAATCGAAAATATAAGAGCAGCCTCATGTAGTGTACTCTGGAACAGCGCACGAGCATACTTACGTAAATTTCAACCTTTTTAGTATATTATGTGAGATGACAAAATCAAGGAAAAATACCAAAGTCATGAGACAAGTAGAATGAACATCGAGAGCCACAACCAGTGATTATACAGTAGTAAAAAAGGCAAAGCAGAGGGGCTAATTGCACATGCACAATCGAGAAAGCTTAAAAAATAAGGATCAAATGCAATATACTCACCACAAAAGATGTCATTTAGGAAGAATAAGGTAATAATGACAATGCGGCGAAACATGTGAAAGTGTGTTGTAAGACATTGTTGAATGGTAAGACTAGAAAGAAACATAAGATCTCTATGATGTCTTTTAGGTAACAGTAAGATTACGCAAAGACCAAGTTTAAAACTGACATGCATAGTCACTACAGCAGGTTTTAGTTCCATTACTGCTTTTACTGTAAACCAACATAGATGACAGTTGAGATGTCAAATCCAAGCATGAAAGGTGTTGGATTTGCCTAGACCGTGAAATTGACAAAGTAGTCGAGGATAAAACTTTGGACATGGGTGCAGAGATATGGTACATGCCACAATGTTGTTAAAAGTCTGGTGGAGGAAACTTAAACCTTGAAGGTAAGTGTAATGTAGTTTGAGCACTTCATCGTTAGACAACGGTTTTATGTAGGCCCAAGTCGTGCGCCCAGATGCTCACTTGACAAGTATAACTAGCTAAGCACCCAAGGGTGTGCCAAGCGGTCAATGAAATGAGTGAAAACCATGTGAGATGGACTGATTGGGCTGAATTTGAGTGAGACAAAATGGGTTTGAATCAATAAATTGGACCCGTTACTTGGGGTGAGATGAGCTGGGTCAAGATGCGCTAAAGAATGATTTGTCGCTAGCCCAAACTAATAAAAGTAAGTTTTCTATTACAGCTATATCTAACAAGAAAAAAAAAATTTAATATTTTGACAAGTTCTCCAATGGGTCAATTTGGGCTACATATTTAACTTGGGTTGTAACCAAATTGACCTGGCCATGAAAAGAGTATATAAATTGACCTAGGGAGGTAAAATTAGCCCATGAAAATATGCACAATGCAACCCATGAAAATATATACAGCCCAACCCGCCCAAATTTGGGCAAGGTTATACTTCATGGGCTGATTTTGTCACCCCTAGGTCAATCCTTATATTGCTCATTTCACATTATGATAGGTTTTTCTTTCTTTTTTTATTTTTTTCATTTCAGTAGTACTTTTTTCACTTCATAAAAGTACTAGGTCAATCCCTAGCTTGAGGATGCCACCTGCATCAACCCACCTTTGCCATAAACCATAGTGTTAAAAGCATAGACCCCTGATTTTTTTATTTTTTTTGGGAAATGTTAAGCAAATCAAATTTTTATATTATGCGTCAAGGCACTAAGATAGTGTTGGAGTATGTTGTGGTACTTACACAAAACTGAGTTACACCTCTAATCGGTGAGGACACTGAGAAAATCTACAAGTCTATTTACATCAAAAACATCCTGCATCTTACACCAAAAATTCAAAAGAGAAATACTATTGTATTTCAGCTTGAGTATGTGCTCTTTCTTGCTTCAAAACATCTTCAGTTTCTTTGTCTCCAAACTAGACCATATGCACCCACCATATGCAAGCTGGTTTGGTTTCCCATATCTTCTCTCTTTCCTTTCCCTACACATAGGGGCTTGATTCTAGAGAAGCACAACTCATTTTTGGCGCTCCAGCCTGACATCAACCCTAATCTAGTAGCCAGAATTTCCACTCATGTATAAAGCATAAAGTTTCCTTAATCCTTGCTTGTGGCCTATATGTCGTATCATTCAAAAAATTAATGGCCTCTGCTTTTGAAGTATCGAAGTAAGAAGTTTGCCTACCTCTCTTTCAACCATCAATCCCTAATCAGATGTTGAAGAGCAAGTAACTCTCATGCGGTAAACACTCTATAAACACTAAAAGTTGAGGCAAAGTAGCATGTGGATAAGCATATATCATCCATGGGCATCAAGGCACTACTTAAAGGATCTTACCTTATGTCGACCAAGCATATTCCTGTATTCATCTATATTACCAAGAATCTTTCCTGCTTCCATTCAATTGGCTAGTTGGAGTAAGGATAGCTCACTATAAAAGGATCAGCTAGCACAAAGGAAGAGATGTCCCAGCTGATTGATATTCAGTATGGTTGTTGATTTTCCCTATGCATATGTTGCAGGGACACAGTTACTCCAGCAGCATTTTAGAGTCCAGCGTGCAGAACCGCGTCCTACCCACAGCACATGCATACACAACAAAATCAAAGACGTATGCCCAGAAAAGCTCCTTTTATCAAACTGGAATAAAGAAATTTCTATACAGGTGCTTAAGGCAATAAAGGCCAACCAAGAAGCGCTTGGAAAAAGAATTTCTCAACTTTCCCAGGCTCAACCCTGGAAATATACAACCAGTAGGTGTCAATCTTCCAAGCAACTGTGTGCATGACCTTGTCTGATTCTTAGTAGTCTTTATTTTTAACAGTGCAGAGGCAAAGATGTTTGCTTCTGAGAGTTTCTTCACTGGTTGGATTCTATAACCCAGAAACATTTAACTAGTAGCAGGGGAGCGGACATAGCTATGAGCGATACCAAATAAATTGAATATGAAATGAACTTAGAAAGCCCAAACTGAGCTTGACGGGGGATGCTTACTGATACCGATGTCATTCCGCTCGCCCCTCTTTCCTTTCGGGGAGGGACTTCGCTTCACTCTCCTTGAAGAAAGGAAGTTTGCGGTTACGCAGACGATAACTGGCTTACACAAAGGTTTGTTTCTTGGAAACTTCTCCTGTCAAAATCTTTTGCGAGGCCTTGGTACAAATAAAAGAAGGTTTATATTGGTCTTGTATCACATTGTTCAGTATCCTAGTACTATAATCCTACTGGCATTACACTGTTTCAAGCAAGAAACTGACCCAACAAACATTAAAAAAAAACAGCACCAGCAGCAATTTAAGGAGCTAATATCTAAAGAACTGAAAGTAAGGAAGATGGTAACATTTAAAGCATGCCACGTGCTATTTTCATCTAGAGCACTCTATTACCCTTCTGTGTGGGAGGTATCTGGTAGTTAATCTCCATTTTCTACTGATGCTCAGGGTGTGCATTTTCAGGTTTTATTGGCAATATCACTATATGCTAAAGAAGTAATACTATTGAAAAGGAGCTCATTGGTGAAATTAATCTGAGCAAGGGATATTCTTGCCTTTTGTTGGGACTTCTTCTTTGAAACTGTGCTGGCAACATTTTTTGTCTCCACGGCCGGAGCTTCAGCTATGACACTTCTCCTGACAGGTTTGCTTATCTCAGGAGCCACTTTCAGCTTTGCTTTGGGGGGAACATTTTCGACTGTTTGCGAGTAAAGAGTACCAGAGAGCTTTTCGCGCAGATCCCTCATACCTCCAGAGACAGAACCCTTAACACTTTGAGCTTGTTGGATACTTTTCTTTTGGAGTTTTAGACGAAGATCCTTAGTACCAATTCGCTGGCCTATGAAAGCCCATAAAAGATATAATAAATATTAGTGGAGCAATCACATGTATATTGCCTAATGAATAAGTAATATATAAACTAATGGTATCAAACAACGCCATACTTGATCCCGGAACTTCATCAGGCTCGTAAAGATCATGCTCCCATTTGTCATCATCTTCTCTGTGCCTGCAAAATAGATAACAATAATTGAACCAGAAGATTAATAGGATTCCACCAAATGGAGCTCAAAAGGTGCAAAGATAAGTATGATTAATCTCATATACTTATTTATCACCACTAGTACTTATAAATAACATGTGTTGTCAAAGGCGAAAAGCTCTGAAAAGAGTTCTAGGTCTGTTGGGGCTTTAAGCACAAAGAACAATTTAAGTGTGAGTTTTAGTATAAAAAAAAAGTTCCAATGAAGGAAAAAAATAAAAATATATATGTAGATTAAAAAAAAAGTAATAAATTCATTTATGATATTTTCCTTAACAACTAATACACTTATTTGCCGATTATATTTATCGTTTAGTACCATTCAATTCAAGATAGAATTCATGCGCAATGAGTTTGCACACCTTAGTGATTTGCCTACACTGAGTTGCAGCTTAAGCGAGGCGAAGCACCCTCCCCGAGCTTTTTTAGCTTTAAGGCTTAAGCGCGCCTTGAATGAGTCTTTGACAAGATGGTAAATAACAATTTTTTGCTATTTTGTTCAATCCTCATTCAACGAATACAAGAAGGGTTAAAGGGATTGATCCTAATAGCCTTTCGCGAGGGAAAGACCTGTTCTTTATAGCTGTCATGAAAGCTCCCGAAGAGAACAGGTTGTTGTTGCTTGACTATGTGAACCAAGTCCAGGTCTTTCATTTGTTCAATCCTCACACAAAGAATACAAGAAGGGTTGAAAGGATTGATCCCAATAGCCTTTCACGAGGGGAAAGATCCAGTATTTATAGCCGTCACAAACGCTCTCGAAGATAAAAAGGTCTTTGCTTCTTGACTGTGTGAACTAAGTTCAAGTCTTTCATTTGGCATTCTTCCCAATCCTAATCATTAGATTGGCTAGTCCTTTTATGCTTTTGAACATCAAGCAAATAGTCCTATCTACAATGGCCTAGAGCCCCAAAACACATTTATTTGGTTTCGAATTGCAATAGGCAGTATGCAACAACAAGGAGAAAGACAACAACAAGTAGAAAGGCTACAACATACTTTCCAGGAAGAATATTAACCATTACAAGGGAAGCACGCTTTCAATACCTCTGTTTAACAGATGGTATGAGTTATTACAAGAACTCAACTGGCTAGACCACGTTTAATTAAACGAATTGCACCCAAAGGAATTAGAATCGCAATAAAAAGTGAGCCAATATAAGTTTAAACTGCTACTATATATAGCAAAAAAGAGAAAAAAGCTTTAAAACTGCTCTTCCACGCATCTCAGATGGTACTATAATAACCAAGACAGCACTCTTTGCGCTAAGCAGATGCGGGATTTTGGTCCTCTTAATACAAATTTTCTACTGGATTGAAGAACAAAACAAACTTAAATGACTAAACAATACATCTAACACAAATGCATATTCACAAATGTACAAAGATAGCAGTAGCACAGGAAGAAAAATGAAAAATCACAAAAATCTGAAGCCAACAGAAGTGAATGATAAGTGTAAGTAGAAAAAGGCGAGAAAAAGCTAACACCTCTTGCCGGCAATTTGTCTCCGGCGAGAAAAATCCTCAGCACTGTTGCCGTTAAGCCTATCCTTTATTGACCTCTTTGTTACTGCCTCCACCCGATCAGAGTACATTGTGCGTATGCTCCCAATGGGCCCCCGCACTCGATTCTTAGCACCGAACCCTAACCCTAACCCTAACCCTAATTATACTCCACTTACAGACACGAATTGGATGAATTTGAGAACTGGAAATAGAGAGGGCAGGGATTTGGGGGAACTGATTCACGAGTGAGCTTTTGGGCAAGATATTATTCTGCGTTGCTAATAATAGTAATCAAATGAACCGCGATGTAGCTTACTCTCTCTAGTTTCCTGGATATCGGATACAGATTCGGGTTAATGGGCAGTGAACGGGTTAGAACTTATATAAATGGATAATTCAGTGTTTGATTTGTGTTCTAAAAATAAAAATGCCTATAAATTAAGATTATTAAAAATGAGTAATTATTTAATATATTTGTAAAACATATTTTTTATAATAATTCTTGCTACATAATTGATTCAATTAAAAAGTTTGTATTGAAATCGTATCATTTAGGTTCCTACGAAGATAGTCCGATGATCAAAGGCGTTGCAATTCAAATTATGAGTTATGAGTTGAATGATTGAATCCAATAATTACTTAATAATTAATTGCATTTCTCTCATTTATATACTTATATATAGAAAAGATCCTTTTAGTTTCTTTTAGTACATTACTAAAACATTTGGCCAAGGTGATTTGGTGTAAGAGAGAATTTTGATATAGAGTTACAAAAATTATAATATTCACTGTGAACGGTATGCAATTCGCATTTACTCATGCCTACAAATCACTTGAAGTGAACTTAGATGCGCAAGCAGGTATTACTATCTTATAAAGCTCACATCCATTATATGCTAATATTTTACATGATTGCGGGTTCCTCGTCGAGCAGCTGGATAATCACGTCCTCCTTTACACATATAGAGAGCAAAACAAAGTCGCAGACCTACTAGCAAAATTTGGTTGCCACCTGGATAGATTTGCAGGCATCATTGTTTTTGCACAACTTTCATCTTTTGTTCAAATGACTTTGGCGGATGATTGCTCAGGAACACCTTTTGTTAGACGTGTTGTACTATCTACTTTGCCCCCAATCAACTGTGTGCCACGTTCACTTGGAAGACTTTTTTTGTAATTTTCGGGATGCGGGAGCCACTAGTACTAGCTTCCCCCCTGGATCCCCTTTTTTGTCATAACCCATCACGAGGTCGCCCTCTTAGGGCAATGCCTATTCTATTTATTGCTCCTTGTACTGCCCAACTTTAACATAATATAACCAGTAGTTTTTTGGACTAAAAAAAAGGACATGTATTTTAATCAGATCTAAGAAATCTAGGTCCGTGAAAGTGAAATATGTCATGCAAAGTCGTACCACCCTAACGTCATCCGGGGTGATTAAAAAAAACCATGCCCTATTGACAATGTCCTTGTCCTTTTCATGCAACAGCTCTTCCATACCAACTTAGCTGCTCGGCGCTACTATTGACATAACAAACGGTACACTATAGGTTAGCCCAACCAACTCCTCTCGTACTAGGGTTGGCTCCTCATAAATTCTATTAAACCATCGGGCGATGGTGGGGAATTAGGCTTAGTTTGTTGACATTCCTCCAATCTTCTTTGATACCGTTCTTGAAATAAAAATCTTAAATACTATATAAACAAACTAAACTTAAGCAAAAAATAAAGTAGTATTGAATTTAGAATCTTACATATGTTTCTAATGCACGTGGTTCGACTCATCCTTCTCGTGTACCATCCTCCTCCTCCTTCTCCTCCTCCTCATTATCATCATCGTCGTCATCGCCGTCATCATCATCATCATCGTCGTCGTCGTCGTCGTCGTCATCATCATCATCATTATTATTATTATGTGTCTCCTCAAAGACATGAGCATGAGACACATTTCCTCCATGTGTCTTTTCCTGCAAAATTAAAAATAAGAGTTAATATATGTTCAATCATATATAAGTAAAATTAAGGAAATTTTTTATAAATAAATACCATTCTGAATTGATGGGCCGCAAAACTAATTGAACCTATGGTGTGTAACGATCCACCCTTACTAGAGGCTCTATTTGCCTTTCCTTTTTTATTCTTCTGCTTCCATTCATCGTATTCCACTCCTGCAAAAGCTGAAGCCAGACATCTTGACGCAACTAATTGGGCTTGTTGTCAATTTAAATAAAGGCAAAGGAATCTTTTTTTGCCATTACTAAGAAGTAGGTTTCTTGATCAATACCATATATAAAGCAAAATTAGCACAAAAGTATATATGGTTCACTTGTACATAGTACTAGAAAGAGGAATCAAGAAAATTAAAAGTCTAGAGATTAATTATTACTAGTCCAAGCTAAAAAGTCATAGAGAACAACTAGCTAGTTAAAAAAAATACTTATAGATGCCTTAGAAAGAAAGTGAAGTATCTACTTCAATTTCCTAAAAAATATCATTCTAGAGCTTTTGTAACAATGACTTCTCAAGATTCAATGGCATATGATAGTGTAAAACTAATAATTTGAATTGCAATAAAAAAAAGAACAAGATTCAAGTCCACAGAAAAGATGAACGGTGAACTTAGTCCGAAAAAAAATACGTCGGTCGCCCGACTTGCTGCCTAAAACAAAACAAAAAAATTAGTTGGGGTAAAAAAATTCCAAAGCTGGCCGAAAAAGGGAGGAGGGAGAGAGAGCGAGAGAAAAATTCCAAAGCACTCACAGAAATATTTTTAAAAAAAATTCAATCGAATCGGTCAGATATTAAATAAAAAGTTAATTATTTATTTTTAATGTTCCGACCATTTCAGTCGAAACGCCAAAACTGATCAAACATAAGAAAATTGACTTTCCTGGACCGACCAAATCAGTCCGAATTTTTGTGCAAAAATATTGCAAATAGTGCTTCGGAATGTTGCTGAAATATTAAAAATAATTAAACAAGTTTCTTTACATTTTCAGACTGAAACCGCCGGAAAATTCCGACAATTATTTTTAGTCAGAAAATTTCGATCAGAATTTGCTCATTTTCTAACAGTGTATTAGAAGGAGGTGTAGGAATAGATATAATTAATAATATACATATTTGGTATATCTATATACCCTACTAGTATACTACTATGTAAAATATTTTATAATAATATTAAACACTAATATATTATTTTATTATACTGATATGTTATTTTGTTATACTAATTTACTATTTTCAAATACAATATGCTAGAAATATTTAATACACACATTTAAAAATATATATATATATATATATATATATATATATAAGTTTTAAAAAAAGGAAATAAAAGATATACTATAGTTTACATAAAAAGAGTAAAAAGTAAACGATATTCATTTGAAGACGATCAAAAAATGAACGAAATGAAAGGAATCAAAAGGAGAAATAAGAAAATAAAAAATATAATTTGGGGAAACATGAATAGAATCAGAAAAGAAGAAAAAATAAGAAGAAGAAAAAAAGGAAAAAACGGAATTAAAATAGGTATAATCGTAATTATTTAATGAGTAGGATTCTTTATGGGTAGAGCAAGGTAAAGAGGTTGATTTCTTTGTAATAGGGAATACAATTATTTTTTACTTCTGTAGATATTTGTGCATTTATCCCGGATAGTATAACCTGTAACTCAAACCCAAACAAGCATATAATTTAAAAGAGAAAGATAAAGAAGCAGATTGTTGGTTATGGTTTTTAGAAAATAAATTTTGGTTAACTCCATATCTAATAACTGGCATTGCTGATTTTTTTGGAAAATAGCGAATTATTAATGTTGTTTTAGATTCTCCCCTCGTTTTTCTAAAAACAGTTCTCAATTTGTTTGTTTGAAACTTAGTTTTTCCAAATCCAAATCGAAACACATATATATTTTATAAAATTAAATCAAAACCCACTCTTCTAGCAATGCTGATATGTTTTCGATAAACAACGTATCATTTCTTCTGCCTCTTTTTAATATTTCTTTTTATGAAACCAACTTCTTAAGTCATTCTGTACGTGAATAAGATTAGCATCAGAGTTTTATGATGCTTCAATCGACTAATTTGTTGGGATCGAAATAACATGGTGCATGTAGAAGCTAACAATACAAAGCTTGATGGACGGTAAATCAAACAACATAGAGAATTATACTAAAAAATTGTAATACTTAATATGGTTTTGTCAATTGACCTACTTATGATAAAACTAAAATAAAAAAACTATTGAAAGAAAAATTTCTCTCTAAAAAATTTTTTTTAATGACTATATTGTGGATATTTGTTGTTGTTGTGAGAAACAAATATACTCAATTTATAGATGTTCAATACTTTTCCTACAAGACAAGGATAAATCATATAAAAAAAATTATTCCTTTTAGGAATCTTTTTCCCCTTATTTCAAGAAAGAAAATCCTAATAGATTAAAAATTCAAGGCAAAATCGTAACATAATTATGGATATATCAGCTACAATCTCAGATGAGAGGAAAAGAAAGAGCACGTTACTGGAAAATGGAGTAAAGGAAGCTATTTATTTGCTCGACAGAGACAGAAAGGTAACCATTTTCAGTCATTGGATAGTTCTCTTTCCATTTGTTTGACCTTCGCATTTTATTACTTTGTAGTCATTGGATAATTTCATTGTCGTGTGATGCTTGATGCAAATGTTAATGTCAAGCTCAACAGATTGACAAGCTAGAGGCTTGATTGGTGTGCTTTTGATCTGCATTCAATTAGGCTTGATCACAGTGGAAGCCAACACATTAAATGCTTTGCAAACTCAAAATGCTGCAATTCAGATTGGCATCGACGCTTCACAAGGATTATGGCCTAGAGTAATTTTCTTTCTCCTGCTATCGCTATTAAGCAGAGGAAAGATAGCGTAGTAGTGCCTCCAGAAATTGGTTATAATAATTGATTCCAGGCAAAGAAATGATATCTTTGTGAAAGCTAGCTATAGGGCTTTAAAACTTGTGGAACACATTTACTTGGTTTATCAAGTTCTATGTCCTAGTTTAAGTCACAAAGTTAAAGTACCAACAAACTTGGTAGAATAGTTGAATTGCTTTTGGATGATAGGTAACTTATATTCAATTGTTTCTACTTTCTAACAAAAAAAAAGGAATTGTGTCCTAATAATCACATTGTTTATCCCAAAAACGGATAACAATTGAATTTATACGCGGTTTTAAGGATACGTGATATAACTTGGCACAAATTGAGAAAATATATATATTAATGTTAAAATTAACCGTGAAAGAAATAAATGCAAACCAAACGAATCGAATAACCTTGGCCTTCAAGTTCGATCATCCTCAAACCAAGTGAAGATTCAACTGATATAAGAACATGGTAGCAAGATATTGAAAGCTAAAAGAAGGCAGTATATTGCTTTGTATTGCGTGAATGTGATCGTCTTACAAATGATCAGACCCCATTTATATAGTAGGGGAGTCCTACTCTTGATATAATTCTAAATACATTAAGGAATCTCTTGATAGGCTAATTAATCGGCCTCTTGTTGATACGTGTCGAGATTTCTGCCGCGATCCTCGCCCGATTGTGGATATTTCGGCTTTCCGTTATTTGGTTCGGTCTCGATCTTGGTCGATATCTGGGTCACGGGCTCGGCAATCTAACTTCGCACCATGGCTTGATATAACACGAGCTCGAACCTTGGCTTAGCATGTTCTAGTCTCGATCAGTCATATGAAGGGCAAGCCCGATTTTGACGTATACACACATTATGACATGTCATTTGGATTTTAAAATAATGTGGTCATTACCTTTGCTACTAAATGAATGCTCCTCTTTTTAGTTGACCTTTAAATTAAGAGTTAATACCCTAAAATCCTCCTAAATTATCATTTTTTTGTTAGTTTCCTACTTAAACTATTTGATATCTTCAAAAACAACTCTAAACTACATTGTCTTTCATACTAGAACCCCTTCGTTGCATTCTTAGAGGTGCGTCTAGTACACGCTCCTAATTATCTAAAAAAACGTGTTATGCAGCACTGTACATGGCTATTTAACCCAGCCTAAAACCCCCGTAAACTATAACTTTTTTTGTCAGTTACCTACTTAAACTATCTAGTGCCCCCAAAACCTCCCTGAACTATATTCCCTTATATAATAAAACCTTATATTGAATTCTTAGAGGTGTGTCTGTCTAACTAAATTAACTTATCGTTTGTACTAAATTTTTTATGTAGTTTACTCATGATGTAATACTCTCGGATAACCGATTAATTCTAGGAGTTTTGGCCAAAATAGTATCAAATGTAACGGGTTAAATTTATGTTTAACTGTGGTTGTGCTTTATACTAGACTCAAATTAAATAATTCCTTATTTACACTCACGTTGCAGCACAATAAAAAAAAAATAAAGGCATATAGTATTGCATTTATGAAAAATTATCTTATATTACATAAACTAGATTACCCAAAATAAAATTTCGCAAATAAGAAACTTATCAACCAACAACTACATTCTCTAATTCTAAATTATACAAAAAAGATTTAAGAGATTCAACTTTATTCTTTACAACAATGTGTTGGTTTAATAAAAGATTTAAATGTGTGTTCTTTCAACAATATGTGTAAGACATGAAAGAAGACTAAAAAAGGGAAGAAAATAACTTACTTCAGAGAAAACAAGAGAGGGAGAAATTTTTCCAGAGGTAATCCACACGAAAGTGAAAAAAATGAAGAAGATGAAAAAATAAAAAAGAAAGGTGAAAAATAAGGAAGAATGGTGAAAAAAGAAGAAGAAGAAAGGTGGATATAAAGGAAATAAGGAGATTATTTATTAAAAAATAAAGTTGAAAGAGGATTAGGCTAATTAGCCCTTACATTCTGTGGCCATTTTATTGATTTTTTTCTGCTGCCACGCGCTCCCAAGCGAGTGTGTATACACGTGATGCTAGGTAAGCAACAAGAGAGTTTAAATATGAAGGGCAATATAATTCAGAGGTTTTGAGGACACTGAATAGTTTAAGCAGGAAATTAAAAAAAAATGATAGTTTAAGAAGGTTTTAAGGCATTAACTCTTGAACTAATTTCAACTTATAAACAGCAAAGTTTCTCAAGGTTGAAATTTATACTTATTTTACTTTTCAACATCTTTCTTCAAAAATTATCCCCCTTTACACTCTCTAACTATAAGAAACTTCTAATTAGCTTTAATAACTTCTAAAATATTTAAATGCGAATCAAGTGCAAATTAAAAAAAAATCAAATGCAAATTTAATTCAATTTACTGAAAAGTAGGAGTATTCTTTCTCGAAAATGCATATAATATATAAAAAAGGTGTAAGTTGCAATTTGCCGTGATAAAATGGCGCCACATCGTAGTGTAAGTAAAGTCTCTCTCTCGGCTCCTAAATCGAATGGTCTCTGGTGGTAAGCACCATCCACTTCCAACCAAGAGGTTGTGATTTCGAGTCATCCAAAAACAAGGTGGAGAGTTCTTGAAGGGAGGGAGCCGAGGATTTATCGGAAACAGTCTCTCTATCCCAGGATAAGGGTAAGGTCTGCGTACACACTACCCTCCCCAGACTCCACTAGTGGTATTATACTGGGTTGCGTACATACTACCCTTCCCAGACCCCACTAGTGAGATTATACTGGGTTGTTGTTGTTATTTCCGTAAGCATTTTAATTTATTTATCTCTCCAAAACCACCCCAAAAAAATCCTCTCCTAAATCCCCACTTTCGCCTGCAATCCACTCCAACTCAATTCATTGTAATAGATTGAATCAATAGTCTAATTCGAAATCAAGATTCCCAGTTAGATATTTACAGTTTAAAATATGCAAGACTTTCACCCAATAAAAACAGCTTACTATATACTTACTGCATCCTTTTAAAAAAGAGTTCATAAGGGTAGGTTATACCACACTTTTATATATGAGGGGTGATCAATGGGATGGAAGATTAAAATACATATAATATATATAAGCACGTTTACAGGAGAAATTAAAGTTGAAACAAATTGAATATCCAATTTAGGCTACTATACAAATGCAAGTCCGGTAGAAGTATTGAAATCCAGCTAGAAGCTAGTGCTCTGTTGATTTTCAAACATCAAGTCCCTAATCCCTGATCCTGAGAAACCACCTTACTTTGAGAGTAGCCCAAAGAAGGGATTTGTAATGGCAGAGTGCAAAACCATGCCAGCTGATCTCAGTAGCGCCATATCGACCTTGTTTCTAGGCAACACCAAAAAACTACTTCCTTCAACTCTTTCAAACCCACAGAGCTCCAGAAACTGCACGCCTTCTTTGAAAATTCCAACTCTAGCCTGCCATCCATGAGGAGTGAAGTAACATTAACTTGAATCCAAAATTCACTTCATCCAAACAAATGGAAATGTCATCATTACAAAAATAAGCTATCCCGACCTTTTCTGATTCACTATTTCGGCTTGGTTAAACAAAGAACGTGACACTAGAACATATACGGCAATTTAGAAACAAAGAACAGTACAAGGGTATTTCTGCAAACAGTAGATTACATTCTTCATTGCAAAAGATATAGTGACTGGAACAGAAGCAGACACAAGAAGCTAATATAGCAACACATCATTTTAGACTTTATCATAAGTAACACATCAACCTATACCTTAGTAAAAAAAGGGATGATTCTAAGAAACAATTTCACTAGGCGGACATGGATACGATGCCATGGATGAAATGGGAAAGATTATACAAAATTAAGACCCTAATCTACATCTACACCATTACATGGCCAACAGTTACAACATGTCCCCACCATCAGATATACATGCAAAAACCGGTGGGGAGAAAGGAGGGGCAGGGTGAGAGATCCTGCTCCCAGCCTCTCTCCTCATCATGATAATTTTGTCTCGATCCTTACAATATCCAAAAAATGAGGTAAATTTCATTCTTTCGGCATGTGCTTAAAAAGTATTCACCTGGAAAGCTGGATTACTGAGCCGGATCTTCCTGAACTTTCCTTCATCAGGATTGCTAACAACATTTCTAACATAAACTAACAGAGCATTGAAGGCCCGTTGCACTTTGGCATCCTCCTCCTGACACATGAACATTTAACAATATTGTTATACTGGATCGAATATGGCTTTCGAAGTTGATATCTGATAACTCAGTGTAACTTGATATTTAAATATGCATATACTGTTCCAATTACTTTCCTGGACAGAGTTTTTTATTTTCCCGCAGCAAGCAAAAGGGCAAGAAGCTAAAAGCTAATTTGCATAAACTTGTAAGAGACTGGAAATTTTTAATCAGAATTAAATAGTGAAACAGAAGTGACCCGGGATTCAGATACCTCATGCTGACGCCTGAGAGATCTTAAGCATTCCATCAAAACCTCTTTCTTTGTAGTGGAGTTGCCAGATGATGCGGGAGAGTCAACTTTCAATGGCTTCTGAGATTGATTTTAGGGAGAAAAATTAATTGCAGCCAAACTGATGAATCCAATCAATCTCATAAACTGTCAATACAATTGTAAAACGCAATACCTTTAATTCCCGCCTTGAGGTTTCGATGAATTTTGAAGATGTAGAGCTATTCATAGAAGAACCAAGGCTAGCCCTCCTTTCTACCTGTCAGTACATGAATTTGCAACTTATCTTAATCCCAACTAGATATGAAGTTGGGGATATATGGTGCATAATTAAAAAGCAAACAAAAGTTTAATAGCATGTCAATATGCTATAGTTTCAGTTTACACCAGAGTATAGAGTTGGATTATGATTTACTCAAAATGAAAAAAAGAATAACACAAACACCCTCAGGGCTTTGGTCTAGTAGTAAGAGCTAGCTCATGTGCAGGCGCACAACTCACGAGTCCGGACCCTGCCGCAGACAAAAGCTTGATATTCATGTCGAGGAGGGTAGAGGAGCGGGTCCATTATCCACTGAGTTTCAAACCTTGTGCCAACTGGCCCCCGAGTATTTCTCAGTTAAATAAAAAAATGAATAACTGAAACAGTTATAAGAGCATGACAGAACGTTTCAAGGTACATATAACAGCATTTGCAGTAGTATAATACCTAAGCAACTTACTAAAAGATGCAGCTACACACATCTAATCATCTGAATAGTACTATTTGGACAAGTACCAACTAAATTTCACTAAAAAATACTAGTAATACCATGTCCTGCTGCAGTTTTTGACGAATTCTCTCCCATGCCCTTCTCTCTTCTTTTTTTTCGGCCTTCCATTGTGCTTCAAAGCTGAAACGTGAGCAAAGTGCAGAAACCTAAAATGAGGATTTTCAGCCAAATAAGCACAAGGTATTTTTATGAAGTAACACAGCTTCAACGAAGGAACACACCGTTTCCTCTCATTTTCCTCAGCCAGTCGCTTTGTTGCAAGCAGTTCTTTGCCAGCACGTATCCTTTCCTACAAATAAACCGAAACATTTGAATTTGATAAGTAAATATATACCTACATATATAACATCAGATCATTATTACTTCTGTGAGATCATACGCACTAGTTTCAAACTTTCAATATAAGCATTTTAGAGAGCAAATAGAATCTGGAAATCAAAAGAAAAGTAGAACAATAACTAACTCTGCATTTCTCAGCAACTTACTCCAGGTTAACAATTTGATTTTATTATGGAGGGATCTACAAATATTAGTTTCGGTCCTTCGTTCTAAAGTATAGGGTTTTTGGATCAATGTATTACAAATGATCTCTATCTAGGTATTGCCGGAAATCTTTTCCAAAATTGCTTCAAGGCTAAGAATTCATGGATTTAACATCTTTGCATTACCATCTGACATCTGTTAGTCAATCATGTCTACTTTTTTTTAATACACTAGCCAATCATTGGAATTTGTGAGCTAATTGAAAGAAATGAAGATTCATATCGCGGACCCCAACTTGTTTGGGACTGAGACGTAGTTGTTGTAATAGCCAATCATTGGAATTTGACGTTTAAAGCTGAGAAGATGATTCCATCTTTCAAACAGTGACATCGACTAGAATCCTCGCATAGGTTTGCAACTGTACAGTTGTTCACGTATAGAAATTTATTCAAATCATGCACCAAAAGTTCATCAAATCATTCTATCACAACCATTAGATCTCCCACATTTAATATATTGACAATTAACTTGCCACATTCCCAAATGAATCAGAACTTACACTGCAGAAAGTAAGAGAAAAAGGAAAATACTGCATACCTTCTCCCTTTCCCTTTCCAGCTTTTTCTCTTCCTCTTCTCTCCTCTTGCGTGCTCGTTCCCTAAAGAAGCAGAATTTCCATTCCCCAATATCAGAAAAGAAAAAATAAATAATAGGGACTAAAAATAAACCATACACTAATCACAGCGAAGCAGTTTCAAAAGGCAAAACATGATCCAAGGAAATAGAATGTCTATTGGCAGTTTCCAATTTTAGGATTAAACACGGAACTTCCTCATGAAACTTTACTGGAAAATCGAACCTTAGCTCTTGTGCTTTCAACTTTACTTGTTCCGAATCAAAAGCAGCACTAGGAGTTTCAATAATGTCCACATGAACCTGTATGCCATTCTCTCATCAGAATTTTTAGGACTGAGTTGTACAATAGGACAGTTATAAAAGATAGGAAACGCAAACAATTAAACATCAAAGATCACTTGGCCTGAAAGGGCAACTCCTGTCTCGAAGAGACATTAATAGAATCTGTAAATAAATGGAAACCCTATAAACAAAGAATTAAAAGATGCAAAATCAGATAATTTACATCAATTTAGCAAGCATTGCATAAACACATATGCATCCATAGGTCTACTTAGGACATGACCAATCTATATCAAGCGACCTACTCTTATTTTGTACTCTACCTCTGCTACTTGGACCTTCTATTAAATGTAGTCATTTCTGAAACTTATCTAATCTTGTATAACTGCACATCCTTCTTAACTTCTGCATTCCTACGACACTAATTTTGTGGATATGTTGGACCTAGAGACACAACATTCTCTCCCATAAAACATGGTTGATGACACAGCCATTTTATAGAACTTGCCTTACACTTTGTTACATATCCTCATATCTCATAATACTTCAGTAGCAATTCCTTTTCAACCACTCCTACTTTGACTGTGTTACATATTCATCTATCACAGCATTCTCCTGAAATATCGAGCTTACATATCTGAAATGTCTACATTTAGCACCACAATCTCATCTAATCTATATCAGCTTCACTCATCTTATGTTGACTAAACTCACACCGCGTATATTTAGTCTTACTTCTACTATCCCAAAACCCTTAATTCTCTTCTGCACAATTCAAGCTTTTGGTTGACAATATTGCTAATTTTGCTAATTAACATTACATTGCCTGCAAGTGGAATACGCTATAGGCCCTCATTTTGTATACATTAAGTTAGCTCATCCATAACTAGGGTAAACAAGTACTGGCTCAATGTAGATCCTTGTAATATACTCACAATCATGTAAAATCCTCTGTATCCCCTACCAACGTTCTCACACATGTGATAGCTCCTTCGTACATATCCTTTTATGGCATTTCTATATGTAATATGAGTTACTTTCTTCTCTAACACCCGCCAAATGACAATTGTTGGCACTCTATCATACGACATCCCTAAGTCAATGAATATCATGTGTATATCATTCTCTCTCCCTATGAATTTTCATCAATCTTATAAAAATATAACCTCTGTTGTAGTTTTAACAGAAAAAAATCCAAGCTGGTTCTCTGTCACTCTAGTAGTATTCCTAAGTTTACGCTCTATTGCTCTTTCCTAAACTATTTTTGTTTATATCAAAATAGTTGGCTCAATTTTGAATATCTCCTTTGTTTTGATATGTCAGAATCAAAATACTTTTCTCCTCTTGTTTGCATCCTTCTACTCCTTAGTACTGCAACATTAAATAACTAGGAAAGCCATATTACTTGAACCTCTCTAAGACACTTCCGTACCTGTAGAGGGATACCATCTGGACCTCATATTTTTATTGCACCCTTTATTTCTGAAGGCCTAATTCTATGAGTGTAACTAAATCTTCTATCCTGCACAGATGTATGGAGATCTGTAAAGTTATCATCGTGATTTGAGTTGAACAATTGATCAAAATGGACACTCTATCTCACTTGCTTTACTAGCCCTTTGCACCACCTCATTCCACCACTATGATTCTTGGTCGAGAATCTAGGCCTTTAGACACAACTAGCAGTCTAGCACTTCATTTGCTCCTTTCTTAATACAACATTATAACTTCCTTCCACTAGGTAGCTGTTTTCCCTTCTATTTCCCTGCTCCTTCCTCCTTCCATATGTTTTCCTGAATTGCTAATTGGTTTATGCCCTTTAGTGCCTACCACCGAATGTCAATTTCTTGCAACTCATCTGATCTTCTCTACTCTTCCGTTTCACATCCAGAAACACCCGTTCATGTTAGTTAGTCGGGGCTTCCCTGGTATAATCTTGCAATCCTTACATGCAACTCTATCTTGTCTTTTGACTTTTGCAAAGGATAACGACTATTTGACTAAAGTTACCTCCACTTATAAAGGTGTGATGTATTCTTTTTAAAATATGTGTTAGATGAATTAAATAATAAGACAAACTCTAGAATAGCCTTTTCTTCTTCATTCCTAGTACCCACTAAGTCCAAGGCTTGCATGACATGAAAAACAGAGACTTAAGAAAAGTTGAAAGAAACTTTTTAAACATACTTTAACTTGATACACCGTATATTTTACACAATTCATAAATTTGGCCAATCCTTTTTTTTAGCAAGAAGTTAAATTTAGCAAATATAAACATATAGAAATAAATTACATAAAATTCACGAATTTTTTATTTTCATAATATTTAGTATAGTGTTGGCTTGAGATGAATCTATATAGAGAAGCGGGTTAGTGAAGATTCATATAGCCGACTCTAACTTGTTTGGGATTGAGGCGTAGTAGCAGTTGAATTAACCACAAGTTAAAATTTTTAGAATTTTAGGAACTAATTCAACTTTGAAATTAAGTTTTTCTGTAAAAATATATTCTAGCATTTATTCTTGTTCTCATACCTATTAGTCAAATTACTTTAGAGAAACGATATTACACTAATGTGTATAATGGCCTTCTTAGCTTTTTGACTATACAACCTAGAAAGCTCCAGTTAATTCATTTTTCTATAAGCACTAACCATTAGAAGTAAATTCACCATCTATCTTTGGTAGAAAGAGAAGTAGAAAAATGCTCTAGAGTCTGCTAGCGAAAAAATGCTCTAGAGTACTTAACTACACCTCTCTCAAATACCCTATCCATACTTACAGTAATGACTCGTTCTTCTTTGAAGATACACATGTTTGCATACTGTTGCAACTGTGTCCTGATTGGATGTCCGAAGATTACGTCCATTAGAAGATGACACTATTAGTTAAAAAATGCACTTAACACTCAAATTTCCCAGGACATTATATATATATATGTAGACTCATTCTCATCTTAAAAGTGACAATCAAATCACAAAAGTTATCAAATTAATCATGAACACTGATGTACAAGAAGAAAGGCTATCATCAGTGTTAAGCTAGATACCATGGGCATCTCATCAATGTCTGCATCATTCTCATGATCAATAATCCAATTTACTGCATCCTCAAGGCTTGAATTACCTGAAAGAAGTAATGATTTGCAATCATAAAAGTGGACAGCAGTTAACCACAAAAGTTAGCATCTAAAAGACAAAACAATAAGTAATGCTAGTAAAAAGATAAGCTTTTTTTTTTCTTTTTCGGGGTGGAGTGGGGGTGGGGGTTTAGCGGCGAGAGCAACTCCTCAGGATTTGATGCCAATCCTAGAGACTGCACTACAGGAAGACTGCATAAATAAGTAGAACAAGCGGAAGTTCTATAATATACAAATATTTGGCAGGATAAATGGACTTGCATAAAACAGAGGGTTGAAAGTCCACATCACTTAGTTGATGCAACACCTCTGCAGGATAAATCACAACATCAACTCTATCTATGTGGCCTAGTAACCAAATCTACTCATGTCTTCAAGGAAAATCCTAACAGGTCATTAGATACAGGCATGGCGACATATGATGAGGTATTTTATGTGAAGAGCGTAGTTTTCAACCATTCATATAGTAAAAAATGGATCAAGGAAAAGAAATCATGCAGAAAATTCTGTCTGCATGTCCTTTACATCTCAAAGATATAAAATAGAAAAATGGAGAGAATGTTAGACAAAAACAAACGATTAAACTAATTAGTTAATGTATATGCATGATGAGATTGCGGGCTTCCATCACAATGAATTTTTCTGAGTAGCTTTCCCATACAAAATGACATGTTTTAGCTAGATAATTCAGATTGATTAACAATCCATATAGCCTAACAGTTATATACTACTTCAGAAGCAAAAGTTATATTAAAATTGTCTCCTATGCTATATACGTGCAAATCTTTTCCTAGAATATATCTAATACCAGAAGGATCACCATACCAGAAGAATGAAGAGCCTTGGTGGCTCGAGCCTCTGAAAACCCCATTGCTTCAAGTTCACTTACCAAGCTTCTGTTACTGTCAGAAGCAGCCATTTCTGATCGTTGATATTAATTCTCTCGATATAAGAAAGATTGAAGCGTTTCTGCGAAGTAACAAATGTTTCTTCAACAATGATATTTAACATATGAAGAAAACACAGCTTAATTAACTTAAAACAATACGTTCCTTGTATGTATATATGCTTTTTGGCATTTTAAAATCAGAATACTGGACAGTAACCAATCAGAAGGTTGGATATAAAACGGCAATATAGAAGTCTTTGTATGCATTCACTTCTCCTGATTGTTCTCTATTTCTTGTGCACAGAAAATCATGAAGATCAAGTTTTATACTTCAGAATTTATTCAAAGATGCCTAATAGCTTAAAATTACAACTCTTCAGTCACTGTCATTACTTATAATTGGAGTATACAATCATCTATCATCGACTGTGCTTTATAATGTGACAACTATCATAAAAGTTGTCTGCATAATGCCTAAAGTAATTACAACAACAAGAAACAATAGCATAGATTCATTTAATATGAGACAGGGAAAAAGAAAAAAAGAAATTACCCAACATGTGTTGGCATCAAATAAGTGTGGCAATATAAATGGAAGAGGGCCAAAAACAAATAATCAAGATAACCATTAGTAGTTACTGATAATATCCATATAATGAGTGTAGATAATCTAGATTATAAAATGATGACGATCAATCAATCAACTTACTCCTAGTCAAACCAAAACAAGTTGATGCCGGCTGTATGAATCATTTATATCCATTCCACCATATTGGGGCACATTTCATTCCAATAATAATAAATTTGTATAGATTGATGTCAAGCCGCTAAAATGGGGTAAAGAGAAAGAAATCAAATTCGATGTACAGTAATCCGTAAACTATGAGAAGGATGGAAGAGTTGACCCGACCAAACTGCCTGAAGAAACTAAGAAAAAATAACAATAAACGAACTCCAATTTTGTGAAAGAGGGAAAGAATAGAAGGCCGTAGAAGCTCGAAACCCTGTTATAGTAATATAACTAACACATATGGAATAGCATATGAAGGCTAAAAAAATCACAAAAAAGAAGCATACCCTTTTTGTGGCAAAGAGAAATTCAGCTGCTTGTGTCGATTTGATGTGCAGATTAAATTCATTCGGGAAGTTGAGGCACAGGGACAAAGTGGAGAAGAAGAACGCCATTTGCAAGTTAAGAGGGGATGCCGATTCTTTGCCTCAAGCCTTGAGGTAAAGGTAACTAGTATCCGGGAAGATGGATTCTCAGCTGGGCAATGTCAGCGTTGATTATGCTTTTTGAACAAGTAGAACCACCTACACAGAATTGCAACAAAGGTAATTTTTCCATTGCTGATTCGGTGAAGAAGAGAGATTAAAGGATAGATATATGTTTTATTAGCAATTATATACACTGGTAAATCTACCCGCGCTTTCGCGCGGTCATTAAGAAACTCTCGTTAAGTTAAAAAATAATCTTTTTATTAACAAATGTAAAGTAAAAATATAAAATAAGAAGATAAGTTATAGAATAAGACAAAAAGAGATAACTTTCTTATTTCATGAATTGTTCAAGTATCCCATATCACATTCCATGCCTCTATTTATACTATTACCTGGAAGGTTACAAAATAATTGTCTTAAACATGATATTAATAATTGAGATCAGGGAAAGATCATAGGGAGTGGTTATGGAAGTGTGGTAGTTACGATCATAATAGTGATGAGTAGTGGAAGGTTATTTACATCATGAGTGAAAGTATTGAGAGTAGGGGACATCTACATTTACTAATAATTTTACAACACTCCCTCTTTGATGTCCAAAAATAGATAATATGCCTCGCTAAAACCTTACTAAGAAAAAACCCCGCATGAAAAAATTTTAGTGGAAAAAAATATTCTGAAGGGTTCCGTTTCTCTCTTAGCGCATGTTAGCATAACGTGCGCCTCCATGGGGAAGAGAGCTCAGAATCCCTCGCAGAAGGCAATAATAGCACGAGAGACCATCGCATTGGGTGCCCATCATCAAAGGAAGAAGGATGATAAATTGAAAGGAAGTGAAATTCCAACAAAGCAGCTCGAGGAGGTACCATGCATGGATGAATTGATTGAACAAGGGAAAATTGAAGAATTAGCACCAATTGTTAGTCAATTAGGATCCCAAGTCTAGGGAATTGGGGGAAGGAACGTCATCGACACCACAACAATGGAAGGAAGTGTTGAATTCTGGGGCTAGCAAAGGAAAATTGTCATGGGCTGATGAAGTTGAAACATCGCCGGAGTTGAATGCTAAGGGTTCCATTTGGGACAATTTTGATATAACTAAGGTAACAAATGCTGGTTTTAAACTTGAATTTGTAAAACCTGAAATATATGAAGAGGCACATGTTTGTGAAATTGAAGCAGAGGACATAAGCTCTGAGATAGAGTACTGAAAATCAGCAATAATGTGTTATGTTCTGGGAGCTCACCCGACATTCTCAGTGCTTAATGCGTATGTGCGTAGACTCTGGGGTAAACATGGTATAAATAAGGCGTCTATGTTAAAGAATGGGATTGTGTTAGTGAGGTTTGATTCAGAGATGGAGAAGAATGAGGTATTACAAGGGGGTATATATTATTTTGACAACAAACCTGTCATTGTGAAAGCCTAGAGTGCAGACATGGAATTCACAAGAGAAAAATTGTACACTGTCTCTATATGGGTTAAACTGCCTGGTTGGACTTCAAGTATTGGAGCCCAAAAGGCCTAAGTAAAATTGGGAGTTTAATAGGAATATCATTGATGGTTGACAGCCACACAGAAAGAAAGGTGGGGCCGAGCTTTGCACGACTTCTGGTAGAGGTTCAGATGGATACTAAATTGCCTGACAAAATTTTCTTTAAGAATGAGAAAGGGCTGCTAATGGAACGGAAAGTGCAATACGATTGGAAGCCAATTTTGTATAAAGTGTGCAGGAAATATGGCCATGATGACCAAGTATGCAGAGCAAGGAAACAACAGCAACCGGCTGGTACCAAAACAACAAAGTATACTAGTAAAAAGGGTGATATAGAAGCAGAACAAGTGGTTAAAGAGAATTATAAGGAGGTAGTAGGAGAGGGCATGCAAATGATAGTAAAGAACAATGCAACATGGCAGCCAATCACTCAGCCAAGGCAGGACACTGCAGGATGGGTGACACTTTTAAATGCTGCAAGACCAACAAATCGACGGTCACAACAGGGTAAGGGAGAAGGAGATAAAAGTTATCAAAATAATTTTCAAGTTTTGGAGATGAATGATAATGCTATCAATGAGAGTAGTGCAACTAAAGCTGTTAGAAATGTGGGGAGAAAAGTACCACCTCCCCGTGATCATGGATAACATCTTATATTGGAATGTTCGGGGTATGAATGCCCCTAACAAACAAAAAGGAGGTGAAACTCCTTTGTAATAAAGAAGAGATAGGATTAATAGTTATATTGGGGACAAAAATAAAGGCTGAGAAAATTGACCAAGTGGCCAGTAAGCTATTTGGTGAGTGGGGGTGTATAACAAATTTGATGGAGCACTATAATGGGAGAATGTGTCTGGCATGGAGACAAGATTATTTCAAAATGAACCTTATATCTATGAATGCACAAGCAGTCACTTGTCATGTTACTCATAACAACCTGCAAGTTACTTTTATGATGACTGTAGTGTATGCTTTTAATACAAAGGAAGATAGAAGAAGACTATGGAGTTATTTAGATGTATGGAGTATAAGAATGGGGAGTCCATGGATTGTTATGGGAGACTTCAATTCTGTCTTGCACATTGAAGATAGAGTGGGAGAAAATCCTATAACTATGGCTGAAATAACAGAGTTTCATCAGTGTATAAAATAGTGTGAGCTAGTTGGGTTACCAACAAGTGGTAGCATGTATACATTGAATGACAGACATGGTGATTGTAGGATCTTATCCAAGATTGGCTGGGTGTTCATCAATACTGATTGGCTCAATTCTTTGCCAACCTTTACAGAGCAATATTTAGAATATGGGATCAGTGATCACTGTCCACTCAAGTTATCAACTATAAATACAACTAGGAGAGCTAAAGCTGCCTTCAAATACTGCAATGTATGGGACCCTAACTTTCTAGATGTAGTTAAAGAGGGATGGGAACAAAAAGTAATAGGGTGCAGTATGTTCAGAGTTGTCAAGAAATTAAAGTTGCTGAACCATAAACTTAAAGTGCTAAATAGAAGGCATTTCAATAACATTGTTGCAACAGCTGATGCAGATAGGTTGGCTCTTTCTAAAGCACAAGCAGAACTTCATAATAATCCACTAGATGCTAGGCTGCAGGCAGAAGAACTGCAGCAGTTTTACAAGTTCAAAAGGTCCTCTTATCTAGCTGAAGTATTCTTACAATAGAGGAGCAAAGTTACTTGGATTGAGATGGGGGATGATAATAGTAGATACTTCTTCTATGTGATTAAACACATGAGATTACAAGAAGCTATAATCCAGTTAGCTGACAAACATGGGAGAATGCAATCAGATCAAGAAAACATTGCAGCTATTTTTGTGGACTATTACCAAGAGTTGCTAGGAACAAAGGGCAAGAACAGGACACATGCTTTTCAAAGCTTTTTGAAGAATGGGAAGGCACTGTCAACTACTCAACAAATGCAGCTGTTAAGGCCATATACACCTGCTGAGGTGAGGTCTGCTATGTTTAGTATTGATGAGACAAAGAGTCCTGGCCCAGATGGGTATGTGAGTGGTTTTTATAAAGCTTCATGGTCAATTATTAGTGAGGAGGTGACTACCTCATCCCTGGAATTTCTTGAGAATGGGCAACTACTAATGCAAATTAATTCTATAGTCATTGCACTTATTCCAAAAGTGGATAATCCTCTGCACGCTAGCCAATTAAGATCCATCTCATGTTGCAATGTTATCTACAAATGTATTTCTAAGATCATTTGTAAGAGATTAAGGAAAGCCATTCCAATGATTGTAGCAGACAACCAAGAATCTTTCATAGAAGTAAGATCTTTAATACATAATGTGCTCATATGTCATGACATTTTGAGGCATTACAACAGGAAGACTACCCCAAGGTGCTTGATGAAAATTGATCTAAAGAAAGCCCATGACACGGTTAGATGGGAATTTTCGGAGGACGTGCTTAAAGGCTATGGATTTCCTATACCATTTATACACTTGATCATGGTGTGTGTTACAATAACTACATTTACAGTAAAAGTGAATGGTGGTGGATTTGTCTATTTTGAGGGGAAGAGAGGTCTTAGATAAGGAGACCCCATGTCTCAATTGTTGTTTGTTCTAGTCATGGAGTATCTAACTAGAATGTTGAACAAAATGAGTGATCTTCCAGACTTTCAGTTTCACCCTATGTGTAACAGTACTAAGCTTACCCGTCTCATTTTTGCAGATGACCTGATGTTGTTTTGTAAAAGAAATCTCTAGTCCATTCACATGATGATGGAAGTAGTGAATCACTTTAGTGATGTCTCAAGATTGGTGGCTAATATGGAAAATTCTAATATTTTTCTAGCAGGGATGGATGATGAATTAAAGCAGACAATCTTGAGTAACACAGGCTTCTTAGTGGGTACTTTACCTATGATATATTTGGGGTTACCTTTAACATCAAAGAAGTGGAGCAAAGTTGAATGCCATCAACTAGTGGAGAAGATTACAAATAGAATCAATTCTGGCTATTCTAAACAGCTATCTCATGCTGGTAGATTGCAAGTTATAAATGTTGTTCTCTTTGCAGTGTATAATTTTTGGGGAGTTGTCTTTATACTTCCACAAAGTGTCATCAAGGAAGTAGATAGGAAATGCATAGAGTACTTATGGGATAGCACTGAAGGGCATAGAAAAAATGGCACTAGTAGTTTGGGCCTCAATAAGTAGACCAAAGAAGTGTGGAGGTTTAAACATCAAGGGATGTAAATTATGGAATGTGGCATTTGTGAAAAAATTGTTATGGCAACTAATGACTAATAAGGAAGTAATGCGGGTGAGGTGGGTGCATGGTGTTTATATAAAGATATGTAGGAGCATTTGGGATCACCAACCATATGCAGATTGTAGCTGGTATTGAAAGAAGACTAATGGACTAAAACATAGCATGGCTTAATGATACAATGGGAATACTTACACCTTGACTGTAAATGGTTCTTATTTTGTTTCAAGCAGTTATAATGCAATGCTTGATCATGTTTCAAGATGTTGGGAAATGAGTTTGGTATGGAGTGGAGTTATGCTACCCAGGCACATGTTTGTGTTGTGGTTAGCAAACTAGCAATAGTTGCAAACTAAGGAGAGACTTCTGCAGGTGCATATTCCTATACAGAAGATGCTGGATGTTGCATGTGTGAACTGGGAGTGCTAGAGTCTCACCAACATCTGTTTGTTGATTGCGATTGGGTGAAGTCCATGAGGGGAGATCTGTCAAGGTGGTCGGACACCAATCTACCAGACATGGAAATACCTGAGACTTTGTAGTAGATTAGAAGGAGACACTGAAAGCAATTTAGGAAGGAAGTAGCATGAGCAATAATAGGTGCAATAGTATATCATATTTGGCAAGCTAGGAACTGAAAATTTTTCAGACAAATCAACTTGAACATGGAATTCTGTATTGGTCAAATCAAGAAAGAGCTCACGGAAAGACTGAGAAGTCATGCAGAGTCCAGAAGAGCAAGGTAGTGTCCAATGTTGCTACAAATATTGTGTAGTTAGTTTGTATAGAATGTCTCTTTTTTGGTTCGAATTCATATATCTAGTCATATGTATTTGAGGTCTTGATATACTAGGATATGCCTTGTAAACTTGATGCTCTTAGGATGTAAAGCTTTTGGTTGTTATGGTAATATTCATAGATGATTACCAAAAAATAAATCTTAGTGAAAGAAAAAGAGTACACATATCTGTAATACGGTTTATTTGTTGTCTCGTTAAAAACCTTACCAGAAAATCCAGTGGGACAAAACCTAGGCTAAGGGAAAAATAGCGTATCTTACTCCCCCTCATGAAAACATCACTTTATTTCTCGAAGATGGTGCATTCCAATCTTCTGTCTCAACTTCTCAAATGTTAAAGTTGGTAATGCCTTAGTGAACAGATTAGCCAAATTTTCACATGAACGAATCTATTGAACATTAATTTCACTATTTTGTTAAAGATCATGCGTGAAAAAGAATTTTAGTAAAATGTACTTTGTTCTGTCTCCTTTGATGTATCCTCTTTTCAGTTCAGCAATGCAAGCAATATTGGCTTCATATAGTTTAGTTGGATTATATTTTTTCATAAGAAAACCACACATTTCCTGAATATGCTGAGTCATTGATCTCAACCAAATACATTCCCGACTAGATTCATGAATGGCTATTATCTCAGCATGATTTGAAGATGTGGCAGCTATTGTTTTTTTCATTGAACGCCATGATATAGTTGTATTTCCATATGTAAACAAATAGCCTGCTATCGGCATAACTGATCATTTCTTACTTGAATTCATTAGAATAAAACAATCTCATATCTATAGTTCCCCAAATATATCTAAATATATGCTTAACACAATTCCAATGTCTTTTTAGTGGGGAGGAGCTGAATCTTGATAATAAGCTTACTGCAAAAGCAATATATGGTCGGGTATTGTTGGCAAGATACATCAGCGCCCCAATTGAACTAAGATATGGAGTTTCATTACCAACGAGCTCTTCATCATTTTCTTGAGGCCGAAATGGATCTTTATTTATGTCAAGCGATCTCACAACCATTGGAGTACTCAATGTATGTGCATTATCCATGTAAAATCGCTTTAAAACCTTTTCAGTGTATATTGATTGATGGATAAAAATTTTATTTGTTATATGCTCAATTTGTAGGCCAAGATAAAATTTTGTCTTACCAAGATCTTTCATTTCAAATTCTTTCTTCAAACACTCTACATCCTTTGGAAGCTCTTTAGAAGTACCAATGATATTCAAGTCATCAACATACACAACTATGATGACAAATTTAGATCCATACCTCTTAATAAAGACACAAGGACAAATAAGGTCATTTTTGTTCCCTTCCTTTAGCAAATACTCGCTAAGGCGATTGTACCACATCATCCATGATTGCTTTAATTCATAGAAGGATTTATGAAGCTTTATTGAACAAGTTTCTCTTGAACTTTTATGTGCTTCATGAACATTAAATCCTACAGGGATTTTCATAAAAATTTCATTGTCCAATGAGCCATATAAGTAGGATGTGACAACATCCATCAACATCATATCAAGATTTTCATGGACTGCCAGATTTATTAGATACCTGAAGGTAATTGCATCTACCACAGAAGAATATGTCTTTATATAATCAATGTCAGGCCTTTGCAAAAACTCTTGTGCCACAAGTCGTGCCTTATATCTTACGACTTCACCTTTCTCAATTCATTTTCGCACAAAAATTCATTTGTACCTCACTGGCTTGACACCTTCAGGCGTTCGGACTATTGGTCCGAAAATTTTACGTTTTTTGAGTGAAGCCAATTCCGCTTGAATTGTATTTTTTCCATTTTGGCAGTCATTTCTCTGTCTACATTCATTGACAGATTTTGGCTCAAGATCCTCATCTTGTTGCATTACTTCAACTGCAATATTATATGCAAAATTGTTGTCAATAAAAATATTATTTTATTTTCACCTTTTTTTTGTAAAGACATAACTTATTGAGATCTCTTCATTTTCATCATTTCCAGGTACTAGAACCTCCCGTGAGGTCTTATCCATTGTTATGTTTTTATGTTCCTCTTGAGCAATTGCCTCAACGTTATGATCAACTTGATCATTTGTTTCTTTCCTTTTCCGAGGATTCTTATCCTTGGACCCCGATTGGTCTACCACGTTTAAGGTGTGGCGTAGACTTATTTTCATTGTCATACTGTCCAACTGGGGCATCAACTCGAATTGGAGCATTTACCATTGGAATATGCGATTTAGTAACCTATGAAAGGCTAGTAAATGCATATGGCAATTATTTTGTAATATTTTTCATATAAATGATCTTTTGAACTTCTTGTTCACATTAGTTTGTAAGAGGATCCAAATGAGATAAATATAATACATTCCTATCTATCTCTTTTTCTAGTTGTTTATTTTTTTCCCCTAATGTTGGGAAAACTGATTCATCAAAATGATAATCAACAAATCTGGTTGTAAACAAATCTCCTGTCATAGGATCCAAATATTTAATAATAGAAGGAGGTTCATAACCAACATATACTCCCAACCTTCTTTGGGGACCCATCTTTGTGCGTTGTGCTGGAGCAATTGGAACATATACTGCATATCCAAAAATTCTTAGATGAGAAATATTTGGCTCCTGACCAAAAGCCAACTGTAATGGAAAGATTTCATGATAACTGGTTGGCCTTATGCGCACAAGTGCTGCTACATGCAAAATAGCATGTCCCCATCATTATCAAGACGAATTGTCTTAATTACATAATCTGAAAATTGTGCCCTTAACCTTATTATTTGGGCCAACAATCTCGCAAATGCCATATTGCGAGTTGACAATAGGCACACATGTGACCATCTTGTAGATGCGTCTAGCAAGACCATAAAATACTTGAATGGTCCACATGGAGGGTACGTATATGCCCACATATATCACCATGTATACGTTTCATAAATGCAAGGGATTCAATTCCAATGTTAGCTGTTGTTGGTTTAATAACCAATTTTCCTTGATAACAAGTAGCACAAGAAAATTTCTTAAATTGAAGAATCTTGTTGTTCTTCAATGTGTGCCCATTTGAATTCTCTATTATTCTGCGCATCATGTTAGAACCGGGATGGCCCAAACGGTCATGCCAAATGATAAAATCATTAGAAGTAGTAAACCTTTTGTTTACTATGGCATGTGATTTAACCACACTAATGTTTGTGTGGTACAACCCAGAAGAAAATGTGGGTAATTTTTCATGCACATATTTTTTTTCTGATTTTATTGTAGTAATATAAAGGTATTCAACCTTTCCTTCGTTAGAGGTCTCAACATGGTAGCCATTTGGCAAATAACTTTAAAACTCAATAAGTTTCTTTGAGACTTACTACAATACAATACATTATTAATAGTCAATATTGTTTTTTCAGGTAGTAATAAGGCCGCTCTTCCAGAGCCCTCAATTAATTTTGTACTATCAGATATTGTATTAACATAGGCCTTTTTGATAACCAAATAAGAGAAAAAATTCTTTTTTCTTAATATTGTGTGAGTTGTAACACTATCCAAAAAGGCATAAATCTTCATTACTCATCTTGGATCCAATTGAAGATTGAGAAATTTTATTTTCTTCATAAAAAAATAAAAGTACACCATAAGAAATACGAAAAAACTAACATTACCAACAACAACATAAGACAACTTAAGTACTACTTGAAAATAAAAACAACTTTAGAACGAGACAAAAAAAAATACTAAAAATAAAAATAACAAAATAATTGCATTCCCTAGTAAAATGATCAAACTTTAGTTTTAATCTCGAAAGAAGTCTTCAACTTCCAAATAAGTAAGATCATCAAGGCCTTCAAAATTATCATCATTCAAATCAAGATTTGCCTTGGCATTATCATCATTTTTGTTTGAAAGCCCTGCCTCAAAATTATTTTTTAAGGTCAAGTGAGACTCCACTGGGGCATTAGCAGAAGATGCTCCAACATTATTTTTCTTTCTTTTGATGGAGTTTTGATAAAGCCTGACAAAATGCGTAGGTGCACGACATTGAATTTTCCAGTGACCTTTCATGCCACAACGTCAGCAATTACTGCTTTTGCCTCTTGAAGGATTATTTTGAGAACTCATATTGTTCTCTCGTTTGCCATGACCACCACAATGACGATTATAATATCGTCTTTTACCATTGCCATTCCCACATACATTCATATGGCCATGATAATTATTCTGTCATTTTTCAGATTTATCACGTCTCGCTACCATATTCGCTTCAAGAATCGAAGCTGACCCTGTGGGACGGGCTTCATAATTTTTCATCAAAACGGTATTATGTTGCTCAGCCACCAGAAGGCATGAGATCAATTCACAATACTTTTTAAAATCCCTTTCATAATATTATTGTTGTAATACCATATTTGAGGCATGAAAAGTCGTAAGAGTCTTTTCCAACAAATCATCATCATTCATAACATCCCCACATAGTTTTAATTGGGAAGTTATTCGAAATACAATAGAGTTATACTCACTTACGGTCTTAAAACCTTGCAACTGTAAGTGCATCCACTCATATCGAGCCCTTGGCAATACCGTAGCCTTAAGGTGATCATACCTTTCCTTCAGGCCAGTCCACAATTCAAGTGGATCTTTCACTATCAAATATTCAACCTTCAAACCTTCATCCAAATGATGACTAAGGAAAATCATGACTTTAGCTTTGTCCTAGCTTGATGCCTCAGTACCTTGAGTAATGGTGTCACCAGGGCCTTTAGCGGCTAAGTAAATCTCAACATCGACAGCCCATGATAGGTAATTCTTTTTAGGATGTCAAGTGTCCCAAACTCAAGTTTTGACAAATTCGACATAGTGAAAACAATCAAAGAAGTTAAATAATTAGAGATTATTAGGATAATAGCGTAAAGAAACGATTGACATAATATCAAATTTGTGATCTATATACACTAAAGTGATAATTCCATAGAAAAGAATACTATTTTTTTAAATTATTAATATATCTTTGATGTTAACTAGAACAAAAATGTCTTCTAACTTTTTCAACTGTCGAACAACATAAAATAAATATTCTTCTCTCAATTAATTCTATTAACATGAGAATTAGAAACTTTCACGTGACAATCATGCAAACAACTTAAAATAAAGAAACATAGAATTCTTTATTTTTATACATGTCCAGAGATGTGAGAAATTATAAAACTGTATATTAAAGACACTAATCATGAAATCAAAATATACAACGAAGAAAACAGAATGAACAAATATACCTGAACAACGAAAAGAGCTCAACTTCGTGCTGTTAACGTATTAAGAAATGTAGTTCAAAGTAACAATATAAAATAAGAAGATAAGTAATAGAATAAGAGAAGAAGAGATAATTTTCTTATTTCATCAAGTATTCAAGTGTGTCCCATATCACATTTCATGCCTATATTTTTACTATTACTTAGAAGGTTACAAAATAATTGTCTTAAACATGACATTAACAATTGAGATCATGGGAGAAGATCATGGGGAGGGGTTATGGAGGTGTGAGAGTTACAATCATAATAGTGGTGAGTAGTGGGAGGTTATTTACATAATCGGTGAAAGTAGTGGGAGTAGTGGACATCCACATTTACTAATAGTTTTACAACACTTTTTAATTATTCAATATTAAAAATAATAAAACGTAAGTTCTTGTAAAATTCTTAATATAAAAATAGTTAATTACATTAAACACTTCTATAATATGACTCGATTTTGGATGCACCCTTGTATTTTAAAATCATTTACTTACACAATTTAGGACTTACACCCCCTATGAAGTATATATGAAATTAAGTATAATATATTTAAATATAATTTTTAAAATATAAAATTATAAATAATGTTTTACATATTTATTTTTATGAAATTAAAAAAAAGATAGTTTTTTTTTGTTGAATTGTGAATTATTTCGTTACTTTTTTGGAGAATTATTCTATTGATTTGTTAGAGCGAGACTCTCTCGCCTCTCTCTAAATTTTGTTTCTGTCCTTCCTACAAGCTTCCCTTTCTCAGCCAATAACCACCAATAACATAAAAATCACGACAAACACAATCAGTGGCGGACCCAAAATTTTATGCAAGCGGATACAGTCTAAGACGACGATAATCAATAGTATAAGCGGTGTGGGGCACGACAACCGAGATTTGGTCGCATCTCTTTCTATTTTATTTATTTTTGGTTAATTTTATTCAATCGTGATCTTAAAATAAAGTCATTTTAAATTCGGCGCCTCTATTTTAATTTTTAATCAAGGTCACACATTCTTAAGTAAATACAAAAAAACTATTTACTTTTATTTTTAAAATAAATTATCTATTTAATTTTAAAAATCTTACTTCAGCGAATTCAAGATTTTTTTAAATTTTAACAATAAATCAAATTAAAAATTTATTAACTCTAAGAAATTTGACAGAATATAAATTTGTTTGTGTTAAAAAATAACAAGTTACTATTATTTACAAATAGAAGAAAATAAGAAAGAGTTACAAATCAATTAATGCCAATAATTAAAGAAAGAGGGCTTACACCCTAAGCCGGAAATTTTAATATAAGACAAATAAAAAAAAATTAAACATAATATATATATATATATATATATATATATATATATATATATATATATATATATATAAATTAATCGCATGTTTTAGCAAATTTTATGAAAGAGATAAAGAGAATTTACTTTGTGGAAGGGTTTAATTTTGAAGTAAAATTAACTTGAGAGTAATTTTATTAAATTTAGGTAGAAGAAAAATATAAAGTGAAATAGAAAATGACAAATAGAAGACATTGGAGATTTGAAGTAATAAATTTACAATAAGTTGTGGTTAATTTGACTAACCTGCCAACTTACCAGGCCCAAACTAGCACATCGTCTATTGAAATACAAAAAGGGAAAAGAATTTCAATATATACAACAAACGAGGAAATGGGGTTCGAACACATGACCTCACTCAAAAATGGAACCTGCATGACCACGTTTATAGAGGACACACATGCATCTAGTGGGTTCAAATACTTTCATTATATAAATTTTTCAGAAATTTACTAATATACATTATTATTTTTTGATCAAGCGGATTCAACTCGATGCACATTGACACTGAACCCGCTTGATAATACGTGAGTCTGCCCCTGAATACAACCACTCCACCACCGGAACCACCCGATTTAAGCTCAATGCACATTGACGCTCCCACTACAAATAATTCATTAAATACAACCCAAACCTTCATGCAAACTCTACTTACTTATAACCAATTCCATCATCTCCCAAACACATGTCACACAACTAACTCTCATATAGACCTTTCAGACGAAACAACCAACGACAACAATCAAGATACATTTATCCTATTATCTACCTCTAATAAAACTCGCCTATACTCAACTTGGAAATATTCTGTGATAGTTAAGGTTTTTGGTCGTAAAGTGGGCCACCAAACCCTATGTACAAAACTTCGAACCTTATGGCAACCCACTGAAGATCTCCCCCTCATAGATTTGGGATCAGACTTCTTTCTTATCAAATTTCAGAAAGAGGTTTTGAATGAAGGTCCTTGGTTTATATTTAATCACTTTCTCTCTGTTCGCAAATGGGAACCAAAATTCATCGCTTCAGCTACACAACTCACATATTCTGTTATTTGGATTAGACTCCCAGAATTATCCACAGAATTTTATGATTTTGAGATCTTACAACGTGTTGGGATAAAAGTAGGCACACATCTAAAACACACGATTAAACCCACAACTAGGGGACGATACGCACGCGTATGCATTGAAGTGCCTCTAGAAAAATCACTTAAAACACATGATTTTATTGGTATGCACCGTCAACAAATTCTATATGAAGGACTTAATATGTTATGTACCATATATGACAGACTTGGTCACACCACCATTAAGCACAAAGGACATACCTACTCACCCCTCTACCTCCATCACCAACCCAAATAATACTACTACAAGCACTAATCAAACACCAGACAAAAACTAAACAACTTCATTGGACGGGGAGTGGAAAACAATACAATTTTCCCAAAAACATACAACCTAAAGCCCTCCCAAAAGAAGAGAAACGTTACTACTACCATGCTCTAGAGGACACCAGCTAAAGAATAATCAAATGCCCATCCATTCAATGGCGGCTACTACAACGAAGCCCATAGGTAAGTTCTCTACTGTTTCAGCCCCTAACCCTATTAAAACAAAATAAAGAAAACGTCTAGCTACCCCTCCAAAATTTTTTAATGATTCCACCATTGAATTATTGAGAGATACGGAGGACATAAGCATTTTAGAACCAAATTCGCCACCCATGAGCCCAGTACTTCCAACGACCACTCCCAGCCCCAAAGTAAGTCCATGTGACAGCCCAACCTCTTCTGTCACCCCATTAGACCTAACCTTAGCCCATCCACCTAATACCCAAACTATATACCAGTCATCCTCCACGTCAAATGAACCAAACGTTACTACCAAACACGTGGCCATTCCATTTGCACAACACCATCCAAATGACACGTTCACAATTGGACCAAGCACTTCATTCACAACCCAATTGCACCAATACCTTCATTAAGCTACACAACACATCAATACACCAATAACACCTACTGCAAATGGAACATTACCTCTCAAATACTCCAATGACCTCACCGGTCTCCACCCTACATCTCATCCAACACCACAAGCTGCACTTATAGACCAGTCACGTGCCCACCCTTTAACACCAAATACACCACCCAAACCCACATCAAATCAACCGCACAAATTGACATCTCAGATTAATCCTTACACTGACCTGCATCATTAAGCTCCACTTCAATCTCTACTTCTATAGGGATCACCTCCTTCACCAACACAAGCCTACTACAACACCCAATCACCCTGAACACGATCATAATGCAACCTCCAAACCAACCTCCACAACCACCACCCATATACATCTCCCAGTACCCACCCATACAAGCATACCCACGGTCATGGCTAAAAATGAGTCCACAAGACCATGCATTAACATTCACAATGGAAATAGACAGTCAAGACGTGACCATCATGATTCAAATTCCGGCGAACATAGCTCAAATTGTCACGGAGAGGATGAGGATAGGGATAGACCTCTACAATCAATACTTATGGGCAATGTACCCACCATCCTCCCTAACCAACTACCACAACACCACCCACATTCCACCATTATACCCATAGCCAACTCAGCTGCACCCACAGAGTCAATACCCACCAGCTCAACAGACCATGGAACTTTCATTTTACCCACCACAACAACTAACTCACTCCCTTGTTCCATGGATTCAACCACGAGCAGTGATAGACATGCCCACACCACTGCATGCACAAACATCATCATATCAACCATCACCCCATTACCCTCTCAACGAACTTGACAAAATCCCACAACTAGACGTGGCTGCAACGATGGAGGACATACGGGAAACACGGCCAATTCTATGCTCGCGTAACAAGAACAAGTCTTACAACCTCAAAGAACAATACGAAAGAAAAGTGGTAATTATTTGCACGAGTTGTTCCCTAAATATAAGGCCAACAACCAATCCAGAGGAGGAGAAATATGGGATAGTGATAATTCCATCACTGAACCAGATGACGAAGACGCAGGTGGAGTGAAATAGATCCATGCAGTTTATCATTTGGAATGGTAGGGGAGCACATTCCCCAGATTTTCGCAAAAACTTTCGTTCACTCATTAACTACCATCAACCTGCACTAGTGGCACCGCTGGAAACACACCTTCAGAATCATACTCATCTACAAGAAGACTATGCCTTTAACAGTATGGCTCAAGCACCAACGGAGTGACAACCTGGAGGAATAACTTTGTTTTGGAACAATGAACTACTCAACTTGGACCAAACGGCAGTCACGCATCGGGATATACACTCCATAGTATATGTACCACCAAATCCCAATACTTGGCTTTTTTCTGCCATTTATGCAAAGAATGACTTAGGCGCACATACAACTCTTTGGGAAAATATGAAAACACTGCATGATACTACACAAGCCATGGTTGGTAGGAGGATATTTTAATGAAGTAGTACGAGCATCGGAAAAATTTAGAGCAAATTCAATTAACAATACAAGATGTGATAAATTTATACGATGTCTTAATTATTGTAACTTAATTGATTTAGGTTGCAGAGGCAGAGGCGGATCCAGGATTTAAATCATGTGGGTTCAATTTTAAGATTTTTTTAACATTGAACCCATTATATTTTTAAAGTTATGGATTCATATCTACTATTTTTGTAATTTTAATGAATTTTTACATACAAATTTTTACTCTGCATCAAAAGTTATGGGTTCAATTGAACCTGTAGGTAATACGCTACATCTGCCTCTGTGTAGAGGTAGTAGATACACATGGACAAACGAAAGAATGTTTACTAATTAGATTCTTGAGCGTCTAGATAGATGTGTTGGGAATTGTGAGTGGCTTACTAGGTTTCATTAAGCATATGTCCAACATCTACCTAGAACACACTTCGATCACTGTCCGTTATTAATTAATTTACACAAAAATTATAAAAGAGATCAAATATTATGTTTCGAAACAATCTGGACATTACACCCATAATTCAATACTTTAATCTCTAATAATTGGACCCCTAATAAGCATATCATTAATGCCATAAAGGATTTCACTGAAGATGTCTAGGAATGGAACAAATCTTCCTTTGAAAATATTTTTAAGAAAAAAAATCCATCTTAGCTAGACTAAAAGGTATTCAAGTGTCACATGATACCCCACAAGCACCTTCCTACATTATTAAGAAATTGATCTTATTAACCAATATAATGCAACATTACGAGTAGAAGAAGATTTCTGGAAACTTAAGTCGTATATTAATTGGCTACAAGATGGAGATGCCAATACAAAAAAGATTTCATTTAACGACTCTCCAAAGAAGGAGACGAAATCGTATCACGACTTTAAAAGATTCAGGGGATAACTGGATTTTTGAACACACCAAAATCAATGAACTGGTTGAGTCATATTATAAAACTCTATTTACAACCACACACTTACTCCACAAATTCTTATTCAGTAATGCCTTACAATATACTCAATGCTGACGATCATCACGCACTTACTGCCACTTAGTATCAAGGAAATCACTACCACAATAAACTCCTTCAAACCACTAAAAGCGCCAGGACCCGATGGCCTACACCCATATTTCTACCAAAAGTATTGGTCACAAATTGCTAATTCTGTTACATCCTTTTGCCAAGAAGTTTTTACTAACCAACACATTTCTCCCCTAGTAAACAAAATATATCTGTGTCTCATTCCAAAATATTCATACCCGTCTTCCATTACCCAATATAGACCCATTGGCTTTTGTAATACTCCCTATAAAATAATAACAAAAATAATTATTAATAGGATTAAGCCACTATTACCAAAGCTTATTAGTCCAGAACGATTTGCTTTTCTCAAAGAACGCCGTGCTTCTGACAATGCCATAATCGTTGAGGAAATTCTTAATTATTTTAAAAAGAAGAAAGTGAAACAAGCCCACTTTCTTTTAAAATTAGATTTAGAAAAAGCTTTCGATCAAATGGAATGTGCATTCATTAACAAAACTTTGCATTATTTTAATTTTCTCACCACACTAATTTAACTAATTATGTCTTGTATCACTACCTTAATAATATCCATCATGTTAAATGGACTTCTTACTCACTTATTCACATCTACAAAAGGAATCCGTCAAGGTGATCCTTTCTCACTGTACATATTTATATTATTCATGGAAACACTATCTTGCCATGATAAACAATGGACTCCAATTCAATTATCACGTAGAGGTCCACCTATATCACACTTATTCTTCACTGATGATATTACCTTGACTTCACGTGTAACAACTACCAGTATTCATACAATCATCGATATACTTAACCAATTTACTCATAATCCGGGATAAAAAATCAATTACACAAAGTCAAAAATATTCTTCTCCAAAAATACCACTAAATATGATAAACAGTAAATACCACTCAATATGATAAACAGTTCGTCCTTACTTCGTTTAGTATGACATAAGGTGTCAAATTTGGTAAATATCTAGGATTCCCACTATTCACTCAAAGACCCATAAAAGTTGATTACCAATTTATCCTGAATAATTTTAAAACAAGGCTCGCTAGGAAAAATTAACATGCTTACTATGGCAGGGAGAACTACTCTAATTCAATCCACATTAAATTCTCTACCAAATCACGCTATGTAAATTATTAAAATTCCTAAACATATCATCTCTTCTATGGAGCAGTACCAACGTAACTTTTGTGGGGTACTACTCAAATAAAAAGGAAACTATACCTCCTAAAATGAAATACTATACAAAAATCAAAAGACAAAGGGGGGTTGGGTATCCAAAATTTAACTATAAAAAATGATGCTCTACTGGGAGCCTTAGCATGGCGACTGTTCACTTTGCCATAAACACTGTGGGCCTCTATACTAATTAATAAATACACAATGCAATCCCACCCCAACTCAAAATTCAAATATATGGAAAACTATCAAACTAGGTTGGGAATATTGCCAAAAAGGCATAGTGTGGCACATTGCCAAAGGACAACATATACGTTTTTGGATGGAACCGTGGATTGAGCCAAACATCATACTCATAAACCTTATCGAAGGCCCACTACCAAACCAAGAGTTAAGCTCAACGGTTAGGCAACATTTGACTCAAAATATGATAAATATCAATAACTTACCCTTTGAGATACCACTATCTATTGTTAGTCTTCTGCGTAAAGTATATGTACCATCATTACAAAATCCACAAGTTTATGACCAAATTATCTGAGGACTAACACCTAACGGAAAATTTACACTACAATCTCTTACTACAAACTATAGAACACACAAGTTATTATAAATTTTAAGTGGATATGAGCCTTACAGTTACCGCCAAATTTAAATACTTTCTTTGGTTAATTGGGCACAATCGCCTACCAACTGATGCATACCTATACAAACTTTATATTACTGCATCCAAAATTTGCCATATTTGTCACCAAGACGAGGAAACCATTGCCCATCTATTATTCAATTGTCCTTATACATAACCTCTTTGGAATAACAAGGGCATCACAAGTATAATACAAACCATTGGGGCTAACGATGAACCACCATTAAAAAACATCCACACCCTCATCCATATTCCACAACCTCTGCCATACAACCTCCCCGCCAAACTACTTTTACCCTATGCCCTATGGCATATTTGGAACTGCCACAATAAAAATATTTTCGAAAACGTTGCAGGAACTCCTACTCTTTAACATATCATATCTCAAGCGGCATAATATCACTACATTATTCAAAAGGAAGTTACACGAGCACCAGTAAAATCCATGTACGTCAAATGACACCATCCTACTGGAGGCATATTTAAGCTCAATACAGATAGCTCTTCCAAGGGTACGCCGCCTAGAAATGGATTGGGAAGAGTATTCCGTAGCTCAACAGGTAACTAGATACTAGGGTATACTGGAAACAGGCCAGCGAGAGACTCCACTTACATGGAAATCTGTGCTCTACTAGAGGGATTGCAAATTGCTTGGAGATACAATTTAATACCACTGGAAATCAATGTGAACTCCATAGAGGTAATATCTATGCTATAAAACCAAAACATGCACTACTCCTCTCTACTGTTTGAATGCAGGTACGTACTCCGCTAACAGGGTAGACCACGTATAGTGCATACGTATAGGGAGTAGAACCAAATTGCAGAAAAGTTAGCACAATATGGAGCAACTAAGGCAATGAGCGACTTCAAATAATCTCCTCCAACTGCCAACATTTTTGCTAAATGAACTACTTGCAGATCAAAACGACATTATATACTTAAGAAAAATAAATAGTCGTGCACCAATAGCTCCAATATCTTTTTGTATAGAAGAACAATTTATTGGATGTAATAGCATGTGCTCCCATACGAATCAGCCCATCCACTTACTTGGTACTTTTTTTTGTAACCCAAGGCCATCCAGACCCAGTGCTCCTTGTACTCTTACTCATCTTTAATATAATATAGTTTCGTCGGTTGATAAAATATATATATATATATACACACACGATTAACATTGAATAATTGGAACACACACACACACACGATTAACATTGAATAATTGGAATTTTCGTACAAATAACCGGTCGCATTCGTTGTTTATTTTTCTAACAGATATACATAAATAATTTGTGGTTATTTACACATGAATTATATAGATATTATTCATTGCTAGATATTAATCAATTATTACAATGTGTATGACTAGGTATTCATTTGACAAAACTTTACTTCATTTAGAGTCCGTTTGGCTAAGCTGCCAAAAAATACTTATTTTGAAAAGTACTTTTGTTCAAAAGTACTTTTCGAAAAAGTACTATTAGAGTTAAGCAATTTGTGTTTGGCCAATTAGTTTGAGAAGTACTTTTTGCAATATTTGAATAAGCAAACTTTATTTGGCAATCTTTCCTAAAAATACTTTTGAGTGTCAAATTACAATAAAGGACAATAAAGATTTACTTACAATTAGCATTATTTTAAAAAGAGAAATTTTAATATTTATTATATAAGAATTTAATTATTATTTTTATTTTTATGTAATTAAAGTATAAAACACAAAGTAATATATATTAAAGATTGATTCAATATAAAACATAAGTATATAAAAGCAATATTATTGGTAGGAACATATGTGCTAGCAACTTACATGTATGAAAAACATTATCAATTCTTGAAAAAACAACAAACTAGGTAGTAGTATTGCATTATGTCAAATATATTATATATATATATGCACGCCAAAAAGAATCTTAGTGAAAGAAAAAGAAAACACATATCTGTAATACGGTTTATTGTTGTATCGTTAAAAACCTTATCAGGAAACCCAGTGGGACAAAATCTAGGCTAAGGGAAAAAGAGTACAACACGTATCTTACTCCCCCTCATGAAAATATCACTTTATTTCTCGAAGATGGTGCATTCCAATCTTCTGTCTCAACTTCTCAAATGTTAAAGCTGGTAATGCCTTAGTGAACAGATTAGCCAAATTTTCACATGAACAAATCTATTGAATATAAATTTCACCATTTTGTTGAAGATCATGCGTGAAAAAGAATTTTGGTGAAATGTGCGTTGTTCTGTCTCCTTTGATGTATCCTCTTTTCAGTTCAGCAATGCAAGCAATATTGTCTTCATATAGTGTAGTTGGATTATATTTTTTCATAAGAAAACCACTCATTTTCTGAATATGCTGAGTCATTGATCTCAACCAAATACATTCCCGACTAGATTCATGAATGGCTATTATCTCAGCATGATTTGAAGATGTGGCAGCTATTGTTTTTTTCATTGAACGCCATGATATAGTTGTATCTCCATATGTAAATAAATAGCCTGTTATCAACATAACTGATCATTTCTTACTTGAATTTATTAGAATAAAACAATCCCATATCTATAGTTCCCCGAATATATCTAAATATATGCTTAACACCATTCCAATGTCTTCTTATTGGGGAGGAGTTGAATCTTGCTAATAAGCTTACTGCAAAAGCAATATATAGTCGGGTATTGTTGGCAAGATACATCAGCGCCCCAATTGAACTAAGATATGGAGTTTCATCACCAACGAGCTCTTCATCATTTTCTTGAGGCCGAAATGGATCTTTATTTATGTCAAGCGATCTCACAACCATTGGGGTACTCAATGTATGTGCATTGTCCATGTAAAATCGCTTTAAAACCTTTTCAGTGTATGTTGATTGATGGATAAAAAATTTATTTGTTACATGCTCAATTTGTAGGCCAAGACAAAATTTTGTCTTACCAAGATCTTTTATTTTAAATTCTTTCTTCAAACACTCTACATCCTTTGGAAGCTTTTTCGAAGTGCCAATGATATTCAAGTCATCAACATACACAACTATGATGACAAATTTAGATCCAGACCTCTTAATAAAGACACAAGGGCAAATAAGGTCATTTTTGTACCCTTTCTTTAGCAAATACTCGCTAAGGCGATTGTACCACATCCTCCGTGATTGCTTCAATCCGTATAAGGATTTATGAAGCTTTATTGAACAAGTTTCCCTTGAACTTTTATGTGCTTCAGGAACATTAAATCCTTCAGGGATTTTCATAAAATTTTCATTGTCCAATGAGCCATATAAGTTGGATGTGACAACATCCATCAACAACATATCAAGCTTTTGATGGACTGCCAGATTTATTAGATACCTGAAGGTAATTGCATCTACCAACAAAGAATATGTCTTTATATAATCAATGCCAGACCTTTGCGAAAACTCTTGTGCCACAAGTTGTGCTTTTACGACTTCACCTTTCTCAATTCATTTTCGCACAAAAATCCATTTGTACCTCACTGGCTTGACACCTTCAGGCGTTCGAACTAATGGTCCGAAAACTTTATGTTTTTCGAGTGAAGCCAATTCCGCTTGAATTGCATTTTTCCATTTTGGCAGTCATTTCTCTGTCTACATTCATTGACAGATTTTGGCTCAAGATCCTCATCTTGTTGCATTACTTCAACTGCAACATTATATGCAAAATTGTTGTCAACAAAAATATTATTTCGTTTTCACCTTTTTCCTGTAGAGACATAACTTATTGAGATCTCTTCATTTTCATTATTTCCAGGTATTAGAACCTCCTGTGAGGTTTTATCAATTGTTATGTTTTTATGCTCCTCTTGAGCAATTGCCTCCACGTTATGATCAACTTGATCATTTGCTCCTTTCCTTTTCCGAGGATTCTTATCCTTGGACCCGATTGGTCTACCACGTTTAAGGTGTGGCGTAGACTTATTTTCATTATCATACTGTCCAACTGGGGCATCAACTCAAATCGGAGCATTTACCGTTAGAATATCTGATTTAGTAACCTATGGAAGGTTAGTAAATGTATATGGCAATTGATTTGTAATATTTTTCATATAATTGATCTTTTGAACTTCTTGTTCACATTGATTTGTATGAGGATCCAAATGAGATAAAGATAATACATTCCAATATATCTCTTTTTTCAGTTGTTTATTTTTTCCCCCTAATGTTGGAAAAACTGATTCATCAAAATGACAATCAACAAATCTGTTTGTAAACAAATCTCCTATCATAGGCTCCAAATATTTAATAATAGAAGGAGATTTATAACCAACATATACTCCCAACCTTCTTTGGGGACCCATCTTTATGCGTTGTGCTGGAGCAATTGGAACTACTTGCAGAAAAGTTAGCACAATATGGAGCAACTAAGGCAATGAGCGACTTCAAATTTTCTCCTCCAATTGCCTACATTTTTGCTAAATGAACTACTTGCAGATCAAAACGACATTATATACTTAAGAAAAATAAATAGTCCTGCACCAATAGCTCCAATATCTTTTTGTATAGAAGAACAATTTACTGGATGTAATAGCATGGGCTCCCATACGAATCAGCCCATCCACTTACTTGGTACTTCTTTTTGTAACCCAAGGCCATCCAGCCCCATTGCTCCTTGTACTCTTACTCATCTTTAATACAATATAGTTTCGTCGGTTGACAAAAATATATATATACACACACGATTAACATTGAATAATTGGAATTTTCGTACAAATAACCGGTCGCATTCGTTGTTTATTTTTCTAACAGATATACATAAATAATTTGTGGTTATTTACACATAAATTATATAGATATTATTCATTGCTAGATATTAATTAATTATTACAATGTGTTTGACTAGGTATTCATTTGACAAAACTTTACTTCATTTAGAGTCCGTTTGGCCAAGCTGCCAAAAAATACTTATTTTGAAAAGTACTTTTGTTCAAAAGTACTTTTCGAAAAAGTACTATTAGAGTTAAGCAGTTTGTGTTTGGCCAATTCGTTTGAGAAGTACTTTTTACAATATTTGAATAAGCAAATTGTATTTGGCCAATCTTTCCAAAAAGTACTTTTGAGTGTCAAATTACAATAAAGAGCAATAAAGATTTACTTACAATTAGCATTATTTTAAAAAGAAAAATTTTAATATTTATTATAGAAGAACTTAATTATTTTTTTTATTTTTATGTAATTAAAGTATAAAACACAAAGTAATATATATTAAAGATTGATTCAATATAAAACATAAGTATATAAAAGCAATATTATTGGTAGGAACATATGTGCTAGCAAATTACATGTATGAAAAATATTATCAATTCTTGAGAAAACAACAAACTAGGTAGTAGTATTGCATTAGCCTTTTTATTTCAAAGAGTAAGATGAGACGAAGAAAAAAAGAAACGGCGGAAGAGAAAAGAAGAGATCTATTTATAGTAGAGAGATTATTCCAAATAGGAATAAGAGAAGATGAATAAAAATACGGTAAAAATAAAAAAGAGAAAGATTAAAAAGTAAAGGTTAAATTAATAAGAAATAATTTAAGAAATATAATTTTATGTTAAGGATATTTTTGTCATGAAAAAAATAATTTTCTACTTCTGCTTCTGCTTCTTGGAAGAAGCTAGAACTTGTAGATTCTTTCCAAAACCAGAAAAATTATTTTTGCTGCTGCTCAAAAACACTTTTCTGTTTTGGCCAAATAACTCATATTTCTAAATAAATATTTTTCGGACAAAAAAGTACTTTTGACCTCCCATAAACTTGGACAGAGAGGCATACATTTGTCATTATCAAAGACAACCTTTTTAGTTTCTCCTCATATAAATATTCTTCTAGAATTGCCAAAGATCTTGATATAATTTGCGGATTCCATTTCCTTCAAAATTATCCTAGAGGCTAGAAGTAGTTGCCAATTTGCTCATGCTACTGCTTCAGTCTTTCTATGAAATGCGTGTTACTATATCGATCTTAGATTAATGCCGTAAAATTTACTAAACTCCGGTAGCAGTTTCACAAGTTCAAAAGGTCCTCTTATCTAGCTGAAGTATTCTTACAACAGAGGAGCAAAGTTACTTGGATTGAGATGGGGGATGATAATAGTAGATACTTCTTCTATGTGATTAAACACATGAGATTACAAGAAGCTATAATCCAGTTAGCTGACAAACATGGGAGAATGCAATCAGATCAAGAAGACATTGCAGCTATTTTTGTGGACTATTACCAAGAGTTGCTAGGAACAAAGGACAGGAACAAGACACATGCTTTTCAAAGCTTTCTGAAGAATGGGAAGGCACTGTCAACTACTCAATAAATGCAGCTATTAAGGCCATATACACCTGCTGAGGTGAGGTCTACTGTGTTTAGTATTGATGAGACAAAGAGTCCTTGCCCAGATGGGTATGTGAGTGGTTTTTATAAAGCTTCATGGTCAATTATTAGTGCGGAGGTGACTACCTCATCCCTGGAATTTCTTGAGAATGGGCAACTACTAATGCAAATTAATTCTATAGTCATTGCACTTATTCCAAAAGTGGATAATCCCCTGCACGCTAGCCAATTAAGATCCATCTCATGTTGCAATGTTATTTACAAATGTATTTCTAAGATCATTTGTAAGAGATTAAGGAAAGCCATTCCAATTATTGTAGCAGACAACCAAGAATCTTTCATAGAAGTAAGATCTTTAATACATAATGTGCTCATATGTCATGACATTTTGAGGTATTACAACAGGAAGACTACCCCAAAGTGCTTGATGAAAATTGATCTAAAGAAAGCCCATGACACGGTTAGATGGGAGTTTCTGGAGGAAGTGCTTAAAGGCTATGGATTTCCTATGCCATTTATACACTTGATCATGGTGTGTGTTACAACAACTACATTTACAGTAAAAGTGAATAGTAGTGGATTTGTCTATTTTGAGGGGAAGAGAGGTCTTAGATAAGGAGACCCCATGTCTCAATTGTTGTTTGTTCTAGTCATGGAGAATCCAAATAGAGTGTTGAACAAAATGAGTGATCTTCCAGACTTTCAGTTTCACCCTATGTGTAACAGTACTAAGCTTACCCGTCTCATTTTTGCAGATGACATGATGTTGTTTTATAAAAGAAATCTCTAGTCCATTCATAGGATGATGGAAGTAGTGAATCACTTTAGTGATGTCTCAAGATTGGTGGCTAATATGGAAAAATCTAATATTTTTCTAGTAGGGATGGATGATGAATTAAAGCAGACAATCTTGAGTAATACATGCTTCTCAGTGGGTACTTTACCTTTGATATATCTGGGGTTACCTTTAACATCAAAGAAGTGGAGCAAAGTTGAATACCATCAACTAGTGGAGAAGATTACAAATAGAATCAATTATGGCTATTCTAAACAGCTATCTTATGCTGGTAGATTGCAAGTTATAAATGTTGTTCTCTTTGCAGTGTATAATTTTTGGGGAGCTGTCTTTATACTTCCACAAAGTGTCATCAAGGAAGTAGATAGGAAATGCATGGAGTAATTATGGGGTAGCACTGAAGGGCATAGAAAAATGGCACTAGTAGCTTGGGCCTCAATATGTAGACCAAAGAAGTGTGGAGGTTTAAACATCAAGGAATATAAATTATGGAATGTGGCATCTGTGGAAAAATTATTATGGCAACTAATGACTAATAAGGAAGTGATGTGGGTGAGGTGGGTGCATGGTGTTTGTATGAAGATATGTAGGATCATTTGGGATCACAACCATATGCAGATTGTAGCTGGTATTAGAAGAAGACCAATGGACTAAAACATATCATGGCTCAATGATACAATGGGAATACTTACACGTTAACTGTAAATGGTTCTTATTCTATTTCAAGCAGTTATAATGCAATGCTTGGTCATGTTTCAAGATGTTGGGAAATGAATTTGGTATGGAATGGAGTTATGCTACCCAGGCACATGTTTATGTTGTGGTTAGCAAACTAGCAATAGTTTCAAACTAAGGAGAGACTTTTGCAGATGCATATTCCTATACAGAAGATGTTGGATGTTGCATGTGTGAACTGGGAGTGCTAGAGTCTCACCAGCATCTGTTTGTTGATTGCAGTTGGGTGAAGTTCATGAGGGGAGATCTGTCAAGGTGGTCGGACATCAATCTACAAGACATGGAAATACCTGAGACTTTGCAGTAGATTAGAAGGAGACACTAGAAGCAATTTAGGGAGGAAGTAGCATGAGCAATAATAGGTGCAATAGTATATCATATTTGGCAAGCTAGGAACTAAAAAATTTTCAGACAAATCAACTTGAACATGGAATTCTATATTGGTCAAATCAAGAAAGAGCTCACAGAAAGACTGGAAAGTCATGCAGAGACTAGAAGAGTAAGGTAGTGTCCAATGTTGCTACAAAGATTGTGTAGTTAGTTTGTATAGAATGTCTCTTTTTTGGTTCGAATTCATGTATCTAGTCATATGTATTTGAGGTCTTGATATACTAGGATATGCCTAGTATACTCGATGCTCTTATGATGTAAAGCTTTTGGTTGTTATGGTAATATTCACAGATGATTACCAAAAAATAAAATCTTAGTGACAGAAAAAGAGTACACATATCTGTAATACGGTTTATTTGTTGTCTCGTTAAAAACCTTATCAGGAAACCCAATGGGACAAAACCTAGGATAAGGGAAAAAGAGTACAACGCGAATCTCACTCCCCCTCATGAAAACATCACTTTATTTCTCGAAGATAGTGCATTCAAATCTTCTGTCTCAACTTCTCAAATGTTAAAGTTGGTAATGCCTTAGTGAACAGATTAGCCAAATTTTCACATGAACCAATCTATTGAATATTAATTTCACCATTTTATTGAAGATCATGCGTGAAAAAGAATTTTGGTGAAATGTGCTTTGTTCTGTCTCCTTTGATGTATCCTCTTTTCAGTTCAGCAATGCAAGCAATATTGTCTTCATATAGTGTAGTTGGATTATATTTTTTCATAAGAAAACCACACATTTTCTGAATATGCTGAGTCATTGATCTCAACCAAATACATTCCCGACTAGATTCATGAATGGCTATTATTTCAGCATGATTTGAAGATGTGGCAGCTATTATTTTTTTCATTGAATGCCATGATATAGTTGTATCTCTATATGTAAACAAATAGCCTGTTATCAGCATAACTGATCATTTCTTACTTGAATTTATTAGAATAAAACAATCTCATATCTATAGTTCCTCGAATATATCTAAATATATGCTTAACACCATTCCAATGTCTTCTTATTGAGGAGGAGCTGAATCTTGCTAATAAGCTTACTGCAAAAGCAATATATGGTCGGGTATTGTTGGCAAGATACATCAGCGCCCCAATTGAACTAAGATATGGAGTTTCATCACCAACGAGCTCTTCATTATTTTCTTGAGGCCGAAATAGATCTTTATTTATGTCAAGTGATCTCACAACCATTGGGGTACTCAATGTATGTGCATTGTCCATGTAAAATCGCTTTAAAACCTTTTCAGTATATGTTAATTGATGAATAAAAAATTTATTTGTTACATGCTCAATTTGTAGGCCAAGACAAAATTTTGTCTTACCAAGATCTTTCATTTTAAATTCTTTCTTCAAACACTCTACATCCTTTGGAAGCTCTTTTGAAGTGCCAATGATATTCAAGTCATCAACATACACAACTATGATGATAAATTTAGATCCAGACTTCTTAATAAAGACACAATGGCAAATAAGGTCATTTTTGTACCCTTCCTATAGCAAATACTCGCTAAGGCGATTGTACCACATCCTCCGTGATTGCTTCAATCCGTATAAGGATTTATGAAGCTTTATTGAACAAGTTTTTCTTGAACTTTTATGCGCTTCAGGAACATTAAATCCTTCAGGAATTTTCATAAAAATTTTATTGTCCAACGAGCCATATAAGTAGGATGTGACAACATCCATCAACAACATATCAAGCTTTTCATGGACTGCCAGATTTATTAGATACCTGAAGGTAATTGCATTTGCCAATGAAGAATATGTCTTTATATAATCAATGCCAGGCCTTTGCGAAAACTCTTGTGCCACAAGTCGTGCTTTATATCTTACGACTTCACCTTTCTCAATTCTTTTTCGCACAAAAATCCATTTGTACCTCACTGGCTTGACACTTCAGGCGTTCGAACTATTGGTCCGAAAACTTTACGTTTTTTGAGTGAAGCCAATTCCGCTTGAATTGCGTTTTTCCATTTTGGCAGTCATTTCTCTGTCTACATTCATTGACAGATTTTGGCTCAAGATCCTCATCTTGTTGCATTACTTCAATCGTAACATTATATGCAAAATTGTTGTCAACAAAAATATTATTTCGTTTTTACCTTTTTCCTGTAGAGACATAACTTATTGAGATCTCTTCATTTTTATTATTTCCAGGTATTAGAACCTCCTGTGAGGTCTTATCAATTGTTATGTTTTTATGCTCCTCTTGAGCAATTGCCTCCACGTTATGATCAACTTGATCATTTGCTCCTTTCCTTTTCCGAGGATTCTTATCCTTGGACCCGATTGGTCTACCACGTTTAAGGTGTGGCGTAGACTTATTTTCATTATCATACTGTCCAACTGGGGCATCAACTCGAATCGGAGCATTTACCGTTGGAATATGTGATTTAGTAACCTATGGAAGGTTAGTAAATGGATATGGCAATTGATTTGTAATATTTTTCATATAAATGATCTTTTGAACTTCTTGTTCACATTGATTTGTACGAGGATCCAAATGAGATAAAGATAATACATTCCAATCTATCTCTTTTTTCAGTTGTTTATTTTTTCCCCCTAATGTTGGGAAAACTGATTCATCAAAATGACAATCAACAAATCTGGTTGTAAACAAATCTCCTGTCATAAGCTCCAAATATTTAATAATAGAAGGAGATTTATAACCAATATATACTCCCAACCTTCTTTAGGGACTCATCTTTGTACGTTGTGCTGGAGCAATTGGAACTACTTGTAGAAAAGTTAGCACAATATGGAGCAACTAAGGCAATGAGCGACTTCAAATTTTCTCCTCCAACCGCCAACATTTTTGCTAAATGAACTACTTGCAGATCAAAACGACATTATATAATTAAGAAAAATAAATAGTCCTGCACCAATAGCTCCAATATCTTTTTGTATGGAAGAACAATTTACTGGATGTAATAGCATGGGCTCCCATACGAATCAACGCATCCACTTACTTGGTACTTCTTTTTGTAACCCAAGGCCATCCAGACCCAGTGCTCCTTGTACTCTTACTCATCTTTAATATAATATAGTTTCGTCGGTTGATAAAATATATATATATATATACACACACGATTAACATTGAATAATTGGAATTTATACACACACACGATTAACATTGAATAATTGGAATTTTCGTACAAATAACCGGTCGCATTCGTTGTTTATTTTTCTAACAGATATACATAAATAATTTGTGGTTATTTACACATGAATTATATAGATATTATTCATTGCTAGATATTAATTAATTATTACAATGTGTTTGACTAGGTATTCATTTAACAAAACTTTACTTCATTTAGAGTCCGTTTGGCCAAGCTGCCAAAAAATACTTATTTTGAAAAGTACTTTTGTTCAAAAGTACTTTTCGAAAAAGTACTATTAGAGTTAAGCAGTTTGTGATTGGCCAATTAGTTTGAGAAGTACTTTTTGCAATATTTGAATAAGCAAATTTTATTTGGCAATCTTTCCTAAAAATACTTTTGAGTGTTAAATTACAATAAAGGACAATAAAGATTTACTTACAATTAGCATTATTTTAAAAAGAGAAATTTTAATATTTATTATAGAAGAATTTAATTATTATTTTTATTTTTATGTAATTAAAGTATAAAACACAAAGTAATATATATTAAAGATTGATTCAATATAAAACATAAGTATATAAAAGCAATATTATTGGTAGGAACATATGTGCTAGCAAATTACATGTATGAAAAACATTATCATATCTTGAGAAAACAACAAACTAGGCAGTAGTATTGTATTATGTCAAATATATTATATATATGCACACCAAAAAGAATCTTAGTGAAAGAAAAAGAAAACACATATCTGTAATACGGTTTATTGTTGTATCGTTAAAAACCTTATCAGGAATCCCAGTGGGACAAAATCTAGGCTAAGGGAAAAAGAGTACAACACGTATCTTACTCCCCCTCATGAAAACATCACTTTATTTCTCGAAGATGGTGCATTCCAATCTTCTGTCTCAACTTCTCAAATGTTAAAGTTGGTAATGCCTTAGTGAACAGATTAGCCAAATTATCACATGAACGAATCTATTGAATATTAATTTCACCATTTTGTTGAAGATCATGCGTGAAAAAGAATTTTGGTGAAATGTGCTTTGTTCTGTCTCCTTTGATGTATCCTCTTTTCAGTTCAGCAATGCAAGCAATATTATCTTCATATAGTGTAGTTGGATTATATTTTTATATAAGAAAACCACACATTTCCTGAATATGCTGAGTCATTGATCTCAACCAAATACATTCCCGACTAGATTCATGAATGGCTATTATCTCAGCATGATTTGAAGATGTGGCATCTATTATTTTTTTCATTGAACGCCATGATATAGTTGTATCTCCATATGTAAACAAATAGCCTGTTATCAGCATAACTGATCATTTCTTACTTGAATTTATTAAAATAAAACAATCCCATATCTATAGTTCCCCGAATATATCTAAATATATGCTTAACACTATTCCAATGTCTTCTTATTGGGGAGGAGCTGAATCTTGCTAATAAGCTTACTGCAAAAGCAATATATGGTCGGGTATTGTTGGCAAGATACATCAGCGCTCCAATTGAACTAAGATATGGAGTTTCATCACCAACGAGCTCTTCATCATTTTCTTGAGGCCGAAATGGATCTTTATTTATGTCAAGCGATCTCACAACCATTGGGGTACTCAATGTATGTGCATTGTCCATGTAAAATTGCTTTAAAACCTTTTCAGTGTATGTTGATTGATGGATAACAAAATTATTTGTTACATGCTCAATTTGTAGGCCAAGATAAAATTTTGTCTTACCAAGATCTTTCATTTTAAATTCTTTCTTCAAACACTCTACATCCTTTGGAAGCTCTTTTGAAGTGCCAATGATATTCAAGTCATCAACATACACAACTATGATGACAAATTTAGATCCAGACCTCTTAATAAAGACACAAGGGCAAATAAGGTCATTTTTGTACCCTTCCTTTAGCAAATACTCGCTAAGGCTATTGTACCACATCCTCCGTGATTGCTTCAATCCTTATAAGGATTTATGAAGCTTTATTGAACAAGTTTCCCTTGAACTTTTATGTGCTTAGGAACATTAAATCCTTCAGGGATTTTCATAAAAATTTTATTGTCCAATGAGCCATATATGTAGGATGTGACAACATCCATCAACAACATATCAAGCTTTTGATGGACTGCCAGATTTATTAGATACCTGAAGGTAATTGCATCTACCAACGAAGAATATGTCTTTATATAATCAATGCCAGGCCTTTGCAAAAACTCTTGTGCCACAAGTCGTGCTTTATATCTTACGACTTCACCTTTCTCAATTCATTTTCGCACAAAAATCCATTTGTACCTCACTGGCTTGACACCTTCAGGCTTTCGAACTATTGGTCCGAAAACTTTACGTTTTTCGAGTGAAGCCAATTCCGCTTGAATTGTGTTTTTCCATTTTGGTAGTCATTTCTCTGTCTACATTCATTGACAGATTTTGGCTCAAGATCCTCATCTTGTTGCATTACTTCAACTGCAACATTATATGAAAAATTGTTGTCAACAAAAATATTATTTCATTTTCACCTTTTTCCTGTAGAGACATAACTTATTGAGATCTCTTCATTTTCATTATTTTCAGGTACTAGAACCTCCTGTGAGGTCTTATCAATTGTTATGTTTTTATGCTCCTCTTGAGCAATTGCCTCCACGTTATGATCAACTTGATATTTGCTCCTTTCCTTTTCCGAGGATTCTTATCCTTTGACCCGATTGGTCTACCACGTTTAAGGTGAGGCGTAGACTTCTTTTCATTATCATACTGTCCAACTAGGGCATCAACTCGAATCGGAGCATTTACCGTTGGAATATGTGATTTAGTAACCTATGGAAGGTTAGTAAATGGATATGGCAATTGATTTGTAATATTTTTCATATAAATGATCTTTTGAACTTCTTGTTCACATTGATTTGTACGAGGATCCAAATGAGATAAAGATAATACATTCCAATCTATCTCTTTTTTTAGTTGTTTATTTTTTCCCCCTAATGTTGGAAAAACTGATTCATCAAAATGACAATCAACAAATCTGGTTGTAAACAAATCTCCTGTCATAGGCTCCAAATATTTAATAATAGAAGGAGATTTATAACCAACATATACTCCCAACCTTCTTTGGGGACCCATCTTTGTGCATTGTGCTGGATTAATTGGAACTACTTGCAGAAAAGTTAGCACAATATGGAGCAACTAAGGCAATGAGCGACTTCAAATTTTCTCCTCCAACCGCCAACATTTTTGCTAAATGAACTACTTGCAGATCAAAACGACATTATATACTTAAGAAAAATAAATAGTCCTACACCAATAGCTCCAATATCTTTTTGTATAGAAGAAAAATTTACTGGATGTAATAGCATGGGCTCCCATACGAATCAGCCCATCCACTTACTTGGTACTTCTTTTTGTAACCCAAGGCCATCCAGACCCAGTGCTCCTTGTACTCTTACTCATCTTTAATATAATATAGTTTCGTCGGTTGATAAAATATATATATATATATACACACACGATTAACATTGAATAATTGGAATTTTCGTACAAATAACCGGTCGCATTCGTTGTTTATTTTTCTAACAGATATACATAAATAATTTGTGGTTATTTACACATGAATTATATAGATATTATTCATTGCTAGATATTAATTAATTATTACAATGTGTTTGACTAGGTATTCATTTGACAAAACTTTACTTCATTTAGAGTCCGTTTGGCCAAGCTGCCAAAAAATACTTATTTTGAAAAGTACTTTTGTTCAAAAGTACTTTTCGAAAAAGTACTATTAGAGTTAAGCAGTTTGTGTTTGGCCAATTCGTTTGAGAAGTACTTTTTATAATATTTGAATAAGTAAATTGTATTTGGCCAATCTTTCCAAAAAGTACTTTTGAGTGTCAAATTACAATAAAGAGCAATAAAGATTTACTTACAATTAGCATTATTTTAAAAAGAGAAATTTTAATATTTATTATAGAAGAACTTAATTATTTTTTTTATTTTTATGTAATTAAAGTATAAAACACAAAGTAATATATATTAAAGATTGATTCAATATAAAACATAAGTATATAAAAGCAATATTATTGGTAGGAACATATGTGCTAGCAAATTACATGTATGAAAAACATTATCAATTCTTGAGAAAACAACAAACTAGGTAGTAGTATTGCATTATGTTAAATATATTATATATATGCACGCCAAAAAGAAAATATAAATAAAATTACAAACTGGAGATCATATAATATTGGTATACTAAAAAATAAAAAAATAAATCATACATTTGAAAAAAGTGCTTGAGTCTTGTGATTAGCCTTTTTATTTCAAAGAGTAAGATGAGATGAAGAAAAGAAGAAACTGCGGAAGAGAAAAGAAGAGATCTATTTATAGTAGAGAGATTATTCCAAATAGGAATAAGAGAAGAAGAATAAAAATACGGTAAAAATAAAAAAGAGAAAGATTAAAAAGTAAAGGTTAAATTAATAAGAAATAATTTAAGAAATATAATTTTATGTTAAGGATATTTTTGTCATGAAAAAAAATAATTTTCTACTTCTGCTTCTTGGAAGAAGCTAGAACTTGTAGATTCTTTCCAAAACCAGAAAAATTATTTTTGCTGCTGCTCAAAAACACTTTTCTGTTTTGGCCAAATAACTCATATTTCTAAATAAGTATTTTTTCGGACAAAAAAGTACTTTTGACCTCCCATAAACTTGGACAGACAGGCATACATTTGTCATTATCAAAGACATCCTTTTTAGTTTCTCCTCATATAAATATTCTTCTAGAATTGCCAAAGATCTTGATATAATTTGCGGATTGCATTTCCTTCAAAATTATCCTAGAGGCTAGAAGTAGTTGCCAATTTGCTCATGCTACTGCTTCAGTCTTTCTATGAAATGCGTGTTACTGTATCGATCTTAGATTAATGCCGTAAAATTTACTAAACTCCGGCAGCAGTTTCACAAGTTCAAAAGGTCCTCTTATCTAGCTGAAGTATTCTTACAATAGAGGAGCAAAGTTACTTGGATTGAGATGGGGGATAATAATAGTAGATACTTCTTCTATGTGATTAAACACATGAGATTACAAGAAGCTATAATCCAGTTAGCTGACAAACATGGGAGAATGCAATCAGATCAAGAAGACATTGCAGCTATTTTTGTGGACTATTACCAAGAGTTGCTAGGAACAAAGGACATGAACAAGACACATGCTTTTCAAAGCTTTCTGAAGAATGGGAAGGCACTGTCAACTACTCAATAACTGCAGCTATTAAGGCCATATACACCTGCTGAGGTGAGGTCTACTGTGTTTAGTATTGATGAGACAAAGAGTCCTGGCCCAGATAGGTATGTGAGTGGTTTTTATAAAGGTTCATGGTCAATTATTAGTGCGGAGGTGACTACCTCCTCCCTGGAATTTCTTGAGAATGGGCAACTACTAATGCAAATTAATTCTATAGTCATTGCACTTATTCCAAAAGTGGATAATCCCCTGCACGCTAGCCAATTAAGATCCATCTCATGTTGCAATGTTATTTACAAATGTATTTCTGAGACTTTGCCCCTTACAACTTTTGACCTTATATGGTTTTGTCAAAATCCGTAAGTGTCCAAATTGGTTAGAAGTCTTATGCTTGTAACTTTCATCATTAGAATTGAATTAGGAGAACAAGTCCATATTGGATTCTAAAAATCTCTACTTCCACATCGCAATTAACCCATCAACTGGCATTTTTGAAGAATCTATAAATAGGGACGTGCCTTCCTTTCAATTGGCATCAATTGTAGCTCGCAAGCCTGTCCAAGTGAATCGTTGTTAGGTATTTTTATTATTATTATTTTTTTGCGTTTTTTTCTTTTTTTTCTTTTCTTTTCTTTTTGTAGGTCAAACGAGAAGGATGTGTTTTTGTTTAACGAGATGATCCATGCATGAAGAAGATGATTTTACGGTGTGAAAGGATTTGTATTCATCCCCACCCGAATATCGGAGAGATTATTAGAGAGATTACTCTCAATATGACTCGACTACCGGAGAGATTACTCTCAAAACTTCCCGACTATCAGAGAGATTATTCTCAATGTGGTCTGACTACCGGAGAGATTACTCTCAATGTGGCTCGACTATCGGAGAGATTACTCTCAAAATGACCCGACTATCAGAGAGATTACTCTCAATGTGGCCCGACTACCGGAGAGATTACTCTCAATGTGGCTCGACTACCGGAGAGATTACTCTCAAAATGACCCGACTATCGGAGAGATTACTCTCGATGTGGCCCGACTATCAGAGAGATTACTCTCAAGGTGACTTGACTATCTGAGAGATTACTCTCAATGTGGCTCGACTACCGGAGAGATTACTCTCAAAATGACTCGACTATCGGAGAGATTACTCTCGATGTGGCCCGACTATCAGAGAGATTACTCTCAAGGTGACCCGACTATCAGAGAGATTACTCTCAATGTGGCTCGACTACCGGAGAGATTACTCTCAAGAGACTTACATGTCCACCTTAAGATTGGAAAATATAGTTTTCTTTTAAGAACAAACCCACGAAGAGGCCAACTTAAGGTGCAAAAGGACTTATATGTCCACCTTAAAACTGGAAAGTTATGGTTTTCTTTTAAGGACAAACCCACGAAGAGACCAACTTGAGGTGCAAAGGGACTCATATGTCTACCTTAAGATTGGAAAATTATAGTTTCCTTTTAAGGACAAACCCACGTAGAGGCCAACTTAAGGTGCAAAGGGACTTATATGTCCACCTTAAGATTGGAAAGTTATAGTTTCCTTTTAAGGACAAACCCACGAAGAGGCCAACTTAAGGTGCAAAGGGACTTATATGTCCACCTTAAGATTGCAAAGTTATAGTTTTCTTTTAAGGACAAACCCACGAATAGGCTAACTTAAGGTGCAAAGGGACTCATATGTCCACCTTAAGATTGAAAAATTATAAAGCTTCAACTCGAAGACTTCGTGGACTTGACGATATTGACTTGAATATTTGGAAACTTTGAAGATTTGGCGGACTTTGCAGACTTCAACTTGAAGAGTGGCGAACATGAAAACTTTAACTTGAAGATCGACGGACTTGAAGACTTCAACTTGGAGACTTGGAGGGTTTAAACATTTCAACTTGAAGAGCAACAAACTTGAAGACCTGAGGACTTAAAGATTTGGTGAACATGAAGACATAGTAAATCCCTGAACTTCAGTGCAAATACTTGGTAGCCTCCTAAAAGACTATAATCGCCCTATTGAAGACACTGGTTTATCATGAAGGCTTGCCGCCTCTAAGTCATATGAGATTCAAAGTTCAAAAGAAGAGTGAAATTTCATCCTGATTTTCAAGTGTTGTTTGAATGAATTACTTCCATCATACTTCATATGGACAACAACTAGGGCAATATGTATCTTTTGAACTTCTGCGACTGAACTCAGAATGAAACTCTAAGCTGCCTACGTACCTCGGTGAAGAGGATCAATTCATACCATAGTTCAGAATGGGTGTTTTTTTTTAAAATTTTATTTTCTTATTTTTTTTATGTCCTAACTTTTGCCTAGGCTGCCCCTTTCGAGGTTTTCAACACTTCAGGAGGTTGATGAATAAAATTCGCATGGAATTGACAAGCCTTGCATATTCGAGCGTAGTCCAAGCAATCTTTTACCATCGTTGGCCAATGATATCCCATCCTTTTTATATGGAAGTGAAGCTTTGGTCCAGACTGGTGTGACCCACATACCCCTGAATGTGCCTCTTGCAAAGCTTAGCGTGCTTTTTCTTACCCTAAGCATCGCAAGAGTACTCCCTCGAATGACCTTCTGTATAGAGTATCTTTGTAGTAAAGGAAGCGAGGTGCACGACGACGTATTTCAGTCCTTCTCCTCGGATTTTTTTAAAGTATCCCATAACATAAGTAGTCGATAATGGGTTGTCGTCATTCTTCTTTCTCAGCTTTAGAAACATTGACAAGATGCTTGAGTTCATTTTCTTCACTTTCAGCCTCATTTGGCGGCGGTACTACCCATTTTTGGCAGATAGTAACTTGCGCTTGATCAGGTAGGGTTAACGATGAAGCTAGGGCAGCTAAAGCATCAATCTTCTTATTTTCTTTCCTTGGCAAATGCTGAATAGTCACATCACCGAGCCACCCCATTAATTTTTTAGCGTAATCATGATATGGGCGTAGTTCAGGCTTCTTGACCTCGTAACTACCTAAAAGTTGATTGACTGCTAACTGGGAGTCACCAAAGACTTGCAATTGCAATTGCTTCATATCAACGGACATTTCAAGCCCAAGTATTAATGCTTGATACTCAGCAACATTGTTGGAATAGAGTTGTGTCAAGGTGAAGGAGTAGGGCAAGACTTCACCTTGGGAAGTGAAAAATACTATGCCAAAACCAGCTTCTCCACGATGCTCATCACCATCAACGTACATCTTCCATGGAGGTTGAACTTCAACGACCATTGCATCCTCATCAGGTAGTTCGTCAGTTAGCTCCCAGTCATCAGGTATCGGATGATCTGCCAAAAAGTCTACCAATGCTTGTCAATTTACAACCTTTTGAGCGATGTACAAAATCTCGAATTGTTGAAATTAGAGGTACCATCTCGCTAGTCGATCACTAAGAACAAGTTTTGACATCACGAACTTGATGGAATTTGCTTTGGACAACATGAGCTTGAAAGTAGTGCTTCAACTTTTGAATTGAGAAGACTAGCGCCAAACACAACTTTTCAATTGGCGAATAATTCAGCTCATTTGGTGTCATCATCCTGCTCAAGTAGTAAAGATAGTTTTCTTTCCCCTCACTATTTTCTTGGGCCAACAGTGCTCCAATAGACCTTTCTTGCACCGCAATGTATAGTATCAATGGCTTTCCAGGTATAGGAGCTGCTAAAACTGGAGGCTTCATCAAGTAGGATTTGATACTTTCAAAGGTATTGCTACAAGCTTGGTCCCACTTGAAAGGAACTCCTTTCTTCATGAGGCGACTAAATGGTTGTCACCTCCCAGCTAGGTTCAAGATGAATCTTCTAAGGTATGCTAGCTTTCCTTGCAGACTTTTCAATTCATGAATATCTAGAGGCTCAAGCATTTTCAAAATGGCATCCACTTTGGCTTGATCAATTTCGATCCCTCGATGTCGGATAATGAAACCAAGGAACTTTCCAGAAGTAACTCCAAAGGCACATTTCAATGGATTCATCCTAAGTTGGTACCTCCGGAGCAACTTAAATCCCATTCTCAAGTCTTTCAAGTGGTCGCCCTTCTCTCTTGATTTTACCACCAAGTCATCAACATAACATTCGACATTCTTGTGGAGAAGATCATCAAAAATATTCTGCATAGCCCTTTGGTAAGTAGCACCAACATTCTTCAAGCCAAAAGGCATTACCTTGTACAAATAAATACCCTTGGGGGTGCGGAATGCAGTAAGCTCTTCATCTTTTAGTGCCATGCGAATTTGGTTATATCCCGACGAACCGTCCATGAATGACATTGCCTCGTAACCAGTAGTAGCATCGATCATCAACTCTGGAATAGGGAGCGGGAATTCATCTTTGGGACACGCATTGTTGAGATCCCTGAAGTCAACGCATACTCGAATCTGGACATTCTTCTTCCTTACAGGGATAATACTTGAAACCCATGTTGGGTATTTAACTTCCCGAATAAATCCAGCTTCAATGAGTTTGTTAACTTCGGTTTCGATCAGGGGAACCAAGTCCGGCCTAAAGCGCCTCTGAGCTTGCTTAACAGGATGAGCATCATTCTTGATTGCAAGGTGATGGACTGCTACTTTAGGGTCCAAACCAGGCATTTCTTTGTAACTCCAAGCAAAGACATCCCTAAACTCCTTGAGTAACTCAATATAAGTGCTTTCTTCATCAACTTCTAGTAAAGCACTTAGGTAGGTGGGTCTTGTTTCTTCATTAATGCCAAGGTTAACTTCTTTTTAGGCATCAATCGTTACCTTCACCCCTTCTTTAAGTTCCGGTGGAGCATCTTCATCTTCTTGAGGGTCCCCATCATTGAAGGATATGTGGTAACATGGTGAAATATCCTCCAATTCTGCATTACCCTTCATTGAAGATGGAACACGATTCTCGCCTTGTACAGTAACATGATACGAAGAACCCACACTTTCTTCATATTCGTCACGTTTCTTAGTATAGATGACATTATATGGCTTTACCTTCAGTACTTCTTTACATGAAACCACAAGTTTTATTTGTCGCCTCATTCTAGAAGGAACCAAACTTTGGAAATCCTTAGAGATCTTCTGGATTTTGGGTGAAGCGGGTGTTCTTATGCTTTGAAAATTTATATGGAACTTGTTCCCCTTCTTTAATGGACCCAATCTCTCAAACACGGAAGTCCTCACAATTAATTTTCCAAGTCGATCAAAGACAGAAGGCTTGTTAGAAGCGGCAGATCCATCTTCTACAGTGATATAATTACTGCTTGCCCTTCTTATGGAGATGCGCACTGGTGACGGTTGCCTGTATCCCAAACCTTCACGTGGTTGTCTCGTTGCAACTTCTGATGGTAGCTTTCCTAACTTTGACGGCTCATTAGGATTGTACCCAGCTTTTGCAAATAGCCTGTAAGCGTTAGGATCAAAACCTTCATCTGTTCACTTTGTAGTGAGTGCCACATTCTGCAAACGATTTTGGGACACGAACCTTACAAGTAGCATTGAGGACGACTTTACTGCCTCAATTCGTTTGACCGGAAGAGTTAACCCTTTTAGCATGTTAGTTTGGAGATTAGATGATTCACCTCCATCTTTCTTCTTTTTAGGGACGTATTGGAGCGGAAGAGATACTTTCTTGCCATGAGACACAATATTCCCTGTATGAGACTTATTTGGGCTGGGGTGTACCTTCTCAGCAACAACTTTGGTTTTGTCATCAATCACCTCAGCTCTCTTAGCCGTGGACTCATCATCCTTGTCATTCATGACATCATCAGATTTTAGCTCCTTCACAATACTGTTCTTCAAGTAGAACCTTGCATCGGCGAAGTGTGACTCAGCCTCGGTGAATGGCTCGTCATCGGCAATTATCTTCTTCTCGACTTCACCTTCGTAGTATTTCAAACATTGATGGTAGGTAGATGAAACAACTTTATTCTCATGTATCCAAGGCCTTCCAAGCAAGACGTTGTATGAAGTCTTTGCATCGATCACATGCAGCCATGCACTTGATTGCATATCTTCAATGATAATTTCTAGCATGATCGTGCCTATGGCTCTTTTCCCCCTTGGTTGAATCCTTAGATCGTCACACGACTTTCTGAGAGTTCATTCATGGGAATACCAAGTTCTTTCACAGTGCGGATTGGAAAAATGTTCACTGAGGATCCTCCATCAACCAAAATTCGATTTACCCTTTCATCACGCATATAGCCAACCAGGTACAATGGGCGGTTATGAAGAGTATCACCTAGCAGAAGATCATCATTTGTGAACGTGACTTTTTCCTCACAAACATTAACTTCTTGAGGAGTGGACTCGATGAGCTTTTCCGAAGATGGTGCCAATGGTAGGTCATCACTCTTTTCTTCCCCATCGTCAACATGGCAACAAGAGGCATCAATACCTCCATGGGAAATCTTCGTGCGGATCCAACTTGGTAAAAACTCCTCCAAGGTCACTAGATGTCGTGGCTTTTGAGGGTGGTGCACTTCCACTTTTGCTTTCTTTAAGTGATTAACTGGATTCTATCTCCTTGGTCTTTTTACCATCATTTTCCTTGTTGGTTGTTCTACTGATTCTTTTCGTGGGCTCCATCTGTGGTGCCTACGATGAGTCACCAACGTCCAACCTTCATCATCATCAGGTTGATTGACTTTAGCTTTGTCGTTCTCCAGTAATTCTTTATCTTTACTTTATTTAAAACCACATAATTCATCCGGACTGAATGAGCCAAAGGTGATAGAGACTTGGTTTGCGCTTGCTTTCTCATCTTCAAGCACGATCTTCTTTTCACGAGCCAAGTCCATAACTTTGTCCTTGAAGACAAAGCACTTCTCCAAAGGGTGGCTCACAAGTCGATGGTATTTGCAGTAATTTGGGTAATTTGTTTTTCCAGCTTCATTTGGTCGCTTCATCTCCGGAATCTCAATGAGATTTAACTCGAGGAGTTCTTCAAAAATAGCTGGCACATCAAAATCTAGAAATGTGTACTCTTTCTCTTGCATTTCCTTTAGATTCATCTTTCCACTTGGCTTATCTTGAAAAGAAGTGGATTTCATACTCTGCTTCTTGCTTACCTTCGTCGTGAACTTTACAGGTGATGTGTTGACATTCATAGCTTCTTTGCTTTCAGGCTTGGGTATGAACTTGCCCCACTTTCTGACTTCTTGCTTGTCGTTCCCCTTGCGAGGTTCATAGATGGGCAGCCTTTCATTTCCAGCAAAGGCCATGCTCAATTCCATGTCATGGGCACGAGTTGCAAGTTCTTCAAATGTGCTAGGCTTGATACCTTGCAAGATGTAGCACAATCCCTAATACATGCCTTGGATGCACATCTCTATGCCCGAAGCTTCACTAAGCCTGTCTTTGCAGTTAAGGCTTGCATTCCTCCAACGATTGATAAAGTCGATAACTGGTTCACCCTTTCGTTGACGAGTATTTGTAAGTTCTATCATACTCACAGTACGTCTCGTTCTATAAAAGTGATTGAGGAATTCTTGCTCTAGTTGATCCCAGCTATCAACAGATCCAGCCTCGAGGTCCGTGTACCAATCGAAAGCATTTTCTTTTAATAAGCGGACAAACTGCTTAACGAGGTAATCTCCATAAGTCCCAGCATTGTTGCATGTCTCAACGAAGTGTGCCACATATTGCTTTGGATTGCCTCTGCCATCGAACTGTTAAAATTTTGGAGGTTGATAGCCAGCAGGCATCTTCAACATATCGATCCTTGAAGTGTACTACTTTGCGTAGGTAAAAGAGGACTTTGAAGCAACTTCATATTTATTTTTTTATAGTCCCTTTAATGAACTCCTTTAGTTGATTGATTGGAATCATCCCTTCCGAAGAGGCTGGAATTTCCTTAGTGGATGCAACTTGTCGTGGGGGAGGATCAATCTCTTGAACTTCTGGGAGTTTGCCAGGTGCATGGGTGGATTCTTCTTTCATCAATATTTCCACCCTATCTGTTAGCTTGTCGATTCTAGCATCTTGGTTTTGCATGCACTTGGTCAAGCCAGCGATTGTTTCCGTCAAGTTTGTCAACTGCTCCTCCATAGATGAAGTGTTTGTCACCATGACTTGCATGATTGTCGTGGACGATGGAGAGTAGCATGTTCACACATATTGATCCTTGATTGGCTCACGCTATGTGGTGTAAGTGGGGAGGATCCATCACTTGAAGCATCATTATCTTCCTTCACAGCAGAGTGCTTGGATCCGGAGAGGTCAAGCAGAGCAAGAGTTTTCTTGATCTTTTCAGCAACATCGCTTCCTCCTTCGGGTGCGTTTGTGAAAGATCTTGCTCCTTTTGAGGATGAAGATTCGAAAACAGGGGTTGATGCGGACGACACTTGGGGTGCTTATTGTCCTAAGGAGCTTGCCTTGCTCCTCGTAACTGGTTCAAAACTTCCAAAGGTAACATCGAGGATGCTTCCACATCAGCGTAGAACCCAGAATTAGCAGCCTTGGTGGAAGTTGAACCGGGGTTGATTTTCTTTGAAGCCATTTCAATGTTCTTGAACTTTGATGATTGAAAAGTTGAGATGAGAGGTAGAGATTGTCCCACTAGGCGTGCCAGAATTTGTAGACAATAAATTGCGTCGAGAAAATAAAATCAGGACAAAAAATATTGCAACAATCGTAGTATTTTATTTCAAATATTTGAGTGTTACAATCTCTATGGATCCTCTGATTCTTCTTTCCAATAGTAAATGAATTCAAGGGCCTCTGAGCTTGATCTTGATTTGTTCTTCGTTCTTGAGCTTGAACTTGATTTGTTCTTCGTTCTTGAGCTTGAACTTGATTTGTTCTTCGTTCTTGAGCTTGAACTTGATTGCTTGAACTTGGATTTGATTGCTTGAAGCTTGAAACTTATAGAGGAATTTGCAGCGTTTGATCCACGAGCTCTTTCTTGCTTCTTGTTATCACTTCTGGTCTCTTTTCTGAGTTATGAAGACCCCTATTTATAGTTGTGGAAGGGAAGAGTTATGATAAAAATAAACTCTTTCCGACCAATCAAATTGAAGTGTGATATGACCGCATTTGATTGGCCAGAACATGTCACTTGCACACGTGGCCCGATTTCATTAGCCTTTTAATGTAACTTGGCATACCTTGTAATTTTGACACGTGGCATGGTCCTATTGGCTCTTCCATTTGACGTGGCATGCTACATCATTTGACACGTGACACCAAACTGGACCTCTAGGAAGATGACATCTTGGGCTTAATGAAGTGGGCTCATCATTTTAGCCAAATTAAATGGACTAGCCCAATAGATTAAAACTTATTTATTTAATCTATATATATTGGTCTTATAATTAATCCAATTATATTAGTCCAATAAATTTATTTGAACTGATATATCTTGAATTTTAAAATATAGTCCCAATTATTTTACGGATTTAATTTCAATAAAATTTATATGCCTATAATAGTATAACAAAAGTAAAAAATAGACAATGTCCAATAATAGAAAAGTATATTTGGCCTTTTTCCTTATAAAAATGGATGGTAATATATTATTTTCCCATTTACAAATTGAATCAATTAATTTCTTATAGCTTGTTTAAACACAAAAATTTCAGATTATCTAGGAATTGTCGTATGAAAATACCGTCAGACAAATAAGGGTAGTAAATAGTTCTGAATGAAAGAATTTGGGACAAACTGAACCAAAAGAGAAATTTGAACGCGGAGGAGTTAAGAATAAGGCGGTGCATGACATACGTGTCACAATATTTCCACAGCCACCGCTCTCCAACTTGAATAATTAACACAAATGGAGTATTTCGCAAGTCAAGCATATTGTTCTGTTCGTTCCCAAAAGTAAAAAAATAGAGCAGCAAAGCAACAATAATTTGTTCTCGTTCCATTGAATTTATTAGAGAAAAATGGTTATGGTGATTCAATACAGTATTGGCCGATCGGCAATACAAATTGCCTCTGCCTTCCGCCATTGCCACATTTCTTATCATCTGGCATGTTGTGTGAGAGTGATGAGAGCTTTCTCGACTGCAACAGAAAACAGCAGCAGCAGCGGCGCTCATTATAATAATAAGGTGTCGAATAAGCCACCAATATGCACCGCCGACGAGCTCCACTACGTCTCCCTTAATGCTTCTGATTGGAGACTTGCTCTCTGGCGCTACCTTCCCCCTCCCCAGGTTCATTTCATTTGCAATCTACTCACAGTTATAATTGTAATTTTTTTTTATTTTCAAAATTACAGATAAAATGTGCACAAAAAATCAAATAAGGTAAGTAATATCTGATAGTTTAAGAATACTTTATGTTTGTGTGTATTAAGTTAAATCCAATAAACATATGCCTATTTTAGTAAATTATGGAGCTTAATTATATAGCTTTGCTGCATGCATTTTCCGTTGAAGAGTTGTACGAATTAATTTGAATGGCAATTACAGGCTCCAAGGAGAAATCATCCGCTTCTTCTGTTGTCAGGCGTAGGGACTAATGCCATTGGATATGATCTTTCGCCTGAGGTAGCTAATTCACTAACTTTGTATATTTGTTAGTGATTAATGCTCTAATCTGTGCTTGCGTGTCATTAATTTGTAAATGAACTGGAAAATCTTGAGCGGGTAATTCATTGCTAGTAATGTGCTGAAATGCAAGGATTGAAGCTTTCTCCTTGCTCGTTAATGGAGTCAGAAGAGAGAGAGAAACAGAGTACTTGGAGAAGGCAACTGTTTCATTAGCTCATTCAGTAGTTAACACTGTACGTATATACTAACCAATAACTACCGCTAATTAACTTATCAAACTAACACAACTCATTAACAACTGTCATTAACTACCTAACAGCTGTAACTAACACTCTAACTAACAAATACACGTGAGCTGCACATGCTCTATTTGAACATGCCCCCTAAAGTTGGAGGGTGCAAGAAATTGAGCACACCAAGCTTGCCAAGTAGATGCATGTGTTGTGTAGTCCCTAGCCCCTTTGTCAGCAAATCTGCTTGTTGATCCTTGGTACTCACATGAATTGCCTTGACTACTCCTTCCTTAATCTTGTCTCGAATGAAGTGGCAATAATCTCGATATGCTTTGTTCTCCCATGTAGGATTGAATTTTCTGCAATCTGTATGGCAAATTTGCTGTCATTGAAAATTGTCACATGTGAAGTAACATGAACTCCCAACTCCTTGAACAGCCCCAATAGCCATGTTATTTATGTTACTGCTGCCACCATACTCCTATATTCAGCCTCAGCTGAACTTCTGGATACAGTTTGCTGCTTCTTTGATTTCCATGACATTAAGCTATCTCCAAACTTTACAACATAGCCAGTGATAGACCTCCTGGTATTGGGACATGCAGCCCAATCTGAATCACACCAGCATGTGAGTCTTTCTGCATTTCCAGAACTCATCAAAATGCCTTGCCCAGGTGCCCCTTTCAAGTATCTTACAACTCTCATTGCTGATTCCCAGTGAGACTTCTTAGGCCTTTGCATAAATTGGCTTAATGTTTGCACTGCATAGTTATCAGGCCTAGTGATAGTAACATATAAGAGCTTACCCACCAATCTTTGATAGGAACTGATGTCTTCTAGTAACTCATCATCTTTAACACCATTTGCTTGGTCACAGTAGTTAGTCTGACATTTGCCTCCAGAGGTGTAGAGGTTGGCTTAGCTCCACTCAGCCCCAACTCTGAGATTAACTCCAGTATGTACTTTCTTTGATTTAGTAGAATTCCAGTCTTGGATCTCAAAACTTCAATGCCTAGGAAATATTTGAGTTCTCCTAAGTCCTTGACTCTGAATTGCTGATGCAGAATAGCTTTGGCATATCCAATTAACTCTGCACTATTTCCTGTGATTAGAAGATCATCTACATACACTAATACAATCACAAGATTATCCTGCTTCCTTAAAGAAAACAATGAATAATCATGATGGCTTTGAACAAAGCCTGCACTCAGTAATGCCTCAGTTAATTTGATATTCCACTGCCTCGAGGCTTGTTTGAGCCCATACAATGACTTCAACAACTTGCAAACCTTTCTCTCACCCTGCTGCCTGAACCCTTCTGGTAACTCCATGTATACTTCCTCAAATAAGTCACCTTGCAAAAAAGGCATTGTACACGTCCATTTGAAATAAATTCCAGCCCCCCTTGAAGCTGCTAATGCTATCACAGATCTCACAGTGACCATTTTGGCCACTGGTGAGAAGGTGTCATGGTAGTCCGGCCCCTCTCTTTGACTATATCCTTTTGCAACCAACCTGGCCTTGAATCTCTCAACTTCACCATTTGACTTGTACTTGATCTTATACACCCATTTTGAGCCCACTGTATTCTTTCCTTTTGGTAAGTCAACTATGCTCCATGTTTTATTATCTTCCAAGGTTTTGATCTCCTGCTTCATTGCTTCCACCCATCTAATATCCTGTGCTGCTTCCTTGAATGTTTGTGGCTCTACTGAGAACTTTGATAGATAACATTGATAGTTAGGAGTAGTCTTGTCATAGGACAAATAGTTTGAGAGTGGATAGCTGCAGGTGCTGGACTTCTTACTGATAGGACTGTCTGATGGACTTTCTACCACATTGTGGTTCTGCATTTGCATTATCATTCTCCAGAACATGCTGTCCACTTGTATTTTGCTGTGGACTTCCTTGATATTCTTCACTTCCTTGAGCTGCAGGTGGGACATTCAGTTTCAAGTCTAGCTTGTGTTTCTTCCTCATTCACTGCTGTGTCTTGCAGCTCATAATTTGCAGATCAGTTTGAATTACTTCCTCATGATGGATTGACTCTTCTCCTTCAGCTGGCATATTTTAAGTTTCAGTTGTGGAGCTCATCTCCATAGTCTCAATGTATAGGGGAGAGCACATATGTGAATTCAACTCCTTATGAGTATCTGCAATCTGTGGCCAAGTACCACTATTTTCATGAGCAAAAGGAAACATTGACTCTCTGAATATCACATCTCTACATGTGAAAAGTTGTTTGGTTTTCAGGTCTAGGAGTATATACCCTGTCTCTGAATACCCCACGAAGACAGACATCCTTGCCCTTTCTGCAAACTTGTCTCCCTTTGTCTCCCTTGGGCAAGACTGTTGCAAAGCACAAACATCCCAGTACTCTGAAATGCATCAGTGATGCCTTCTTGTGGTACAATAACTCAAAAGGTGTCTTGCCCCCCTAGAACACTAGAAGGCATTCTGTTGATCAGGTATACTGCACTTTTCACTCAAATGCCCCAATACTTGATAGGTATTGATCCTTGAAGCTTCAATGCTCTAGCAGTGTCCAAGATATGCCTATGTTTCCTCTCAACTATGCCATTCTGCTGAGGGGTATAGGCACAACTGCTTTGATGAATTATGCCAAGACCATTTAGCAATTCTGCACACTGAGTATTGAAAAACTCAGTCCCATTATCTGATCTAATAATCTTGACTGTAGTTCCAAACTGGTTTTGAATCATGGTTAGAAATTGTTTCATCACAACTATAACCTCAGATTTCAGTTGTAAAAAATATATCCACGTGTACCTAGAGTGATCCTCCACCATTGTAAGAAAATAGTGTTTTCTATCAAAAGTTGGAATTTTATAAGGTCCCCATAAGTCCATGTGTACAAGGTGAAACAGAACATTAGATCTAGAGTCACTAAGAGGAAACTTCAACCTTGTCTGCTTTGCCGGTGGACATACAAAACAAGTATTTTGTGCTAAACTACTAGTATTAACATGTAAGGCTCTCGTATTCTTCATGACAGACAGTGAAGGATGACCTAGCCTCTTATGCCACAGGCTGCTATCTCCTTCAACCACTCTGCTCACTGCATTTATTGCCTTTATTCTGTTAGCCAATCTACCACCTTTGAGCACATACAATCCTGCATTTTCTTTACCAATCCCCTTCACCTTGCCACTCCAAAGATCCCGAAATACACAGAAGTCAGGGAAGAAATTGACATTGCAAGATAATGCCTTGGTTAGCTTTGAAACTGATAATAAGTTGAACCTAAAATTAGGTACATAAAGCACATTTCTGATTACTTCCTTGTCAAATAGTTCAGTATTACCAATGTGAGTAATATCAGCTTTCTCCCCTGTAGGTAAGTGTACCTTATCTCTGATGAACCTATCTGTGCTCTTGGTATTGTCAATCAATTCTAGACTAGAAGCAATGTGATGAGTTGCCCCTGAGTCAACAATCCAATCTCTGTCCCTTTGATCAAATTTTTGATAAAATTTAGACATTAGGCTAGTGACCTTACCTGTTGTATTTGCTTGACATTCCCCAGAATCCTTGCTGAGAAGGCTGAGTATCTGGCTATATTGCTCATCAGTGAAGTAATGTCCTCTGCCAGCAGGCTTCATGAGTTGTCCACCTTCAGCTGCTTGAGAGGATGAGCCTACATCTGCATGATTCACAACAGCAAGTGACTCTCTCTTCCAGCTGTCTGGTTTTCCTCGACCATAATTCTGAGTTCCAGCACCAGTTTTCTTCCTTTGATCAAAATCAGATGGATAGCCAATGAGTTTGTAGCAATTTTCTTTGGTGTGGTTCCTCATGTGACAGTGCTCACATTGCATAAATTGCTTCCTTCCTCGAAAGCCTCTACCTCTTCCTGCTTGCATTGCCATAACATCAGCCTTATCAGTCACAATATTAGCACCAGCTGTTTGTTGACTCTCATCTTGTACAATCATAGCATATGCTTGATTGAGGTTTGGTGCAGTGGTCTTCATCAGGATTTGCATGCGCGCTTGAACATACGAATCTTAGGAATTGCATTACTCGCTGCTGGTGCATCATTTCCACATTCTCCTTTGATTTTGGACATCCACAGTTAGAGAATGGGGCTAAAACATCATATTCATGCCAAAGCTCCTTCAATTTCGAGAAGTAAACTGAAACTGAGCTAGTTCCTTGTGATAATGTTGCAATTTCACGATGTAACTGAAAAATCCTCACTCGATTGACCTTGTCAAATCTCTCTCGTAGGTCTTCCCAAACGAGATGTGCATCTGATGCATAGACGATACCACCTAGGAGTTCTGCACACACATTGTTCATGATCCATGACAACACCACCTCATTGCAAGTTTCCCATTGTTCCTGTAATTCAGCTGTTTTGTACAGATCCTTCTTGCATGTGCCAGTAACGAACCCTAGCTTCCTTTTCCCAAAAGTGCGATCCTCATCGACCTGCTCCAAAGCCCGTAATTGTCTGATCCAGCGAGTTTCACTGGTATAGAAACTGAGCTTGGAGTGTCGATGGACCTAGGTATAAAGGATGTGTGTGGTCGATCGAAGTTTCTGCCATTGTTCAGAATAATCGAACAGCGATTGATCAAATTGAAAATTTTCTGTGAATTTCAGCCTAAACAAGATGCGATGTGTAGAATCAATCACTCCCGCTCTGATACCATGCTGAAATGCAAGGATTGAAGCTTTCTCCTTGCTAGTTAATGGAGTCAGAAGAGAGAGAGAAACAAAGTACTTGGAGAAGGCAACTGTTTCATTAGCTCATTCAGTAGTTAACACTGTACATATATACTAACCAATAACTACCGCTAATTAACTTATAAAACTAACACAGCTCATTAATAGCTGTCATTAACTACCTAACAGTTGTAACTAACACTCTAACTAACAAATACACGTGAGCTGCACATGCTCTATTTGAACAGTTCTACAGGCCATAAAGTGTACATATCATCACTCATTATAAGTGAAGTGACGTTTACACATGGGGATATGACACGGTTTATGGAGGTTACTGTGTTCGGAGTAGATTTGCCAATATCATTAGAGCTACGAGTTCAACCAAACCCCGTAGCTTTGGCTCAGACCCTGTATGTGTTAAGAAATCTACTACATATGTACAGATATTACATTTCAAGCCCAGTAACTCAAGTGATTAGTGGGTTCAGTGACATCCCGAACCCATGACATACAAATCGTGGGTCCGCCTCTGCCAATATCCTAGTGATTATATATTGCACACACTGCTTGCACTGTGATCTCCTTTTTGAATTTCCAGCTGACTTCCAGGGAATGGTCATTCAACTAGTAAACAGAGTATCTAATGTAGTTTCCTTAAACTTCTGGAGCTATGAAGGGCTTTTCCATCTGGGACTACTTGGTTCCTCTTTTTTTTTTTTTTTTTTTTTTTGCATTTCTGGCAACACTAACTCTCTCTGCCAGAAAGATATTGGTATAAATATGGAGGGTCATCGCAGCCAATTTTTATTATGAATTTGGATAACTTACATATTTCAAAATTACATAAAATTATCGTCAAATCACAAAGTTCTCTTTTTGTGTCTATTATGTATATATATTGAAAAATCTTGGTTAAAGCAGAAAAAATGTTTAACTCATCAAGTAGCCTTGTGTTATGGTATAGTGTCATTCTCTATAGAATAGGGTGATATAGAAGTTGAGTTTCCTAAAACTATCATGTGTAGTTTTTTTTCACCCCAAAAAGTTGATGTTCCTTTTACCTTTAATGGAAATCTGCTCCATTCAGTAATTCATGTGCTGCTACGGATAAATTGCTTCTCTATGCAAGTTTCTTGATCTCAGAGAGACGGTTCCGGCTGAATGCTTCTCCTTGTTTGTTAAGGTTAATTCTTACTACTATTTATGGTATCTCAATTTTGATGCACGTCACTGCTAACTATGTCCTGTTAGCATGTCCTTATGCCAAATGTTTCTGTTTGCTTGAGCTGACACTTCTGAAGCATGCGACTTTGATGCATGTTATGTGCTAACTATTTGATGTTTATAGTAAACAACGTGCCATAATTTCAGTTGGAGTATTTCATTATTTTTATATTACTTTCAGGCATCTTATCTATCTCTGAAAGGCTTCTCACTAACTTTCCACTGGTGCAAGTTAGTGCACCTAGCTTCTGATTGGTGGTTGAGTTTTAGAGGGTATGGCTGGATCCTGCAAATAGATATAGATTATGTAGTTGCACTACAGATGTCCTATTCAATAGTTCTTGAATCTGTTCTTAAGAAATTAAATCATGTCTTTATTTATTTATTTGTTTGTTTGTTTATTGTGATTTTGCAGTCATCATTTGCTCGGTACATGTGTAATCAAGGATTTGATACTTGGATTCTTGAAGTTCGTGGGACTGGGTTGAGCGTGCAGGAATCGGATTCCAAAAATATTGAGAAGTCTGCGCACACAGCATCTAATGAGATGGAAGCTGCCACTGATAATGCTAATGACAGAGGTCTTTCTGCATCACAGCAGTCCACAGATGTCCAGGGCGCCTCAGAAAAGCATGATGCAGCCTTGGTCAAAGAAGAGCCCACTGTGGTTTCAACAGTATGGGATGAGTCACGAGTGGTGGCTAAACTTACAGACGCTTTTATGCGCTTGTCAGAGAGAGTCTCTGGCTTTGTCAGTGGAAGTCAGTCGAAGATTGTCTCTGCTAAACTTGTTCATCAAATATCAAAATTATTGGAGGATTCTTTCCTTTACAAACGGGTTAACGCAATAAGGAAGAAATTGTTAAGTCTGCTCGAGACGAGGGAGAACTCAGCTGTCCTCACTAGCCAAGTCGGGGAACTGAGCAAAAAGCTAGTAAATATCTTTGAAGAAGGTCAACGTTCTGTTTCATCCCCATTATTTGATCTGCAAGAGCGTCTAACAACTAGAATAGGAGATTTTCAGGAACAGGTTGACTTAATCCTCAAGTATGATTGGGACTTTGATCATTACCTGGAAGAGGATGTCCCTGCTGCGGTGAGGTGATACTTTTCCATGTTGAGGGCTGTAAAAGCTTAATCTCCATGAAATCACACTATTTGAATTTGAATTGAAACTTAAAGATCTTGTCATTTATCTTAATCTTCTCTTATATATTGACTAGTGATTGATAATTTTTATATGTTTTCATTTTAGATGGAATATATAAAGGTCCAAACTAGACCAAAGGATGATAAACTACTCGCAATTGGACATTCTATGGGAGGAATATTACTGTATGCCAGGCTATCACGGTGTGGTAAGATGAGATCTAATTTTATAGAGCTCTGGCTGTTAGGCTGGTGACATGGTAGCAATGAGCACTTTAAGCAAATAACTACATTATCATTCATGTGTCTTGTACCAGTGGCAAGGAGAACATGTTGGAGTTTGAAATTGGTAAATAAACTATATTTACTATCCCGGCTTTGTGATATCTAGGTGCTTCGTGTAGACATGTTACTTTGGTTCTTCAGTTCCCGCCCCCCATCATATCACTGTTGCAAGCATGTGTCCTTAATGGCATACCGTCAGGTGACCATGCTTTGTTTAATAATAGTTGGGCAATGCTCCAATAGGCTCAAACAATCCCTTGGTTGGGATATCTATTTTTGTTGATGGCATTTGATCTGTTTTATTGTTGGCTAAATCAAAATTGTGGTGCACTCATTAGATGCTCTTGTAATTCCAAATTCATAGCTGGTAATGTTAATGGGCTTGACGTTATTATTTAAGCTTCCAAAAGAGAGTGACAAAAATGAATGCCTATTTGCCTCTCCTGGTATAATTTCAAGTTTTCTCTGTGCTATATTAGATCTAGTTAATAGGTTATTAGGTCTTTCTTCTGTGTCAGCAAATTGATACACAATTAAAGTAAGGATAATCTTGTGTGGTAGATACAGAGAATTTCTTCTCTCTGGACCTTGGTGTGTTCTGGCATACTTGCGCTCTTGTAGTGACTGAATGTTCTTTGTGTCTAATAAGGTTTACTCTCGGGAGACCATTCTCATTCCCTGTAAAAATTTACTCAAACCATTTGTATCTATTTTGCTACCGTGAGTTAACCTTGGGGCATTCTATGGAGATTTGTAATATGGTCATTAATTTGGCTTCTTCTCAAGTGGAGGCCAAATTTTTATGACATTTAATATCCACTATAATAAAATTTGTGGATCATGACATTTGCCATGACATAATATCCACTATAATAAAATTTGTGGATCATGACATTTGCCATGACATAATATCCACTATTAGGCCAAGGATTTCTTGCTATAAATAAAGGAGCTTCTCCTCATTTGTAAACACACCAATTCAAGAGCTTTTCACTCTCGTCTTTCTTTCTCCTCCTTTATTTCATTATAGAGTATTTTGTAAGAGAGTGAGTGTTGGGAAACACTTGTGTGAATCCTTTCTTTGGAGTGATCTTGTGAAATTATTCTTTTGGGGTATTTGGGACTAATTAGAGTATTTACTCTAATTTTATACTCTCTTTTGTACTCTTGTTGGTATAGTAAAATTGCTCCTCTCCGCTGTGGACGTAGGTCACCTTGACCGAACCACGTTAAATTTGTGTCTTCTTTATTTTCTTTAATTGCCGTTATTATCAACTTGCATTGTCTTTGTTATTGTCATTATAACGTTTGGCTAAATTCCGCACTACCCGGTAACCCGATCCTAACAAATTGGTATCAGAGCCAGATCTAATCGGGTTAGTTTAAATAGCCAAAATGACTATAACAAAGTCTTATGTTGAGAAATTTGACCGAAGTGCAAACTTCGGAATGTGGCAATTAAAGATGGAAGCTATCCTAATTCAGGATGGCTTAGATTTGGCACTGCAAGGAAAGGAGAAGATGCCGAATAAAATGACGGAAGAGGAGTTTGCCGTCATAGACAAAAAAGCAAAAGCAGGTATTATTTTAAATCTTTCAAATGAGGTTTTGCGTGAAGTTGCAGCAGAAAGCTCAGCCAAAGGTATATGGAAAAAACTTAAAACCCTATATATGAAAAGAACAATAGAAAACAGGCTTTACCTAAAGCAAAAACTCTACACTTTTCGTATGGCTGAAGGTACCTCTATACTTACACATCTTGATACTTTTGATTCTATTCTTATTGGAGGTGGAGTTGTCTTGATGGGCAACAATGCTGCCTGCAAAGTTATTGGAAAAGGTACAGTCCGAATCAAAATGCACGATGGTGTGGTGAGAACTCTCACCGATGTTAGACATGTTCTTGACTTGAAGAAAAATCTCATCTTTTTGGGCACTCTAGAATCTCTTGGGTGCAAGTACACAGGTGAATGTGGAGTTCTGAAAATTTCTCATGGTGCTCTTGTGATCATGAAAGTACGCAGATCTGGTACGTTGTATACTCTTTTGGGATCTACTGTTACAGGTGCTGCTGCAGTTTCAATATCAGATAAATCAGATTCTGACATCACCAAATTGTGGCATATGCGATTGGGGCATATGAGTGAAAAAGGTCTTTCCATCCTCAGCAAAAGAGGTCTCTTATGTGGCCAAAGTACCAGAAATATAGAGTTATGTGAACATTGTGTGTTCGGGAAGCAGAAAAGAGTCGGCTTCAAATCTCCAGCGATTCATAGAACAAAAGGTACTTTGGATTACATTCATTCAGATCTTTGGGGTCCTTCACGTACCCCATCAAAAGGTGGTGCCAGGTATATGTTAACTTTCATTGATGATTATTCAAGGAAAGTTTAGGTTTATTTCCTGAAAAATAAAAGTGATGTTTTCTTAAATTTCAAACAATGGAAAGTTTTGATTGAGAAACAAACAAGAAAACAGGTTAAGCGGCTTAGAACAGATAATGACTTGGAATTTTCTAATGATGAATTTAACGAATTTTGCAAGAATGAAGGAATTGCTTGACATCGTACTGTGAGAATGACACCTCAGCAAAATGGTGTGGCAAAAAGGATGAATAGAACTCTTTTGGAAAGGGCTCGTTGCATGATTTCAAATGCTGGGTTGACAAACGCCTTTTGGGCAGAAGCTATCTCTACAGCTTGTTATATTGTCAACCGAGCTCCTTCTGCACCTTTGAACTTTAAGACTCCAGAGGAAATGTGGCCAGGTACTCCTGCTAATTATTCTGATTTAAAGATATTTGGTTGCCCTGCATACATGCATGTAAATGATGGAAAATTAGAGCCAAGGGCTAAAAAGTACATTTTCCTTGGGTATGCATCTAAGGTGAAAGGATACCGATTATGGTATCCTGATCCTACATCACCAAAATTTATAATTAGCAGAGATGTAACCTTTGATGAATCCTCTATGTTACATTCTAGAAAAGAGTCTTCTAGTTCTTGTAATACAGATAAAGGAAAGAGTACACAAAACCAGGTGGAGATTGAGATTGGCATTCCTTCTGAGCCAAGCTCATCAACTTTGGAGCAAAATACAGTTGAAACTCCTGAAGTTGAGACTGAAGTTGAGACTCCTAAAGTTGAACCAGAAGAAGAGGAGTATTCTATAGCCAAACATAGACCAAGAAGAGAAGCTAAACAACCATTAAGGTTTGGAAATTATGTTGCATTTACTTTTTCAGTTGCACAGGAAACTGAAGAAATTGGAGAACCATCAAAATATTCAAAAGCAGTTTCTGGTGCTGACTTGTGCAACCGGAGAAATTAGAGAACCATCAAAATATTCAGAAGCAGTTTCTGGTGCTGACTCAGCCAAGTGGCTGATTGCAATGAATGAAGAAATTGAGTCTCTCCACAAGAATGGTACTTGGTCTGTTGTGAAGCTGCCATCAGGAAAAAGAATTGTTGGTTGCAAATGGGTCTTCAAGAAAAATGATGGCATTCCAGGGGTTGAAGATGCGAGGTATAAGGCACGATTAGTTGCAAAGGGCTATAGTCAGGTACAAGGAGTTGATTTTAATGATATTTTCTCACATGTTGTTAAACATAGCTCTATTCGTGTCTTGCTTGCCTTCGTTGCCATGTATGATTTGGAATTAGAACAACTTGATGTTAAGACAACTTTCTTACATGGTGAACTTGAGGAACAAATATACATGCATCAATCCGAAGGATTTGAAATTGAAGGAAGAGAAGATCATGTTTGCTTGTTGAAGAAATCCTTGTACAGATTAAAGCAGTCTCCAAGACAATGGTATAAAATGTTTGATTCCTTTATGTTGGGTCATGGTTATTCGAGGAGCATGTATGATAGTTGTGTTTACTTCCGGAAGTTAAATGATGGTTCATTTGTGTACCTATTATTATATGTTTGATGACATGCTCATTGCTGCTAAGGATTTAACAGAAATTCACAATTTGAAAAGTCAGCTGAAAAGTGAATTTGAGATGAAAGATTTGGGAGCAGCTAAGAAAATCCTTGGCATGGAGATCAAAAGAGATCGAAAAGCCAACAGGCTATTTCTGACCCAGAAGAAGTACTTGGAGAAAGTCTTGGAGAGGTTTGGCATGAAAGATGCTAAACCAGTTAGTACCCCTCTTGCTGCTCATTTTAAGTTATCAGCTGCTCAGTCCCCGCAGTCAGAGGAAGAAGAGAGGTACATGGCACAAGTTCCTTCTTCCAGTGCAGTCGGCAGTATTATGTATGCAATGGTTTGTACACGTCCAGACATTTCGCAAGCAGTGAGCGTGATAAGCCGGTATATGGCTTGCCCTGGTAAAGCACATTGGCATGCTGTGAAATGGATTCTCAGATACTTGCGAGGTACTTCAAACACATGTTTGGAGTTTGGGAGAAATACTAACACTTTGGTTGGTTTTGTAGACTCGGATTATGTAGGTGATCTTGACAAACGAAGATCACTGACAGGCTATGTATTTTGCATCGGTGGTTGCGCTATTAGTTGGAAAGATACATTACAACATGTAGTAACTTTATCTACTACCGAAGCAGAATATATGGCAGTGACCGAGGCGATCAAAGAAGCTTTATGGTTGAAGGGTCTATTTGCGGAACTCAGTTTACACCAAGGTGGTATTACCATTTTCTGTGATAGTCAAAGTGCCATTCAGTTGACTAAAGATTAAATGTATCATGAGAGGACGAAGCACATTGATATAAAGTATCATTTCATCCGAGAAACCATTGCTGAAGGAAAAGTCTCTGTTCAGAAGATCAACACTAGAGACAATCCTGTTGACATGTTCACAAAACCTCTTCCAGTGTCCAAGTTCAAGCTTTGCCTGAACTTGATTGGCATTTATGAAGAATGATTTTGCCCATTGAGGTTTTTGCGGAGAAGGTGGAGCAAATTTACTATATATAAGCCGAAATTAGGCCAAGGTGGAGATTTGTAATATGGCCAAATTTTCATGACATTTGCCATGACATAATATCCACTATAACAAAATTTGTGGATCATGACATTTGCTATGACATAATATCCACTATTAGGCCAATGATTTCTTGCTATAAATAGAGGAGCTTCTCCTCATTTGTAAACACACCAATTCAAGAGCTTTTTACTCTTGTCTTTCTTTCTCCTCCTTTATTTCATTATAGAGTATTTTGTAAGAGAGTGAGTGTTGGGAAACACTTGTGTGAACCCTTTCTTTGGAGTGATCTTGTGAGGTTATTCTCTTGGGGTATTTGGGACTAATTAGAGTATTTACTCTAATTTTATACTCTCTTTTGTACTCTTGTTGGTATAGTAAAATTGCTCCTCTCCGCTTGTGGACGTAAGTTACCTTGACCGAACCACGTTAAATTTGTGTCTTCTTTATCTTCTTTAATTGCCGTTATTATCAACTTGCATTGTCTTTGTTATTGTCATTATAACGTTGTTTGGCTAAATTCCGCACTACCCGGTAACCCGATCCTAACAGTTCTTAATCTGGAACCTATACATAAGGTAAGAAGTTTCTACTAAGAGAGTGCTTCAGTCGTGGTTGTAAGAACCACTTAAGGTATTATTCTTCCTAGACACGGAGGAATCATTCACATTCATGAGAAATTTGAGCTGGCCATTAACCAGCTCTTGAGTTTGTCCAAATTGTAGGCTATGTGGAAGGCTATCATCATCTCTCCATGTATTGCAGTTAGAATAGCGTGGATGATGTGTATTCTATGGAACTTGGTTCTGTTCTCAGAAGTAAAATCCCTTTCATTAGTTTGTTGTTTTATATGGATTAGCCATCTGGGGAGTTTTGGCAACATAAGGTATATTTTCCTTTATTAAGTCACGGCTTTGATAAAGCTGGTGCTTCAGAATAGTATCATGTGACAAGTTATCCTGTCAAAATTGTGCCAATCTTCAATATTCTACATTTTAGTCTCCAGACTTCCTATTGCAAGGCTGATTCCACCTATCTCGTTTAATGTAACGAGTCTTAGTGAGAGCAATTCGAAGAAATGTCTTTAGACCATAAAAAAATCTCAATTATATTCTTAATATCATTAGATCTCTGTTAATTGAATACCATGAAGAAATGGAGTATATGGAAAGTATAAGTCACTGATGCATTTTCTTTTATGACAAGTCCTGTTTCTGGGCATTTGGCTTCACAGCCTTCCCTATGAATTCGAACACTTTCTTATTTAAGTTTCGAGTATTCCTTCTTTACAGAGATATAGGGAGCTGCATTTTTAATACATATTAATGGGCTTTTGTCAATGGATCTTTCATTTAAGATTTCTGAATTTATCAGGGTAACAAACTAGATACGTAGTTTAGTTTCTTCCTTTTTTTCTCTCTTTATAAATGAAGGTTTGGAAGGGAGAGAGCCTGGATTAGCTGCTGTTGTTACTTTGGCTTCATCACTTGATTACACATCATCTAAGTCCGCACTCAAACTGCTTCTACCCCTTGTAAGCTGGAAATATTATGCCTCAACACTTCTTTAGCTTCATTTGCTGTCTTCCGGTCTGAGTAGTCTTAGAGCTGTTATCTTGCTACAGGCTGATCCTGCTCAGGTTCTCAACGTTCCTGTCATTCCTCTACGGACATTACTGGCTGCTGCTTATCCTCTTTCATCTCGCGCTCCTTATGTCTTGGCTTGGCTTAATGAAATGATATCTGCCACAGACATGATGCATCCAGACTCGCTGAAAAAGCTTGTGCAGAACAGCTTTTGTAAGTATTGACATGACTATAAAAACAGCTTTTGTGTTTTAATTCATATCAAATTTGCATGAATTATTATTTTTAGGTCTTCTTGTTTATTGGTATAGAGAATCTGCTTGATATATTTTGAATGAGAGTTTTGGGGCAATAGAAAAAGACATACATGATCTAGAGGATTATTCTAGTGGTACCCTACGAGGCTCACAGTTTGTATTGCTAGTGTTTGTCAGACCATCGCTGCATCAGTAATGAACTATCCTAATAATCCATTGTCACCCAAAACAAATCCTCTCTTTGTCAACCAATTGCACATATCAAAATATTTATTTAGCTTCTATTGATGAGCTATGACTTGTCTCTTCATGAATTATAATGTGTTTGATGCTCGTGCAATTCTGTTTAATAGATGATAATTAGACTTGCGATAATGTTTTCAAGAAATTACTGGACAACTTGTCCTGTTTATAATTTGTAAAGGTTTGTAGCTTTGATGATCTTCCAACAGAAGTTTTTGTGTGAATTCAGGGCCATTTCTTCCTATCAACATGTGTTGATTAGGGTTCCATACGAATCTTTTCCTACAAATTTACTGATAGTTCTTCCTGCAGGCAATATTCCTGCTAAACTTCTTTTGCAGTTGGCTACAGCTTTTCAGGAGCAAGGGCTCCGTGATAGAAGTGGTAAAATTTACTACAAGGATCACCTTCACAAAAGTAGTGTGCCTGTCTTGGCTCTTGCTGGAGATCTAGACCAGATCTGCCCACCGGAAGCTGTATATGGTACTATGCTTTTTGGTACTTCCATGCGAATCCTCTGTATGATGTTTAGAATTTTCTAAGATTTCTTCCTTTAAATCACGATTCAAGCAGAAACGGTGAAGCTTATTCCTGAGAACTTGGTGAACTACAAAGTGTTTGGGGATGCTGATGGTCCACATTATGCTCATTATGACTTGGTGGGAGGACACATGGTATGTCTGATAAGAATTTTTAGCCTCTCTTGAATTTAGAGAAAGACGGTAATAAAGGTAGAGGAGAAGGAGAATGTCTGAATTTGTGCAGGATTCACATTTCATGTTTTCTTGTACCTTCTTTCCTAGTACTATTGACGTTTTCGAACACACCCACTACTCTCAGGAATATGGTGCCTTGATTCCTCCCTTTAGTAATATAATATTTGGGTCCTGATACTGCAGGCAACAGAACAATTGTATCCCTGCATAGTCCAATTTTTAAGCCGATATGATGGGACAAGCTAGTAGATGCATATGTGTTCACAAACGTTCTTCAGATGCTGAGCTTCATGTCATCAGCCTGCATATCTGTTAGTTTATCATCACTACTCATATCCGGGTGATGCTATAAACAAGTGAGATTTAGCTATACTACATGATTTGCTGAACTCTTCATTGCAATGTCATCTGTCAGAGGGTCCCTTGTTGGGAGAGCTCATGCACAGGAAGGAATTTGACAAATGAGGTTTATGTCAACCTTGTTGGTAATATCATCGTTTCGGGTTGCTTTTGGTCCGACGTTTTACAGGCTTTTCTCTTTATTCTTTATATACATTCCACTTATTCTCCATCTATTATTTGGTTCTTTGTTTCCCAAATTTAATCGGAGAAGTATGAGATTCTAATCAAGTTATTACGTTCTAAGTTAATAATTTGTACATATTCTTAAATAATTAAAAGATCCAAATACGCCGCGTTAATGGTGGAGCCACATTTGGGTATATTTGGACCTTTTTAATTGTTTAGGAGTAGGTATATTTGAACCTTTTCGGTTCTCACTTCTTTCAAGATTGGCAAAAGTCTACCAGCTAGTGTTATATTTAGAATTGATATTCTTGTAAATTTCTTTTTACCACGTGCACAAAATGTACTACTTTTCCTATTCTTATCTGTACGGTGTAACCAGTTCCTAAGCCTATGGTTTGATCAGTTTTAAGAGTGAGATACAACAATAATAATCCAGTATAATCCCACTAATGGGGTCTGGGGAACGTGGTGTGTACGCAGATTTTACCCCTATCCTAGGGTAGACAGACTGTTTCCGATAGACCCTCGGTTAAAAGTGAGATAAAGAAATGATATTAGTTCATCTTTAGAAGATCAAGACAATTTCAAACTTAAAATTGCTACTTGAAAGCGAAGAACAAACTATTCCTTCTTACGTTTCAAAATTTGGACACATAATCTAATCTGCAATCTAGATGTAATATGATCAATTTGAAACTCAATTAAAGTTTATAAGAGGCAGAGACTCGGCGCTAGGTCGTTTTAAAAGAATTATCGACACCTAAGAATAAAATGTCGATTCTACACCAAGAAATGGGTAAACCACTTTTATTTTTTTTATTTTTTTTTAGATGAAAAAAAAAAAAGTGGAGTATATTTTATTGGACAAGAGTGAGTTGCTCTAGTGGTGAGCACCTTTCACTTCCAACCAAGAGGTTGTAAGTTCGAGTCATCTTAAGAGCAAGGTAGGGAATTCTTGGAGGGAGGAAGCCATGAGTCTATCGAAAACAACCTCTCTACTTCAGAGTAGGGGTAAGATCTGCGTACAAACTATCCTTTCCAGACCCTAATAATGAGATTATATTGGGTTGTTGTTGTTGTTGAAGTATATTTTATTGAACTCAAGGAAAAGTCTGACACTTCCGAGTCAATATTAGGAGTTAAAACGAAATTCAGAGTTATAGTCATTTTGGGATATGTAATTGAAAGATAACCACTGATTTAAGTGTAATTGAAAAATAGTTATTTTTTAATGTGAAAATAAAATCTGGACAAATACTCAACTTGGAAAGCGTAGAGATGTAGACTCTTTCATTTTTTCCGCCTTTTCGATGATATTATATTGGAGTTTTACTTATAGAAATTAAAACTCCATGATATTATCCTCGAACAAAAAAAATTCTATAAATTTTACTACTATTTAAAACTTCAGAACAATGTCTTGGAAATGGTGAAGGTGAGAGGAGTACTTGTCTATGGACAGTTTACCCACATACCCGATAGAAAATACCTCCAGATAACTTTACTCCATTTAATGTTGTTTCTAGGTCAATCATGACTATTTGGTGAAGATGCAAAGTACTTTTAGGTAAAAGTTGATAACTCAAAATGCGTTTAGAATATTTTAGAAAAGTATAAACACTTTTGGGGAACTTCTTACACATCAGTTTATTTTTCTTCGGAGCATCTTCAAGTCAGAGTTGCTAAGCAACTTAAATTAAAGGTAGCTGATAGATGTATAATATATGTATAATATGTGTATAATTATATATAATTAATGTATAATTTATGTATGTCAACTGAAAAAATAAATATTAAATTTAACTAGCTATTTGTGTAAAGATCCAAAGAAAATTCAGAACTCTAAATGCCATCAAAGTAAACCACGAATCAACCTTACAAATCACGTGAAATAATTACTAGAAGAACTTACACATAAAATAATGCACACACATAAGTAATATTTTACGTAATATTCGTCTTCATTTGAAACTAGAAATTCACGGCGGACTAACGGACTCCCAGACAGACGCCAAAGAAGGAATAGAATAAAGCCACAAGGAATTAAAAAGAAATGGCTTTACTTCTAGAAAGGGAAAAAATACGTTTCTGTTATGAAATAAAAGCAATTTAGTAAAATATGAACAAAGACACGTTGTTATGAAATAAAAGCAATTTAGTAAAACATGAACAAGAAATAGAGATAGAGAGAAGGAAGAGATTTTCTTCTTCAATTGTGTGTATTTTCTTATCTATTACAAGGCATTTATATAGGCATAAAAAGTGAAGAAAAATATGTCATTGAATATGTCATTAAGCATAGAAATATGTCATTGAATATGTCATTAAGCATTTGAGAAGATCATGGAGGAAGAGTAGACATCCACCATAATTTGATTTTTCTTATAACACTCCTCCTTGGATGTCCATAGATAATGTGCCTCGTTAAAACTTTATTAGGAAAAAACCCTATGAGAAAAAAATCCTAGTGAAGGAAAAAGAGTACACATGTTTAGAAATACGCCTTTTGGTTGCCTCGTTAAAAATCTTGCAAGGAAAACCCAGTGGGACAAAACCTTGTAAGGAAAAAAGAGTACAATGCGTATTAACTCCCCCTGATGAGAGCATCAATTCACATCATTGAGCCTTCGCATCCCAATCTTGTACACTAGTTTCTTGAAGGTTGACGTCGGTAGAGATTTGGTGAACAAATCAGCTATATTATCGCTTGAACGGATCTGTTGCACATTGATATCACCTTTTTTTTGAAGATCATGCGTGAAAAATAACTTCGGTGAAATTTGCTTTGTCATATCCCCTTTTATGAATCCTCCATTCAATTGGGCTATGCATGCTGCATTATCTTCATATAAAATTGTGGGTAGTTTGTCACACTTCAAACCACATTTGTCTCAAATAAGGTGTATTATAGACCTCAATCATACACATTCTCGACTTGCTTCATGAATAGCAATTATCTCAACATGATTAGATGACGTAGCCACGATTGATTGCTTAGTCGATCGCCAAGATATGGTAGTGCCTCCATATGTAAACACATAGTCTGTTTGAGATCGAGCCTTGTGTGGGTCAGATAAATACCAAGCATCGGCATAACCAACAAGATCGGGACTGCAATCATTGCCATAAAATAATCTCATATCGGTAATCCCTTTTAGATACCGCAATATGTGTTTGATTCTATTTTAATGTCTCCTTGTAGGAGAAGAGCTATATCTTGTTAAGACATTAACTGAAAAAGTTATGTCAAACCTTGTAATGTTAGAAAGATATATTAGTGCACCAATTGCACTAAGATATGGTACTTCGGGACCAAGAAGCTCTTCATTATTTTTATGAGGTCGGAATGGATGTGCTTTATCCATATAGAATCGCTTTAAAAGCTTTTTAGTGTATGCTGATTGATGAACAAAAATTTCATCTTTCATATACTCAATTTGTAGACCAAGACAAAATTTTGTCTTTCCAAGATCTTTCATTTCAAATTCTTTCTTTAAATAGTCTACTGCTTTAGGAAGCTCCCTAGGAGTTCCAATGATATTTAAATCATCAACATACACGGTGATTATAACAAATTTAGATCCATATCTTTTTATAAAGACACAAGGACAAATTGAATCATTCTTGTACCCTTCTTTTAACAGGTACTCACTCAGGCGATTATACTACATGCGCCTTGATTGTTTCAATCCGTATAAGAATTTTTAAAGCTTTAATTAATAAATTTATTGGAAACCTTAATATGCTTCAGAACAATTTAAATCCTTCAATGATTTCCATTATACGCATATCACGTTTTTCTTGTATTGCCAGATTAAAACCTAAAATGACGACATCCACCACAGGAGAACATGTCTCTATATAATCAACGTCAGGATATTTACAAATCTTCTTGTGACACAAGTCGTCTTTATGTCTATCGACTTGACCTTTTTTTTCGCACAAGAACACATTTATACCTCCACTGGATTTATACTTTTAGGTGTTGGGACTATCCGTCCAACTTCATATTTTTCAGGTGAAATCAATTTTCTTTGCGTATTTTTCATTTGGCCAAATTGTCCAAATTTCATGACAGATTTGAGCTCAAGATCCTCGTCAATATTAATAATATTGAGCGCTACATTATATTAATAATATCGTCGACGATCATTTTATATCGGTTTCACTATTACCCAATAAAGACATAACTTATTGAGATCTTTTTATCTTATTATTTTCAGGTACCTGAGCCTCTCCCATGAGGTTTTATGAAGTGTTATGTCGTGGTGCTCTTTTAGAGCACTTGCCTCCTTATTATGACCATCTTGAACATTTGCTCCTCTCCTTCTTCAAGGAGTTTTATCTTTGGAACCGATTAGTTTATTATGCTTCATGCATGCCAGAGACTCTATTTATTATGAACTTTATTTTATTTGGAGCATTACCAGCTGAATATGACATTTAGCTTTGGGTCAGCAAATACGCCTGTCAATATTTTATAAATGAATTATCACTTGAACTTCAAGTTCACATTTTCTCGTACGAGGTTCTAGATGTACTCATAATAATTCATTACATGCATTACTTTTTCAGCTGCCCATTTTCTCCCCTATTCTTGGGATCACCAACATATATCCCTAGCCTTATTTGGGGATCCATCTTTGTGCATTGTGGTGGAACAATTAAATCATATAGCATATTCATATTTCTAGATGGAAATTATTTTGTTCCTGACCCTGAACCGATTGTGATAGGGAGAACTTATCATAACTTGGCTAGATGCGTACAAGTGTTGTTGTATATTAAATAATACATCACATACCAAATTTTATTTGGGCAGTTTTGTTCTCATAACCAATGGTTTAGATATAATTGGAGGCATACAATTTCTGCTAAACCAACTTGGATTTAAACCAGTATTATCAAGATAAATTATCATAATTTATATTCTGGAACTGTGCTCTAATAATTTGAGCAATCAATCTTGCAAAAGTCAAACTGCAAGTTGATAACAAATGCACATGTTACCATGGAATAGATGCATCTATTAAAATCATATAATAGTAAACGGTCCACATGGAAGGTGACTGGGCCCATATATTTATCACCTTTTATTCGTTAGAGAAATCAAGGGATTCAATCCCAACCTTAACTGGTATATCATGAGAATAAGCAGCACAATTGTTGAAGAATCTCATATTTCTTCAATATATGCCAATGTAATTTTCAATTAATTTTTCGCATCATAATTGAACCGAGATGGTCAACCGGTCATGCCAACTAATATTTATTTCAGTAAAACTCTAGTTTACTTGTGGCTTGTGATTGCATCATCATGCGTATACTTGTGTAGTACAAATAGAAGAAAAGTCAGGTAACCTTTCATATTTACCCGGTATGATTATAGTAATATAAAGATATTCAATCTTCTTTTCATTTATAGTCTCAATATGCCAACCACTTTGGCTAATATATTTGTAAATCAAAATGTTTCTTTTGGGACTTACTACAATATTAATGTCATAAATAATTTGATTCATCCTAGTAGTAACAAATTAGTTCTTTCAGAGCTTTTAACTGCTTTTGTACTACAAGATCTTTTGTCACACCATCCATATAATGAATGTCTCCTTCACAAAGAGAATCATATCATAATAATTGTCATGTTCAAAATCATCATAAGCAAAATAATTTCTTTCTTTAATTTTGCTTTTAATAACTTTCATAAGGCATGACAAAATATTTTTGGCGTATCACCTGTATGCGACCAATGATATATTCATGTAACTACACAGTAATATTCATTATCTTTCTTTGTCTCAAACCTCCCTTAGATGTGAGTTGTGATATGTATCCAATCATGCATTGCACGTCTTTATTCATTACTTTTATTACATACTGCTACATTCACCTTCAGGAATGAGTCTGTATTCTCAATGCTTATCACAAGTCACATTCTCTTAAAAAAAATGGAGTATAATTATTGTGACATGCTTTATAAAATTTTCATACCATTTTGATGGTAAATATTTCCTTCACCTTTTTGAAGGATTACATCGAGAACCCTTATTGTTCTCCTTTTATAGTTACCATAATGAAGACAAATTATTATTTCGTCCCTTGCCATGTCTTCGTGCATTCATACAATCATGAAAAAAATATTTTGTCATCTTTCAAACTTATCATATATTGTTGCCATATTCTCTTCACTGAATGGAGCATATCAAGCAGGGCGGGCTTCATGATTCTTTCATTGATACTGTGCATTGTGACTCAAATCCAATGCCTTACCCATATAAAGGGATGTTAGGTAAAATGTGTTGGGACTCAAACCCAACTCTTATTATTATAGTGCACCAGAACTTAAATATGTCTTAACTAGTTGCATAATAAGCCAAAGTACAAGATTAAATTATCAATCTTGTGGTCAGAAACATAAACAAAATTAGTTATAACAAGATTTAAAAATATAAGCACTTTTTAAGGTTGTAGGACGAAAACGTTTCATTCCTTCTAAGTGTTATCACTTTTAGATTTACGTGAATTCAAATAGAAGTGCATTCAAATAAATACTAGATAATCTGTTAGAACACTTACCAATTTTGTAAACGATAAACCAAATCAATAAAGTAAGAATAAAGACTAAGACTTGGAAGCATATATATAATTTCTATAGTACTTCTAGTATCTACATATGCGATCCAATTCACATCATAATATATGGACTATAGATGATAGTCAAAGGCTAAGATTGACTGTAAATCAGAATATCTATTATGCTTACAACTATTCTGCCACAATATTATGTTTATTTATGCATGCATTTAAACAATTATGAAGGAGTAGTACCGGTTTAGTTCTATTCATTAAATATTACTATAGTAACATTCATCTTAGCGTGAAAAGGGTAAATGGCACATTGGTTGTCTGATATCTGCAAACATATATGTAAGCACTATTTAGCACGTTAAATATAAGTTAAAGAATTGAGTAGAGAGTACCTGTTTCAAAACTTAATTACAAAATATATATTCATGCATTTTGATTTGGTTCATGAATAGATCCCTTGAAGGATAGCCAAACGATAACTAAAAATTCATATCAGACGTTAAGAAAAAATAAGCAAAAGCTATACTTGCCAATGCAGGGCTCGCACACTTTCAAGCTATAACAAAATGGAAATACAATACTGAAAGCTTATTGTGAGTTATCATGGAAAAATAGAAATTTTTTGAGATTAGTGGAAGATAAAAATAAAAATATGAATAAGCTAGAAAGATGAAAACTTATCTTGTATTAGTATCCAGCCCATTAGCTTCTATCTTTATTTTGTTTGATAGCCACATAATTGTTGGTATAAGGATAGCAAACACAAAGCGCAGTCTATGCCTAGATGGAGGTGTACGAAAATGGGAGCACAGTCGTGCTGATAACGTGTTATGAAATAAAAGCAATTTAGTAAAACATGAACAAGACATGTTGTTATGAAATAAAAGCAATTTAGTAAAACATGAACAAGAAATAGAGATAGAGAGAAGGAAAAGATTTTCTTCTTCAATTGTGTGTATTTTCTTATCTATTACAAGGCCTTTATATTGGCATGAAAAGTGAAGAAAAATATGTCATTGAATATGTCATTAAGCATAGAAATATGTCATTAAGCATTTGAGAAAATCATGGAAGAAGAGTAGACATCCACCATAATTTGATTTTTCTTATAACAGTTTCCATATTATATACTCCATAAGAGTATTTCATACTAGTGACATATTTACAGTACATATCAGGTTAGTTAAAAAATTTAAATATGGCTATCATATAAATTAAATTTTGTACCCTATTATTAAACAACTGACGTCAAAATTAAATATGCACAGTGTAACTGAAAGGGGTTTAATTAAATCTTTTTCGCTGGAAATTTGTAGGTACTATTCCCTCCGTTCTAATTTATGTGAATTTTTTTTTTGGTCCGTTTCAAAAAGAATAATTCATTTTTAAATTTGGAAAGAATTTAGCTTTAACTTATAAAAAGCTTTTATAACCACACAAATACTCTGGACCCCTTTTTGACTTGTTTAAGACCATAAATTTCAAAAGTTTTATTTTTTTCTTGAACTCCGCGACCAGTCAAATATGTTCACTTAAATTGGAACCGAAGGAGTATATAGGAATAGAGTTTAAAATTATTTTAAGTCGTGCAAATTCAGCACATTTCTGAATCCCCCTTTGGTTCCGCCACCGGCGGTGAGTGGATAAGTTTTAAATCAAGAAAGTATTGCATAGCAGTGTGTGCAGCCGGAGGCTGACTAACAGCAACAAAACAAAAATTCAAACAGTGAAAGATGGCTGTGACAAATTAAAGGCTCTCACCATTATAAATACACATTTCCATCAATATCACTTCTTCAGTTCTCTCAAACAAACAAACAAACAAACATACATCTCGATCAGCTTAAGATTAGAAATGGCCCCAGCTGCTGCAGTACTCAGTAACTACGAAAAGGATGAGATTGTTAGCCCCGTTTCGGACTTCTCTCCAAGTCTTTGGGGTGATCGTTTCTATTCATTCTCCCTCGCCAATCAGGTATTTATATATCTTGTTGTATCATTAGGAAGTTAATTTCTGATGCAGCTATCTATAATACATGTGTAATCCCTTTACAGGCTGCTGAAAAGTATGCTCAAGAGATTGAAACTTTGAAGGAACTAACACGGAGTATGTAAGATGTTAATGTCCGCGGCTTCTGGAACTACTACATTAACATTGGCTGAAAAGTTGAATTTGATAGACATTGTTGAACGCCTATTGGAATTGCCTATCACTTTGAGAAAAAAATAGACGACATGTTGGACCAAATTTACAATGTTGATCCCAACTTCGAGGGTCTTGAATACAATGATTTATGCATTTTGTCTCTTCAGTTTCGACTCCTCGGACAACATGGTTACAATATCTCTCCAAGTAATATATCTAATTACTTCTTAATTTGTTGTTACATATATCTAATTAATCAATCTATGTCCACTTACACCTCTAGTGGACATCTTAGAAGAGGCACTTGCGTTCTCTACAGCTCATCTTGAATCTGCAGCTCCACATTTGAAGTCACCTCTAAGTAAGCAAGTGACACATGCCCTTGAGCAATCTCTGCATATATAAGAGCATTCCAAGAGTTGAGACACGTTACTTCATCTCCATCTATGAAGAGGAGGAACTGAAGAATGATATCTTGCTTCGATTTGCCAAATTGGATTTCAATGTACTTCAGATGTTGCACAAACAAGAACTCAGCGAAGTTTCAAGGTACCCTCATAATAATTTACGTGTGAAAAATATATAAATATTTTGCTCATAGTAAATATGTTGTTACTTATTTTGTAGGTGGTGGAAAGATTTGGATTTTGTGACAACACTTCCATATACTAGGGATAGAGCAGTTGAGTGCTACTTTTGGACGGTGGGAGTTTACTCTGAACCTCAATATTCTCAGGCTCGTGTCATGCTTGCTAAGACAATAGCAATGATTTCAATAGTAGATGACACATTCGATGCTTATGGAATTGTAAAAGAACTTGAGGTCTACACTGATGCCATACAGAGGTATGAATTACTTCTCCTACAATTTTTAATACGAGACGACAAACGTACGTAGACGTCAAACACGAAACATTTCTCCTTCTTCGTATGAAACATTATATGTTTTCTTAAATTGATTAACTTATCAATCCATTTCCTTTTCATTTATTAGGTGGGATATTAGTCAAATTAATCGGCTCCCAGATTACATGAAAATCAGTTATAAAGCACTGTTGGATCTCTACAACGATTATGAGAAGGAATTGTCAAATGATGGCAGATCCTCCGTTGTTCACTATGCCAAAGAAAGAGTATGACTCGTGACTTCTACCCAGTTAACTCATTATTCATCAAAATCAATTGTGTCTTATACTCCTCTTATAATGAAACTTATTCTTGGAATATGTAGTGATGGTTGAGTGACTGCTTGTTGTTCACAGATGAAAGAAATCGTGAGAAACTATTTTGTGGAAGCAAAATGGTTTATTGAAGGATATATGCCACCTGTTTCTGAGTATTTGAGCAATGCATTAGCTACTAGCACTTATTACTTGCTTACTACTACATCCTACTTGGGAATGAAGTGTGCTAACAAGGAAGATTTTGAATGGTTGGACAAGAACCCTAAAATTCTTGAAGCCAATGTGACATTGTGTCGAGTCATTGATGACATAGCCACCTATGAGGTATACATTATTGCATCAAATATAAACTTTGAAATTTCACTAAGCTTAACGAATCATGAAGCAATGTATCAGTTGATTTCATACTTATTACTACAATATTATTGCCAATCCAGGTTGAGAAGAGTAGAGGTCAGATAGAAACTGGAATTGAGTGCTACATGAGGGATTATGACGTATCAACGGAAGAGGCAATGGAAAAATTTCAAGAAATGGCTGAGATAGCATGGAAGGATGTAAACGAAGGAATTCTTCGACCAACTCCTGTCTCAGCAAAGATTCTTACTCGTATTCTCAATCTTGCCCGCATTATTGATATCACTTACAAGCACAATCAAGATGGATATACTCATCCTGAAAAAGTTCTCAAACCTCACATTATCGCCTTACTGGTGGACTCTATTGTAATTTAAATCATAAATTGTTTTGTTCACTTTGGGGCACTTGGTTTCCCCTTAAATAAGTATTTAATGGACATTTGATAGATAGTATCTTTTTGATATCTCTGTAGTTAAGCTAAGATTTGGTGGCGATGCATGTTGTTATCCTGCAACGAAATTACCGCATGAATTTTCTTATTGTATCATTGTTGAAATTTGAATAATACTTTCTTTTTATACCTTTTTTTCTTACAACTGATTTCTTCAATATTGATAGACTTTGAATGCGTGGTAACTAATTATTAGCAGAGAAGTATAAAAAGAAAAAGCGAAATACATAAATGACCCTTTTAACTTGTCCCCAACGATCAGACAAACACTTCAACTGACCCTTTAACCTTTTAGACACTTCAAGAGGCTGTTAAGTGTGTCAAGCAAACACCCGAGCCCAGCAAAACATATGCGTGAGTTACACTTGCTAGTGATGTATTAAATGAACCAATTAAAGAATGACACATGTAATTTGTAATAAATATTTGACACATATAATTATAAAAAAAAATACATTTAAGGCGAAATACATAAACAACCCCTTTAAGTTGTCCCCAACGATCAACCGGACAACTCAACTGAGCTCATTTTCACCTATACACCTCATTCATTCACAAAAGATCAATTAAACACCCGAGTCCAACAAACCTTATGCGTGAGTTACAGTCGTGGATGACGTGTCGGACATATCAATCACTAAATGACATGTGGATTTTTAAAAGATATATATACACTAGCAACTCTCTTAATAAAAAATAATATTTGAGTACTTGAACAAAACAACCACAACACTCTTTCTTCACCCCCCCCCCCCCAAAAAAAAAAAAAGAGTCTTCCATGACTTCTCTGTTCTTGTAATGCTCATTGCAGACTTCAATTTCATTTTTGTCATAGTGCGTAATCTAGATAAAAAACAAAACTACACCATAAATTCTCTTGGTTAGAAAAGGATTTAGTATATTTAATAAACTGAATAAAAAGAAATCAAGTCATGAAAATCCAAATGGTTTGTATACGGAAGAAGAAAATAGTAGGTTTGAGAAAGAAATGCGTAAATGTGAAGAACTGAAAATTTTATAGCATTATACATATATTGTTGGTGAGACTTGAGAGTAAGGGGATCTTTGTAGAATAAGTTTTCACTAAATTTAAGTTATTAGTCATTTACGCCATGTGAAGGAACCTTGAAGTGTGAAATGGGTGATTTAGGTCATAGAAAATAAAGTGTTAAAGTGTGAAGTAAAGGAAGAGAAAATGGAGGCAAAAGTGATTTAGGGCAGAGGAAGATGCGGATGGTGGAGGAAAAAATTGGAGGAGAAGAAGGTGTTAAAATTAGGTGGGGTCCATATTATTTTTAGAAAAATAAACCTAATTTTAGGCCGATAACTCGCAACTTTGAGAGTGCATTTCACGCTATGGAGGCTGATAGTGTCGGGTGTTTAGTTGATTTTTTTTTGTGAATGAATGAGGTGTCTAGCTGAAAATGAGCTCAGTTGAGGTGTCCATCTGATCGTTGGGGACAAAACCTCCAACCTCTCCCCCTCCAAAACCATCTTCCTGCTTCCCCATTTATGTCCCCAATGGCATTTTCTCAAATCAATCCCAAAATATTAAAAGCAACTGGAACTGGCTACACTTTGAGGAGTAGGGATGATGTGTAGGCTATGATTCTTCAAACTCAATTTCAGAAATTTCGTCTTCTTCAGTAGACTCCGAACAAACCTAGCATCAGTGGTCGAACAGACTTCAACGAGCACACTTCGAACAGACCCAAAAAATTCGAACAAACCCATCTTCTTCGAATAGACTTTGAACAAACCCAAAAATTTTGCCTTCCCCGGTCATCGTCTTCTTCGAACAGACTTGAAAACTTCGAACCAAAGCCTATCGAATCAGCTGCAATAGACCTTAATATGTAGATTCCGCTTCACAGAGAAGCTTTCAACAAAGATTTTGAACATTTAATCGATTCGACCTCCAATTTTTAGATAAAAATAACCTAGCTTCTACCACAATGTTGGGCAGTGAAGAACGATGGAAGACGAACTCATGGGTTTCGAAAACTTCGTTCCAGATTCAATCTGTTAACCAGAAGGCGTTACTATACTCTAACCAGGTGTTAGTTTGGATTGACTTACTTTTTGTGTTAATGTTGGAATTATGCAAATTGAAGATATTGCTTGAGCAGCCATTGTTACAGATCCGTCCCCATGGAAGCTGCTATTTGAGCTTGTAACGCGCCCAAAATATTGGTAGCAAACACGCATATGCCACATAAGAAACATGTATTTAATTGACATACTTAGTAGCTTCTTGAAGTATTTAAATGGTAAAGGGTTCAGATGGGGTGTGTGTTTGATCGTTGGGGACAACTTAAAGGGGCCGTTTATGTATTTCGTCAAAAGAAAAGGAAGTTCTTTTTTATTACGGCAAAGGATCAAAATTATTCCTGAACTATACGATTTTGGAATAATTTGCCTTCGTTAAAATGTGAGTTCGAATTTATTTCCGTCGTTACCAAAGTGGTTCAATATTGCCCTCTTGGAATAATGAACCTTCTTTTTTTTAAATTAAAGCTCACCATCGTGGTGTAGGAGTTGAGACATGACCCTTACCTGTATATTATCAAAATCCAAAAGTTAAATACATGGAGGAGAGGGATGTAGTGCCTTACCTCTCCTCAAACATAGAGTGAATTAGGAGCTCGTGTCCTCACCATCTGTGAGAGAATAGAAGGACAAAGGTTTAAACTCCAAAATTAATAAATCTGCACGATAAGAATGAAAGAAGTCAAGTTTTCCTAATAGTTTCATAGCCTCTCAAAGATAAGTACAGACATCTCTGTATCGATCCGCAAGACTCTACTAAACTTGCTTATGACTTGTAGCACCTATGAACATAGATCTTTGATACCAACTTGTCACTACCCAAATTTCCCCCTTAGGAATCGTGATAGCACCTAATCCATAGAATTAGGTAAGCCTAACACATGCTGAGATTTAAAAGATTTAAACTATTCGCTATTAAGTATAAACTAGTAAATGATATAACATTGCTGAAAATCAATAATAGTTATACATTTTTCAAAATCGGTAGTATGGAGTCAAAAGCTCTACTGAGAGTAAACTAGAATCTCAACTACAACACTATTTAGAGATGAAAATAAAAGTATTAAAGGTAGAATTAGAAGGTGACTCGGACGTCTGCGAGCAGACATGTAGGTATACCTTGAAATCCCCTTAGAAACTCTATTAAACAGCTAGCTAATGCCTGACACGCTCCGAGGTACATGGATCTGGTACCCAGTAAGTATCAAGACTAACCTTGGTGGAGTAGTGACGAGATTCAAGTCAAGACACTCACTAATCAAATAACCTGTGCATAATATTAATATAAAGCTAAAAACAAAAAATAAAATCAATAAATGGCAACATCGAGTAAACATGTGATAAAACAACAAAATAATCAAAATACAGTTAAAGTACAAGTGAAATAAATTAAGAAAAAGTAATAACAGTTCAAAATCATCGAGCAGTTCCAACACAGAATTTACGATAAGAATTATCTCGAGGTACCACACATCCTAATCAATTCACAAGTCACAAATCTTTTCCATATGGCACCTCGTGCCTGCATTATCAATCACCATTGCACAGCAAAGACCTCGTGCCACAATGTATATCACAAACCGTGTCAGTTATCAGTAACACGTTCAACAGAAATTTATCAAGAATCAAATAAAGCAATATATGATTATAACTTTCTTTTTATTTCAATCCGCTATATTACCAACAACTGTCACGACACCAAATTTTCTCCGTAGGAGGTCGTGATGGCACCTAGTCTCTAAGACTAGGTAAGCCTATTAATACGGAATAATCATAAATATCTGAAATAAATAAACTACAATTCAAATAATTACAACTCCCAAAACCCGATAGAAATAAGTCACAAGCTTCTAAAAATTTATTCTCAATATTTCTATGTATCAAGTTCTAAAGAAAAATAAGGAAGTAACATAAAATGATAGAAGGGAACTCCGGAGTCTGCGGACGCTGGCAGATATGCCTCGAAATCTTCGTGCGCATGTATCTCACTAACGTCTAGACTGGTAAGATGTACCTGGATCTGCACAAAAAGATGTGCAGAAGCGTAGTATGAGTACACCACAACGGTACCCAGTAAGTGCCAAGCCTAACCTGAGTAGAGTAGTGACGAGGTCAGGTCAGGCCCTACTGGAGAATAGATAATGACATGAAAAAATGTTTAAGCAATTTAATAAGATAAAATGACTGTGGAAATGAATCAAATAGTATGTTACATATAATGACACCAAATAATTGCAAATAATATCTCGTGGAATCAAAACAGAATTCCTTTCAACTTTATGAAAATCACAACAATTAATCGAAGGTAACTATGGCCATAAATCAATATCAACAAGGGCACTACCGAGGTACCGCCTCATAATCCCAAATCATAAATAAATTCACAATATCTCATTTCCTTATATCACCGCGGGAGCCTTCACAATTTATTTAAAAAAAATATTTTTTTTTCGAAATAGCATCCCGCGTTTTAGCCACCCTTATCACACCGCATGACTTCTAGTAGTCACCCCTACTAGCCACGCGTATCAAGCCACTCTTATCTCACCGCATGCGTTTCAATACTCAGACCTTATACCACCGCATGCGTATCAATATCACAATATATCACAATTTGCACCTCAAGTGCCTAATATTTCAATTTTCCAAAAATAAATCAACAACAACATTTTTCAATAATAAAGAGCTCACGGCTCATGCCAAAATAATCCAACAATAATATTTTCCACAATAAAGAGATCACGGCTCCATCACAATGAGTACCAAAAATCTTACGAAAATATTCAGGAATATATAATTCAGGAAAATAATATTTTAAAATCTTTAATACATTACTTCAATATCAAATTTAAAAATGTCAAATACTTTATATTAATAATATTTAATTTAAAGAAAATCAACCTTCAAATAATGCACAGTATAAAAGAAACCAAGTTTCAATTAAACAGGTAAAACAATTATCAGAAAAAGGTCAAACAAATTTAAAGTATATATCTCAGATCAATGATGAAGAATATAACAAGATAAAATAATTTAATAAATGCGCAACAATGATCTACACAATTTAAAAATATAATCTTTCACATTTAGCCCGTGTACACACTCGTCACCTCGTGTACATGACTTTTAACACATTTCAATAATCACATTAATATCAATTCTAGGGGATATTTTCCCCACACAAGGTTAGGCAAGTCACTTACCTCGACTTGCTCCAATTTAACCAAGTAATATATTTTTTCCTCGATTTTCTGATTCCGGTCGACTCGTATCTAGTCATAAGTAATTCGATACAGTCAACAAAAATTATAGAATTAATTCTATAAAAAAATAATACATTTTTCAATAAAAATCCGAAATTAATTCAAAAATGGCACGCCTCGGAATCCGACGAAAGTTACGAAATATGAACGCCCATTCAACCACGAGCCTAATCATACCAAAATGACTAAATTACCATAACAGTTCGACCCTCAAATCCTCAAATCTATCCAAGAGGGTTTTTGAATTTTTTTCAACTTAAATCACCAATTAATTGTTAAAAACAGTAATAGATTCGGGTAATCTAATAAAGATTGAGTTAAGAACACTTACCCCAACGTTTTCTCTGAAAATCTCTCAAAAATCGCCACAATTCGAGCTCCAAATCGTTAAAAAGTTCGTCCCATTTTCTGAATTTAAACATTCTGTCCGGTGGTTTCTTCTTCGTGAACGCGACCCTTGTCTCGCGTTCGCGAAGCACAAAAATGTGTTGCCCAACTTTCCTCTTCGCGAACGCAAAGCTTTACTAACTCAGACCTTCGCGAACGTGTAGAACAAAAGACTGGGGTTCCCAGCTGCCTCGCTCTCCTTCGCGAACGCGACGCCACTCACGCGTTCGCGATGCACACACAGACCATACCTTCGCGTTCGCCTCCTCCCCTTCGCGAACGCGAAGAACAAAACCTCACACTCAGAAAACACTCTTCGCGAATGCGTCCTACTCCTCGCGTTCACGATGCTTCCACTGACCACACCTTCGCGAACGCAAAGAACAATCTTCTACAACAAAAACCAGAAAAATGTGCTACTTCTCGAAGTCCAAAAAATGACCCGTTGAGCATCCGAAACACACATGAGGCCCCCCGGAACCTCAACCAAACATACCAACAAGTCCTAAAACACCATACGAACTTAGTCGAATCTTTAAATCACATCCAACAACACTAAAAACACGAATCACACATAGATTCAAGCCTAATGAACTTTGAAACGTTCAATTTCTACAAACAACACCAGAACCTATCAAATCAAGTCCGATTGACCTCAAATTTTGTACGCAAGTCATAAATGACATAACAGAGCTATAAAAATTTTCAGAATCGAATTTCAACCCCGATATCAAAAAGTCAACCCCTCGGTCAAACTTCCCAAAAAATTCAACTTTCGGCATTTCAAGCCTAATTCCACTACGGACTTCCAAATAAAATTCTGATCACGCTCCTAAGTCCAAAATACCATACGGAGCTGTTGGAATCATTAAAATTCTATTCTGGGGGTCGTTTGCACATAATTTGACACCCGGTCACTATTTGAACTTAAAATTTTAATTTTGTTTTATCAAAATTCCATATCTCGGGCTAGGGACCTCAGAATTTGATTCCGTGCATACACCCAAGTCCCAATTCACAATACGGACCTACCAGAACTGTCAAAATACTGATTCAAGTCCGTTTGCTCAAAACATTGATTAAAATCAACTAAGTTGAGTTTTAAAGCTCTAATTCATATTTTAATCTATTTTTCACATAAAAACTTTCGAAAAATTTTTACGGACTACGCACGCAAGTCGAGAAATGATAAATAGTGCTTTTTGAGGTCTTAGAATATATAATTAATTATTAAATTTAAAGATGACATTTTGAGTCATCACAACAACTCACTAGAATATGAGATAAGAACTCCACGTAGATGAATTTACCTTGGCACCCAAATCATCAAGTAAAGATATCTCGCCACACGTGCATCAATAGTTATCCTAACTTGTCTCACCATATGTGCATCAATAATAATAATAATAGTACAACAGAAACTTTGTGCAAACACCCGGATAATCCACTCAACAAGTCCATGTATGCCAAAATCACCACAATACAATATACCAACAATTGTCATTAAGACATCAACTCACAAATCTACCAACGCAGTGCACAAGGACAATCAATAAGGAAAAGTTGATGGGTGTTCAACAAATAACATGAATTCAGCTAACCCAAATAGCAACAATTTCACAAACGCCCAACTTGGCCAATTAAAAAAAATAAAATCCTAAAACATGATCTCTAACATGGAATATGAACTCAAGTAATCATCCAGAATAGGAAGCATGTAGTGTAGAGATCTCACAATCAAAACAAGAAAATAAGAGCAATCCCGGGTCATATCTGGTCATAGCCAATACATATACGCTCATGTACACACTCGTCACCTTATGCACACGTCATTCACATAGTACAAATAATGCAAATAGATCAAAACCTACAGGGAAATTACCCCACATAAGTTTAGGCAAGATAATTACCTCGAAATCCCTCAATCAATAATCTAAAAATGCTTTTTCTCTAAAAATCACATCCGCTCGGCTCAAATCTAACCAAAATCGACTTAATAACATCAAACAATGCAAGAGAAATTAATTTCAATTAATAAAGTTATGATCTTTACACAATTCCCCAAAAGTCAACAAAAGTTAACCCCGGGCTCGCCCGGTCAAAACCTGTGTCGAGGGGTCGTATTGACTATCCATAGCCCCACGAGTCCAAATATGTGTTTGATTTTCAAATCCGAGTCCAATTCGACTCTCAAATCTCAAATTTTTATTTTTCAAAATATAATAAAACATCCCAAAAAATTCTCTTCAAATCCCATGATTTAGATGTTAAATCTCATAAATAATCATGTTATATAATCAAAAATGGTTTAAAATCACTTACCCAATAGTTTGGTATGAAAATCTCTCCTCAAAATCGCCTCCCATCGAGTCAAGGGGTCAAAAATGTGATAAATGAAGCTAGTCCTGAAATACCCAGCTATATACAAGCTGCAGATATCGCATTTGCGACCTAGGGTTCGCAAATGCAAACCTTCGCAAATGCAAACCTTTGCAAAGCGAAACTTGAACAACCCTAAACAAATCGCAAAAGCGACAAAACATTTGCAAATGCAAACTCTGGCCTTTCGTAAAAGCTGCTAGTTGGTCGCAAAAGCGACCTGCCCCCAGCCCAGGCCTCAATCACATTTGCGAAATGCGGCCATCATCTTGCAAATGTGAGAACAGAAACACCAGCAAAACTGAACCTCCCTCAAAACTCTCCAAAACGCGTTCGAAACTCACCCGAGCCCTTAGGGCTCCACACTAAATATCCACACAGGTGCATAAACATCATAAGAACTTGCTCGTGCGATCAAAATACCAAGATAACATCCGAAACCACAAATAGGACACCAAAACACATGAAAATCACAATGAACTTCAAGAATTACTAGATGTATCTTACCCTCAGCTCTGGCTGTAGTACAAGCCACACCTCGGCCTCGACCTCTCGTGGCCTTAACTGGTGGTACTGGTGGCCGTTCGCCTAATCCGGTTGTACGTGTCCTCACCATTTGTGAGAGAATATAAGAGTCTAGTTTCAAGCTTTGGAAATAATAAATCCGCATGACAAGAATGCAAGAAAGTGAAGTTTCCTAACAGTTTGGTAGGCTCTCGAAGATAAGTACAGACGTCCCCGTATCGATCCGCAAGACTCTACCCAACTTGCTTATGACTCGTGAGACCTATGTAACCTAGTGCTCAGATACCAACTTGTCATGACCCAACTCCCACTGAAGCCGCGACGACGCCTAACACTACATGTTAAGCCAGCCAACGGTTCACAAAATAACTAAGCATTTGGATACGCATGGTTTAATAACTTAATAGCGAAAATATCATAATTATCTAATAAAAACAATAGCAAGACTACTACAACCGTTCCCAAAATTTGGTGTCAACGAGTACATGAGCACCACTAAGTATCAAAACATAAACTAAATCCTTAGTACAACTGTCTGAGTAATAGAATAGTACTAAAGAAAATAAAGGGAAAGAGAGTCAAGGTTTGCGAGTGTCATAACAACTACCTTGAAGTCTCTAAGCACTGGTACTTGCACGGATCTAGCAATCACCTCGTCCAGATGCACCTGGATCTACACACGAAGTGCAAAGTGTAGTGTGAGTACAACCAACCCCATGTACTCAATAAGTAACAGAACTAACCTTGGGCTGAAAGCAGTGACGAGCTCAGAAGAAGACAGTCAGAAATCAGAATAAATAACAACACATATATGATGATGGAAATAGCAATAAGTAACTCAAAGGAATTATCATAATCAACTCTTTCATTTTACAGGAATATAGACATGCTTTCAAGTATAACAAATTAAGCCCAACATTGATAAGAACATGTCAGTTACATCTAGCATGTGGAATGATACATCTCTATGCCTACATGTCAAGTATGCATGTCAAATGAATGATTACACAGTGATATCCCCAAATACTCTCACCCTCATCATACTCAAGCTGTCTGTCTCAAATTCCCACCTCATCACACACACACACTCACTCAGCACTGTATGGGTGCCTTACATCAATGTCTCTCACCAAAGCACGTGTATATATATCATCGTGCAGTTGCTCACTGCTGGTATATTAGACTCCGAAAGAGCGGATCCTGCCCAAGCGCTAATCAAAAGCTAATAAGGCATGCTGCGCTGTGCAACCTAATCCACAATAACACTCTCAACACGGTTCTAAGGCCCACCCCGGTCATCAATCTCTCAAGTCCCAACGGCTCACAATCTCATATCACTCAGCCCAACAACTCCACATATGGAACAACAATGATAACATGCAATATAACAATGAATGATAAACAGAGATTGAGATATGATATGCCAATAAAGAATCATGATTGAGTATAAAAATACAGTTAAATCAGATAACCCTAAACAACAGAAATAACCTCATCAGGAATCAATCAAATAACCACATGGCCTAAATATGATTTCTAACATGAATCATGCCGCAATAAATCTAATAAGTACGAATAACACGGATAAAACAGAACATGATAGCAACATAGTCCGAAAATCAACCGGATCACAAATACCCCGGTGCACGCCCAAACGCCCGTCACCTAGCATGTGCCTCACCCCAACACATCACAAATAACATAGTTTCCAAGGGTAAATACCCTCAATTCCAAGTTTAAAAATGTTACTTGCCTCAAAGCGCGTAAATCAATACTCTAAAAAGCCCTTGACTCATGAATCGGCCTCCGAACGACTCTAATCTAGTCACAACAACTTAATACCATCAATAATATTCATAGGAATGAATCTCAAATGATAAAATTAGAATCTTTAATCAAAGTTGAAAAGTTAACCCGTAAAGACAACCCCGAGCTTGCACTCACAAATTTCGAACACCCATTCAATTATGAGTCCAACCATACTAAATTCATCTAATTCCATCCACAAATCGACCTCCAAATCACCAAATCTCACTCTCCAACCACATGGTCTAAAATCCCCAAATATTACTTCAAATTCACATAAACTAGGTGAAATAATCAATGGGTAATCAATATTTATCAATAAAAGTGATGAATCTTCACTTACCTATTTAATTGTAGCAAAATCCCTCTCAAAATCTCCCTTAGCCAAGTCCCAAAACTCTCCAAATGAGAAAAACCACGAAACCCTTCGAAATATAACACTGCTAGTCAATACGCACTTGCGACTCACTTAACCACATTTGCGATTCCGAAGGTGCTGCCAAATTACGCATCTGCGATCCTTCAGTAGACTATGTCCTTATGCTTATGCGGACAAAGGCTCCACATATGCATCTGCGAGTTCGCTTCTGTGGACTACCTCGCACCTGCGAACTCTGAAGCCTCCAGCCTTTTCCGTATATGCGGACAACTTAGCGCACATGCGCTTTCGCAAATGCGGCTCCCCATCCGCATATGTGATCACTGCCAATCCCAGCTATCCCCTGCTTCTGTGATACATCTTCCGCTTCTACGGCTTCGTACTTGCGGCCATAATCTTGCAGGTGCGATCATACTAGTACTTGGAGCTTCAGCACTTCTCTTAAGCCCAAATATGATCCGCCAACCATCCGATTCTCACTCGAGGCCCTCGGGACCCCATAAAAATACACCAACCAGTCCTAAAACCTATTATGAACTTACTCGAAGCCTCAATTCACATCAAACAACACCAAAACCACGAATCACACCCTAATGCAAGCCAAATGAAACTAATGAACTTCCAACTTCTAAAACCAATACCGAACCATACCAAATCAACTCCGAATGACCTCAAATTTTGTATGCAAGTCCCAAGTGGCACGACCGACCTATTCCAATTCTTAAAACCAAAATCCGAATCCGGTATCAATAAAATCCACTCTTAGTCAAATCTCTCAACCTTCCAAACCTTCAACTTTTTAACTTTCACCAATTCAAGACAAAATGACCTACGAACCTTCAAATTAATATCCGGACATAAGCCTAAGTCCAAAATCATCATACGAAGCTATTAAAACCATCAAAACTCTATTTTGGAGTCGTATACACAAAAGTTAAACTCTGATCAATTCTTTCAACTTAAGCCTTCAATTTACGTGTCTCAATTCACTCCAAAACATCTCCGAAACCAAACCAACCAGCTCAATAAGTCACATAATCATAAATGAATATAGAAGAAGTGATAAATAGGGGAACGAGGCTATAATACCCAAAACGACCATCCAGATCGTTACATCTATTATTAAGTCATTAATTGATTCATGGTATAAACAATAAGGAGGAATAAGTCTCAAAATAGCATCATGAATACATAAATTGAAACGGGGTCTAAACGCAGATACAACTATCTCACAATACGCCCAAAAACTCGGTTTCATAATATCATCACGAGCATCTAACAAGAGTATATAATTTCAACTGAATATAATATCATCACGAGCATCTAACAAGAAAGACTTCATGTAATGTTCATCAGATCAAGTAAAGCATCTCACTACGAAGTCTCCAACAAAATACTCCTACTCAGCTCAAAGGGTACTGTTAATACCAGCCTTAGAGCCTACACAAAATATGCAAAAGTGTGGTATAAGTACAAAATCACGATACTCAGTAAGTATCAAGTTTAGTCTCGAAGAAGTAGCGGGGAGGAGTCGAAACTAACACTTACTCACAACTCAATAGGCATATGAATATAATTATAACATAGAATAAATCATGATATCATCAATCAAGTCCACCAGTAGAAACATAGTGAATCTGGAATGTAGACATACTTCTCAAGCAAAGGGTAACGACCCCGCTGGTCGTTTTGTGTATTTGAGCTCTATTTCCCTATTTGATGCTTACCATATATGTGATTGTTGTTTTATGACTTGCGAGATTTGTTAGAGAGGCTTCGGGAAGGTTTGAGGTAGTTTGAGTAGCTATGCCATGAGGGTATGTCAGTGACCCAGTCTGAGATGAGGTTTTCAAAGTTAGCTCATCATGCGGTATCCTTGGTTCCCACTGAGAGGGAGAGGATTAGGAGTTCATTGATGGCCTCAACTATGGACTTTGTTTCATTATGACTCGGGTGATTGAGATAGGTGCGAGGTTTGACGAGGTGGTTGATATTACTAGACGCCTACAGTTGGTTCGCAGACAGGAGCGTGAGGGGAGGGAGGCCAAGAGGCCTCGTGGTTTAGGTGGTTTTAGTAGTACCTCATTTGGAGGACAGTCCCACCACAACATGGGTCGTCCTTATCAGCCCGCTCTGATGGCTCATTCAATTCATCGTGGTGCATCAGCTAGCTATGGTTCATACAGTGCTCATTCATGCCAGTCATCTTTTAGTGCCCTCCCAGCTCAGAGTTCATCATGTGCTCCATCAGTTCAGGGTTCATCTGTACCACATTATGTAGTGGTTATTCTGGTTCTTGGGGTCCGATTTAATCCCCGACGTCATTGTAAGATTGTGGTTTCTTTGAGTGTGGTGAGTTGGGGCATGTGAGGAGGTATTGTCCCGTCTTATGGGAGGTCCAGTTCAACAGAGGGGTTAGGTTATGACTTCCGCACTAGTTATTTCACCACCCGCTCAGGCAGCTCGGGGTGAGACTCAGGAAGCTTGAGGTCTCCCTAGAGAGGGAGGTCAATCAGTTAGTGGTTAGGCTCGATGCTATGCTTTTCCCACCAGGCCAGAGGCCGTTTCTTCAGAGCAGTGATCACATGTATTGTTTTAGTGTGCCACACGAATGCTTCCATATTATTTGACCTTGGTTCCACTTATTCATATGTATCATTATATATTGCACATTTTTTGGATATGCCCCGTGATTCCTTAGTTATACCTGTTCATATATCTACGCCGGTGGGTTATTCTATTATTGTGGACCGTATGTATCGGTTGTGTGTGGTGACTATTGGGGGATTAGAGACGAGAGTTGATCTCTTACTGCTTAGTATGATTGATTTTGACGTGATTCTAGGCATGAATTGTTTGTAACCATGTCATGCTATTTTGGATTGTCACACTAAGACCGTGACGTTGACGATGTCGGGACTGCTTAAGATTGAGTAGAGATGTTCTTTGGATTATGTTCCCAGTAGACTAAAGGATTGAAGGAATTGAAAGAACAACTTCAGGAGCTTCTTGATAAAGGATTCATTAGGCCTAGTGTGTCGCCTTGGGGTGCACCGATTCTATTTGTGAAGAAGAAGGATGTTATTATGCAGATGTGCATTGATTATAGGCAGTTGAACAAAGTTACAATTAAGAACAAGTACCCACTTCCGTGTATTGATGACTTATTTGACCATCTTCAGGGTGCGAGAGTGTTCTCTAAGATTGATTTGAGGTCTGGGTATCACCAGTTGAATATTCGGGATTCTGATATCCTGAAGACGACATTCAGGACCCGTTATGGTCACTACGAGTTCCTTATGATATCTTTTGGGCTGACCAATGCCCAGTAGCATTTATGCATCTGATGAACATTGTATTCTATCCATATCTTTATTCTTTTGTCATAATATTTATTGATGATATACTAGTGTACTCATGTAGCTAGGAGGAGCATGCGTAGCATATGAGGATTGTATTATAGATGTTAAAGGAGAAAAAACTTTATGCTAAATTCTCCAAGTGTGAGTTCTGGCTTGATTTTGTGGCGTTCTTGGGACACGTGGTGTCCAGTGAGGGGATCAAGGTAGATCCGAAAAAGATACATGCAGTTTAGAGTTGGCCTAGACCGTCTTCAACTACTGAGATTCAGAGTTTTCTTGGCTTGGCCGGATATTATTGTCGTTTCGTGGAGGGTTTCTCTTCCATTGTTGCACCTTTGACTTGATTTACCCAGAAGGGTGCCCCATTCAGGTGGTATGATGAGTGTGAGGAGAGATTTCAGAAGCTCAAGACTGCCTTGACCATAGCTCAATTTCTAGTCTTACCTTCAGCATCGAGTTCATATACGGTGTATTTTGATGCTTCTCGGATTGGTATTGGGTGTGTATTCATGCATGAGGGTAGGGTGATTGCTTATGATTCATGCTAGTTGAAGCCCCATGAGAAGAACTACCCCGTTCATGATTTAGAGTTGGTAGTCGTTGTTCATGCATTGATGATTTGGAGGCATTACCTCAACGACGCGTCTTGTGAGGTATTTACAGATCATCAGAGTCTACAACACTTGTTCAAGCAAAAGGATCTAAATTTGAGGCAGCGGAGATGGTTGGAGCTATTAAAAAACTATGATATTACTATTTTGTATCATCCGGGGAAGACCAATCTGGTGGCCGATGCCTTGAGTATAAAGGCGGTGAGTATGTGTATCCTTGCATATATTCCAGTTGGTGAGAGACCGTTAGCATCATATGTTCAAGCCTTGGCCAATCACTTTGTGAAGTTGGATGTTTTGGAGCCTAGTCGGGTTCTAGCTTGCATGGTTTCTCGGTCTTCTTTATATGAGTACATCAGAGAGCGTCAGTATATTGACCCCCCATTTTCTTTTCCTTAAGGACACAATACAACACAGTGATGCTAATGATGTTTCTATTGGAGATGATGGGGTGTTGCAGATGCAGGGTTGGATTTGTGTACCCAATGTGGATGGGTTACGTGAGTTGATTCTTGATGAGGCCCACAGTTTGCGGTATTCCATTCGTCCGGGTTCCGCAAAGATGTATTAGGACTTGAGTCAGCACTATTGGTGGAGAATAATGAAGAAAGATATAGTGGATTATGTGGCTCGGCGTTTGAATTGCCAGCAGTTGAAATACGAGCATCAGAGGCCGGGCAGTTTGCTTCAAAGGCTCTCAATTTCTGAGTGGAAATTAGAACATATCACTATGGACTTCGTTGTTGGACTCCCACGGACTTTGAAGAAATTTGATGTTATTTGGGTGATTGTGGACCGGTTGACTAAGTCCGCACATTTTATTCCGGTCATGACTACCTATTCTTCGGAGCGGTTGGCTGAGATCTATATTCGTGAGATTATTCGTCTTCACAGTATACCAGTGTCCATTATTTCTGATCGGGGTACGCAATTCACATCGCAATTTTGGAGAGCAGTGCGGCGAGAGTTGGTCACACAGTTTGAGTTGAGTATAACATTTCACCCCCAGACGGACGGACAGTCCGATCGCACTATTCAGATATTGGAGGATATGATACGCGCTTGTGTTATGGATTTCGAGGGTTCGTGGGATCAGTTTCAACCGCTTGCAGAGTTTGCCTACAATAACAACTACCAACCGAGTATTCAGATGCTCCTTATGAGGCCTTATATGGGAGACGATGTCGATCTACAGTTGGGTGGTTTGAGCCGGGGGAGGCTAGGTTGTTGGGCACGGATCTGGTTCAGGATGCCTTAGAAAAGGTCAAGTTGATTTAGGATCAGCTTCGCACGACACAGTCTAGACAGAAGAGTTACTCCGATCAGAAGGTTCGTGATGTTGCATATATGATGGGAGAGAAGGTATTGCTCAGAGTATCACCCATGAAGGGCGTGATGAAGTTCGGAAAGAAGGGCAAGTTAAACCCTCAGTATATTAGCCTTTTTGAAGTGCTTGAGAGGATTAGAGAGGTGGCCTACAAGCTTGCATTGCCGCCAAGTCTATTGGGTGTTCACCTAGTGTTTCATGTTTCTATGCTCTAGAAGTATTACGGTGATCCGTCTCATATTTTGGATTTCAGCACAGTTAAGTTAGATGGAGATTTGACATATGATGTGGATCTGGTAGCCATTTTGAATCGGCAGGTTCAAAAGTTGAGGTCAAAGAATATAGCTTAAGTGAAAGTTCAGAGGAGAGGTAATCTAGTCAAGGAGGCTACTTGGGAGACCTAGACGGAGATGCGGAGCAGCTATCCACACCTATTTGAGACTCCAGGTATGATTCTAGACCCATTCGAGGATGAACGTTTGTTTAAGAGAGGGAAAATGTAACGACCCGGTCGGTCATTTTGAGTATTGTAGACCCGTTGCCCCATTTATTGATTATTCTATTTTCATTTGTGGTTATGTGACTTGTCAGGGTGATTGGTTTGGTCCCAGGGATGTTTCGGAATGAATTGGGATACTTAGTCCCAATGTTGGAAGTTTAAGTTGAAATAGTTGACCGGATGTTGACTTATGAGTAAATGACTCTGGAATAGAGCTTTGATGGTTCCGACAACTTCGTATGGTGATTTTTGACATAGAAGTATGTCCGGATATTGATTTGGAGGTTTGTAGGTCGTTTTGGCTTGAATTGGCGAAAGTTGGAAAGTTGAAGGTTTAGAAAATTGAGAAATTTGACCGAGAGTTGACTTTATCGATACCGGTCTTGAATGTTTGTTCCGAAAGTTGGAGTAGGTCTGTTGTGTCATTTATGACTTGTTTGCAAAATTTGAGGTCAATCGAAATTGGTTTGATAGGTTTCGACATCGATTTTTGAAACTGGAAATCTATTAGTTTCAATAGGCTTGAATTGGGGTGTGATTCATGTTTTTGATATTGTTGATGTGATTTGAGGCTTCAATTAAGTTTGTATGATGTTTTAGGATGTGTTGGTATGTTTAGATGGGTCCTGGGGGCCTCGGGTTTGATTCGGATTGAAATCGGAGTAAGAATTGGACTTATACAATTTTTTATGGCAGCAGATCTGGTGTAACCGAACCTACGAGGATTTGGCCCCAGGTGCAAAGCCGCAGAAGCGACCAGGAAGGCGCAGATGCGGAAGTGGACAAGTCTTGGCAGTGGTGGCAGGTGCGAGGTTATTTCCGCACCTGTGAGCTCGCAAATGCGGGTAAGTGGTCGCAGAAGGGAATTTTGGACGGGGAGGCTATTGTCGTAAAAGCGGAGAGTGCTCCGTAGGAGCGGAAGCGTAGAAGCGCAAGGAGGACCGCAGAAGAGGGATTTGGCCGTAGAAGCAGTTGGTCTGGAAAGTTGATGAAATTTCGCAGAAGCAAAGGAATTTTCTCAAAAGCGGAGCCGCAGATGTGGCTAGTGAGCTGAGCCCGCAGAAGCGGGAATGCTCGACAGAATGTTAAAAGCGAGGGTTGGAGATTTCTCTCATTTTTGGACATTAGAAGCTCGGCTAGTGGCAATATTTGAGAGGAATTTCACCATAATTCATGAGGTAGCAACTTTTGATCACGTTTACTCATTAATATTGAATCCCCATTGATTTTCCCACCTAGATTATGTGTTTTTGAGGTGACATTTCAGGGATTTGTGGTCTATGTTTTGGAGAGTAAGATCTGGGGATTTGAGGTCAGAATTGGATGATTTTGGTATGGTTGGACTCGTTATTGAATGGGTGTTCAAAATTTGTAAATTATGTCGGATTCAGAAGCGTGGGCCCGTGGTTGACTTTTTAGGTTGACATTTTGAATTTGGTTAAATACTTTAGCATTATCATATGGGATCGATTCCCATAGCTTGTATTGATTATATTAAGTTATTTGTGACTAGATTCGAGTCGTTCGGAGGCCGATTCGTAAGGTAAGGGTTTGTTGGAGCATTGAGTTACGCACTTTGAGGTAAGTAACACTTCTAAACTTAGTACCAAGGGTATGAATCCCTGGAATGCATGTTATATGGTTGGTTTTGGGGTGACGCACATGCTAGGTGACGGGTATGTGGGCGTGCACCGTGGTAATTATGACGCGGTTGATTCTGTTGTGCCGTGTAGTTATCTAGTCTTATTTTATCTGTGTAATTCCTACGTATTAGAGTAATTGAGTTGTGATTAATGTTAGAAATCATGTTTAGGCTATGTGCTTATTCTATTGGGACACATTGTGGTTATGTATATTGTTGAGTTATTTGCTCAAACTACAATTATGTACTCAGTCATGTTTATTCATTTGCATATCATATTTTAGTCTCTGTTATCAATTACTGTTACATCATGTTATCATTGTTTGAGCTGAGTAGTATGAGACTTATGAGCCCGTGAGACTAGAGAGATTGATGACTGAGTTGGGCATGAGAGCCGGATTTTTGAGTGTTATTATAGATCAGGATGCGCACCGCAACAGGCCGTATTGGCTTATTTATTATTGTGGATCGGGCTACACGCCGCAACATGCCTTATAGGCTTTATATTAGTGCCTGGGCAAGAATCGTCCCTCCGTAGTCTGACCTACCAGCAGTGAGCACAGGCATAGTGATTTATATACATGTGCTTTGGTGAGAGGCATTTATGCCAGGCGCCCATATAGTGATGAGCGATTGTGTGTGATTAGTGGGAATTGAGATAGACAGATTGAGTATGAAAGTGTGAGTACCTGGGATTATCACTGTGATACATTACATTTGTCATGCATATTTGACATGTAAGCATCGAGATGTAACATTCCCCATGCTAGCTGTACTTGACATACTTTATCAGTGTTGGGCTTACATTGTTGAACTTGAAAGCATGCCTAAATTTATGTACTGTGAAAGAGCTGAATAAGGAAGTTTCTCTGAGTTATTACTGTCATTATCTTTGTCATATATGTGTTGTCATTATTTTGATTCGAAGTGTATCTTTCTGAGCTCGTCACTACTTTCAGCCCCAGGTTAGTCATGTTATTTATTGAGTACATTGGGTCGGTTGTACTCATACTACACTCTACACTTCGTGTGCAAATCTAGGAACATCTGGACGCGGTGATTGCTAGAGTTGTGCTAGTACATGTTCGATGACTTCGAGGTAGCTGCTATGACAACCGCAAACCTTGACTCTCCTTCCTTTCATTTTATTTCAGTATTGTTATATTTTCTCAGATAGTTGTACTAGAGTTTAAGACTATGTTGACACTTAGTAGCTCATGTACTCGGGGACACCAGGATTTTGGGATTGTTGTAGTTGAGTTGCAGTTGTTTTTACCAGTTATCTATGAGATTTTCCGTTGTTGAGCTTATTAAATCATGTTTTAATTCCACATGTTTAGTTGTTATGTGATTGTTGGCTTGCCTAGATATCTTAGGATCCCTCATAACAGGTTGGGATTTTGGGTCGTGACAGCCATGGATTTCAAAGCACTTGTACCAGATAGTCATCCTTTAGTGCACCTCCCACACGTAGTTCTTACAGTGGTTATTCAGTCATTCGGGGCAAACTCAATTCTAACAGTTACGTCCGCAGAAAGATTGTTATGAGTGTGGTGATTTGGGGCACATAAAGAGAGATTGTCCCAGACTTCGGACGAGTATACCCCAACAGGGTACCCAGGCTATGATTTCCACGCCAGATGCTACACTACATGCACAGCCAGCTAGAGGTGAGTCTGGTCGGGTAAGGTCATTCTAGAGAGGGAGGCCAAGCCCGTTGATATGATTTCTCTTGTAGGACTGACACATTCGCATAATGCAGTCATTACAGGTATTGTTCCAGTCTGTAATACAGATGCTTCAGTATTATTCAATCTGGGTTCTACTTATTTGTATGTGTCATCCTACTTTGCATTATATTTGGATATGTCTCGTGATTCTTTGGATTCTCCTGTTTATGTGTCTACACTTGTTAAGGTATCTATTGTGGTAGATCGTGTCTATGTACTTGTGTGGTTACTATTGGGAACTATGAGATTAGGGTTGATCTGTTGTTGCTTAATATGGTGGACTTTGATGTAATTTTGGGTTTGAATTAGCTATCTTTGTACCATGCTATTCTTGATTGTCACACTAAGACCGTGACAATGGTTATGCCAAGGTTGTCAAAGTTGAAATGAAGGGGTTCGCTTAGTCATATTCTTAGTAGAGTGATTTCTTTTCTGAAGGCTTAATGGATGGGTGAAAAGGGAGGTTTGACGTAATTAGCCTTTGTTAGAAATGTCATGTTGATACTTTTACAGTTGATTCACTCCCCGTAGTGAGAGAGTTTTCAGCTATGTTTCCACCAAACCTATCAGGCATGTCACCCGATAGGGATATTGATTTGGCACCGGGCACTCAGCCCCTATTTTATTGTATCGCATGGCTCCAACAGAGTTGAAGGAATTGAAGGAGCAGTTGCAGGAGTTACTAGATAAGGGCTTCTTCAGGCCGAGTGTTTCTTCTTGGATGCACTTATTTATGAAGAAGAATGATGGTTCCATGAAAATGTGTAGTGATTAAAGGCAAATGAATAAGGTTACCATTAAGAATAAGTATCTATTATCTCGCATTGATGGTTTGTTTGATCAACTTCAGGGTGTTAGGGTGTTCTCAAAGATTGACTTGAGATCGGAGTACCATCAGTTGAATATCAAGGCTTCAGACATTCTTAAGACGGCTTTCAGGACCCGTTATGGGCATTACGAGTTCTTGGTGATGTCTTTTGGGTTGACTAATGCACAGCATCTTTCATGCATTTGATGAACACTGTGTTCCAACCTTATTTGGATTCTTTTGTTATTGTGTTTATTGATGATATCTTGGTATATTCTCATAATAGAGAGGAGCATGAGCATCATTTGAGGATGGTACTTCAGGTTATAGAGAGAAGAAGTTGTATGCTAAGTTCTCCAAGTGTGAGTTCTAGTTAGATTTAGTGGCATTTTTGGGCTATGTGGTGTCTAGTGAAGGGATCAAGGTGGATACGAAGAAGATTGAAGCAGTTCAGAGTTGGCCAATCCTTCTACGGCCAAGGAGATTAGGAGTTTTCTAGGTTTGGCTGGTTACTACCATCGCTTTGTGGAGGGATTCTTGTCTATTACAATTCCATTGACCAAGTTGACTCAGAAGGGTGCTCCGTTCAGATGGCCTGACGAGTGTGAGGAGAGCTTTCAGAAGCTCAAGACTACTTTGACCACAGCTCTAGTGTTAGTTTTGCCATCAGCATTGGGGTTGTATACGGTCTATTGTGATTCTTTGTGTATTGGTCTTGGGTGTATATTGATGCAGGGCAGTATGGTAATTGCCTAAATGGTCTATTGCCTATGTGTCGCCAGTATTATGATCCCCATTTGCTTGTCCTTAAGGACATGGTGCATCGAGGTGATGCTAAGGAGGTGAATATTGGTGATGATAGTGTATTGCGACTTCAGTGTCAGATTTGTATTCCTAATGTTGATTGCTTGAGAGATTTGATTATTGAAGAGGCTCACAGTTCGCGGTATTCTATTTACCCAAGTGCTATGAGGATGTATCGTGATTTGAAGAAGTATTATTGGTGGAGAAGGATGAATGAGGACATTGTTGGGAATGTTTAACGGTATTTTAACTCTGAATAGGTCAAGTATGAGTATCAGAAATCGGGCAGTTTGCTTCCAAAGATTGATATACTAGAGTGAAAGTAGGAGCGCAATACTATGAACTTTGTGGTAAGGTTTCCATGGACCTTAAGGCATTTTGATGCCATTTAGGTCATTGTGGATCGGTTGACCAAATCGGCACATTTTGTTTCGGTTATGACTTCCTACACTTCAAAGAGGTTGGCAATGATCTACATCAGGGAGATTGTTCGCCTATATGGTGTACCTATTTCTATCATCTTGGATCATGACACTCAGTTTACTTTTCACTTTTGGAGGGCTGTTCAGCATGAGTTAACCACTTAAGTGGAGATGAGTACGGAAGTTCACCCTCAGACGGACAGGCAATCTGAGCGGACCATTTAGATCTTGGAGGAAATGTTCAGGGCATGTATCATTGATTTTGGAGGCCAGTGAGACCAGTTTCTACCCTTAGTGGAGTTTGCCTACAACAAAAACTACTAGTCTAGTACCTAGATGGCTCCATATGAGGCCTTATATAGGAGGCGATATCGTTCTCTGGTTGGTTCGAGCCTGATGAGGTTAGGTTATTAGGCACAAACTTGGTCTGTGATGCTTTAGAGAAGGTAAAATTGATTCCGGAAAGGCTTCACACAACTCAGTCAGGCAGAAGAATTATGCTGATAGGAAGGTTCGTGATATGGCCTTCAAGAATGGTGAGAAAGTTCTTCTTAGGGTTTCTCCTATGAAAAGTGTGAAAAGGTTTGGAAAGAAGGGTAAGTTGAGCCCGAGGTTTATTGGTTCTTTTGATGTGTTGGAGAGAGTTAGTGAGGTTGCTTATAGACTTGCCTTTCTTCCTAGTATTTCGGGAGTTCATCCGGTATTTCATTTTTCTACCGTTTGGAAGTATCATGAAGATAAGTCACATGTTTTGGACTTCAGCACAATGCAGTTGGATGAGAATCTGGCTTATGAAGAAGAGTCAATGGACATTTTATATAGGCAGGTTCGAAAGATCAGGTATAAAAAGATTGTGTCAGTGAAGGTATAGTAGAGAGGTCAACCAGTCAAGGAAGTGACTTGGGAGATCGATCATGATATGTAGAGCAGATATCCTCATCTTTTTGAAATTTCGGGTATGTTTCTAAACCAGCTCGAGGATGAATGTTTGGTTAAGAAAGGGAGAATGTAACGATTTGGTCGGTCTTTTTATGTATTTGAGTCTTGTTTCCCCATTTGATACTTCCCATATGTGTGGTTATTGTATAGTGACATGCGGGGTTGGTTAGCTTGACTTTGGGAAGGTTTGAGAGTGATTGGAGTCACTTAGTCTCATTTTGAAAGCTTAAGTTGTTAAGAGTTGACCAAGGTTTGACTTTTGTGTAAATAACCTCGTATTGGTAATTTGATGGTTCTAATAGGTTCGTATGGTGACTTTGGACTTAGGCATGAGTCTAGAGTTAGATTTGGAGGTTCCTAAGATGATTTGGCTCTATTTGCCGAAAGTTAGCAATTTGAAGGTTTGGAGAGTTTATAGGTTGGACTGGAAATTGACTTTGTTGATATCAGACTCGGGTTGTTGTTTCGGAACTTAGAATTCGTTCATTTCATGATTTGGAACTTATGTGCAAAGTTTGGGTGCAATCGAGATTGGTTAGGCTTGAATCGGACACTTGGTTTGACGTTTGGAAGTTCTTGAACTTAAATTGTGTTTTGATCTTTGATTCATTGATGTGATATTATCGCATATGTTTAGAGGCTTTGGATAGGTCAGGGTAGTGCTTATGGACTTGTTGGTATGATTGGGCAGGTCCCGGGGGGAGGGGGCTCGTTGTGTTTTAGATTGATTTCGGACCATTGGAAATGGTTTGAGTAGTTCTTGTTCTGGTGCATAGCACCTGTGGAGATTTGGGCACAGGTACGAGGTCGCAGGTGTGACTGGTCTATTGCATCTGCAGAGTTGATGTGATCTGGGGAGTTTCGCTCCTGCAAATATTGAATCACAGTTGCGAATGCACACCTGTGGAGATTGGGGAGCGTGCCTGCAAGGATTGGCAGGCCTGGGGCATTGCACACCTGCGAAGTGTTTGGCTGCACATGAGGAGTCGCATATGTGACGCATATGCCACAAAAGCGTATGGTCAACATCATTAGTGGGTCTTGATTCCCATGGATTTGTGTACTTTAAGCATGAGATTTCGGAAACAAAATGAGGGGTTTAGCTTACAATTAAGAGAACAAATTTTGGGGATTTGAGGGTTGATTTGGTCTTGACTTTGGAATCTAATCATATATTTGGACTAGTGGGGTTATGGGTAGTCGGGATCTGCCCCTTGACTCGGGTTTTGACCATGTGAGCCCGGGTTGACTTTTGTTTACTTTTTGAAAATTGAATAAATATCGGAGCTTTATTATTTAGAATTAATTCCTATGGCTTTGTTTGACATTATTGAGTTATTTTTTGCTAGATTCGAGCCTGTCGGAGGTGGTTTCTAAAGCAAAGGCTATTCTAGAAGGTTGATTTGGGCTTGTCGAGGTAATTATCTTGCCTAATCTTATGTGATGGAATAACCCTTAGGATTGGACTTTATTAGCCTAGTAGTAATGTGTGTAAAATAACTTATATGTGAAGTGACGAGCATATATGCCGGTGCTATATATGAAATATGACCGGATTAGACTTTAAACTTCTATTATGCCTTAATTTGATTATGTTCTCTCTATGATTCATGTGTAATCCTTTGAATGACTACCTAAGCTTATCCTTTCATGCTAGAGATCATCTTTAGGATTATTATCTCTTATTTATCCAAGATGGGCATCTGTGGAATTTTTAATATATTAATTTAGTCGTAGTCATGTTTCACATCTTGAGCACACATTCATATTTTATTATTATTATGTCCTTGTGCACCTTACTGATGAACTGTGAGAATATGTCTCTTTCATGATAAATTATTATCTTGAATTTGTTATGATGGACATATTGAGCAAATTGATTTGGTATTGGCACGAGATCTCTTTCGTGAGAATATTGTGGTGTGATGATGTTATGGCACGAGGTCTTTGTCGTACGGTTATGATAATATTGTTGTTGTTGTGGCACGAGGTCTTTGTCGTACGGATATGATGATATTGTTGTTATTGTAGCACAAGGTCTTTATCGTGCGGTTATGATGATATTGTTATTGTTATTTTATGAGGTCTTTATCGTGCAGTATTGCTATAGCATTAGCTCTTTGTCGTGCAATTATTATTATGGCACGAGGTCTTTTCCGTGCAGCGTGTGGATTTGGATCCATCACCTTAGGATCACCCTCTCATGTTTCTCCCTTGATGGCGTACACACGAATTATGGTACATTGACTAATATTGATTGATGTGGAGGTGGATGGTGATGAGTTGAGTGTAAGGGGGATAGCTTGACCATGCAAGTGAACCCTTTATGCCTTATTATGCACTTTTATATGCTTCTATGTTGAATTCTAACATGCTATTTTATGCCTATGTTATTTGTTGGTGACTCGATTGTCAAGATTGTTTTACCTATGTTGAGTTGATATCTCTTGATTTGTTGAGTTGATGATATTGGATCTTGTTATATTTTTGTTGCATGTTGTTATGTATATTGCATAGGTTCTTTGATTAGTGAGTATCACATGACGCGAATCTTGTCACTACTTCACCGAGGTTAGTTTTGATACTTACTGAGTACACATTGTCACGTATTCATACAACACTTTTGCATATTTTTATGCAGATCCAGGTGTTAGCAGTAGCAAACCTAGGGAATAAGTGCATTTGTTGATTAAGAGGATTCAAGGTAGTTGCATGACCATCGCAGACCCTTGAAGTCCCTTTCCCCTATTTCATATTGTTTTAATACTTTCAGACATTATTATATTATTGAGACATCTTATTGTATTTTGTTCTAGAGCTCATGATTATGTACTACTTGATTTTGGAAGTTTGATATTATGTATCACTGTATTAGTTGTTGTTGGAGATTTATTCCGCTATTTATGATATTCAGACATATTATATATCGCTTGTTATTTTGAAATCCTTATTCCATGTTGGCTTACCTAGTCTTGGAGATTAGGTGTCATCACGACCTTTGGCGGGATTTTCGGTCGTGACACAAAGAGATAGAATACAAAATCAGTTATTGCCATTCTTTTCATTACCATGATATGAGTCTCATCAATATATATATATATATATATATATATATATATATATATATATATATATATATATATATATATATATATATATATACACACACACACACACACACACACACACACACACACACACTCATAGTCCAATACCGAAACCTCATTACACAAACCTATATATCCGATACTGGCCAAGTATTCATCTAGCACCAATCTAGGTTCCTGCGCTCATAGGGCCCAAAGTAACATGGGTAATCACCTGGCTTCGAAGGAACCGATCCATATTCAAGCATTATTGCAGTGTGCAACCCGATCCAGTAATAACACTATTGGATCATGCAACCCGACCCATTCATATTACCATTTCAGCATGCAACTTGATTGTAATGACTCGATAGGTCTTTTTGAGTTCTAGCTTCCCATTTCATGATTTGAGACTTTACATAGCATTATTTGATGATTTATGGTTTGCGTGTTGTAACGATTCGATCGGTCATTTTGAACTCTAGCATTCTATTTGGCGGTTTGAGACTTTGCGTAGCTTCATATGATGCATTATGATTTGAGAGTATGGTTGCTTTGGATGTTTGAGAGGTTTGGGATTTATTTGAAAGAGTGATTCTCAGTTTGGAAGCTTTAAGTTGGAAGAGTTGACCAGTGGTTTCCTTTTGAGTAAACAACGGCGTAATATGCAGGGGTCGTTACATGTATTTTGTCTATTTTCTATTACGAACAGTTGTTGCAGTGGTATTATATATTCTAGTAGATGCTCATGCACTTATGACACCGGGTTTTTGGGATTTTAGACTAGTATTCTTGGCTGTAATTCTGTTATGACATTCAATTTCATATTATGATCATGTTAAAACCTTGAAGAAGGTGGAATTGGCCTAGACCTACTTCAGTTACAGAGATCCAGAGTTTCCTGGGTTTGGCAGGTTACTATCGTCGGTTCGTGGAAGGGTTTTTATCTATAGCAAGCCCATTGACTAGACTGACCCAGAAAGGTGTCCCATTCAGATGGTCAGACGAGTGTGAGTTGAGCTTTCAGAAGCTCAAGACTGCCTTGACTGCGGCGCCAGTGTTGGTATTACCCACAGGTTTAAGATCGTATATGGTATATTGTGATGCATCTTACATTGGGCTTGGTACAGTATTAATGCAAGATAGCAAGGTAATTGCATATGCGTCGCGGAAGTTGAAAGTTCATGAGAAGAATTATCTTGTTCATTACTTAGAATTGGCAGCCATTGTTCATGTACTGAAGATTTGGAGGCATTACCTCTACGGTGTCTCGTGTGAGGTATTTACTGATCATCGTAGCCTTCAGTATCTGTTCATATAAAAGGATCTTAATTTGACGCAGAGAAGATGGTTGGAGTTGTTGAAAGACTATGATATTACCATTTTGTATCACCCCGGAAAGGCTAATGTGGTGGCCGATGCTTTGAGTAGAAAGGCTGTGAGTATGGGCAGTCTTGCGTATATTTCGGGTGGTGCGAGGCCATTAGTTGCAGATGTTCAGACTTTGGCTAATCGGTTCATGAGGTTAGATGTTTCAGAACACAGCCGGGTTCTGGCTTGCACAGTCGCTCGGTCTTCTTTATATGAACGTATTAGAGAGAGGCAGTATGATGATCCTCATTTACTTATCCTTAAGGACACGGTGCAGCACAGAGATGCCAAACATGTTGTTATAGGGGAATATGGAGTTCTGCGAATGCAGAGTCGTATTTGTGCACCTAATGTGGATGGGCTTCGTGAATTAATTCTGGAAGAGGCCCACAGTTTAAGGTATTTGGTGATTCGGATGTCCGATTGTGTGCTTAATGTGGTACTTGTGTGCCGAATTTGGTGAGAAACGGAGTTGATTTGACGTGATTCGGACGTCTGGTTGTGAAAATATAAGTTTTAAAGTTTTCTTAAAAAATTTCTTTGATTTGGTGCTCGATTCGTAGTTCTACGTGTTATTTTGGCGATTTGATCGCGTGAGGAAGTTTGTATGATGTTTTAGGACTTGGGTGCATGTTTTGTTTGGAGCCCCGAGGGCTCGAGGTGATTCCGGGTGGTTAACGGATCATTTTTGGCCTTGGTGAGATTGCTGATATCTGCTGCTGCCTTCTTCTGGTTTCCTTATACGCGATCGCATAAGTCCATCCGCGATCGTGTAAGCTTGTTTGGGTCAAGGATATGTTGTTCTATGCGATTGCAGAGGAAGAGACATGATCGCGTACGTGAATGAAGCTATGCTTTGCGAACACGTGACTGAGATCGCGTTCGCATAGAAGGAATGAGGCAAAGGCTTAAGCGCAAAATTTGTGCTATGCGATCGCACAAGGTAGTCCGCGATCACGTAAGGCTGAGAAGCTACGCTTCGCGTTCGCATAAGCCCTTACACGTTCGCGTAGAGCAAAAAGCTGGGCAGCCAAAATGTGTTTCGCGAACGCGAAGCCATTCCCGCGATTGCGAAGAGTAAATGAACCTGGGCAAAAGTTGTTCTACGCAACCGCGAACGAATTTCCATGATCGCAATGAGTAAAAATTTGAAAAAACAGAACTTAAGTTCTGGAAATGGGATTTCGACCTATTTTCAACCATTTCCAATTTTTGAGCTTGGGTAAGGCGATTCTTGGGCGATTTTCATGAAAAAACATTGGGGTAAGTGTTCCTTATCCTATATTGATTATATTTCATGATTCCATACTCATTTATATCATGAATCCGTAAATTTATGGAAGAAAAATCAGATTTTTATAAAATCTTCCAAAAATGAAAATTTAAGATTTGAAGGTCCATTTGACATCCGAGTTGGATAATTTTTGTATGGTTCGACTCGTCTCGGAATGGGTGTTCAGATTTCGTAAGTTTTTCAAGATTTGAGACGTGGGTCCCACTATCGAATATTTTAATAAATTTTGGATTTTTATCCGGAAAATTAGAAAATTCATATGGCATTAATTCTTATGATTTGTATTAAGTATATTGAATTGTTTATGAATAGATTTGAAGCTTTTGAAGACAAATTTAAAAGGAAAGGTTGTGGTCGAGTAATTGATTGGAATTTGCAAAGCGAGGTAAGTGTCGTGGTTAACCTTGACTTGAGGGAATAGAACCCTTAAACTATTTGCTATATGAAATGCATGTGAACGATGTATAGGCGAGGTGACGAGTGTATATACGTCGTCAAATAAATTGTTTGCATAATTACTTGAAAAATCATAAATTATTTTAAATCATGAATTAATTGTTATAATAATTGTTTCTCTCCTATTCTTTGTCAAATAGTAATTCTTGAATTCCTGCAATAATTGTTACATGCTATTTGATTTATGTGTATTAATTGCTAATTGATATTTAGCATATTAAATATAAAGCTGCCTATTTTCTCCCTGATTTCCTTAATAAATTGCTATTTGTCATTGTCTGTTTCATAATTAAATCATAATTATTGTATGCTTGTTGTCCTAAAATTTGTATTAATTATTGCATTTATTGGGGCAATTTCTTCTGTAAGAATTGGTAAATGGATATATTGGAGGAGCGGGTTGCACGCCGCAATAGAATTGATTGAATTAAATATTGGGGGATCGGGTTGAACGCCGCTATTATTTGTTGCAAATATATATATATATATATATATATATATATATATATATATATATATATATATTGGGGATCGGATTGCACGCCGCAATAGATTTATTTAAAAGTCAATATTGGGGAATCGGATTGCACGCCGCAATAGACTTATTTAAAAGTCAATATTTGGGGATCGGATTGCACGCCGCAATAGACTTATTTAAAAGTCTATACATACTTGATTAAAATAAATATATGAGAGGATTGAAAATGAATATATTGTGGGAGCGGTTTGTACGCTGCAACGGGAATTGATTGAAATAATAATGGGTTATGACTATTGAGTTGGCTTTAATTATTATAATTAAGTTAACCGATTTATTTCTATTATTTGTTATTGTTATTAATATTGTGTACAGGTTAATGTAAGTGACCCGCCTTAGCCTCATCACTACTTCGTCAAGGTTAGGCTCAGCACTTACAATACATGGGGTCGGTTGTACTGATACTACACGCTGCACATCTTGTGCAGATTTTGGAGTTGGTCCCAGCAGCGTACCATAGACTTGTTTGTAATTCAGCTACCCAGAGGAGACTTGAGGTATAACTGCACGGCGTCCGCAGTTTTGAAGTCCCCGTCTACTTTACTTTAGCTATGTGTTTGCTTTCAGATAGCTTTATTTTATTCAGACCTTTATTTGTATTATTCTAGAAGCTCGTGCACTTATGACACTAATTCTGAGATGGTATTTAGACACCGTTATTTGTATGGATTATTCAAAACATTTCAGACTTTACTTCCGCATTTGTTTCTTTGTTATTAACAAATTTAAAAATTATTTTTAAAATAGATAATATTATTCTAATGTTGGCTTGCCTAGCAAGTAAAATGTTAGGCGCCATCACGGACCAAAGGTGGAAATTTCGGGTCGTGACAAAAACTAGAAGCATGAATACCCGGTAATAAAGTCAACCGTATGCGAAAATTTACGGACTTTATCAATAGAAAAGCATAGATCAAAAAGATAGCTTTTGCTAACTTAAAACCCCGAGTAGCTAAGGAAGAAAGATATTTTTCATTTCAAACATTTGGGCCCAAAAGAGAGTCCGGAATAGTTACAAGAGTTTCTAAAAAAAACAATAACTTTGTAAAATATTTCAATCAACTTTATTAGCAGAGCTCGAAGGTTGAGAAGTGCCACGACCCCAAATTCCCACCTTAGGATATCGTGATGGCACCTAGTCTCTAAGACTAGGAAAGCCTAACAATCATTGATAATTTAGCAGAAATAACGACTAAAGTATTAAATTAAACTGATAAATCTCATAATAATACCAAGATGGAATAACAATCACATAATCCCCAAAACCGGTGGAACCGAGTCATAAGCTCTAAATAAATACACTAGTATTCTCTAAATACAACATTGTTTGATATAAAGATAAACAGTTGTAAAGGCAATAATAGAGGGTGATTGCGAGGCCTACGAGCATTGAGCATGTATACCTTGAAGTCTGCGAAGTAACTGGATCAACTCACTAGCGTCCGACACGATCAGATGTACCCGGATCTGCACAAAAATGTACAGAAATATAGCATGAGTACACCACAATGCTACCCAATAAGTATCAAGCCTAACCTCGGTAGAGTATTGACGAGGACCGGTTAATATACTTACTAGACATAAAAACTTGAACAGAATATTACTATAATCTAGTAAAGGAAAGTAAGGAAATAAATGACAACAAACAAAATGATTATATAAGGCTAACAACGAAAATTAAGGCAATAACCGACAACAAATAATGAACATATGATAAGAACAACAAGTGATCAAATACAGTCAAAATACAGGTAAAACGAATGAAGGAAAGACAATAACCGTTCAAATCAACAAGCCTTTTCAGCATAGGAAGTACAACAAGAATCACAACCGAGCTACCACACCTCATATTCACATTTCACAAGTCACAATCACAATCTTTCTTATGTCGTCGCGTGAGCCTTGCATTTATTTTAAAAATATTTTTTTCCCGAAATAGTTACATGCACTTTAGCCCCCTTATCTCACTGCGGGCTTCATGTAATTTCCTTACTATCAACACACGTATAAATCCCACCTTATACCTCCGCATGCACATCAACCCCTACCCTTATACCGCTGCATGCTCATCTATATCACAACACAATAAGCAACCCGCTCCATACATGCCCACATGCCACGACATTGCCAAAATTAACAATACCAATATTACCACAACACATAGCCCACGGCTCAACCACAATGTGTACAAAAATCTCAATAACAACAAAATGAACAAGAAATAACTCAACAAGGAAAAGTATCCTAATAACCAACAATTTCAACCACAACCGTGTTAATAGCTTTCAACAGCTATAACTTCAATAACTCAACAATGGAAGTACTTCCATGAAATGGCATCTTCCAATTCTAATGCATAACATAAGCTTAACAATAAAAGAGATAGCATGAAAAAGCAATTATGACTAAATGCATGAGAATAACTCCACTATGGAAATAATAGCATGTAACAACCACTACTAATAAATGCATATAAGGAAAACCTTGACAATGGAAACTAGAACATGTAATAACAACTTCAATTAAAGCATGTAAAAATAAACTTGACAACGAAAGATAGAACAATGAATAACAACTTCAATTAAATGCTTATAGGTGACCTAAGAGTCAAAACCAGTCAATTTTCACATATAAGCTCGTGTACACACTCATCACATCATATACATGTCATTCACTTCAAATAGTACAGTCAACCTAAATCCTAAGGGGTAGTTCCCCCCCCACAAAGTTAGGCAAGATACTTATCTCAAACAAGCTAAATTAATCCACTAATAAGCCCTTCCCGTGCAAATCCAACTCTGTGCGGATCGAATCTAGCCAAAATAACTTAGTATCATAAATAAAGCCATAGGAAGCAATTCCATATAATAAGGATTCGATCATTAATCAAAATAAAAAAGTCAACTCAAAAAGTCAATCTTCGGGTTCGCACCTCGGAACCCGACCAAACATACAAATTCCAAACACGCATTCCGATACGAGTCCAACCATAGCACAATCATCCAATTCCGACCTCAAATCTGCCTTCAAATCTTCATTTTATACTTTAGGAAAGTTTTTTAAAAAATTCCCAATTTCTCCCGTTCAAATCACCAATTAAATGATAAAGACACAAATGGAATCATGCATAATGGACAAATCTGAGTCAAAAACTATTATCACGATCCAAATCATGAAAATCCCCTTCAAAATTGCCCAAAACTGAGCTCTCTAACTCAAAATGTGATATAATAACCCAAAACCCTTGAAATAGAGTACTATATAGTCTGCCCAGGTGTTATACATCGTGATCGCGAAAATAGCTTAGCGATCACGAACAACAAAATTTCCCAGCTACCAAAACAACCCTACGTGAATGCGAAATTCCAACCGTGAATGCGATGACCAACCACTCAAAGTTACGCGATCGCGGTCTCATCCTCGTGACCGCGGTGAACATATACGTGCCACCCCTCAGCCTTACCTTCTATGTCAACGCGTCTCTGTGCCTGCGTTCACGATGCACAACCTCCCTAAACCTTCGCGAACGCGTCACTCTATTCGCGAACGCGATGCATAAATCCCACCTACCACCAAATAAAGCTACGCGGTCGCGGAGAAGGAAATCGGACATCAACTTCCAAAACTTAGAGAAATGGTTTGAAACCTTTCTGAAACACACCCGAGGCCCTTGATACCCTGTCCAATCACACTAACCAATCCCAAAACACAACACAAACCTATTCGAAGCCTTAAATCACACCAAACAATATCAAACTACGAATCGCACCCCAATTCAAGCCTAGTGAACTAATGAACATTTCCAAATTCAAAACATGCACCGAATAAGCCTAAACAACTCTGAATTATCTCAAATTTGACATGCACGTCCCAAATGGCATAAAGGACCTATACTAACTCCCAGAATCATAATCCAAGCTCAATATCAATAAAGGCAACTCTCGGTCTAACCTATGAACCTTCCAAACCTTCAACTTTCCAAAATTTGCCAAAAGGCACCAAATCAACCTACGGACCTCCAAATCAACATCCGGACATACGCCTAAGTCCAAAATCACCATGCGAAGCTATTGGAACCACCAAAACTCCATTCTGGGGTTGTCTATACACAATTCAAACTCCGGTCAACTCTTTCAACTTAAACTTCCAACCTTAGGACTAAGTGTCCTAATTCACTCTGAAACTTCCCCGAAACCAATCCAACCACCCCGAAAAGTCACATAACCATAAATGAAAATAGAAGAGGCAATAAATAGAGGAACGAGGCTACAATATAAAAAATGACCGCCCAGGTCGTTATATTCTCCCCTTCTTAAACAAATATTCATCCTCAAACGAGTATAGAGACATACCTAAAAAGATGAAAAGGTGAGGATAACGGCTACGCATATCATGCACGGTCACCCAAGTCGCCTCCTCAACCGGTTGACCTTTCTATTAAACTTTCATTGATGAAATGTTCTTTTACCTCAACTTCCGAACCTACCAGTCCAGGATAGCCACCGGCTCCTCGACATAAGTCAAATCATTGTCCAGTTGGACTTAGCTGAAATCTAATACATGTGACGGATCACCATAATACTTGTGGAGCATGAAAACAAAGAACACCGGGTGAATTGCGATAAGCTGGGTGGTGATGCAAGTATGTAGGCCACCTCACCAACTCTCTCAAGGATCTCAAAAGGACCAATATACCTAGGTCTCAAATTGCCCTTCTTCCCGAACCTCATCAAACCCTTCATGGGCAAAACTCTGAGAAACATCCTCTCTCCCACCATAAATGCTACATCATGAGCCCTCCGATCAACGTAACTCTTCTATCTAGACTATGTTGTATGAAGCCAATCCTGAATCAAATTGACTTTCTCCAAGGAATCCCAAACTGATTAAAGCAACCAACTGGAGAACAACACCGCCTCTTATATTAGGCCTCATAAGGAGCCATCTAAATGCTCGATTGGTAACTCTTGTTGTAGGAGAATTCTGCAAGCAGTAGGAACTGATCCCATGAACCTCTGAAATCCATAACATAGGCACGTAGCATATCCTCAAAGATCTGAATGGTGCGCTCGGACTACCATCCGTCTGGGGACGAAATGTCATGCTCAGCTCGACCTGTGTGACTAACTCACACTGCATAGCTCTCTATAAATGCGATGTAAACTACGTGCCTCTATCAGAGATAATAGATACTGGCACACCATGAAGATGAACAATCTCACAAATATAAATTTGAGCCAGCTACTCTGAGGAGTAGGTAGTTACAACCGGAATGAAGTGTGCAGACTTGGTCAGTCTGTCCATAATAACCCACACTGCATCAAATTTCTTCAAGGTCTGTGGGAGTCCATCAATGAATCCATGGTGATACGCTCCCACTTCCACTCTGGAATATCAAGTCTCTAAAGCAAACCGCCCGTCCTCTAATGCTCGTACTTCACCTGCTGATAGTTCAAACATCGAGCCACATACTCCAAAATATCAATCTTCATTCTTCTCCATCAGTAGTGCTCCCTCAAATCCTGGTACATCTTTGCGGAACCCGGATGAATGGAATACCATGAATTTTGGGCCTCGTCAAGAATCAACTCACGCAACTCATCCATATTAGGCATACAAATATGGCCCTGCATCCGGAACACCTCATCATCTCTAATAGAAACCTCCTTAGCATCACCGTTTTGCACCATGTCTGTAACACCCCGGAAAATTTCTAAGTACTTAAGTGTAAGGCCTGGTAAAATTTACAAGGAAAATAATGTTTCATGGTGACTGACTATGCTTACGTGTTTGGGGATTATAGTTAGCTCACCGCGGCTTGAACCTTTTAGGTTGAACAATGCACAGGAAAGTAAAGGAAAATGTTTGTCGGAAAAGTGCATTTTTGCGGTCCATTACGCGACCGCATAATCACTCTGTGGGCCGCATAATGGCCGCAGAAGTGAGCAGGAGAGGGCTATTCTGGAAGCAGCTGTAAGATCGACTATGCGACCGCATAACTGTTATGCGGTGCATTATGCGACCGCATAATGGTTATGCGGACCGCATAGTGACCGCATACACAGGCAGTTCTTTTGGCTATTTTGTAACCAATTATGCGACCGATATGCAGTCCGCATAACCATTATGCGGTCGCATATGCGACCGCAGAACCTGTTCCGGAGCTTCATTTTTGGGTTTTTAAAGCCCGGCCCTATTTCGTTAAATACACTCTTTGGGTCATTTTTGAGCTATTATCTGACATTTTAGAGTGAGAGAGGGTGCCCTAGAGTGAGAAGGTGTTCTCCAATAATTGTTCTTCAATTCTTGCCCAAGTTTTGGAAGATTGAGAAGGGAAAACTCACTAGGTCTACATCCTGGAGGTAAGATTCTACACCCTAACCCTCCATTTCAAATTTTGTGTAGAAATGGATAATAAGCAAGATAATTTCTGGGCAAGAGGGTTGGTTATTTTACATGCATGTGTTATCAAGGGGTGTAGAAAGATTGTTGAGCTAAAAATGGTAAAGGTTGGGTTGTGGGATGATGGAATCCTTCATAAAAGGATCTTGAAACCTTAATGCACATCAAGTGTTTGATAAAATGCTCAAATGAGCTAGAACCATGATCATCTTCCTAATTTTGGTTTAATTTGTTATATTTCTAAAATAGATTGAAGTTGCTAAGAATTTTGGAACATTTAGAGTGTAAGGAAGCTCAATTGAGGTATGTTGGCTAAACTCTTCTTTAAGAGTTGGAATTCTTATTATCCTTATGAGTTCTGAGATGTTGATTATAAATCGAGTATTCTGATAAGTTTTGTGATGAAGATATATGTTCAATTCATATTTCAAACACTCTTATCATATTGCATTATAAATTGAGGATGTATCCCAAACTATAGATTATGTATCCACATGTTATAATTTCTAGTCGTGATTTATGTGAAAATTATTATACCAAGTTGTGTAGAGATTGTGATTGTGAGACACCTCCACCCGCATACATTGGGGTGAGGCGACATGACCACTTTGCATGGGGATTATGGTATAGAGAGTGTGATTGTGATACACCTCCACCCGCATATAAATTGGGGTGAGGCGGCATAGCTGCTTTGTGTAGGAATTATGGTATTGTGGGACTGCACCTCCACCCGCTTACATTAGGGTGAGGTGGTACGACCGCTTTGTATATAGTTTTAATATTGTTGTGGCACCACCACCCGCATACATTGGGGTGAGGCGGCATAGCCGCTTTGTGTAGGTTCTTGGTACTGTGGTTATTCATCTACCCGCATACACTGAAGTAAGGCTGCAGGGCCGCTTGATTTGCGTTGTGGTATTGTACGTACACCTCCACCTACATACATTGAGGCGAGGCGGCGGGGCCGCTTTGTGTGAAGATGGTTATGGAGGATCTCATCTTAAATCCTATAAATGTTGTTGATAGCTTTTAATAAGCTTGCTATGGTTGAGACGGTTATCTATATTATACTATTGCCGTACTGGTCCATCATATTCATCTGGTATTTATGAATTCTTAAATTGGTGTTTAGTTTTCATACTAGTACTATTCGACGGTACTAACGTCCCTTTTGCCGGGGGCACTGCATCTTTAAATGGATGCAGGTGGTTCCACAGCAGGAAACATTGATCAGTAATAGCAGTACACCTTCTTCCCAGCTGACTTGGTGAGCCCCACTTCATTCTAGGGTCATGTATCTTTTGTAGTTTGTGTATTCGGTTTGAGGTATAGCCGGGGCCTTGTTTCCGGTATTATCATTGTACTCTTCTTTATACATAGAGGCTCTGTACACATAGTGTGGGTTGTGTATTGGTGCTGGGGAAAGACAAACTATGTTATGTTGTGGTTGTATTACTTGTCCATTTGAGAGTTTAAAAATGATAAAACTATTGGAAATGAATTGGTATTGTAGACATGAACACATTTTCGTTTAATTAATGATAACATGTATTATCTCTATTCGTGGATTAGTTTGGGTAGAATGAAATCTAACAGGCTTGCTCGGTCGGGTTCACTCAGTTGAGCGCCGGTCGCGCTCCTCGGTTTTGGGGTGTGACAATGTCCTTAAGGACAAACAAATGGGGGTCATCATACTGACGCGCCTTGATGCACTCATACAAAGAAGACCGAGAAACCACGCAAGCAAGAACTCGGCTAGGCTCTAAAATATCCAACCTCATGAACTGATTGGCCAAAGCCTGAACATCCAATGCTAACGGCCTCTCTCCAACTGGAATATATGCAAGGCTACTTATACTCTCAGCCTTCCTACTCAAGGCATCGGCCACCACATTGGCCTCCCCAAGATGATAAAGAATAGTGATATCATTGTCCTTTAATAGCTCTAACCACCTCCGTTGCCTCAAGTTTAGATCCTTTTGCTTAAACAAGTGCTATAGACTCCGATGATTTGTAAATACCTCACAAGACACGCCTAGAGATAGTGCCTCCAAATCTTTAATCTGTAAACAATGACAACTTTAGTTCTTCTCATGGGGCTTCATCTGGTGCGAAGCATAAGAAATCACTCTACCATCCTGCATCAATACACACTCAATGCCAATCCATGAAACATCACAATAAATTGTATATGAACCCGATATTGAAGGCAAAACCAGAATTGGAGTTGTGGTCAAGGCAGCCTTGAACTTCTGAATGCTCTTCTCACACTCATCAGACCACCTGAATGGAACGCCCTTCTAAGTCAACCTGGTCAAAGAAGCTACGATAGATGAAAAACCCTCCATGAAATGCTGGTAATAACTATCCAAGCCTAGAAAACTCCGGATCTCAGTAGCAAAAGATGGTCTGGGCCAACTCTAAATTGCCTCCACCTTCTTCGGATCTAGCTTAATCCCCTCACTAGATACCACATGACCCAAAAATGCCACCGAATCAAGCCAAAACTCACACTTGGAGAATTTTATATATAACTTCTTCTCTCTCAAGGTCTGGAGTATGATCCTCAAGTACTACTCATGATCCTCCCGACTGCGAGAATACACCAATACATCATCAATGAACACAATGACGAAAGAATCAAGATATGGCTAGAATACATTGTTCATTAAGTGCATAAAGGCTACTGGGGCATTAGTCAGCCCAGATGACATCACCAAAAACTTATAGTGACCATAGCGAGTCTTGCAAGTAGTCTTTAGAATATCTATATCCCAAATCTTCAACTAATGGTACCCTGACCTCAAATCAATCTTCGAGAATACCCGAGCACTTTGAAGCTGGTAGAACAAATCATCCATACGCGGTAGTAGGTACTTGTTCTTGACTGTAACCTTGTTTAGATGCCTATAATCAATACACATTCTCATAGAGGTGTCTTTCTTTTTCAAAAATAGAATTAGAGCACCCCAAGGCGAGACACTCAGTCGAATGAAACGCTTATCAAGAAACATCTGAAGTTGTTCCTTTAATTCCTTCAACTCCACTGGTGCCATGCTTCTCCATAGAAATGGACTGAGTGCCCGACACCAGGTCAATACCAAAATTGATATCCCTATCGGGCGACATGCCCGGTAGGTCTTCTAGGAACACTTTTAGGAATTCTCTAACTACTAGAACTGACTCAACGGTAGAAATAGCAGCTCTGACGTCCCTTACAAAGGTTGGATATGCTTCACACCCCTTCTCAACCATTCATTGTGCCTTCAAAAAGGACACAACCGCGCTAATTATATAATCTAATGTACCCTTCCACTCCAACTGCGGAAACCTTGGCATAGCTAGTGTCACAGTCTTGGCGTGACAGTCCAGAATAGCGTGATAGGGTGACAACCAATCTATGCCCAATATCACGTCAAACTTTACCATACTAAGTAGTAATAGATCAACTCTGGTCTCATAACCACCAATAGTGACTAAGCATGACCGATAAACATGGTCTAAAACAATTAAATCTCCTACAAGTGTGGACACATATACAGGATCAATCAAAGAATTATGAAATATATCCAAATATAGAGCAAAGTAAGATGACACATATGAATATGTGGAACCCAGATCAAACAAAGCTAATGCATCCCTATGATAGACCAGAACAATACATGTGATGATCGCATTCATTGCAACAGCCTCCGTCCTACCCGTAAAAGCATAGAAACAAGCCTAGACTCCCTCTCTAGGGTGACCTCTACCCGCCTAACCTCTACCCTTAGCTGTAGGTGTAGGTGGAATGGAAACTGAAGCAGAAACTATAGCTTTTAGACCCTATGTCACCCCTCTTAATTCTGGGATAGTCCCTCACCATATGCCTGGTATCACCACACCCGAAACAAGCTCTCTCTGGGCATGGTTGCTAAAACTGACTCTAGCCTGGTCGGCTGGACTGACCATTGAAGGCACCCCGTGCAGGAGGTGCGTTGGAAAGTAGCTATGCATAGTGGATGATCTGAGACCTCAGAATAGCTGGAGCACTACACGTAGATGGAAGTGCTGAATCAACTAGCCGACTCACATAACCTCTTCCATGACGAGCTAAAGCTGGGGTGGGGGCACCACTATATCCTCCAGAATCTTGACGCCTCTGGGCCTCCCTATTGTCCCTCTTCTGGCTCCACATATGCTCTATCCTCCGAGCGATCTCTACAACCTGCTGAAACGGAGTATCCGCCTCCAACTCTCGAGCCATGCTAAATATAAGACCATAACTGAGCCCCTCGATAAATTTGCAGACTCGCTCTCTGACTGTAGAAACCAAGGCAGGTGCATGTCGGGACAACTCACTGAATCTGATGGCATACTCTGACACTAACATAGTCCCCTGACGCAACAGCTCAAACCCTGTGTGTCATGCATCCCGAGGGTCTGGGAACAAACTTCCTCAAAACATATATGAAAAATAATCCCAAGTGAGTGGCGCTGCATCACCTAGCCTACCCTTCTCATAAGCCTGACACCACTTATATGCCGTCCCTGACAGCTGAAATGTAGTAAAGGCTACTCCACTCACCTCCACAATACCCATGGTGCGGAGAATATAGTGGCACTTGTCCAGAAAAGCCTGTGTATCCTTAGTAATTGTGCCACTGAAAGTAGGAGGGTCATACTTCTTGAACCTCTCAAGTATCCTCTGCTCATTATTAGATGCCTCTTGCCTAATCTCAGGGTGAACCAGAATGATGGTTGTGATGGATTAACTCCCAAAACCTGATCAACATAGACCCGCTGCTCAAAAGTAGGGGTTGCGGGAGTCTGAGCTCCTCTCCCGACCTGAGATGTAGCTGGAATGGGGATCAGTCCCTCATGAGCTAAAGTATCAAATATGCTCAATAAGTACTCTAGGGCCTCCTGAAGTCTAGGGGTAACAATAGGCACCTGAGGTGCCTGTCCCCCAACCGGAGCTACTAGTGGCTCCTCAGTCGCTGCTCTGGCAGGTGCTCTAGCTATAGCACGTGCCTCTCCTCGACCTCTACCCCAGCCCCATCTTCACGAAACTTCATCAGGGGGTGCGTGTGTTATATCATCTAACCCAACAGTGCATGGCCTCACCATCTATAAGAAAATAGAAAGACAGAGTCTCAGATTTCGAAATTAACAAATTCGCACGATAAGTAATTAGTAGAGTGGAATTTTCCCTAATAGTTCAGTAGCCTCTTGAAGATAAATACAGACATCTTCGTACTGATCCGCAAGACTCTACTAAACTTTCTTATGACTCACAGCACCTATGAACCTAGAGCTCTGATATAAACTTGTCACGACCCCAAATTCCCATCTTAGGATATCGTGATGGCACCTAGTCTCTAAGACTAGGTAAGCCTAACAATCATTGAGAATACAACAGAAATAACGACTAAAGTATTAAATTAAACTTATAAATCTAATAATAACACCTATACGGAATAACAATTACATAATCCCCAAAACTGGTGGAATCGAATCATAATGTAATGACCCGATTTGTCATTCTGTGTATTGTAGCCACGTTCCCTTATTTATCACTTATTCTATGTTCAATCATGGTTATGTGAGGGTGGTTGGTTTGGTTCCGGGGATGTTTCGGAATGAATTGGGACAGTTAGTTCCAAGGTTGGAAGCTTAAGTTGAAAGGGTAGATCGGAGGTTGATTTATGAGTAAACGACTTCGAAATAATGTTTTGATGGTTCTGATAGCTTCATATGGTGATTTTGGACTTAGGAGTATGTCTGGATATTGATTTGGAGGTCCGTAGGTCGTTTTGGCTTGAAAGGTTAGAAAGTTGAAAAGGTTTGATCGGGAGTTGACTTTGTTGATACCGGGTTTGAATTTTGGGTTCGGAAGTTGGAAAACGTTCATGGTGTCATTTATGACTTGTGTGCAAAAATTAAGGTCATTTGGGGTGTGATTCGTGTTTTGTTGTTGTTTGATATGATTTGAGGCTTCGACTAATTTTGTATGATGTTTTAAGATGTGTTGGTATGTTTGGATGGGTCCCGGGGGCCTCAAGTAAATTACTGAAAGCTAACTGATCAAAAATGGGACTTAATGCATTGCTGAAGAGATTGAGGTTCTGGTATAACCGCATCTGCGATGGGATTGACTGCAGATGCGGCGCCGTAGATGCGGAAGGGCCTGGCTTTAGGATTATTGTAGAAGTGATATGGTTTCCATAGAAGCGAAGCCACTTCTGTGATGGTTGTTCCGCAGAAGTAGAGTTTGGCATGCCGTAGGTGCGGCCACGCAGAAGCACTTGGTCGACAGCGGACCCGCTGAAGTAGGGTTTTGGCTGCAGAAGCCGCAGGTCGGTGTTTTAATTTGTCTCCGTAGAAGCGAGACTTTTTCCGCAAAAGCGGAATCGCGGGTGCGGTAATTTAGCCGTAGAAGCGAAAATGCTGGACAGAGATTTAAGATCGAGGGTTTGAGTTCTTCTCTAATTTTGGGAATGTTGGAATACGGACTAGGGTAATTTTTGGAGATGTTTTTACCTAGATAAAAGAGGTAAGTGATTTCTAATCACTTTTGTCCATAAATATTTAATACGTATTGATTATTTCACCTATATCTCATGAATCTAAGTTAGAATTTGGGGGTTTTTGGCCCATGTATTGGAGAGCAAGATTTAGGGATTTGAGGATCGATTTGTGGTCGGAATTGGATGATTTTGGTATAGTTGGACTCGTTATTAGATGGGTGTTCGGAATTTGTGAATTTTACCGAGTTTCGAGGTGTAAGACCAGAGTTTACTTTTTGGGTTGACTTTTCTTATTTTGGTTAAAGATCTTAGCTTTAACATTTAGAATCGATTCCTATAGATTTTATTGATAGTATTACGTTATTTTTCGCTAGATTCGAGCCTCTCGGAGATTGTTATATACGGTAAGGGCTTGCTAGCGTAGTGATTTAATTTGCTTGAAGTAAGTATCTTATCTAAACTCGGTTGAGGCACTAATTTCCTGAATTATTATGATAGCTATCTGCTATTGGGTGTGCACGTGTGTGAGGTTGAGCCCATATGCTGACACTAGGGGTATTTATTCATGTTGGAGTTGTGCTCAGTTTATGATAAGCCTAGAATTGACTGTTAAACCTTAAGCTATGATGTTCTGCACATTTATTACATTGTTGTGAACTATTTGAACTATGTTTGAGGCTACATAGGGATTTAATCCCTGAATGAACTGATAAATATTATTTTCTGATGAAATTGCCGGTTTGAGCTATGATAGTACACTTTGCACATGCCTACACTTTAGCATGTCATTTATACCAGTCCAGGAGCATGAGATTTGTTATTCATTCATTACATACATGTATACTTGTATATTTGCTCCTATATTATATGATTGGACTGTGTGCCTGTGACCATGCCGGGTGAATTATGTTGTTATGCCGGTGACCATACTGGGAGGGTTGTGTTGTTATGCCCGTGACCACACTGGACAGATTATGATATTGAGCATGTGACCACGCTAGGCTGATAGCACGTTGAATTGGTCATGCTTGCGTGTGGATATGGATCCATCCCCCTAGGGTCACCCTCTTATGTTTCTCCCTTGATGGTGTACACGCAGTTATTGAGGAAACCTTATCAGGGGTTTGATACACATATAGAAAGGTTGAGAAAAGCTGGCCAGTGTTTGTTGGATTTTTCATTTCATCTTTTCTTGTAATTTCCTTGATTATTTATCTGATTTCACTACATATCATCCCTATATGTCGGATATTGACTGAGCAGAGTATTTAAAACACTTTACACATACACACACATATATTGCTTCATGTGCTTTATGACTTGATTTCATTATTGTTCTGTACTTGTTTAAAAGATGAAATTGCACAGGTGATACCTAGCATTATTTAATAATTTGTGCTTCTTTTACCTCGCTGTGGTTAGTTACGATACTTTTTAAGTACATTGGATCGGTTGTACTCATACTACACTTTGCACTTAATTGTGTAGATCCAGGTGTGGAGACCAGTTATAAGTAGGCTTGCTAGTTGGACTATCTACGAGAGGCGAGGTAGAGTTGCATCCTTGGTCGCAATTTGACTTGTCTTTTCCTTCATACTGTTGTTACAGTTCGTAAAGTGTTGTTATTGTTAAGTTTCATACTTGTATCCAGTTGTGGTGCTCATGACTCCGTATTTACTAGTTTCTGGGGGACTTACTTTGTATTAGCAGTATTCGTTGTACTGAGATTTCAGACTTATGTTATTTCTATGAGTTCCGTTGTTCTGTTTTCCATTATTATCATGTTTCGGCTTGCCTAGATGTTGTGTTAGGCGCCATCATGACGGGTTGGGATTTTGGTTCGTGACAAGTTGGTATCAGAGCCCTAGGTTCATAGGTATTATGAGTTATGAGCATGTTAAGTAGAGTCTTGCGGATCGGTACAGAGACATTTGTACATATCTTCGAGAGGCTACTGAACCGTTTGGAAACTTCACTATTTTGTATTCTTGTCGCGCGAATTGCTGATTCCAGAAACTAAACTTCTATTATTCTATTGTCTCACAGCTGGTGAGGACACATGCAACGGGATCAGGCGGATGACCACCAGTACCACTAGCTAGGGCTGCAAGAGGCTGGAGCCATGGTAGAGGCCGAGGTGCAGCTCGTCCTGCAGCTAGAGCAGCACCTGTGGGGCAATCAATTGATCCAGCTCAGGAGCAGGTACCAGATGTTTTCAAGCCAATGGGACAGATCAGGCACATGTTGTGCCCATTATGATTTCAGGCCTTCAGGAGGCTTTGGCTAAGATATTGATTGTATGCACGAGTTTGCCTCAGGCAGTCCCAGTTTCGGTTGCACCAACCACTTCTCAAGCTGGGGGAGGTGCACAGACTCCCGCCACCCGTACTCCAAAGAAAATGGCTCAGGGACTTCAGACACCGGGGGTACTACCAGCCCAACTGGTTATAGTTGCTCGGGCCTACGTTGGTCCACCTATGAGTGATGAGGAGAAAATTAGGATAGAGCAGTTTGGGAGGCTCATGCCTCTAGAGTTCAGTGGGCCTAAGTTAGAGGATGCTATGGATTTCTTAGACAGGTGCTAACAGATCCTTTGCACGACGGGTTTTCTGGAGACCAGTGGAGTCTCATTTACTACCTTTCAACTGTTTAGGGTAGCCTTTTGATGGTGGGAAGTATATGAGTTGAGCAGGCCAGCCGATACTGCACCACTTACGTGAAATAAGTTCTCAGTTCTCTTCTTAGAGATGTTTGTTCCAATGACTTGCACTGAGGAGTGGTGTAGGCAGTTTGAGCAGCTACGCCACGAGGGCTTGTCAGTGACCCAGTATGAGATGAGGTTTTCAGAGTTGGTTCATCACGCGATATGGTTGGTTCCCACTGAGAGGGAGAGGATTATGAGGTTCATTGATGGCTTCAACTATGGACTACGTTTCGTCATGACTCGGGAGATTGCATTGGGTGCAAGGTTTGATAAGGTGGTTGATATTGCTAGGTGCCTAGAGTAGGTTCGCAGTCAGGAGCATGAGGAGAGGGAGGCCAAGAGTCCTCATGGTTCATGTGGTATCAGCGGTGTTTTATCTGGAGGACAGTCCCATCGCAGCAGGGGTCGTCCTTATAGGACCGCTCAGATAACTCATCTGGTTCATTATGGTGCATCAGTTAGCCGTGGTTCCTGCAGTGCTCGTTCGTGTCAGTCATTATTTAGTGCATTGCCAGCACAAAGTTCTTACTATGATTCATCTTCCCAAGTTTCTACAGGCAGTTCCTTGGGTTATCAAGGTCATTATCCTTTCAGGAGGCGTTGTTATGAGTGCGGGGATTTGAGTCATCTCAAGAGAGATTGACCCAGACTATTTGGTAGGGTTCCACAACAGAGATCCTAGCCTATAATTCCAGCACCAACAGCTACACCACCCGTGCAGCCAGCTCGGGGTGGGCCCCATACAGCTCGAGGGTGCCATAGAGGGGAGGTCGATCAAATTATGGTCTGGCCCGATGTTATGCTTTTCCCGCCAGGCCAGAGGCCGTTGCTTCAGACGCAGAGATCATAGGTATTGTTTCGATGTGCCACAGAGATGCTTCTATATTATTTGACGCTGGATCCACTTATTCATATGTATCATTATACTTTGATTGCTATTTGGATATGCCCCGTGATTCCTTAGTTACATTTATTCATGTATCTACGCTGGTGGATGATTCTACTATTGTAGATCATGTATATCGCTCGTGTGTGGTGACTATTGGGGATTGGATACGAGAGTTGATCTCTTATTGTTTTGTTTGTTTGATTTTGTCGTGATTCTAGGCATAGATTGGTTGTCACCGTGTAATGCTAATCTGGATTGTCATGTTAAGACTGTGACATTGGCAATGCCGGGTTTGCCTGGGATAGAGTGGAGAGGTACTTTGGACTATGTTCCGAGTAGAGTCATTTCATATTTGAAGGCCCAACGGATGGTTGGGAAGGGATGTTTGGCATATTTGGCTTTCGTGAGGGATGTTGGTGCTGATACTCCTCCTATTGAGTTTGTTTCGGTAGTGAGGGACTTCCCGGATATGTTTCCTGCAGACCTCCCAAGCATGCCACCCGAAAGGGACATTGATTTTGTTATTGACTTGGTGCTGGGCACTCAGCCCATTTCTCTTTCTCCGTATCGTATGACACCAGAACAACTGAAGGAACTGAAATAACAGCTTCATGAGCTTTTTGATAGGGGTTCATTAGGCCTAGTATGTCACCTTGGGGTGCGCCGGTTCTGTTTGTGAAGAAGAAGGATGGTACTATGCGGATGTGCATTGATTATAGGTAGTTGAACACAATTACAATTAAGAACAAATACTCATTGCTACGTATTGATGACTTATTTGGCCAGCTTCAGGGAGCTAGAGTGTTTTCAAAGATAGATTTGAGGTCCGGGTATCACCAGTTGAAAATTCGGGAATCTAATATCATGAAGACGATATTCAGGACTCGTTATGGTCACTACGAGTTCCTTGTGATGTCTTTTGGCCTGACTAATTCCCCAGCAGTATCCATGCTTCTAATGAACAATGTATTCCAGCCATATCTTGATTCTTTTGTCATAGTATTCATTGATGATATCCTGGTGTACTCAGGTAGCTAGGAGGAGCGTATGCAGCATCTGAGGATTATACTACATACATTGAGGGAGCAACAGCTTTATGCTAAATCCTCAAAGTGTGAGTTCTGGATCGATTCTGTGGAGTTCTTGGGACACATGGTGTCCAGTGAGGGGATCAAGGTAGATCCAAAGAAGATTGAGGCAGTTCAGAGTTGGCCCGGACCGTCTTCAGCTATTGAGATTCGAAGTTTTCTTGGCTTAGCCGGATATTATCGTCGCTTCGTGGAGGGTTTCTTGTTCATTGTAGTGCCTTTGACTATTTTGACCTAGAAGGGTGCCCCATTCAGGTTGTCTGATGAGTGTGAAGAGAGCTTTCAGAAGCTCAAGACTTCCTTGACCACGGCTCCGGTTCTAGTTTTGCCTTCAGCATCGGGTTCATATACAGTGTACTGTGATGCTTCTTGGGTTGGTATTGGGTGTGTCTTGATGCAGGAGGGTAGGGTGATTGCTTATTCTTCACGCCAGTTGAAGCCCTATGAGAAGAATTACCCCGTTCATGATTTATAGTTGGCAGCCATTGTTCATGCATTGAAGATTTGGAGGCATTACCTCTACGGTGTATCTTGTGAGGTATTTACATATCATTTGCATTACTATTTTGTATCATCCCGGGAAGGCCAATATGGTGGTCGATGCCTTGAGTAGAAAGGCGGTGAGTATGGGTAGACTTGCATATATTCCTGTTGGTGAGAGACCGCTTTCATCAGATGTTCAGGCCTTAGCCAATCAGGTCGTGAGGTTAGATATTTCGGAGCCTACTCAGGTTCTAGCATGCGTGGTTTCTCGGTCTTCCTTATTTGAGCGCATCAGATAGCATCAGTATGACAACCCCTATTTGCTTGTCCTTAAAGACATGATACAACATGGTGATGCCAAGGAGGTTTCTATTGGAGATAATAGGGTGTTGCAGGTGCAGGGTCGGATTTTTGTTCCCAATATGGATGGGTTGCGTGAGTTGATTCATGATGAGGCCCATAGTATGTGGTATTCCATTCATCCGGGTGCCGCGAAGATGTATCAGGACTTGAGGTAGCATTATTGGTGGAGAAGAATGAAGAAAGATATAGTGGAGTATGTGGCTCGGTTCTTGAATTGTCAGCAGGTGAAATACGAGCATCAGAGGCCGGGCGATTTGCTTCAGAGGCTTGAGATTCCTGAGTGGAAATGGGAGCGTATTACCATGGATTTCATTGTTTGTATCCTATAAAATTTGAAGAAATTTGATGATCTTTGGGTGATTGTGGACCGGTTGACTAAGTCCGCACATTTCATTTCGGTGGTTACTACCTATTCTTCGGAGCGGTTGGCTGAAATCTATATCTACGAGATTGTTTTTCTCGTGTGCGGTGTCCATTATTTCTGATCGGGGCACCCAGTTCAAATTGCAATTTTAGAGAGTAGTTCAGTAAGAGTTGGGGACACAGGTTGAGTTGAGTATATCATTCCACCCTCAGATGGACAGACAGTCCGAGCGCACCATCCAGATATTGGAGGATATGCTTTGCGCTTGTGTTATGGATTTCGGGGGTTCTTGGGATTAGTTTCTACCGCTCGCAGAGTTTGCCTACAACCACAACTACTAATCGAGTATTCAAATGGCTCCTTATAAGGCCTTATATGGGAGGCGGTGTCGGTCTACGGTTAGTTGGTTTGAGACGGGTAAGGCAAGACTGTTGGGTACTGATTTGGTTTAGGATGCCTTGGAAAAGGTCAAGTTGACTCCGTATCGGCTTCACACGGCACAATCTAGATAGAAGAGTTATGCGGATCGGAAGGTTTGTGATGTTGCCTATATGGTGGGAGAGAAGGTATTGCTCAGATTTTCGCATATGAAAGGTGTTATGAGGTTCGGGAAGAAGGGCAAGTTGAACCCTCTGTATATTGGCCCTTTTGAGGCGCTTGAGAGGATTGGGGAGGTGGCCTACAAGCTTGCATTGCCACCTAGTCTATCGAGTGTTCACCCAATGTTTCATGTTTCTATGCTCCAAAAGTACTACGGTAATCCGTCTCATGTTTTGGACTTCAGCATGGTTCAGTTAGATGAAGATTTGGCTTTTGATGTGGAGTTGTTGGCTATTTTGGATCGGTAGGTTCAAAAGTTGAGATCAAAGAATATAGCTTCAGTGAAAGTTTAGTGGAGAGGTCAGCCAGTTGAGGAGGCTACTTGGGAGATCGAGCGGGAGATACGGAGCATCTATCCACACCTATTTGAGACTCCAGGTATGATTCTAGACCTATTCGCGGACAACCATTTGTTTAAGAGGGGGAGAATGTAACGACCCGGCCAGTTGTTTAGAGTATTATAGCCTTGTTACCCCATTTATCGCTTAATGTATGTTCTATCTTAGTTATGAAGGATGATGAAGGACATGGTGGGAGGTGTCTCGCAGTGGTTGAATTGCTAGCAGGCCAAGTATGATAAACAGAGGCCGAGAAGTTTGCTTAAGGAGATGGGTTTATCGAAGTGGGAGTGGTAGAGTAGCGTATGGATTCCGTGGTAGGATAGCCACATACTTTAAGGAAGTTTAGATCGATTTGGGGATCATGGTGGTCAATGACTAAGTCTTTAAATTTCATTTGGGGTGGTGGCTACTGTACTGAGGAAGATTGAATATGACAGAGAGGAGTTTGCTTGATAGGAAGAGGGGTGTGAAATGCTTGATTATCGTTTTTGGGTACAACCTGACTTCGAGTTTGGAACATATGGCTGGACTTTGGGTGGATGCTAATGGGGAATGAATAGACTTTTACAGCTGGTGGACGAGCATGGGCTCACGAGGGTTTACTGATTTCGTGGTAGTTGTACCCAATGCAGTGTCATTAGAAGATGTGGGTATGGGATTCCACAGGTAGGCTATCTCCTGTGAGCAGGTTAGCTGTTGCGTGATTCTTGATGAAGTTTCTACGAAGTGTTCTACTTCCTACCCAGCAGGAGGTCAAATATGTGATTGTGGCTGATAATTTGGAATGCTCATGAAAAGTTTAACAAGAGATTATGAGAAATTTGGCGGGTTAATGATGTGAGATCATGGTAATTGAGAAGGAGGAGTCTTTGTGGGTTCTAGATTTATGTGATTGTAGCCTGAAGCTAAGTGGGGGAGCCTACCGTCTATGATTGGATCACATGGTTGTCTGCTTGTGCGGTTTCTGGTTATCAGTGCATTGGTGGATTATTTATGACTAAGAAAAGATTCCATCAGGGGTAATTCGAGCAAAGAACTTGATGAATGTGTGTTATACTTTGCCTTATCGATTCATGTGCGGGTTTTGGGAAGACTCGGAGTTTTTGCTTGTTGTGGATGTGATGGACAAGGAAAAGAATCTATATGGTTGCTTCTTTGGGAGTGTTCATGTGCTAACAGAATGTTGGAGTTTGATTATATTCGGGACCAGGTCAGAGTGGGTGACTCTCAATAGTGGTTCTAACGGGTTCAAGGATGTAAGCGCGGTATCTAAGGATTTTTGGGTTCATTGTATGGATGAAGACCGTGATTTTTTTGCAGCAGAATCTGAAGATTACTTGGGGGACTTTTTTATGTTATCATCGGGTCTGCGGGGTAGTATTCGAGAAATAGGAGAAATAGCTTCGGATTCGTTGAAGGTCTTTCAGAATGGATGTACCAATCGGAGATGTTATTATGCGCATAAGGAGGGTATGAGATAGTTCATGGGAATTGAGATGATGTGGACTCATGAATTGGGTCACTCGTGATGAGTGTTGTTGCGTTCTGTTATGTTTTGAATGGAGTTTCTAAGACACGTCAAAAGTAAATTGGATGAAGTGCGGTCGGTTAGTAATAGTTTGAATCAGCATGATTGTGGCGATGATCAGTTCCTTCAGCGTGTTAAGTTATACAGATGGTTTGTGGTTGTACGTATGGGCTTGACAGCTACCATAATTTACTTGATTTGGGAGGTATTCGATTCCTATGGCCTTGTTATGTAAATGGATCCCGGAAGAATTTTGGCGATTTAGACCACGACTTGAGGTTTGTATTTTCTGCGGTCGTGGGAATTCAGTTGCGTGTTGCAATGGTTCTTCTAAAATGAGGTAAGTGAAAGGTTTCTAGCTAATGAAGTGTTTATTCTACTAGTAGTTCAGGGGGTTATGATGAATTCTCATACTCTCGCGTAGCGGCATGATAGGTGTAGTCAGCGGTATGGAAATTGGAAGTTAAGGATCAAGGTTGCGGCTCGGTGTTGATAAGAATGTCGCGAGCTCGGATGAGCAGGGAAGAATTCAGATGCTCAGAGTAAGCTGTCATTATCTTAGTGTCACCTGAGAACGGTGTCCGTAAGAGGCATTGTGTATTGATTTGTTGATTCTTGAATTTCTTTACAAGATTTGTACGGTTGGAGGTATGGATGTGGAAGCTTTGCTACCTGGTGCGGAAGGTCGTGGGAGTATAACCCACGGGAAGATTGTATGACCGTGACATGTTAGTCACTTGATTGTTAAGGATTGAAACCAAGAGTGGAGATTCTGGTAATATCGCTAATGTGAGAGTTTATGCCTGAAAGGCTCTTTATTCATTTGGTTGTGGACTGTGGGAGTTTGTTCTGGATTGGACGGCTACTCGTGTGTGTCATAAATAGGACCATTATGGATCCTTGAAAGGTTGTTGGCCCAGTATGGGAGGATCGGAATCAGCTTGAGGTCCATTAGTGGGTCTAATGTGAATGTGTGCTCTACATCAGGCCGGATGTGTTCATTCAGCGTAGCGTTGCTTACGGAGGAGTCTTCGGGTGTTGGATGTTATTCCTGTCGTCAGCTATTCCATGTAATACTCTATTGTGCCAAGTGGGTTGTGAGACGGTTTGATTATTCACACATGTGTTGTGATCCTGTGTAGCTTGTGGTGGTATATGAGCAAGATGTCTCTCGAGATGCAGGTCATTTATTGCACCTTACCCGTGCTTGGGTTTTTGTAGCATATGGCACTATCCATCTCCCTAGGTTTGTATTATGCACTTGGCGTGCTTGTGGTCGATATTCGGGCATTTCGTAAGTATAAGCATTTCAGCTTGATGGGTATTTTCTTATTGATTGTTATGGGTGGATCGGGTGGCATGCCGCCACAGGTATATTATTTCGATCGGGTGGCATGCCGCCACGAGTATGTTGTGTGGATCGGGTTGTGTGCCGCAGCGATGTAATGTTTGGATCGGGTTGCACACCGCAACAATGTCATATTTGGATCGGGTTGCACGCCGCAACAATTAGGTGTTAAGTACATTTCCTTATACTTATTTTAAGTATCTCGTTTCCCCTCTCTGAGATAGAGCCATTATATCGGTTTGGCCGTTTTATCCGTTACGCGGGCTGGATGGTTCTTTGCCAGAGTTTGTCCTTCCCTATGGGTCATATTTGAGTTGTAGCTTATTAGAGCTTTAATGGCGCTGTATGAGTTTTAGACGGTATTTGAGGTGTCTTATTGCCCGAGCAGCTTGTGCTGGGTAATACGAGGTTATTAGACCTGAGATCATTGCGATCAGATTTATGTAGGGTATATTAGAGAGAAAATATCGTTATTCAGTTCAGAATGAGGTAATGGTTCTTGTCATGTGAAGGGACTCCATGATTTATTAATTTGGTTAAGTGGTTATGAGTTTCTACACATCTCTTTCGTCGTGGCAGTATTGCGAGAGTTGGAACAGGGCTTACATGTGTTAAGAGACGTATTGTGGGCATCAGATTCGTGAAATTGTAGCTATTGTGGTCTAAGGAAATTATTATGTGCAAAAACTTATGTGGTGCATGGTGTGATTTCAGCATAGGTGCATGATCATGTTTTGGTACAGTGTATAGTGGTTGATGCGGTGTTCGTATGTTAAAAATCGGGTCTCGTGGAGAATTTCGGATGTTGGAATTTAGTTCTAAGGCTTGTTATCTAAGGTTATAGGGAGGATCTTCAGTCTCGCTCGAGCTAATGTGCTCACATGGGTTGTGGTGGCACGGGTAGGTGTACGAGGTGTTGAACAGTAATTTTGGACAACTCTGGAACGGTTCTTGGCACATTCGAGGACGAACGTATGTTTAAGTCGGGGAGAATGTAACGACCCAACCGTTCGTTTTGAGTTCTAGCACGTTGTTTGGCGGTTTGAGGCCATGAGTAGCTTCACTTCATGTTTTATGACTTGTACTTTTGGTCGGAATTGAATTTTAGGAAGTTCATAGTTGATTCAGATAGAAATTCTAAATTCGGAAGCTTTAACTTAGAAGAGTTAACAAAGGTTTGACTTTTGAGTAAACGACGTTGGAATCGGGATTTAAAGGTTTCAATAGGTTTGTATGATGATTTTGGACTTGGGTGTGTGTTCGGGTTAAGTATTGGGTGGTCCGAGATCATTTCGGCGCTAATTATGGAAAGTTGATATTTTGAAAGTTTAAGAATTCCTTATGTTTCGTTTGAAGTGAACTTTGGTGTTATCGATGTTTGTTTGGGGTTCCGAGCCTTGGAATAGGTTCGTATTGTGATTTGTGACTTCTGCGTAAATTTTGGCATTATTCCGGGATGTTTAAGTATAATTTGGACGCATTCGGCGAAGTTTAAAGTTTGAAAGTTCAAAGAAAGGTTTCGATCGTCGATTCATAATTATGATGTTCTTTGGCATGATTTGAGGCTTCGACTAAGTTCGTATCATGTTTTAGAATGTGTTGGTATGGTTGGATGGGGTCCCGGGGGCCTCGGGTGCGAATTGGATTGGAATTGGGTTGAGTTTTGGACTTAAGGAATTGCTCAAGCTTAAGGCTTCTGGTGTGATCATACCTGCGAGGTTTATAGTTGCAGGTGTGAGACCGCAAAAGCGACAAGGGGTCGTAGTAGCGGTTCTGGGTGAGTTGGATAGTGCTCGCAGGTGCGAGGAGGATTTTCGTATCTGCGAGCCAGCAGATGCGACAATGCTCCGCAGATGCAGAGTTGGAGAGGCGTAGCTGGCTTCGCAGAAGCGGATGGGATCACGCAGGCGCAGAAGCGAGAGGAGGGCCGCAGAAGCGCCCTCGCAGGTGCGAGCTTTGGTCCGCATGTGCGGCTGGTAGGGGCCTAAGTGACTTCCGCAGGAGCGGACATTTTTCTGCAGAAGCGGAGCCGCAGGTGCGAGCTTTGATCCGCAGGTGCGAAGATGCCTGAGCAGAATATATGTTGCTCAATCGGGATTTTTGCTTGTTTCACTCATTCCTCTCTTGCTTGGGCGATTTTTTGATCGATTTGGAGGAGCCATTTTCATCATAAATCTTGAGGTAAGAGATTCCTACACATTGTGAGTTAAATACATGGTTTATATATGGATTTAAACATGAAATTTGTGGAAAATTGTGAGATTTGGAGGAAAACCTAGAATTTAGTATTTTTAAATTTTAACCACGAAATTGGACATGGAATTAGTAATAAACTATATATTCGAGTTCGTGGCGTTATGGGGAGTGATTCTCTTCAAGCATTTTCGGAATCCGGGCACGTAGGCCCATGGGTTGACTTTGTTGACTTTTCGATTGGAGTTGAGAATTATTATAAATTGCTAAATTATACGCATTGGAGTATATTTTGATTGATTTGCACCTTGTTTGACTAGTTTCGGATCAGTAGGCATTGGTTTGAGGTGTTAGAGAGGCGTTGGAGCCGGTTATGGAACTTCGGAGCGAGGTAAGTCTTTTGTCTAACCTTGTAAGGGGAAAATTACCCTCTAGGTGATGTAATTGTTGTGTGCTACTAGTTATGGGTGCTACGTATGCACGAGGAGACGAGAGTCCGTACGTAGATGAAGCATGTTTATGTCTGGGTAGACTTACGACTTTATCATGTAATATTTGAATTGATTGGACTCATTTTGCTAGCTTAATTAATTGGAATTAATCGAAATTGATTTAGAAACATATTTATATTAGGCCGAGCTTTATCAACTTGAGTTGTTGCCAAGATATTTGATAAATGTAAATGGGTGTATTCATTACTATGCACCTGTATCTGTATTGTAAGCATGTGACTCATAATTCGATAAGTTTCTTCCTTTCTTGTGGAGCAGGCCGAATATTCGAATATTTACGAGATTATCCTTCATTGATGCTTGGCATTTTATATGGTAATCCTTATCTGTTTGATACTGGCACTTGATACATCTGAGCTATTGAGATAGAATACGAGACTGAGAAATTTATATGTTTAAAAGAAATTTTTGGAAGGTTATGTAACTTACAATTTTACCCCATTATTGCTGATGTACTTCATATCTGCTTATGATTTATCATATTGCTTTATTGGACCTCTAGTAAGTGTCGATGTCGACCCTTCATCACTGCTTCTCCGGGGTTAGGCTAGATACTTATTGGATACGCGTTGATTTACGTACTCATTCTGCACTTCTGCACTATATGTACAGTATCTGATTGGTTCAATTGGTAGTCATCTTGGCACGTAGGCACAGCTGCTGAGGAGACTTTATGGTGAGCTGCATTCCATGCTACGTACCGCACCCACAAAGTCTCCATCGTACTATTTACTTTATCCCGTCTTATTTACATTCTGGACAGATATTGTATTATTATTGTACTTCTTAGTAAATGCTTATGAATTTATGACACCGGGTTTTGGGATGATTCTAGAATTTATTTATGGTTTGTTTAACCTCGATACACTTTTACTCGTATAATATTTAAATTGTATTAATCTACAACTTTAACACATTTATGTCTCCACCTATCAAGATTCATGATTTCAAAAATAATAAAATGAATAACTAAGTTGTTAGTTCACTGTTGGCTTGCCTAACGGCAACGTTGGATGCCATCACGACCTATAGTGAGTTTTGGATCGTGACATTTAGGGTCAAACTTATGTCATGTCAAATTTCTAATAGAAATATTTTAGGATTTGAGTCAGAATAATTTTAAGTGGTCATAGACTCCAATTACTTTTAAGTGATAAAAAATAAATAAGTGTTATTTGATGAAATTGAGAATTAGTTGGGTGAGTGCAATTTATAACCCGAGAGAAAATCGGGTGATAGAGAACTTTGACATTTTTGTATTTACTTGACAAATGGGACCCAATATAGTTTTTTGCTGTAAACAAATTTATTCTATTAATAGACTAATAGAAATTACATAAAGGGATGATGATGCAGCATTCATAATCGAATTTTGGAAAAACAAAATATCGCAGTAACACTATGAAATTAGCTCATCAGCTTTTGTATATGTTCATATATTATCTTCAAGTCCTAACTTGCTTCCTTTTTTTCCGGAGATAGTTTCTTGCCGCCTTTTCCTTTATTCGTCATCTTACCTCAAAAGGATTATTTGATGCATTATGTTCCACCCAGCTGGTACAATCATGTTAGGAGTACTCACAGGTTTCAGCCTATTACTCGTCTTACTTCCTTGGGCTATGAGCTACCACATTAGACGCTTTTGCCACTTTTAGAACTCGGCGCATCGTCCCTAGTCATTTCCCAGACTTCAGTACTCGGCATCAAGTGGCATAATTTTTGGGGATGGTGAATGCCATATTTGCTTGACTGATTTTGAAGAAAATGAATATGTATGAGTCCTACCGTGTAATCACGTATATCATCAAGAATGTCTATTAACCTGGATGGTTGTGTTGTCCCTATTGTTACCGGTATTACAACGACATTGTGCCTTAGTAGCTACTTATTTAATTTCTAATCTTCTTACTTCCTTGGGGTGATACAATACCTCAATGGAATTATGTGCAAGTCAAACCTTAATATGTGATTTTAAGTATATTTTATATAGCTTCTACGTGCACTGCATTCCTGTGCGTCACACGTGCATCTTATATTATTTAGTAATTCTATTTTTTAAAAATCACATATTAGAGTTTAAATCTTTGTCCCAAGAGTGGTTGGATCATTTTCTTGTCTATAATGCTCAGGCATCATGTGACATAATTAAATTTTGGTCATACTAAATGCTACATTTGCTTGGCAGGTTTTTGAGGAAAATGAAATTGTGCGCGCAAATCTTTCCCTTTAATCACGTATACCATCAACAATGTATATTAGCGTGGATGGGTAGATATTTCAGGTGTCCCGACTGTCGCTGGGATTACAGCGGCATTATGCGTGCCTTAGTGGCTAGAATCCGTTCTTTTTCTATATATGTATGTTTTTTTATAATTTTGACAAAAGGAAGTATGACTCATATTATATTAAGTGTAATATTATTTCAAGTGCAATATTTCATAATTGTTTCTTCGCTCAAATCATTTTGTGTCATCACGTGTTAAATGGACTGATATATATTCTTCAGCGTTAAATTTATTCAATTTTGACTACTATATTTAGTTTGGGTGTATTCTGCCAAGCAAAAGAAGGAAATGATGCATCAAACCCTCTACCAAACAAAGCCTCTTCATTGACTTTACTGTCACTTTGTGCTGATCTTTTTCTTTTTTTTTAAAAAATATGTATTGAAGATGTTATTATTAAAACTTATGAAAACAAAATCTCAGTGGAGGCTTCTATTTGTTACAAAATGAGGTTTTGGAATTTGGCTTCACAGATTTAGACAACTGAGATTTTTGCAGTTCATAAGACATTTTTACCATCAACTTTGATATAATTGTTACAAGTTTCAATTTTCTAGTCCTTCAACCCTCCACCCACCTTTGCTAATCCAGGGGAGACTATTACTTGGGAAATTTAAATTTCAGAATGTAATTATAACTTCACAACAAGCATTTGAATGCGCGAAAGTTGGAAGTTAACCTACTAGGCTAACCCGTATGTTACCCGTGAATACCCCTATTAGGCTTAGCACCAGTTAAACATTTACTTGAGGTCACTTAACACCCGTTTGGCTATAGATTTTGTCAAAATAAACTTGGGTTTTATTTGGCAAAGACATGTTTGGTTATAGATTTTGCCTACATTTTGACCAAATTCCAAATCCCAAAATCAGCTCAATAGCTGGTTTTGGGCCAAAATATCACTATTAGATTTTTTAAAAATTGCCCCAAACTTTTGTATTTTATAAAAGAGCCCACCATTTATTATTTTGTAACAATATTGCTTCGTATTCTCGGTCATCTGATAGTGTATCATGTAGTTCATTATAAAAATGATAATTTTGTATCAAATTTATTTATGTTCAGGACTATGGTTTGCGATAATATAATCAATGTTATTGATAATGATTTTGTTGGGTATTTGTGATAGTTTTTAGAACTTGTGAGTATAAGTCATGTTTCATGTTTTTCCAAACCAAACTTCACCCAAAACAGATGTCCAAACACATTTTCATCTTCAAACCAAATTTCACCCAAATCAGATTTTTCAGAATAAATTTGAAAATTTATGGTCAAACGCTAGCTTAGCTTGTTCGAAAGTGGAAACTATGTACAAGCCTTCAATAGCACTTCTGTTTTTAACTAAACAAGAAAATAAATGCTGTTTGTGTTTCTTACAAGGGAAAATAGCAGTTTAGATCCATGCTTTAATGCATTATTCTGGTTCTGATCACCGTATTCTTTGATTATACATTTTTTACCTTAATTTAAAAAAAAAAGTACATTTTCATCTCCAGAACTAATAGAGTAACTGATAATACCCCATTGGATATACATACAGTCTCATTTTAGATGCCATTTCTAGGCATGCAACGCCGATGGAGATGCGCGTTTGCGTTAACGATGCCGTCAATTTGGTAGAAAAAGGTTGCCGACAAATCAGACTCGGTGCAAGCAGGAAAACATTCAAGTAACATGTATGATAGTATTTAGAACTAATAGAATCTGTAACTCTCCGTTTAAAATTGCTTTTGCATAATAATTAGGATTTTATTAGATGCTACAACAAGAAGCACTTGTGGTCTAGTGGTATAATAGTATTCTTCCACGGTACAGACTCGGGATCAATTCTTGGCTTGTGCTTTTGGGAGCAGTGATGCAGCCTGCACAAAATGTGAACGATGGGTCGTCACACTAATCTGATTTTCAGATGAAAAAATTGTGCATCTGAGCTCCCTTTTTGCTTTTTCTGTTGATACTTTTTGGTTAGTTTTTCTTTATATTTTTCATAAGTCTTTTACTAACACTAATTTTCCTAAATTGCTTGAACGGGCCAACTATTAACTTCTCAAGTGCCATAATGGTGCAAAGCTATCTGAAACAGTTTATCGTGGAGAAGGTTAGTTCAATAATTAATATATTACAACTCAAATAGCAGTTCCCAGTGGGAACTTCCCTATTTTTGGTTGACAATGTTAAAACGAATGATTGCGTATAGATATTCGAAATACACAGCGGAAGACTAATAATCCTAGGCAGATCTCTTCATGTTTAAATTTATTTACATGTCAAAAATCGGATCTAAGACGTACCTGGTGAACAGAGTCTCGTTTCAAATTTGTTCGATAGTGCAAAGACTCTATGCATATCCACACCGAAACTGATCTTTGCTATCAACTCTTTAATCAATGAACCCACAAACAAATTGAATGAAAATATTGTGTTGAAATTTTTCTCAAAAATCTCAACTCAAAAGTAGAAGAACAAGAAATATTTTTTTTGTAATTGTATTTTCTATCTTGGCTTTGTATTATACTCACTTTCACAAAATGATTTTTCTTCTCAAGACTTAGTACGATAATTTTCCCAATCACCATTTATATAACATCACCTATAAACTCTTTTCCTATTTGGTTGAGGTAATGATTTACCTAGGGTAAAAGTTTATTTTTGCTTAAGGAATTTTATGAAGAAAAAATCGGAATTCCACTCACATGGGTAACTGCCGAGAACTTTATAGACTTTTCATATCCTTTCTAAATTGGATTCTATTTTATAAACTTTTTATATTAATAGTTTTGCAATTGAAAATTGCAAATCCTATAAGTAGGCGGGTTGCAGTGTAGTTTAACAATCCAATTCTAAATTAGATTTCACGGCTAACTCTTTAAACAATATTTATATATATATATATCCTATATATAAATAAATATCAATTATGACTAATAAATATATATCACATATATATTTCGATCAAGAGAAATATTAATTTTCTATTCCAAATAAAAACTTTCAATTTGGTCACAATATTAATTATATCATCTGTGCTAGCAAAGAATATAATAATATTTTATTTGGACTAATAACTAAATTTATTTGACTAATCAAATTCTTTAATTTAATTATCAAATAATAAAGTAATTAATCATTTAGCAAATATCAGAACACTCGTTAGTGTGTGACCCCATAGGTTTAATACTAGTAAATTGATCACATCAATATACTAATTAAGGATGGCGTCTAGTAACACTCCTTAACGACCGGATAGAATGAATTATACAATTTACTCTTAAGATTCAGTAGAAGAATAATGTAAAAATTCCTTCTGTCCTTATAGCTCTGAGTCACCCTAGGATATGATTTAACTGTTAAATCCTAATAGGCGACCAACTATGTGTTCATGTCAAATATAATCGACCATTGAATGACCTAAGAAACTCTTTTCTTCTTTCATTCAATTGCCTCGGCCAAGGTCTTAATTTGGTCGTTTATAATTCATTACAACATAGAGCTTAAACTCATTACCAAGAGTTGACAGATTCCATCTTGATTAGTCATTAATTCTACAAGTATTTAATGGTACCCAATATCCTTTCAACTATCGCCCTAGGGCCATAGGTGTCTAGTATCAAAGCACAATAAATAACTTGTCAATTACTATGACGATCTCAGGTCAAAGGAAACTCTTACATCACATTCTTCAAGAGAATATCCTATTGACAGTTTATGGTAACTCTAACCATTAGGAATTATCTAATGAGTCGGTTCAATGATCATATCTCTATATGCATCATCTATCTATGTGATTTAGTTAATGAGATCAACTAATATTTATCCAATAAAGACGATCACATAAATATTGATCTAACCGGATTATTAATGTCCAAATTAATAATCCTATGATCAAGAACAAATTTAGATTAAATTATAAGAAACTTCACTCTCATTATCATGATCTCCATCACGATGACAAGTCTCAAAATTTAATCAAGGATCTTATTAAATTAATCAAGCAATTAATAATAACTATGATAAAAAAAAATATCAAATGCCATATACATTTTACATCAAATAACGTTCACAAAAATATGTTCAAATCATCTAATATGAGATTGGATCTAGGGCATATCTACTATATCCCTAACACAAAATTCCCACACATCAGACCAATTTGGTTTGCATTACATTTTTTTTTAGCTTCCCCTAGATTTCACTGATCTTCAACTGTAAATTTGGTTCATATTTTTATTGAACACTTGGAACTACTAAACTACAACAGGATTATTTTCAAACTGCATGATACCATATGTAATAAGTTCGTTAATTAAAAAAAAATGAATACATAAGAGGGAGGAGGAATAAATATGTAACCAATTAGCAGCTGCATCAATTTTCCCCATTACACACATTTGTTTGTTCATGTTCATGATCATGATCACATCCATTAGTAGCAGCAGTTACTACTTAGAGTTACGTGATATTCTCATTTTATCGACTAAAACGAACATGAACCTTGATTTAAAATAGTTCTAGGACACAAGAAAGATACTACGGAGGTGAAGAATTTAGGAGGAAAATAACACAGTCGGGCTCCTGGTCCTGAATTTTAACTTCTATCACTTGTACAACCGAAATGAAATTTCATGATCTGTGGATCATGCTGTCACCATATTGTGATTGTTGGGATATATACTATTAACTATGGGTTTGGTTTAGATATAATATTTATTATAAAATAATTGTTTATTCAATTTTAATAAAATTTTAAATAGATCATATATTCGTCTGTATCTTTTACTTATATAATAAATGATTTTGTGTATAGTATTCAGCTTATACACGGAAGATTAAATCATCGATTTTTATAAGTTTAAAGATTATATTCACAATCTAAAATGGAAGTGGATAAACCATCGGAATGATTGTAGCATAAGATTACCTATCCTGATAAAAACATTGGTGGTTGCTTAAACGGCTCGAACCCGTAACACACAGGGGCGGTCCAACCCTAAAGCAAGTGAAACACTTGCTTTAGGCCCCAAAAATTTAAAGGCCCCAAAATTACTAGTATTCTCTATATATAGTAGTATATTATTTATATAATTATCTTTTGATAAATTTATTTCTTTATTGTCATATTAATTTTTAATAACTCGATTTCTTCCTCTAATTAATATAACTAAAATAGTTTTCTGTCAATCTTATTTTATTTTTTTTACTTAATTATATTTCTCTATTCATTAGTTGGTCACGTAACTATATCTAATAATCTAACTTATTATTTATTTTCCTAACATAAATTATACTCTCTCCGTCCCAATTTATATGAAAGTATTTGACTGGACATGGATTTTATGAAATAAAGGAAGGCTTTTGAAACTTGTAATCTTAAATAAATCATTGAAATTTTTGGGTTAGAAATCATCTCATTAATGGTAAAAAGAAAAATCTAAAGTTGAATTGTTACCAAATATAGAAAGGGACTTACTAAAAAAAAGGAGTCACTTATGTTTTCTAGGTTCCTCCCATTTCAGTTGTGATACAATCAACGTTAAATTCATTTAATTTTCTGTATTTTATAAAACTAAGTTCTCATTTTTTTTAATTCCACATCCTCACTTGTCTAATTTTTTTAAAAACGATGTTCAAATTAAAATATATATATATATATATATATATATATATATATATATATATATATATATATATATATATATATATTAAGGCCTCTTATTAAGATTTTGCTTTAGGCCTCCGATGAGGTTGGGCCGCCCCTGCGTATGTATTGAACATACCAAGTAGAGACATGTATTTTATACTTATATAATCAGTCTCTAGCCATTAAATATACTTATACTCTTAATCTTGAAATAATTATTATTAGTTGTGTATATTTTTTATTTATTTATTAAAAATCGAGATTCTTTTATGGGTCAATATGCTTGGTTGGGCAATAATGATATACATTGGCGAAGTAATAGTTAGTTTATGGAATTCATATCTCGGTCTAACACATTTATAAAAGCTTATAAGTTTTTATGTGTAAACCCTGCAAGTGAATTTTTTATCCATCACATAAAATCTGTTAAGCGAAAGTCTAAAGGAAATAATCAATGAATTAAATTATCAGTAATTTAATTTATTTGATTAGTATCTAAATCTTAACATGGGGAGTTAAATAAGGTTTAATGGAAGAATTTTAAAATTGAATTGAGGAGTGCAATTACGAATTTTTAGTGGAATAATTCGTAATTTATTATGATAGTATTAATTAGAATGTTTCGAATTAAGTACATAATAGGAAGCCTCGTTAATTAAATTTTGCGGTCCCTGATGTGCATGACTAATTAGGAATTAAATGGAATCATGTTTCTTGGTGGAAAAGAAAGACCCAGCAGGTTTAGGAAAAGGTTTGAAACCCTAAAACCTGTAGCTATATAAAGGGGTCTTATTCCATAAGAAAGCTATGGTTTTTACTATACGATTTTTTAAGTGAAATTCGCCCACACGAACTGCTAATTCTGGGCATTATTCGGGTCACATATATCACAACCTCAAATTCCCTCCGTAGTATATCGTGACGACACCTAGTATCTAAGATTAGGTAAGTCTAACAACTTGCGAAAACATTAAATAAAAACTTAAAATTTCAAAACTCCAACAATTTCATAAATAAATCTGTAAACTCAATACGTACACCTTCCAAAACCTGGTGAAATATAAGTCATGAGCTCTAAATACAGTGCTGAACAATCATATACATCACTGTCTATAAAAGTGAAATAAAATAAGGAAGAACATGATTAGAAGGGGACTCTGAGGCCTGCGAACGCGGGTAGGTATACCTTGAAGTCTCCAAAGCAAGCTCAGCGCACTAGTACCGGGACTGATAAGATGCACCTGGATCTGCACAAAACATGTGCAGAAATGTAGTATGAATACACCACAACGGTACCCAATAAGTGCCAAGCTTAACCTCGGTAGAGTAGTAACGAGGTCGGGTCAAAGCCCTACTAGAGATAATAAGAAACAAGACGACAAATATAACGAGATAATGATAATGACAAAGAAATTGAAACAAATAAGAAATTTAAGGAAAGTTAACAACACATAATCAAGACAGTTAATACAACATGGAAAGAAACAAGGATTTATACGTTAAGGAAACAAACAACGAAAGCAAATACAACAAATAAAGAAAAGATCAATAAGGGCCATTACCGAGGTACCACCTCGTAGTCCCAAATCATAAAACTAACTCATAGTATTTCTTTATATCACTGCGAGAGCCTTTATATTTAGTTTTAAAAATTATTTTTCCGAAATAGCACCCCGCATTTTAGCCCATCTTATCACACCGCATGACTTCTAGTAGTTCTCCTACTAGCCACGCATATCAAGCCCACATTATCTCACCGCATGTGTTTTAACACCCATACCTTATACCATCTTATCTCACCGCATGCATTTCAACAGTAACAACCTCGTGCAACTAGTAAAAACAGCACGATAGAAACCTCGTGCAAACAATCCTCTCAACAATAACACAAATGACAAAACATAACAACACAATAACATGATGTTTTACAACTTACACTTTGCCTCAATAAAAACCACGGCCTTTACAACTCAACACCAAACTTAACAGCAAGATATTTCAAGAATAGCAAATTTCAAGTAAAGATCCCACAGTTAAATAATGAATACGGAATTAAGAAAGCAAGTAATTCAACTAAACATGTAGTACAAGTTGCAAATAAGAGATAAGACAGGCAGACATGTGAAATTAGACTAAACATGGTGACTATAACATGCTAAAGTAACTCAATTAAAGCATGAAAAAGAGACTACATAGCTAAAACCGAAATCTCAATATTTAGTCCGTATACGTACTCGTCACCTTGCGTACACGGCCTCCACATATCACAGTTGTCACAACAATACCAAATCCTAATGGGAATTTTTCCCACATAAGGTTACACAAGTCACTTACCTCAAACCACGCTAAATCAATTAACTAGAAGGTCTTTCCCTCAATTTTCCAACTTCAAACGGCTCGAATCTAACCAAAATAAATTTCATAGTATAAATATAACTATAGAAAACTAATTTAAATAATAAAATTACGATCTTAGCAAATAATTAAAAAATTACCCCAAAAGTCAACCCGGGCTCGCGTCTTGGAATCTGACCAATATTATAAAATCCGAACTCCCATTCGATATAGAGTCCAACCATACAAGAATTATTCAAATCCGACCTTATTTTGCCTTTCTAAACCCAAAAACTTAGTCTAAGAACTTCTACACTTTTTTCCCATTTTTTCGAACTCAAATCCTTAATTATATGCTAAAAATAACGATAGATTAGTATATTTAACCAAAATCAAGTCAAGAACTCTTATCCGAAAATCCATCAAAATTTCACCTCAAACCGAGCTCCGAAAATCCCAAAATAAAATATGAACCAAACCCTCAAATTCTTCCTTTTCCTGCCCAGTGAATCCCATCTGCGGTCACTTAGTCGCATCAACAATGCCGCACCTGCGAAAAAACCATCGCAGGTGCGGTCCCAGCCTAAGTCCCAGAGTTCTGCTTCTGCGGAGAAAAGCTCGCATCTGCGAACCCGCTTCTGCGGAAAAACGGCCGCATCTGCGGTCACGCCCAAGGCTGCTTCCCCAAATTCTGCTTTTGCGAAGGCAGCCTCCACATCCGCGAGTCCGCTTCTGAGGACAAATGATCGCACCTGCGATCCCAGATGGGCTAGGAAAAATCCGCTTCTGCGACCAGTGGCATGCATTTGCGAGTCCGCACCTACAGCCAATCCCTCCGCAAGTGCGAAGACACCAGAACCAACCCAACTTCAGCAGATTTACACAAGTCCAATCTTGTTCCGGATTCGATCCGAATCACACCCGGGACCCCGTCCAAGTATACCAACAAGCTCCAAAAGACATAACCGACCTACTCGAGGCTACAAATCACATCAAACAACCTAAATTCAACGAATCGCAACCCAAATTCAAGCCTAAGCAACTATGAACTTTCGAATTCCGAAACATACGTTGATTCATACCAAAATAACTCTGATTGACACCAAATTTTGTACACAAGTCATAATTGACATTAAGGACATATTTCAACATTCAAAATCGGGATCCGACCCCGATATCAATAAAGTCAACTCCCGGTCAAACTTCCCAAATTCCTCTAATTTCCAACTTCCGCCAAACTACGCCGAAATGACCTACAGACCTTGAAATCAACATCCAGACACGCTCCTAAGACCAAAATTACCATATGGAGATATTGGAACCATCAAAACTCTATTCTGGAGTCGTCTTCATACAGGTCAAACTACGGTCAACTCCTACGACTTAACCTTCCAACATAAGGACTATGTGTCCTATTTCACTTTGAAACTCACCCGAAACCAAAACCAAATACCCCGGTGAGTCACGTAATTACAATATAACACAGATGAGGCAATATATAGGAGATCCGGTCTAGTACACTCAAAAGGACTGGCCGGGTCGTTACAACACAAGAGAAGACTGTGGAGCTGAAGGATAATCTCGTGGACGGTTTTCGCTCATACTTGAAGGCTCTTTTTACGATCCCGGTCACACTTTAAGAGATAAGTATCTATTATATGTTTGATTAAAATATGTGATTATGTGCTGTCTAATTTGCTTCCACTGTTTATACTTGTTTTTCATCACTGATCGTGACTTAGAGTCTTACAGTTGAAAAGATGATAGAAGGTTTAGCCATTGCTCCATTCTTGTAATCTCCACAGGCTAGTCTCTTTGATACTGGAGGTATAAGAGAGATCACAAGCTCATCAGTTATCATAAGGTGTCATTCTGTGAATGGATTATTCCACATCAATGTATTCATTGTAGGTGCCACGAAAGGAGTTTATTGTAGTCCTACGCACGTTCGATATAGGTTATGTGATGACACGATAGGTCATTTATATTTTTACCCTTTATTTCTATGTTTCAAGACCTCTAATAGCTCCGTTTGGCCTTTCTCGATTTATGTACGCAGTCCGTGTCCTTTTTCCGAAAGAGTTTTATGAGAAAATTAATGAAAATGTGAAATCATGTCTCAAACTCATTTGAGTTGACTACAGTTAATGTTTTATGTAAACGGACTCGGATCCGTATTTTGATGGTCCCGATGGGTTCGTATCGTGATTTAGGACTTGGGCGTATGCCCGAAATCAAATTCGGAAGTCCCTAGCTTGAATTAATGCAATTTTTTGAAAACTAGCAATTTAAAGGTTTAAAAGCTTCATAAGTTTGACCATAGGTTGACTTTGTTGCTACCGGGTTTGGATTTTGGTTTCGGAACTTGGTATAAGTTCATTACAGTATTTATGACTTGTCTGCATAATTTGGTGCAAAACGAAATTAACTTGACATGATTCGGGCGTCCGGTTGAAAAATTGAAAGTTATTAAGTTTTTTTGAAAATTTCCCTTGTTTTGGTGTCTGATTCGTAGTTCTAGGTTTATTTTTGGTGTTTTGATCATGCAAAAAGTTTGTATGATGTTCTTACACTTGTATGCATGTTTGGTTTGGAGCCCCGAGGGCTCGGTTGAGTTTCAGATAGGCTATAGACCATTTGAACTTAGGAATATTTCTGGTTTTTGAAGTCTGCTGTCATCTGGTGTATTCTTCTTCGTGATCGCGAAGAGTAATCTGGGTTGGGGAGGCTTTTCTCCATCGCGAACAAGATGGCTGGTACACAAACACGAAGCTTTGAGGAGGGGGGGGGTTGCCCTTCGCGAACGCTGACAGCCTTACGCGAACGCATAGTGTTGAGGGACCTGGGAAGGGGGATCTGTGGTTTGCTCTACGTGAACGCGAGCCCTGGCTCGCGAAAGCGAAGGCCTGTGGGGAGAAGCCTTCACGAACGCGTGAGGAAATTTATGAAAGCGTAGGCCATTTGGGCCGCTATGCATCGCGAACGCGGCATGCCCTTCGCGAACGCGAAGAAGGCCTAACGCCCAGTCACTTAAATATTCCAAACACGGGATTTCACCCATTTTTAATCATCTTTTCATTAGAGCTCGGCCTAGAGGCGATTGGAGGAGAAATTTCATCATCCTTTCATAGGTTAGTGTACTTTAACTGATTTTCTTCCATTTCCATCATACCCACTAATTTCTAGCCTTAATCTATGTTCTTCCATGGTAGAAAATTAGGGATTTGGGAAGAATTGTTTTTTTTTTAAATTTGGGATTTAGACCTCAAATTGAGGTGGGATTTCAAAACTAATTACATAACCGGGCTCGGGGTGAATGGGTAAATGGGTTTTGGTCCGAATCACGGGTTTTGACCAAGTGGGCTTGGGGTTGACTTTTTGGGAAAACTGTAAATATCTTAACTTTATGTGTTGTAATTCATTTCCCTAGTATTATTTGATGTTATTGAGTCGATTTTGGTTAGATTTGATTGGTTTGGAGGCAGATGTTAGAGGAAAGGCCCCGGTAGAGCTTTGATTTGCTTGCGGAGTGAGGTAAATGTTGGGTCTAACTTTGATTTGAGGGAATAAAGAACCCTTGAGCTATGAGATATGTGCTATGTGATTACATGTATAGCGGTATGTATACGAGGTGACGAGTGTATATAAGCCGTAAAAATACTTCTTTCCATGTTTTTCCGTATTACATTAATTATTTTATTCCATGTCTTAACTGTTACATTCTTTAATTGCTTCCTATACCTTAAATTGCTACTTGCCATTTATTATTCTCATATTAATATGTTGTATTATCCTCTGCTTCCATGATTTAATTGCTAATTGCCTTAATTGCCTTACTTGTACACTTTAACTGTCATATATTCGGCTTGTCTTGTTGCTTAGTATAAATGGTAGCACTTCTTGATTTGGTATGAGATTTCCTTTATGGCCTTGCTTTCATATTCCTTATACATAAAGCTTCTTGTGAATTGAGTTGCGAAATTTATTACATTTATTGATTTTAGTTTATGGATCGGGTTGCACACCACAAAAGATGGAATACGAGAGGATTGATATTGATATGGTGGGATCCGATTGCGCGCCGCATCAGATTTTACTTGTTATTATTGATGTTCATATAAGGGAGGATCATGTTTGTACAGTGGGGTTAGGTTGCGCGCCAAAATGGTTTGTATGTTTTGTATTCCTTGTTGTATTGTGTTGACTTCAGTGTTTTCGTACGAGATTCTGAGGATTGGTATTTTTGATATTACTGGTTTTCGAGGATTGAGTTTATTTTCATGAGCTAACTGCCTTATTTTCCGTATTTCCTTTCCTGTCATCATTATTAAACTACGTATAAGTTATTGTAAGTGACCCGCTTTAGCATCGTCACTACTTCGTCGAGGTTAGGCTCGATACTTATAGAGTACATGGGGTCGGTTGTACTCATACTACACTCTGCACTTCTTGTGCAGACTTTGGAGTCGGCTCCATCGGTGGTCAGTAGATTGCTCGGATCAGACATCAGACGGAGACTTGAGGTATAGTTGATCGGCGTTCATAGCCCCGAAGTCCCCTTCTACTTTATCCTAGCTGTTTATTTCTTTCCAGACAGTTTTACTTTCATTCATACCATTATCTGTATTATTCTAGTCGCTTGTGCGCTTGTGACACCAGATCCGGGGTTGCATATATATATATATTGCGGGTTTTAAGACTTTTCACACTTTATTTAGATTATTTAAGTTTAATTTGTATCAGTTAAATTGTGTTGTTAAAAATGGCTAAGAATTATTCTAACGTTGATTTGACTAGTAAGTGAAATGTTAGGCGTCATCACGGTCACGAGGGTGGGGATTCCGGGTCGTGATAAGTTGGTATCAGAGAACTAGGTTGCCTAGGTCTCACGAGTCATGAGCAAGCTTAGTATATTCTGGAGGATCGGTACGGAGACGTCTGTACTTATCTTCCAGAGGCTATGGAGTTTAGGAAAAATATCACTTCTTTCTTACTCTATCGTGCGATTTTTATTCTATCATTGATGTTTGAACCCTTCTATTCTAGTTCTCTCACAGATGGTGAGAACATGCACTGAATCTATCATCAGACATGAGCCAGAGCCCTCCTGTGGCAGCTACGACCAGGGGCAGAGGTCGAGGCCGAGGTTGCGCCAGAGGCCGAGGCAAAGGTAGAGCTCAGCCTAGAGCTCAAGCAGCAGCACCCACAGTACAACCTCAGGTGGACTTGGAGGAGGAGGTTCCTGCTCAGACTGTACCCGTCGGACCAACTCAGATTCCGGAGGGGTTCATAGCCACTCCAATGCTTCAGGATGCTCTAGTCCGTCTGGTGGGCCTTATGGAGAGTGTGGCCCAAACCGGTACATTCCCTGTGGCACCAGCCATCTCTCGGGTGGGGGAGGAGCACAACTTCCCACTACTCACACCCCGGAGCAGGTGGCTCCCCAGTATTAGCCTCCAGCAGCCCCATCAGTTGGGGTAGTTCAGCCGGTTGTTGCGGCACAGGATGGTCATAGGCCCACTTTGTCTTCTGAGGCTATCTTGAGGATGGATAAGTTCACAAAGCTCTTTCTTGTTCATTTCAGTGGTGCATCTTCTGAGGACCAACCGGATTTTTTTGACAGTTTCCACGAGGTGTTAAGCAACATGGGTATAGTTGAGACTAATGGGGTCGATTTTGTAGCATTTCAGATGACCGGTTCCACTAGGAGACGGTGGAGAGATTACGTGTTGACTAGACTATCTGGGTCGCCTGCACTTACCTAGGATCAATTCTCACAGCTATTTCTCGAGAAGTTCATTCCTGCCACCCTGAGAAAGGAGTACCGCAAGCAGTTTAAACGTCTTCAGCAGGGTAGTATGACTATCACCCAGTATAAGACTCGATTTGCCGGCCTAATTTGCCATGCCACTATCTTGCTTCCTACTGAGAAGGAGAGAGGGATGAGATTTATTTATGGACACACTTATACTATCAGGCTTCAGATGGCCAAGGAGACAGGGAGTGATATTTCCTTCTAGACGATCGTAGATATTGCTAGACGGATCGAGTTGGTTCGTGCTCAAGATAGGGGGTCAGTGTCAGATAAGAGGCCTCATCATTCCGGTAGCTTCAGTGGTGCCTCATCTGGAGGCAAGAGTGCTTTTGGTAGAGGCCATCCTCCTAGGCCATTTCATTCAGCGCTTCAGGAATCTCACAGTACTTCAGGGAGCCGTGGTCCCTATGTGCCTCATTCTGGATAGGTATCCTATAGTGCACCTCCGATTCAGAGCTATCACCGTGGTTATTCAGCCCATTCGGGTCAGCTTCAACTTCAGCAGCCATAACAGCATGATGGGTTTTTTGAGTGTGGTTGTATTGGTCATATCAGGAGATTCTGTCTGAGATTATTGGGCGGCATGCCACAACAGTGTTTCCGTTCCATGTTCCAGCACCGGTTGCTCCACCGCCAGCTCAGCCAACTAGAGGCAAGGTTTAGGCAGCCAAAGGTGGAGGTTAGGCCGTTAGAGGTGGAGGCCAACCAGCTAGAGGCCGTCCCAGAGATGTAGTTCATAGTGGTGGGGCCCAACCCCGATGTTATGCTTTCCTAGCTAGGCATGAGGCCGAGTCATCTGACGCCGTTATCACAGGTATTATTCTAGTTTTCCATAGAGATGCTTCAGTTCTATTTGATCCGGGATCTACTTATTCCTACGTGTCATCCTATTGTGCTTCATATCTGATTATGCCTCATGATTCTTTGAGTGCTCTTGTGTATGTGTCTATGCATGTGGGAGATTCTATTATTGTAGATCGCATCAATCGCTCGTGTGTGATTACTATTGGGAGTCTTGAGACTAGCATAAATCTTCTACTTTTTGCTATGGTAGATGTTGATGTTATCTTGGGTATGGATTGGCTGTCACCATATCATGCTATATTGGACTGCCATGCCAAGATGGTGACCTTAGCCATGTCGGGGTTGCCTCGTTTAGAGTGGAGAGGGACTCCTGGCCACTCTAACAGCAGAGTTATTTATTATGTGAAGGCTCAATGTATGGTCAAGAAGGGATATCTAGCTTATTTGGCCTATGTCCATGATTCTAGTGCGGAGGTTCCTTCCATAGATTCAGTACCAGTTGTTCGTGAGTTTCCAGAGGTGTTTCCTGCAGATCTGTTGGGGATGCCACCCGATAGGGATATTGTCTTCTATATCGATTTGGCTATGGGAACTCAGCCCATTTCTATTCCATCATACCATATGGCCCCGCCGGAGTTGAAGGAATTGAAGGAGCAATGCAAGATTTGCTAGATAAGGGCTTCATTATACCTAGTGTCTCATCTTGGGGTGCGCCCATGTTGTTCGTGAAGAAGAAAGATGGGTCGATAAGGATGTGTATAAACTATCAGCAGTTGAACAAAGTCACTATCAAGAACAAGTATCTGTTGTCGAGGATTGATGACTTATTTGATCAGCTTCAAGGTGCCAAAATATTTTCGAAGATTTATTTGAGGTCTGGCTACCATCAGTTGAAGATTACGGCATCTTTTGGACTCAGTATAGGCATTATGAGTTCCTAGTGATGTCATTTGGGTTGACAAATACCCCAGCAGTATTAATGGATTTGATGAATCAGGTGTTCAATCCCTACTTAGATTCCTTTGTGATTGTATTCATTGATGATATCTTGATCTATACCCGCATTCGAGAGGAGCATGAGCAGCATCTTCAGATTGTTCTTCAGACTCTGAGAAATAGCCAGTTATATGCCAAGTTTTCAAAGTGTGAGTTGTGGTTAGACTTAATCACCTTTTTGGGGCATGTTGTATCGGCAGAGGGCATAAAGGTGGATCCTAACAATATTGAGGCAATTCAGAACTGGCATAGGCCTACTTCGGCTACAGAGATCCGGAGTTTCCTGGGTTTGGTGGGATTATCGCCGGTTCGTGGAGGGATTTTCATCCATAGCAGCCCCATTGACTAGATTGAACTAGAAGGGTTCCCCATTCAGATGGTCAGATGAGTGTAAGTTGAGCTTTCGAAAGCTCAAGACTGCTTTGACTATGGCGCTAGTGTTGGTGTTGCCTACAGGTTCAGGATCCTGCACGGTGTATTATGATGCATATCGTATTGGGCTCGGTGTAGTATTGATGCAGGATGGCAGGGTGATTGCATACGCGTCGCGGCAGTTGAAGGTTCAAGAGAAGAATTACCATGTTCATGACTTAGAGTTGGCAGCCATTGTTCATGCGCTGAAGTTTTGGAGAAATTTCCTTTAGGGCGTGTCATACGAGGTTTTAACGGATCATCAGAGTCTACAGTATTTGTTCAAGCAAAAGGATCTCAACATGAGGAAGAGGAGGTGGTTGGAGCTGCTGAAAGACTATGATATCACCATTTTGTATCATCCCGGGAAGGCCAATGTGGTGGCCGATGCCTTGAGTAGAAAGGTAGTGAGTATGGGTAGCCTTGCATATATTCCAGTTGGTGAGAGGCCGCTTGCTGCAGATGTTCAGACTTTGGCCAATTAGTTCGTGAGGTTAGATGTTTCAGAGCCCAGTCGTGTTCTAGCTTTCACAGTCGCTCAATCTTCTTTGTATGAGCGCATCAGAGAGTGTCAGTATGATGATCCCCATTTGCTTGTCCTCAATGACACGGTGCGGCACGGTGGTGCCAAGCAGGTTACTGTTGGAGATATGGGGTTTTGAGGATGCAGGGTCATGTTTGTGTGCCTAATGTGGATGGGCTTTGTGATCTAGTCCTTGAAAGGATTGGAGACAATGCTTACAAGCTGGACCTTCCTGGTGAGTTTCAAGTAAGTGCTACATTCGATATTGCTGACTTGTCTTTATTTGAAGTAGGATCGAATTCGGGGACAAATTCTTTTCAAGGTGAGGGGAATGATAGCATCAAGGACAAGGATAGTGTTTTGGAAGCTCCAAGAAGTCCATTTACAAGATCTCAAGCTAAAGAATTGCAGACTAAGGTTGCTAGACTTCAATGGCAAATAAAGAAGCTTTTAATTGTAGATGAAGAGCTCAAGCCCAAAGAAGATGAATTGTCCGAGTTTTACAATTATTTGGTGACCCAAATTGAAGTCCAAGAGGAGGAAGATTGGGTCCCAAAATCAGCCCTTAAAGTCCACCAAAAGGGCACCCTGAAGAGCTTAAAATGAGCTTAAAAGAGGTCCAAAAGGGGGTGCTTCAAAAAGAGCCCAATTGGAGTCCAAATCAATGACCCAAACTAGTAGTTCTAAGGCCCAAATATGCCTTAAAGGGATTTGGCCGCCCACCCTCTTATTTTTATTAGTTTTTATTAGGTTTTCTAGTATTTAGCTTAGCCTCCAAGTTAGAGTTTGCCTTGGCAGCCACCCTACCTAGTTTTAAGGACTTTTTACTCCTATAAATAGGAGTTCTTTTCATTTATTGTGGTACTTCATTATTGATTAATAATATTATACTTTCAGAGTTTTTTTGAACCTTTGTTACTTATGCTTTGAGATTTATCTTTCAACCTTTACTAGTTCATAGTTCAAGGTAGTAAGATAACTTCTTTATTGTGATATCATTGATTTATTTGTGGTATTCTTAGAAGGCGATTAATACTAGTTATTAATTGTTATCTCAAGTTACTCGTAAAGCGGTCAAGATCCTAATCTATTGTTTTGATTTGTTCTTAAGTAAAGGCGTTTGATTTCTTCATTAAATCAAAACGTTGTTGCTTGGATCTTGTCATGGCTATAGAACTTGCGTTCTTAGAATTTGTTTCCTGAATTTTCCTATATCCTTTATTTTCTGAACTTTAATTCTAGTCGTTCAATTCCTTATTGTTATTGCTTCCGCATTTACTTCTCAAATTGTTACTCTAGTTTGGATTCCCGACCTTGTTGTTATCATCACGAGTTCCTAATTCCCTCAAATCAAGGTTAGACAAACACTTACCTCGCTTCGCAAGCAAATCAAAGCTCTACCGAGGCCCTACCTCTAAGATCCGCCTCCAAACCAATCGTATCTAACCAAAATCGACTCAATAACATGAAATAATGCCAGGGAAATCAATTGCAATACATAAAGTTAAGATCTTTATATTTTTCCTACAAAGTCAATAAAAGTCAACCCCGGGCTCGCTTGGTCAAAACCCAAGATTCAAACTAAAACTCATTTACCCATTCACCTCCGAGCATGTTTATGTAATTAGTTTCGAAATCCGACCTCAATTTGAGGTCTAAATCCTAAATTTAGAAAAAAAACTCCAATTCTTCCCAAATCCCTAATTTTCTACCATGGAAGAACATAGATTAAGGCTAGAAATCAGCGGGTGATGATGGAAATGGAAGAAAACAAGTTAAAGTACACTAACCTATGGAAGGATGATGAAAATTTTCCTTCAAATCGCCTCAAAGCCGAGTTCTAATGAAAACATGGTGAAAATGGGTGAAATCCCGTGTTGGAATATTTAAGTGACTGGGCGTCAGGCCTTCTTCGCGTTCGCGAAGGGCCTACCGCGTTCGCGAAGGGCCTACCGCGTTCGCGATGCACAGCCGCGCAAATGGCCTACGCGTTCGCGTATTTCCTCATGCGTTTGGGAAGGCTTCTCCCCCAGGCCTTCGCGTTCGCGAGCCAGGGCTCGCGTTTGCGTAGAGAAAACCATAGATCCCCCTTCCCGGGTCCCTCAACACTACGCGTTCGCGTAAGGCTATAAGCGTTCGCGTAAGGCTGTCCACGTTCGTGAAGGGAAATCCCCCCCCCCCCCAAAACTTCGTATTCGCGTACCGGCCATTGCGTTCGCGATGAAGAAAAGCCTCCCCAGCCCAAATTACTCTTCGCGATCGCGGGAGTATCTTCATGATCGCGAAGAAGAATACACCAGATGACAAGATACTTCAAAAACCAGAAATTTTCCTAAGTTCAAATGGTCTGTAGCCTATCCGTAACTCACTCGAGCCCTCGGGACTCCAAACCAAACATGCACACAAGTGTAAAAACATCATACAAACTCGCTCACGTGATCAAAATACTAAAATAAAACCTAGAACAACGAATCAGACACCAAAATAAAGGAAATTTTCAAAGAAACTTAAGTACTTTCAAATTTTCAACAGGACGTCCGAATCACATCAAATCAACTCCGTTTTGCACCAAATTTTGCACACAAGTCATAAATACTGTAATGAACTTATACCAAGTTCCGGAACCAAAATTTGATTTCGATAGTAATGAAGTCAACGTACTATCATACTTATGAATCTTTTAAAACTTTAAATTGCTAGTTTTCAACAAACTGCATTAATTCAAGTTAGGGACTTCCGAATTCGATTCCGGGCATACGTCCAAGTCTCAAATTATGATACGGACCCACCGTGACTGTCAAAATACTAATCCGGGTCCATTTATACAAAACGTTGACCATAGTCAACTCAAATGAGTTTTAAGGCACGATTTCACATTTTTATCAATTTTCTCATAAAAACCTTCCGGAAAAAGGACACGGACTGCGCATATAAATCGAGGAAGGCTAAACGGAGCTATTCGAGGTCTCAGAACACTGAAATGAAGGGTAAAACTATAAATGACCTCTCAGATCATTACATTCTTCACCTCTAAAATAAACGTTCGTCCTCGAATGGACATAGAAGGGTATCTGGACTGGTGAAAAAGTGTGGATATCTACTCCGCATGTCCGAACCGGACTCCACGTGGCTTCCTCGATCGGCTGACCTCTCCACTGCACTCAAATTGAAGGATAACTCTTAGACCTCAACTACCGGACCTGTCGGGCTAGAATAGCCACCAGCTTCTCCTTATAAGTCAATTCCTTATCCAATTGGACTTAGCTGAAATCTAACACATGGGACGGATCACTGTGATACTTGGTCACTTCCAAAGCACACCTCAATAGAGATATGAAACGGTCATATGCAATAATAAATACCCAGCTAGGAGTCGGGGTCGAATCCATTGGTTTAAGGGTATATATTTCAATTGAGCAATTGGATTATCTAGATTGCACTCCCACAACAAGGATTTGTTTTCTATTTTTACTGTTAATCTACTGATTGCAAGATAAAGAAAATAGACTAGAGATAATTGTTTTAGGGTTTTTCCAAATGGGTAAAAGGCCTAGGGATGTGACCATGACCATGACCTAGGTGTTTACCTAATGGGATAAGGACTTTAATGCTTGTTTTGTTGATTGGGGTGTATTATAGCTCTCAGCTATAAATTACCCACTCAATACCTCTCGGTCAGAGATGGTTTTGCGCAATTTGGATTTCTCAAGACCAAATGGGTATCACCTAAAACAGTTGATAAGAGCTCAAGTCGGGTTATTACTATCTCTAGGTTGAACCCTTTAATTGGGTTAATCAATCTCTCAATTGACCCACTTCCTTGTTAGCTAATTTATCCTAGACTAGGTCCCTCTTTCTCAAGTAGAGACTAAGTCAAATAGGCATGAATAAATATTTGCGACCATTAATTCTACAATTAAAGTATGAACTAAGCTAAATAATCAACACTCAATCAATAAACAAGCACTAAATTAGATACCCATAAGGTTTACACACAACCCTAGTAAATATCTAGCTACTCATAATGGAATTTGAAGAAAATAAGGAAGAAAAACTAATTAAACTCATAATGGAAGCTTAAAATGATTAAATCTAATGTAAATACACCAAAGCAATGTAAAACTTCCTAAAGTAGTAAAGAAAAACGGCTACAACAACTTCAGATGTTCAAACTTGACCTAATATTTTGAAACGTGTCTATTTATAACACCAGATGAACTGCTGATAAACTAGGTGGCAATGCGAGCTTGTAGGCCACCTCACTCACTCTCTCAAGAATCTCAAACGGTCTGATATACCTAGGGCTTAACTTGACCTTCTTTCTGAACCTCATCACACCCTTCATGGGTGAAACCCAGAGCAATACCCTCTCTCCAATAATGAATGCAACATCACAAACTATACGGTCGGCATAACTCTTTTGCCTAGACTGAGCAGTGCGAAGTCAATCCTGAATAATCTTGACTTATCCAAGGCATCTTGTACCAAATCTGTACCCAACAACCGAACCTCCCCCGACTTGAACCATCCAACTAGCGAACGGCATCGCATCCCGTATAATGCCTCATAGGGAGCCATTTGAATTCTCAACTGGTAGCTGATGTTGTAGGCAAAATCCACAAGCGGCAAGAACTGATCCCAAGTACCCCCAAAATCCATAACGTAAGCGCGAAGCATATCCTCCAATATTTGAATAGTGCGCTCGGACTGCCCGTCCGTATGGGGATGAAATGATATACTAAACTCTACCTGCGTACCTAACTCACACTGTACGGCCCTCCAAAAGTGCGAGGTGAACTGCGTACCTCGATCAAAAATGGTAGACACGGGCACACCGTAAAGACGGACGATCTCGTAGATATAGATCTCAGTTAACCGCTCTGAAGAATAGGTAACTGCCATTGGAATGAAATATGCCGACTTGGTCAACTTTTCCACAATGACCCATACCGCGTCGAACTTCTTCTGAGTCCATGGGAGTTCAACAACAAAATCCATAGTGATACGCTCCCACTTCCACTCATGAATCTCTAGCATCTGAAGCAAACAACAAGGCCTCTGATGCTCGTACTTTACATGCTGACAATTTAGACACTGAGCTACATATGCAACTATATCCTTCTTCATCCTCCTCCACCAATAATGCTACCGCAAGTCCTGATACATCTTGGCGGCACCCGGATGAGTAGAATACCGAGAACTGTGGGCCATCTCCTCTAGGATGCAACTTTGACTTCCTTTTGGAAGGAAATCTCTTCTTTCTAAAGTGAAACCAAACTAAATCTCCAGATTTAAAAATAATTTGTTTTCGACCCTTATTCTTTCTCAAGACAGTTTGCTCATTTTCTTCTCAATTGCAAGCCTTGTTTACTCATGAATTGTTTTTATCATTTAAGCCTTTGTCCTACCATCAAGATTAGCAATATCATTAGTAGGTAATGGTAATAAATCAAGGGGAGTAAGGGGAGTAAAACCATAAACAACCTCAAAGGGAGACATACCTGTAGAAGAATGAATTGTTCTATTGTAAGCAAATTCAATCATAGGTAAGTGATCTTCCCAAGAAGTTAATTTACCTTTCAAAATAGCCCTCAACATGTTTCCTAAGATTCTATTAACTACTTCAGTTTGTCCGTCAGTTTGTGGGTGACAAGAAGTAGAAAACAACAATTTAATGCCTAACTTCCCCCAAAATACACGCCAAAAGTGGCTAAAAAACATAGCATCCCTATCACTAATAATAGTTCTAGGTATACCATGCAATTTAATAACTTCTTTTATAAATATATCAGCAACATGTGAAGCATCATTAGTCTTTAAACAAGGAATAAAACGAGTCATTTTGGAGAACCTATCTACCACAAATATAATATCCTTACCATACATTGTTCTAGGCAAACCTAACACAAAATCCATAGAAATATCAATCCAAGGTGAAGTAGGAACAGGTAATCGCATGTAAAGACCATGTGGTAACACTTTAGATTTAGCTTGTTTACATTCCAAACATTGTGCACACACTCTTTCAACATCTTTTCTCATGCCCGGCCAAAAGAAATTTTCAGCAAGTATGTCTAGTGTCTTTGGGACTTCAAATTGACCCATAAACCCTCTACAATATGATTCCCTTATAAATACTTCACGTAAAGAGCAATTAGGGATACATAACTTATTTTCCTTAAAAAGAAACCCATCTTGAAGATTAAATCTCTCAAAAGAAACCCAACTTACAATCAGCAAAAATCTTGCCAAAATCAACATCATTAGCATAAAGTCCCTTAATTTGATCAAAACCCATCAATTTAGAAGTCAAAGTATAAACTAAGACATACCTTCTTGAAAGTGCATCAGCAACAACATTCTCTTTCCCTTGTTTGTAAGAAATTACATAAGGAAATGTTTCAATGAATTCAACCCACTTAGCATGCCTCATACTAAGCTTACCTTGACTCTTCATGTATTTCAAGGATTCATGGTCAGTTTTAATGACAAACTCTCTTGGCCACCAGTAATGTTGCCATGTGGCTAAAGCCCTTACCAAAAGATATAGCTCTTTGTCATAACTGGAATAGTTCAATGTGGCTCCACTCAGCTTCTCACTAAAGTAGGCAATAGGTCTAGAATCTTGCATCAAAACAACACCTATTCCTTTGCCAGAAGCATCACATTCAATTTCACAAGATTTAGAAAAATCAAGCAATTATAACAAAGGAGCAGAACATAACTTTTATTTCAACAAGTTAAAAGCATCAACTTGTTCTTTTCCCCATGTAAAAATCTTATCCTTTTTAATAACTTCAGTTAAAGGAGAAGCAATGGTGCTAAAGTCTCTCACAAACCTCCTATAAAAACTAGCTAGTCCATAAAATCTCCTAACTTCAGTTACACTCTTAGGTTTAGGCCATTCCTTTATTGCTTTGATTTTCTCTTCATCAACCTCAACTCCTTTAGAACTAACTACAAAACCCAAGAAAATCACACGCTCATGCTCTCTCTCACAAAGCCTTTCTCAAGTAACTCCTCAACATGCCTTTGAAGCTCATTTGTCTCTTTTGGATTACTCCTATAAGCATGCATATTTGGGATTTATGATCCAGGCACAAAATTAATTTGATGCTCAATGCCACATAAAGGTGGCAATCCATTAGGAATATCTTCAGGAAAGACATCTCCAAAATTCTGCAAAAGAGAAGAAATACTACTTGGCAAAGAAGAAGTTATTAATATAGAATTAATCAAAACTTCTTTGTAAGTAAGTAGTATTATGGGCAACCCCCTTTTTCCTGTATTTTAATACTCTTTGGCTTTTATATAGAAACTCTCTTTTTTCCTTTCTTTAGCCTTTTCCCTCTCACCAAGACTTTCTATTTTTTCACTCAAACCCTTTTTTATCTCTTCTCTCAAATTGCTGCCCTTTCTCTCGGACATATCTCTTTTTTTCTAACTCTTGGCCTCCTTTCTTTCCTTTTCTTTTCCCTCAAGCCTACTTTTTATCCCTCCCCTTGGTTTTTCCATTGTTTCCCTTAACCTCTTTTGATCTTCAAATACTTGAGAAGGAGATAAGGGTGCAAGAGTAAATTTCCTTCTATTAAGCTCAAGAGAATATCTATTCTTCCTTCCATCATGAAAAATATTCCTATCATACTGCCAAGGACGACTCAGTAAGATATGACAAACTTGAATATGGATTATGTCACAAAGAATATCATCCTCATGTCTACCAACATCGAATAAAATCATGCATTGTTTGTTTACCTTTAGTTTACCACTATCATTTAACCATTGGAGTCTATAGGGAGTACGGTGTTTCATGCATGCAAGTCCCAGTTTTTCCACAAAGTATGAACTCACCACATTAGCACAACTACCACTATCAATGATCATAGAACAAGTTTTCTCCTTTATCCCACACCTAGTATGGAATATATTCTCCCTTTGTTCTTCACTATTGCTTCCCAAATTGATAGTCATAATCCTCCTAACTACCCCAATCATGCAATCATTAAAAGGTAGTTCTACTTCATCTTCATCTTCACTCAAATTTGTCTCCTCTTCCTCACATTTTTTACTCTTGTAGTCTCCACTCATATTCTTCCTAGCCACCTCAATCATACCAATATGAGGCATTTCTATATCGTCTTCACCACTCACATCTCCCTCTTTTTATTCTTCTTCTTCTTCTTCTTCTTCTTCTTCTTCTTCTTCTTCTTCTTCTTCTTCCTCATTTTTTTCACTCTCATATCCCCCATCTTCTCAAAGAATGATGTTTCTTCTACTTAGACACTCATGCATCATATGTCCCCTTCCTTTACATTTATGATATTGTATAGAACTAGAAGGTGTAGAAGGTTTAGGGTTAAAGGTTTTACCTCCCTTTTTTTTTCAAATTTGCCTTTATCCTTGTCTTCTTGAGGTCTAGAAGAACTCTGCATCTTTTGATTCATCCATGGCTTCTTGGAGATGGTATTTGACCGTGACCGACCTTTCCATGAGCTAGTTTGCTTTCTTTTATTTTGCTATTCTACCTTTACAGACAAATCAATTAACTCATATAGTGTTACATATTGTTGTAAGTCTACTACATCAGTTATTTCCTTATTAAAACTTAAAACCCTAGCCATTGGAGCCTCTTCTTCCTCCATACAATTAGCTTAGATCATAGCTTAGTCCTCAGGTAGCACATAGTTGTTGTCTCATTAAAAACCTTGCCGGAAAAATGCAGTTGGGATAAAAACCGATCTAAGGGAAAAAAAGTGCAACGCGTACTTTAAAACCTGAGGTCTCGATGTTTTTGGTTGAACTCCTGCAATGAGTTAGTATCGAATATATATAGACGAAAGAAGGGAGAAAATCATACCTTAACAATAATATCATTTGAGGTATGACACATTCCAATTGCTTGGTAGTTGTTCGTTATTTATAATACCGAGTTTGTAAGATCCTTTACCGATGTTTTCGAGTACTTGATACGGTCCTTCCCAATTCGGACCCAGTTTTCCTTCGTTTGGATTTCGGGTGCTGAGGGTGACTTTCCTTAGCACTAAGTCCCCGAGTTTAAAATGGCGAAGCTTGGTTCTTCGATTATAGTATCTTTCGATCCGCTGTTCTGGGCGGCCAATCGGATGAGAGTGGCTCCTTGTTTATCATCTAATAATTCGAGGCTAGTATTCATAGCCTCGTGATTTGACTCTTCTATTGTATATCAAAATCTGGCACTGGGTTCTCCGACTTCGACTGGAATCAAGGCTTCGGAACCATATACTAAGGAGAATGGGGTTGCCCCCGTACTGGACTTTGATGTTGTTCGATACGCCCAAAGAACTTCGGGTAGGATTTCTCTCCATTTCCCCTTAGCGTCGTTCACCGTTTTCTTTAGATTTTGAATGATAGTTTTGTTCGTCGATTCGGCCTGTCCGTTCCCACTAGGGTGATACGGTGTTGACAATATCCTTTTTATCTTATGGTCATCGATGAATTTCGTCACTTTGCTACCGATAAATTATTTCCCATTGTCACACACTATTTCGGCGGGTATCCCAAATCGTCATACGATATGATCCCAAATGAAGTCTATAATCTCTTTCTCTCTAACTTTTTCGAACGCCTATGCTTCAACCCATTTAGAGAAATAGTGAGTCATAAATAAGATGAACTTAGCTTTACCCGGGGGCGATGGCAGAGGTTCGACATTATCCATTCCCCATTTCATGAATGGCTATAGGGATAGGACTGAGTGAAGTTGCTCTCCGGGATGATAGATCATCGGTGCAAACCTTTGACATTTGTCACATTTTTGAACAAACTCCTTTGCATCTTTGTCCATATCGATCCAATAATATCCTGCTCTGATTATTTTTCGTACTAATGAATCGGTACCGGAATGATTTCCACAAGTACCCTCGTGAATCTCACGTAGGACGTAATCGGTGTCCCCTGGTCCTAAGCATAGTGCCAGTGGTCCATCAAATGTCCTTCGGTATAATGTTCCATCTGCAGTCAATATGAACCGAGCAAATTTGGTTCGTAGGGCCCTCAAATATTTAGGGTCCGATGGCAGCTTTTCGTTCTCCAAGTATTCAATATACTTATTCCTCCAATCCCAGGTTAAGCTTGTAGAGTTTATCTCGGCGTGACCTTCCTCGATCACGGAGGAAGCTAATTGTATGTAGGAATTTGTCCCTAGTAAGCTTTTTCCACCAAATAGCAGCATAGTCAGAAAACTCAACAACAACAAGTTTAACCTTCTTACCTTCAGAGTAGTTGTGACAGTCAAATATGGCTTCAACCTTTTTCTCCCAATTAAGGTACAAGTCTGGATCCCTTGTTCGCTTGAAAGATGGCATCTTCATCTTTATACTACTTATATTGTCATCTTCTACTCTACCTCTTTGTCCCCTCATATCTCTTCTCACCCTATCAAAATCAATATCATTAAAATCATCTATAGGGTTTTCTTGATTTACAATGGGAGCAAGGGGTACATTTCTCCTAGCTTAGGGACTAACATTATTTCCCCTCCTAAGTTCAGCTATTGTATCATTTTGCTCAGCAACCGTGTCCCTCATTTCTTGGAATTGATACATAGCTTACAAAGTAAAATCATTTCTTGCTTTGATTTTGGATTCTTGGAGAACCCTTTGTTCATTATCACTACCTATACGCGACATCTTAAATAATATAATTAAATTGTATCACACAAATTGGCTTTTTCCTCAATTGTTCTCACACACTTGCCTTTTTTCCTCTCGAAATAACCTTTGAACAAAATACTTTGTAGAGTTATAGTTAAACCAAACTCGTATGAAGTTCTTAGTAGTAAAATATAGATTTTTGGAAAACGAATGAAAAAAGAACCAAATCCTAGAACTAGTAGACTCGATTGAAACAAGACACGAATAAAAAGAAAAAGATTATATATTTAGATCAAAATGAGTAAGAAAAATTAAATTTTGTTCTTATCTTTGAAATCTAGGACCCCTCTTCTTGTTTCCTTTGTTAATTTTTGGAAACAAATTAAATACAAAAGAAATTTCTTGGAGAGCAAGCAATTCGTTTTTTCAAACTGATTTTTGTTTTTTTTTTTTGCTTTTTTTTTTAACTTTGATTTTTCAAGTTACTATTCACGATGCTATAATAACGTTTTTTTTCTTTCTTTTTTTTGCTCTTAGTATTCAAGACAACCCAAGAATTATCAAGAACTAAATCTTGATAGAACCGCTCTGATACCACTTGATAACAACAAGGCCGGGAAGCCAAACTAGAGTAAGAATTTGAGAAGTAAATGCGGAAGCAATAACAATAAGGAATTGAACGACTAGAATTAAAGTGCAGAAAATAAAGGATATGGGAAAATTCAGGGAAATAATTCCAAGAACTTCCAAGAACGCAAGTTTTATAGCTCTGACAAGATCTAAGCAACACCGTTTTGATTTATTGAAGAAATCAAACGCCTTTACTTAAGAACAAATCAAAATAATAGATTAGGATCTTGACCGCTTTACGAGTAACTTGAGGCAATAATTAATAACTAATATTAATCGCCTGCTAAGAATACCACAAAAAAATCAATGATATCACAATAAAGAAGTTATCTTACTACCTTGAACTATGAACTAGTAAAGGTTGAAAGATAAATCTCAAAGCATAAGTAACAAAGGTTCAAAAGAACTCTCAAAGTATAATATTGTTAATCAATAATGAAGTACCACAATGAATGAAAAGAACTCTTATTTATAGGAGTAAAAAATCCTTAAAACTAGGTAGGGTGGCTGCCAAGGCAAACTCTAACTTGGAGGCTAAGCTAAATACTAGAAAACCTAACAAAAACTAATAAAAATAAGAGGGTGGACGGCCAAATCCCTTTGGGGCAGATGTGGGCCTTAAAACTGCTTGTTTGGGCCATTGGTTTGGACTCCAATTGTGCTCCTTTTGAAACATCCCCTTTTGGACTTCTTTTAAGCTCATTTTAAGCTCTTCTGGGTGCCCTTTTGATGGACTTCAAGGACTGATTTTGGGACCCAATCTTCCTCCTCTTGGACTTCAATTTGGGCCACTAAATAATTATAAAAAATGGACAATTCATCTCATTTAGGCTTGAGCTCTTCCTCTATTATTAAAAGCTTCTTTATTTGCCATTAAAGTCCAGCAACCTTAGTCTGCAATTCTTTAGCTTGAGATCTTGTAAATGGCCTTCTTGGAGCTTCCAAAACTCTATGTTTGTCCTTGATTCTATCACTTGAGCTATGTGCTATGTGAATTACATGTGTAGCAGTGTATATGCGAGGTGACGAGTGTATATACGCCGTTAAAATACTTGTTTCCATGCTTTTCCGTATTTCATTAATTATTTTATTCCATGTCTTAACTGTTACATGCTTTAATTGCTGCCTATGCCTTAAATTGCTACTTGTCATTTATTATTCTTGTATTAAAATGTTAGATTATCTCCTTCTTCCATGATTTAATTGCTACTTACCTTAATTGCCTTACTTGTACACTTTAATTGCCATATATTCGGCTTGTCTTGTTGCTTAGTATAAATGGTAGCACTTCTTGATTTGGTACGAGATTTATTTTATGGATTTGCTTTCATATTCCCTATTCGTATAGCTTCTTGTGAATTAAGTTGCAAAATTTATTACATTTATTAATTTTTATTTATGGATCGGGTTGCACACCGCAACAGGTGAAATAAGGGAAGATTGATATTGATATGGTGAGATCGGGTTGCACGCCGCAACAAGTGGAATAAGGGAGAATTATGACATTGATTCTAATTATATGGTGGGATCGGGTAACGCGCCGCAACAGATTTTACTTGTTATTATTGATATTGATATGGTGAAATAAAATAAGATCGTGTTTATACGGTAGGATCAGGTTGCACGCCGCAACAGTTTGTGTGTTTTGTATTCCTTATTGTATTGTGTTGTCTTTGGTGTTTTCATACGAGATTCTGAGGATTGGTATTTCTGATTTTACTGGTTTTCGAGGATTGAGTTTATTTTCATGAGCTAACTACCTTATTTTCGTATTTCCTATTCTGTCATTATTATTATACTGCGTACAGGTTATTGTAAGTGACCTGACATAACCTGGTCACTACTTCGTCGAGGTTAGAATCGACACTTACAGAGTACATGGGATCGGTTATACTCATACTACACTTTGCACTTCTTGTGCAGACTTTGGAGTCGGTCCCAATGGCGGTCAATAGATTGTTCGGATCGCACATCTGACAGAGACTTGAGGTATAGCTGCTTGGCATTCGCAGCCCTGAAGTCCCCTTTTACTTTATCCTAGCTGTTCATTTCTTTTCAGACAGTTTTACTTTCATTCAGATCATTATCTGTATTATTCTAGTCGCTCGTGCACTTGGAATACCAGATCCGAGGTTGTATCTATATATTGCGGTTGTTATGACTTTTCGTACTTTATTTCAGTTCTATTTCAGTTATTTCAGTTTAATTGATATCAGTTAATTTGTGTCGTTAAAAATGGCTAAGAATTATTCTAACGTTGGCTTGCCTAGCAAGTGAAATATTAGGCGTCATCACGATCCCGAGGACGGGGATTCCGGATCGTGACATGTTAACAAGTTATCACAAAGTCCACCGACAATCTACAGTATAGAAGGCAAACATCAGATTATTTGCAAAGTAGAAAACACTGTAAGCTAGTAACATCAAAAACACTTAAAACCATGACACCAAACAAATCCTTTCTTTTAGTATATGTGGTAAAACTGGTTTATAACAATTGGGCGAATGGTGGTGTGACATGTGGCATTGGAGACAAGTAGGATATGAGTCAGCAAATAGTTGTTACCGGTTACAAACAGCTAGCGATCAGTGCCGAACAAGCACCAAAGACAGAACAAATGATAGAAAATATTTGTCTCATTGTCATAGGATAACGTTCATTGGGCAGCCGTTACAGAGAATATTTGCATTTAAAGCCAGTCGTTATGCACCTATCAATGGAAATTTTATTCTCATTCAAGAGGATCTTGATTTTAGGAACTTTTCCCTCTAAATAGTGCTATAAATAGCAGGGTTAACAATCATCGTAAACAAAAAACATATTCTGCACACGAAAGCTACAATCTACGATCTTGTCGCGCACGATCTAAACAATTTAACAATTGCTTTTACTTTTGCTCTCGGAAAGACAGAGTTCTGAGTCAAGCTTGTCATCTCCTTTAATTTCAGTCGTTCATCTTATTTTTGTTCCTAGTTATTTATCATTTTTGGATCAAGTCAATTCGCTTGTCTATAAACTACGCTATAAATTCAATTGTACTGTTTTACGGATAAACGCTTTGATGCCCACCGTGGGGCATAGACAGTTGCATAATTGCTTTGGTCCATTCTATTATTACTAATAAAGTTTTGACTCTTTCCTTAGTTAAAATCAGTTATGACAACTAAGGATGTCAATAACGCTTACAATGTTGGAGTACACGATGAACGGGAAGAGGCATCCTAGCATGATATACTCAATCGACGAGACCCGCAATGAAGGGGATGAAACAACAAACTCGCTCTCTCACTCAAATCATCAAAACAACATCAAATATCAAGAATCGATCATCAAAACTCAAGATTTCAACTTTGAAATTTAATTTTCCAATTTTTCACATAATGCGAAGAAACGCCCTCGGCTCACCCGAGACCCGAACGAAACATGCATACAAGTCCAAAAATATCATACGAACCTGCCAGAATCGTCAAAATATCTCTTCGAGGTCGTTTACCAAAAACGTTGACCGTAGTCAACTCAAGTCGTTTTTAAAGGCAAAAATTACATTTTCTTTACAATTTCACATGATAGCTTTCCGAAGAAAAAAAACCAGACTACGCATACAAGTCATATATCATCGAATAAAGTTACGGGAGAGGTCTCAAAACATAGATAAAAAAGCTAATACTCAAAACGACCTATCTGGTCGTCACATAACTGCACTTATTCCATTGCCATTTTGTTCTCCCACCTTTCTTACAGCAATGGAACAACATTATTATTTCACAAACTACTTTTGGACGGTTCTGTAATAGAAACTAAAAAGGATAGCCATTTTGCAGAAAGATAACTAAAATCCAAAGTCAAAGAAGAATATATTATTTCATATCTCGGAGACTAAGCAAGTGAGGAAACTAGAGACAACTAACATTTTCTTAACTTAAAATTTTAAAGGCGAAATGACAAATGCATTTTACAATTCAAACACATCTTCTTAACAAAAGTATCATCATAAAGTAGTGTAATGATTAGAGACGGCTAACAGTTTCTCAACTTAAATTTTTGAAGGTGAAATGACTAATGTATTTTACAATTCAAACACATCTTTAATACTAATGTTCATGTGATTTATTTAAAATTTTGTATTTACTGATGTTGTTGCCCGTAAGACTAGTATATACACATATTCATTTATTTTAAATAACCGCAAGACAAAACTGGGTTCAAAAGAGAGCCTTTTTTTAATTTATTTAAGTTCCTCCCAAATACTGCTCATCATCATACAGCAACCGAATTTTTCAGCAGAGACTCAGCAATGGGGTGCAGTTATAACCATGACTTGGTTTCCAGCTCTTCTGGTTGTCCTTTCTAACCTGGTAACTCATGAGAATTTTACTCATATGCATAATACTACTATATTATTTAAGAAACTAACTGAAGGTCTTGTATGTGGTGAATCCTCAGTGTCATTTTACTTGTGAAATGCAGATGTACTTACCATTAGACCAACCACTACTACAAAAGTTATGTCATTTTCCATAAAGGAGTGTGTTGGGAATAAATCCCCACAGAAAATAATATTCATGGAAATAACAGCGGAATAATAATATAGTACCGAGATACGGTAATCAACAAGAATAAAAAGAACAATAAAGACACAAAGATTTTAACGTGAAAAATTCTTCTAAATAAGAGAAAAAATTACGGACCCTAGATGAGCAAAGTAATCCACTATAATGTGAAATTTTACACTCCATAGTCCCGAGTAAATACTCCAGGAACCACTACACACTCAAAAGAAATAATTCTCTATTGAGATTCCCACCTAATTACAATACCGTTCACTCTCTATTTTCCCTCGCAGATTATTTCTCACAATGCCAGAGAAATGCTATCTGTAGCTACTGTGTTGCTTCTCTTTCTGTGTGGTGTAAAATGAAGAAGTCGAGAGCCCCCTTTTATAGGGTGAAGTTTCCGCCCACTTGACCAATCAGAAGCATTGGTTCATTTGCAATTTGAATTGCAAGTTGCCAATTTTCATTCTTGCAAATTGTTTGGCAAAACTGATTTTGGAATCTAACTTCATCCTTTTTTATGGGGATGGACCCCACAATCTCTCCCTCCAGACTCATTCACCCGAAGGAGTTAATACCGAACTTCAAACTTGAGTGCATGCCGACAAGTTCTTTGCACAACTTGAACTTGTCTCTTGGTACCACCTTGGTCAGCATATCTGCAGAATTCTCACTTGTGAAAATCTTCAGGACTTGCAGAGATTCACTCTCTACCTTTTCTTGTATCTAGTGACATCTCACATCGATATGTTTGGTCCTTGCATGGTACATGGAGTTCTTGCTCAAGTCTATTGTACTTTGACTGTCACAATAGATAACATATTCCTTCTGATGCAAGCCAAGCTCTTGAAGGAACCGTTTCTGCCATATTATCTCATTGCTAGCTTTAGTAGCGGCAATGTACTCCGCTTCAGTTGTAAAGAGTGCGGAACACTTCTGCAACCTCGACTATCATGATATAGCTCCCCCTAAAAATGTAAACAAATATCCAGTAGTGGATTTTTGTTATCAATATCACCTGCCATATCCGCATCTGTATAGCCCTTCAAGACTGGATCAAATCCTCCAAAACACAAATAATCTCTTATGGTACCTCTCAGGTACCTGAGTATCCACTTGACTGCTTCCTATTGTTCTTTTCTAGGATTTTCAAGAAACTTGCTGACAACACCAACTGCGTGAGTAATATCAGGTCTAGTGCATACCATTACATACATCAAACTTGTGACGATAAAGGAATAAGGAACTTCGGTAATGCTCTCCTTTTCCTCCATTATTGTAGGACACATCTTTTTTCTTAACTTCAGATGAGTAGCAAGAGGTATGCTGACTGGCTTAGCACTCTTCATGTTGAAGCGTTCCAGTACACGTTCAATGTACTTCTCCTGAGACAACCATAATTTTTTGCTTGTTCGCCCTTGAACTATCTTCAACCCCAGAATTTGTTGTGCTGGGCCCAAGTCCTTCATGTCAAAGGACTTAGACAAGTCTCCCTTCAACTTAGCAATCAGCTCCTTCTATTTTCCTACAATTAACATGTCATCCACATACAACAACAAAATAATAAAGTTATTGTCAGAAAATCTTTTGAAGTATGCACATGGATCAAAATATGTCTTTATGTAAGTTTGACTTTTCATGAATAAGTCAAACTTCGTGTACCACTGCATTGGTACCTGCTTCAACCCATAAAGACTCTTATTCAATTTTCACACCATGTGTTTCTTTCCAGCTACTTCAAATCCTTCTGTCTGCTCCATATAAATCTCCACTTCCAAATCTCCATGAAGAAATGTAGTTTTCACGTCCAACTGCTCCACTTCAAGATCTAGGCTAGCTGCTATGCTCAAAATTATTTGAATAGAAGTCATTTTGACAACAGGTGAGAAAATTTCGTCAAAATCAATACATTTCTTCTGTTCAAAGCCTTTTACCACAAATCGAGCTTTGTATTTGACCAGCCTACCATTTCCATCTTTCTTGAGTTTAAAGACCCATTTGCATTTGAGTGGTCTTTTACTCTTTGGAAGTTCAACCAGCTTATACGTGACATTTTTCTATAGAGATTCCATCTCTTATTTCATGGATTTCATCCACTGGTTCTTTTCTGGATGGGACAACACCTCCTTAAGACTTTCTGGCTCCCCCTCATCACTGATGAGGACATACTCTGTGGAAGGGTACCTGCATGACTCTACCCTTGGCCTCTCTGATCTCCTCAGAGGTTGAGGTTGTTCTTCTCCCTGAGTGGGGTGCTCCACTTCCTCGACACCTTCATCAAGTTGCTCCCCCTGCTCAATAACCTCACCAGGTTGCTCCCCCTGCTCGGCAACCTCGTCGGTCGTACTTTCTGCACTTGTGGGATTGTTAGAAGTAGAATGAATGGTAACAAGGTTAGGGATTATACCATTCTTGGCCTTCTCTGACTAATCATCTATAACTCCAACTTCACTTTGTCGGAAGATTACATCTCTGCTTCTAATACCTTCTTCTTTACAGGATCCCATAATCTGTACTCGAACTTTTCATCTCCATGTCCGATGAATATGTAGGGAACAGATTTATCATCGAGCTTTCTTCTCTACTCCTTTGGTACATGTGAAAAAGCTCTGCAACCGAACACCTTCAGATGCGAGTAGGACACCTCCTTGTTGGTCCAAACTCTTTCTGGGATGTGAAACTCCAATGGAACTGATGGACTCCTATTGATCAGGTAACAGGCTATCTGAACTGCTTCACCCCAGAATGACTTAGGCGATTTAGCCATTCTGAGCATGCTTCTCACCTTCTCAACAATGGTGTGGTTCATCCTCTCAGCTACACCATTATACTATGGGGTTCCAGGAACTGTCTTTTCATGTTTGATCCCATGGCTCGAACAATACTCTTCAAATTCCCTTGAAGTGTACTCACCTTCATTGCCACTTCGGAGACGCTTTAGCTTTTGTCCTGTCTCTCTTTCTACCAGAGCATGAAGCTTCTGGAAAACATGAAACACATGATCTTTGGTTTCAAAATATAAATCCACAATTTTCGTGAAGCATCATCAATAAAAGTAACAATTTTTTTGTAATTGCCCATCGATTCAATTTCCATTGGACCACAAACATCAGAATATACTAAATCAAGTATATTCAATTTTCTTTCAGACGATGTCTGAAATGAAACTCTATGTTGCTTACCAAAGAAACAGTAGTCACAAGGTTCTATCGTTGTACCTTTGGAATAAGGGATGAGTGATTTCTTAGCAAGAATCTGAAATTCCTTCTCGCTCATATGATATATTCTTTTGTGCCACAAATCTGCAGAAATCTCATCTTGTGTCACATTCAATTCACCTCGGCATGTTTCTACATTTGTCCTATACAACGTGCCACGAGCAACTCCATTTGCAATCACCAATGATCCCTTGGTGAGTCTCCACTTTTGATTTGCAAAATAGTTCGCGTATCCATCTCGGTCCAAAGCTATTCCCGAGATTAAGTCCATCCGCAAATCAGGTACATGCCGCATGTCCTTTAGAACCAATGTGCATCTGACATTTGTCTGGATACAAATGTTACTGATCCCCGCAATCTTTGAGTAACTCGTGTTACCCATTCTCACAATGCCGAAATCACCTACTACATGTCTGCAAAAACTTTCTCTTACCGGTGTGGTATGGTAAGATGCAGCTGTGTCAACCACCCATTCTGACTATGGACCTGCCAAGTGCATGCATTCCTCTTCCTTATTTATAAAGAAGACAACATTATTATCGTTTTGCAACATGACGGTTTTGTTGTCGTCATTCTTCTGGCCACTGCTTTCACCTTTGCCCTTTCTTAGATTTGGGCAATCTCTTTTGAAGTGACCTGGTTGATGCAAGTATACGTGGTCGACAAGTAATATAGGATTAGTGACTTGTGATTAACTATTTACTAAATTAAACTATGATAATTAATCTATTCAAGCGATTTTCTAAAGTGTGATTAATTAACTACAACTAATCTAGAGTAGAAAACAAAGAGATTAAAGGAAAGAAGTTGGCAATATTCGAGACAAATTCAATGAGAGACAATATTCTAGAGCTATGGGTTAGCTAACAATTTCGTTGAGTTTTTCACTTAAATCGTCTAATTAATTTATCTGGTTTATTGATTGACAGGGTTAATATTGCTCGTAGCCTTCTCCCGAAGTACTACTCGCCTATTCAAGCTAACCTAACACCTATATTCCTATGGAATTAGGATTAACAAGAATGCATTAATAATTTCCGTATAATAACCAAGCAAGGCGATTAGGTATATCCCTATCCTAACCGCAAATCCGTTCTCGATGCTCGAGTTCAAGATCTGGCTCTACTCAATCGTAAATACAATCTAGAATTCTCTCTCCCGAGTTCAATCATAGATTTGTAGATAGTATTTCATTGGTGATCAAACAATCAAATAATTAAGCGCAAGATTGAGTAAATAAACCAATATAATAAAATAATAAAAATAATTCAAGCTTCAAACTACAACGTTCATGTAGCACCCAAAACTCTAGAACTAATAAACTATGATATTAAAAGAAGAGAAGAGAAGAAAAACTAGTTAGAAGCCTCCTCTAAAGCGTGGTTTGTGCTCTCCCCCTCCAAAGTGGCGTATTCTCCCTCAAACATATGTTAGATCCCCTCCAAATCAGGTTTAGGACTCCTTATATATGAGTTGAGACCGTGTAGGACCGAAATAACCTTGTCCCGGGCGAAGTAGGAAAAATCCCGAGGGTCCAGGCCAGCGCCTCACGCTGGCCCTGGCGCTGAAAGCAGTGAGTTTTCCGCCTCTAATTCCTTAAATATAGTTACATTTTTGTTTATTTGCATTGTGTATCTCTTTCTTGTCTTCCACTAGGGGGGACAAACACCAAAGGGTGTTCCCCTTTTTTTATTCTTTTAATTTTTTTTCTTTTTTTTTTCGTGTTTTATTCAATTTTGCTCTAAATCTCTTCATCTTCACACCGCTTTATTCCCACAAAGCTAAAATATAATATTAAGCACAAAGTAATGTAATTAAAACTCAAAAGATGATTAAAATTACTAGAATGTGAGGCAGCAACGGTTAAATATATGCATTTTTGGCCAAACATCAACACCCTATACTTAGACTCGAGATCTCCTCGAGTAAGCATTAAAATCACTCTCAATAAATCAAGCTTAGAAACACCACGACTTCGGTTGATACTAACAATTAGGCTCTATAGCAACTCAAACCATCAGATATACACTTCCTAATCATCGTGCAAGATATACAAGTCACAAATAAACAACAAACTTCTAACCTCCTAACCTCAGAGAGGGACTCTAACTCATCAAATTTAAGCTCGCTCACCTACTCTGTCAAATAAAGCCAATAACATCACCTATCTATCATGAAATAAGTGCCCTCACAAGAATAAATAGTCCATACACTCAAATCAAAGAATGAATATAATTTAAGGACTTAGCATCAAAGAACAACTCTCGCACTCACAAACGAATTCACATGTATGCACAAAGAAACATAGGCTTGCCCATTATGTACATCTCTACTAATTAATTATGCTCGAATAGAATCAAATAGGACTTTAACTTATTGTAATGTTACTTAGGGGGTGGGTAGGAAAACTATATAATAGTGACTTACACTTCCCTAAGCACTTTGCACTTTTAGACTTCATCGCCCATTATTTTCTACTCTTCACTTTATTTTTCAGCCCTCTCTTAATCAATTGTTTCACATGTATTTCCCTCATATCAAGAACATTTTATTTTTTTTCACAACAATTTTTCATTCTCTTTTTTTTCACATTCTTTTTAAGAGGGCCTTTTCATCACTTTTCAACTATCGTTGGTCACCATTTTTCACTTAATCATCCCTTTCTTCAAATTTATCAATAAATATCACAGTCTAAGCAACAATCCTCAAGGAAGCAAGGTGCAAAAACTAGGGATTCAACAAAAGAATCAAGGCAAAATAGGCTTCGAAATGAAAGGCTATAGGCTCAAAGGGCTAACTAGTGGTACAATATCTGAAAAGGCTAAAATTCACAAGACATATCAAAGAAAGCCTATTATTATCTTCTAAACAGAGCAACACTTTTATTTCGTTTCAATAACATGCAGGGCAAGTTCTAGACTAAGATGCAAAATATGGAATATATGTAAGAAGTTCTCACCCCACATGGCACAAGTATCAATAAAGATGGATCAATTCTACTATAAGACAGACATGATCATAGCGAACAACCAAATACGAATAAGCTATATCACAACCTTGAGCCTAGGTGTCAGAAAGTCTATTATTTTATTCATTACTCAAGCACTCAAAGGAAAGTACTACTCAAGCTCAGGCCTAAATATGCTAGTATCAAACAAGTTACAGAGTTTTTTCTTCTCCTCTTTTACTACTCATAAAAAATCTAATCCTAAAAATAAAAATAAAAATTTACTCGGTTCAAGTTACATCCCCTGGAAAAGAATTGATGCAAAAAGAAAAATCAAGGGGAATTATTACCTAGCTAAAACTAACTAGAAAAAAAATATTTTTAGATTTTTTTTCATTGGACCTTAATCCCTCAAGAAAGTTGTCCACAAAATCCATCCTTGGGAAAAGTCCAAATTTCTAAAATAAAATTCAAATTTTCATTTTTTTTCCCACAAATATCACTACACTAAGAAAGAATACTACAATTAAGCTCGGGTAGCACATAAAATGACTCAAACAATCTTCTCACCACACACTTAAAATTGTACAATGTCTTCAATGCACACTGAAAATAACAAGAAGGTAAAAGAGACTCCCTGATAAGTCAAAGGCCGAAGTATTAGCATCTTACGGGATACTCAGACTTCTCCCAAGTATGATCCCTTGTGTGGATACCTCACACTCAATTTCAACCACCTGCTCGCATTTAAACACGCTTATTGGCTTTGACTTCATGCTCCTACTTGTAACAATCCGACCGGTCATTTTGAGAGTATTAGCCCTGAATCCCTATTTATTACTCCCTCTATTTCATTTTGTGGTTACGTGACCTGCCGGGAGGATTTGTTTTTGGTTTCAGAGTGAAATGGGACACATAGTCCCTAAAAATGGAAGTTTAAGTCATAGGAATTGACCCTAATTCGAACTATGTGAAGACGACTCTGTAATGGAATTTTGACGATTCCTATAGCTCCATAGGGTGATTTTGGTCTTAGGAGCGTGTTCGGATATTGAATCGGAGGTATGTAGGTCGTTTTAGCGTCAATTGGCGAAAGTTAGAAATTTGATAAATTTTGGAAAGTTTTACCAGGAGTGGACTTTTTGATATCGAGGTCGGATTCTGATTCCAGAAGTTGCAATAGATCCGTAATATCAATTATGACTTGTGTGAAAAATTTGAGGTCAACCGGAATTGATTTATTAGGTTTCGGCGTCGAATATAGAAGTTTGAAACTTTGAAGTTTATTAGGCTTGAATCGATGTGTAATTCGTGTTTTAGTATTGTTTGATGTGATTTAAAGGCTCGACTAAGTTTGTGTGATATTTTAGTACTTGATGCTATGTTTGGTTGAGGTCCCAAGGGCCTCGGGTGAGTTTCGGATTACTAACGGATAAAATTTGGACTTAAGGAAAAAGCTGAGATTTTCTACCTTATGGTGAAATCGCACCTACGGAACTATTCTCACAGGTGCGCAACTGCAGGTGCGATTGGCAAGGCGCAGATGTGGGGATAGGGGAATTGTCCAGTGGTTGCAAGTGCGGTGTGAAGGCCACAGAAGCAGAGTCGCTTATGCGAAAGAATGATCGCAGGAGCGTACGAATGCTTGGGGAGGCTTGTCCACAAAAGCAGACATATTAGCGCAGATGCGCACCCGCAGAAGCGGGATTTGGACCGCAGAAGCGGAAGTTTCGCAGGTGCGGAAGGGTCGATTGCATGAGCAAGGGAACCTCAAATTCGGGTAAGTTGTCACTTCTGCGATGCCGCAGATGCGGCTATTTATCCGCAGAAGCAGAAATGCTGGACACAACACTTAAATGCAAGGGTTCGCGATTTTTGCTCATTTCAAACATTTTGAGCTTGGGTCTTGGCGATATTTGAGAGCATTTTCGAGGGTTTTCTTGAGGTAAGTCCCTTATGTTTATTTTTTATCAATAATCTTGTTTCCCCATTAATTTTTTCACCTAGTTAGTGTGTATTTAAGGTGCAAATTGGGAGTTTGATGTTAGGGATTTGGAGAGTTTGATTTGAGGAATTGAGTGGCGATTTGGTATCGGATTTTGGTAATTTTGGTATGGGTGAACTCGTGGTCGAGTGAGAGTTCGTATTTTGTGACTTTTGCCCGATTCCGGGACGTGGACCCGGGTCGACGTTTTGGGGCGATTTTTCGAGTCTGCTAAATTCGTATATTCATGATTTAAATTAGTTTCTTATCAATTGATTGAACGAGATTTGAGGTAAGTATCTTGCCTAACTTTGTGTGAGTTTGGATTTGAGTCCTTTATGATAATTATGTCATGCGAAGCCCATGTACGCGAGGTGACGAGTACGTGCCCGAGCTTATTTGTGGAAAGTTGACCATTTAGGATTCATAGGTTTTTATATTCATTAAATATGAAGTTGTTTTTGATATGTTAAATTTTCCATTTACTAGTTTCACCTCTACGTATTTTAATTGGATTTAATTGCTTCATATTCCATTCTTATTGCCTATTTGACTTTTGTGTGCCTTATCTGAAGTTGTAACCTCTTCGGCTGTCATGCTACCTTTTCCTAATTGCTTATCTTTAAATGAAATTATTATATCTCTTTCGTGGTAGCCCCACCCTAAACGAAGTAGTTATTTGTCACGACCCAAACTCACTTATAGGTCGTGATAGCACCCAACATCTTAGCTAGGCAAGCCAACTAATGATTTAACATATTTACATTTCTTTAAAAATTATCCGAGTAATAAAACTCGGAGTACTTGCAAAAATTAAGATAATGTGAGAAGTAAGATAAATCAAAATTCAAGTAAAATAATTAAATCCAAAAATTCTACTAGTGTATGTGCCAAGACCTGGTGTCACAAGTGTATGAGCATCTAGTAGATTATAAAAAATTCTAAATACTGTCTGAAATTAAATAAACAAAATATAAATACAAGAAGAGGCACTGGTTGCTGCAGAACGGCTCAGAATTACCTCGTGCATACATAGCCCCCACAATTAGCAGCAATTATTAATATGAATCACCTATGGGGTAAATTCTCTCTTACAAGGTTAGGCAAAAGACTTACCTTGTCTCAAAGCCCACTTCCGATCACGATGTCGTGTAAAAGTCCCAATTCGGTGCCCAAAAATCTGAAACTATCGAACTATTATATAAAATAATTAATACATGCTCAATAATACGAAATTAGGCTATTAAATTAATTACCCAACCCAAAATGATAAATTCCTAAAATTTACCCCAGGCCCACATACCCGGATTCCGGAAATTTTCGGAGAAATTCGTTACCCATAATCTCAAGAACTCAAATATACAATATCCATCCAATTCCATAACCATTTTCGTGGTTAAAATCCCATTTTTATACAAATCTAGGTTTTTCCTCTAACCCTTGATTTCCACAATTTACGGGTTATAATCTACCCATAATCTATGTATGTAACTCAAAATGTATAGAATTAACTTACCTTCAAGTTGCTATTTGAAATCCCCTCTTAAGAAGCTCCAAAATCGCCCAAAAATGGAGGAAAAGCGAACTAAAATGACTGAGCCTCGCCCCCCTTTTTAACATTCTGTCCAACAGTCATTTCCACACCTGCGGAAGCTTAGCCGCACCAGCGGAGAGAGCCTTGCAGGTGCGCAATTTCTCCATTTGGCCTGACTTCGCACCTGCGGTGAATTGAGCTGCTTCTGAGCGTCCGCAGGTGCGACCAAGGCCATTGCACCTTCGCCATTTTCGCTTCTGTGCCTGCTCCTTCGCACCTGCGACTTTCCAACAGCAGGTGTGATTGCAGCAGAAGCTGGAAGCTTCAGTAGTTGCTCCAATTTCCAAAATTGATCTGAGCCTTGTCCGGTTAACCCCCGAGGCCCCGCCCGAACATACCAACAAGTTTGAAATCATAATACGGACTCGCTCGAACCCTCGGAACGTGTAAAACAACATCAAAACTAAGAATCATACCACAAACCAAATTGATTCAACTTAGAAATTTCTAATTCTTCAAACTCACTCCGAACGCGCCGAAATATATTTATACTACTCGGAATGATACCAAATTTTGTGTGCAAGTCTTAAATCACCATACGGAGCTATTCTCATGCTCGGAATTCCAAACAGGCTTCAATTACTCCAAAACCTACTCCAAACCAAATTTAAAGAACATTAAACCTTCAAATAGTTGATTTTTACTATTAAGCTCTGAAACGCTCCCGGGCTGTCCAAAACCCGATTCGAACATACGCCCAAGTCCAAAATCATCATACGAACCTATTGGAACCGTCAAATCATGATTCCGGAGTCGTTTACTAAAAATGTTGACTGAAGTCAAACTTGGCATTTTAAGGCCAACCTAAGGAACCAAGTGTTCCAATTTCAACCCGAACACTTCCAAATCCCAAACCAACCATCCTCGCAAGTCATGAATTAATAAAAGCACATACAGGGAGTTTTATTTAGGGGAACGGGTTTTTAAAAGTCAAAATGACAGGTTGGGTCATTACATTCTCCACCTCTTAAACAAACGTTCATCCTCGAACGGGTTTAGAATTATACCTGGAGTGTTGAATAAGTGTGGATATCTACTCTGCATGTCTTCCTCGGCCTCCCAAGTTGCTTCCTCGACTGGTTGGCCCCTCCACTGGATTTTTACTGTAGTAATCTTCTTGGACCTCAAATGGCGAACCTGTTTATCAACAATGGCAGCTGGCTCCTCTTCATAACCCAAGCTCTTATCTAGTTGAACCGTGCTGAAGTCTAACACATGAGATAGGTCGGTATGATACTTCCGAAGCAAAGATACATCAAAAACCGGATGAACTCCAGATAGATGGGAGGCAAAGCAAGCTCGTAAGCAACCACCCCAACTCGTCTCAACACCTCAAATAGGCCTATAAACCTTGGGCTCAACTTGCCCTTCTTCCCAAATCCCACGATTCCCTTCATCGGCGAAACCTTCAAGAGAACTTTTTCACCCACTATAAATGATAAATCACGCACTTTCTTATCCGCGTAACTCTTCTCTCTAGACTGTGCTGTACGAAGTCGCTCCTGAATTAATTTTACCTTTTTCAAGGCATCCTTTACCAAATTAGTACCATGTAACTTAGCCTCACCGGGCTCAAACCATCCGATGGGCGAACGACATCGTCGACCATATAAAGCCTCAAATGGAGCCATCTCGATGCTGGATTGGTAACTGTTGTTATAAGAAAACTCGGCCAAAAGCAAGAAACGATCCCACTAACCTCCAAAGTCAATCACACATGCCTTGAGCATATCCTCCAAAATTTGACTTAGTCCGCTCTGATCGCCCGTCGGTCTTCGGATGAAAGGTTGTGCTGAGCTCTGCACGGGTCCCCAATTCACTCTGTACTGCTCTCCAGAAATGTGAAGTAAAATGAGGGCCTCTATCTGATATGATGGAAATTGGCACACCGTACAACCGAACTATCTCCTGTATATAAATCTGGGCCAACCTCTCCAAAGTATACGTAGTCACAATCGGAATAAAGTGTGCCGACTTGGTCAACCTATCGACAATGACCCAAACTGCATCAAACTTTCGCAAGGTCTGCGGCAACCCAACTACAAAGTCCATAGTAATGCCTTCCCATTTCCACTCCGGTATAGTCATCTGCTGAAGTAGGCCACCTGGCCTCTGGTGCATATATTTAACTTGCTGGTAATTTAGACACCTAGATACATATTCGACTATGTCCTTTTTCATTCGCCGCCACCAATAATGGTGCCTCAAGTCATGATTCATTTTTGTAGCACCTGGATGAATAGAATACCGAGAACTATGTGCCTCCTCTAGAATCATTTTCCTCAGTCCATACACATTAGGAACACATAGACGATCCTAGAGTCGCAAAACACCATCCGCGCCAGTAGTAACTACCTTGGCACCAACCCGTAGTACTGTTTCTCGAAGAACCAATAAGTGTGGGTCATCAAACTGGCGAGCCTTGATCTGCTCAAATAGTGAAGACTGGGCTACAACAGATGTAAGAACTCGGTTGGGCTCTGAAATGTCCAGCCTCACAAGTCTGTTATCCAAGGATTGAATATCCAAATCTAATGGTCTCTCTTCTGATGAAATGAAAGCCAAACTACCCATACTCTCCACCTTTCTACTCAAGGCGTCGGCAACCACATTCGCTTTGCTCGGATGATACAGGATAGTAATATCATAATCTTTTAGTAACTCAAGCCATATGCGCTGCCTCAAATTTAGGTCTCTCTACTTGGAAAAATACTGCAAACTGCGATGATCAGTGTAAACTTCGTAAGACACCCCATAAAGATAATGCCTCCAAATCTTAAGAGCGTAGACAATTTAAGCTAACTCCAAATCATGTACCGGGTAATTCTTCTCATGGGGTTTCAGCTGATGTGAGGCATATGCAATAACTCGCCCCTCCTACATTAATACACAACCTAAACCAACGCGTGAAGCGTCACAATACACTGTATACATACCCGAACTGGAAGGCAACACTAACACTGGTGTTGTAGTCAATGGTGTCTTGAGCTTCTGAATGCTCACCTCACAATCATCAAACCATCGGAACGGAGCACCCTTCTAGGTTAATTTGGTCAAAGGTGCTGCAGTAGATGAAAAGCCCTCTACGAACCGACGATAATAACCTGCTAATCCTAGGAAACACCTGGTCTCAATCGCCGAAGTGGAACGATGCCAATTCTGAACTGCCTCGATCTTTTTGGGATCAACTTTAATGCCCTCGCCTCATACAATATGCCCCAAAAATGCTACAGAATCTAGCCAAAACTCACATTTGGAGAACTTAGCATAATGATTTTGTTCCTGCAGTGTCTGAAGCACCACTCTTATATGTTGATCGTGCTCTTCCTTGCTGCGCGAGTAAATCAAAATATCATCAATGAAGACAATGACAAATGAATCGATATATGGCCTGAATACCCTATTCATCAAATCCATAAACGTCGTCGGGGCGTTAGTCAAACCAAAAGACATCACCAGAAATTCATAATGACCATATCTAGTCCGGAAAGCAATGTTCGGAACATCCGAATCCCGAATCTTCAATTGATGGTACCCCGACCTCAAGGCGGTCTTAGAAAACACCCTAGCACCTTGCAACTGGTCAAATAGATCATCAATACATGGCAACGGGTACTTGTTCTTAATGGTGACTTTGTTAAATTGGCGATAGTCAATACACATTCGCATAGTTCCATCCTTTTGCTTCACAAATAACACCGGTGCACCCCAAGGCGATACACTTGGTCTAACAAACCCTTTTGCTAATAACTCCGCAAGTTGTTCTTTCAATTCCTTTAATTCTTTCGGAGCCATGCGATACAGTGAGATAGATATAGGCTGGGTATCTGGAGCTAAGTCAATAAAAAAATAAATATCACGATCTGGTGACATGCCTGGAAGATCTGAAGGAAATACATCGGAGAACTCCCGACCACAGGCATTGAATCAATAGTCGGAGTCTCTGCAAAAGTATCCCGAACATAGGCTAGATAAGCCAAACAACCCTTCTCGACCATATGTCTAGCTTTTAGAAAGGAAATAACATTATTAGATGCACTGACGGACGAACCCTTCCACTCCAACCTAGGAAATTCCGGCATTTCCAAAGTAACAGTCTTAGCATGGCAATTTAGGATGATATGATATGGGGATAGCCAGTCCATGCCTAGGATAATCTCGAAGTCAGTCATATCAAGCAGCAAGAGATATGCTCAAGTCTCATAACTACAGATTGTAACAACACAGGACCGATAGATCTGATTCACAACAACAGAATCGCCCACAGGAGTGGACACATAAATAGGAGTACGCAAGGACTCTCGAGAAACACCTAGGAAATGAACAAATAGAGATGACACATATGAATACATAGATCCTGGATCAAATAATACGAAGTCATCTTTGCCGCAAATATAAATAATACATGTAATCACTGCATTTGAGTCCTCTGCATTTGGTCTGGCCGAAAAAGCATAGAACCAAGCTGGAGCACCAACTGGTTGGCCTCCACCTCTAGGATGGCCCCTACCCACCTGCCCTCCACCTCTGGGTGGTCGGACGGCTAGTGGAGCAACTAGTGCGGTAATCATAGGCTGCTAACCCTGCTGCACTAGTCTACCCCGAAGCCTGGGGCAGAATCTCTGCATGTGACTGGGATCCCCGCACTCGTAACAACTTTTCAGTGTGATGGGCTGCTGACTAGAAGTCTGACCTGGGGACCTGAAAACCCACTGGAAGAACCCTGAATAGCTGGTGGGCGATATAAACTTTCCGGCAAAGCACTGAAATAAGGTCGCACGGGGGCACCCCGAGGAGGCGGTGGTGCTGGATATGGGGGCCTGCTGGACTACCCTCTCACGAACTGACCTCTACCCCCAAACGGAGCACCTCTGAACTTTCCAGAATATCTAAACTGCTTATCCCTCATAACCTACTCTCGTCTACACTGACGCACACCCTCAATCCTTCGGGCTATCTCCATAACTAACTCATAAGAAGTTCCCATCTCAACCTCTCGGGCCATAGTGGCCTGAATGCCAGTATGTAAACCCGCAACAAACCTCCGTACTCTCTCCGCCTTAGTAGGTAGTATCATAAGTGTATGGCGAGATAACTCAGAGAACCTCGCCTCATAATCGGTCACTGACATTTGACCCTGCTGGAGCTGCTCAAACTAGAACCGCAACTCTTTCCTCTGGGAGGGTCAAATATACCTGTCCAGGAAAATATGGGTGAACCTGTCCCAAGTCATGGGAGGAGTATCTGCTAGTCTGCCAAGAAGATAAGACTTCCACCATCTACGGGCTCTGCCCTCCATCTGAAAAGTAGCAAAGTTTACCCCATGAGACTCCAATATCCTCATATTATGCAGTCTGTCCCTATACCGATCAATGAAATCCTGGGGATCCTTATGTCGCTCACCCCCAAAGACAGGAGGATGTAGTCTAGTCCATCGGTCCAATAGCTTCTGCGGCTCGGCTGCCGCAGCTGGTCTTGGCTCAGGTGTAGCTGCCTCCACTGGCTGGACTCCACCCACGGGTAGTGCACCCTGGGTCTCATATACAGCAGTTGCTTGCCCATGTGCCTGTGTAATAGGGGTCTGTGCTCCCCCGCCCTCCTGAGATGTGGCTGGGTCTGTCGGAAATAAATCGGCCTGAGTCATAGTGTCCATGAACCGCAGCATACGGCCCATGACCTCATGGAATCCCGGTGCAGACGTGAAATCCACCGGAGCTGGCTTTGCTACGAGCACCTCGCCCTGTTCCTCAATAATAGGATTCTCTGCTGGACCCACTGGTGGCACAACTGGAACAACTCTGGGACGTCCTCGTCCCCTACCATGGGATGGAGCCCTCCCTCGGCCTCTGCCTCGGCCTCTAACAACAAGAGGAGTAACTCTTCCCTGGTCTGGAACCTCATTAGAGCACGTTCTCACCATATGTGAGAGAATAAGAGAAAGATATTTAGTACTACATTATTTGCACGATGAGAGACGAAGAAAGGTAGTTTTCCTAACACCATATAGCCTCTTGAAGATAAGTACAGATGTCTCTGTACCGATCCGCAAGACTCTATTAGGCCTGCTCATAACTTGTGAGACCTACGTGAACCTAGTGCTCTGATACCATGTTGTCACGACCCAAACTCACTTATAGGTCGTGATAGCACCCAACATCTTAGCTAGGCAAGCCAACTAATGATTTAACATATTTACATTTCTTTAAAAATTATCCGAGTAATAAAACTCGGAGTACTTGCAAAAATTAAGACAATGTGAGAAATAAGATAAATTAAAACTCAAGTAAAATAATTAAATCCAAAAATTCTACTAGTGTGTGCCAAGACCTGGTGTCATAAGTGTATGAGCATCTAGTAGATTATACAAAATTCTAAATACTGTCTGAAATTAAATAGACAGAATACAAATACAAGAAGAGGCACTGGTTGCTGCAGAACGGCTCAGAAAGGCAGCTCACCACTAAGCCTCTGGATAACGTAGATGTGCTCCGATAGGTCCTCCGATAGTACCTATCTCGGGTTCTACACAAAACATGTAGCAAGCGTAGCATGAGTACGTAAACAACGTGTACTCAGTAAGTATCAAGTCTAATCTCGAAGAAATAGTGACGAGAGGTCGACTTTGACACTCACTATGGGTCAATAATATTATAATAGAATTATTTAATTAAACATGATTTTTAGGTGAACATCGATAATTTTCTAAACACGCAGAAATAAATAAATTCCTTAAATTTCAATAATTTCCAATTTATCAATTTAGCTTCACAATCTGCAGTTAAAATATCAAGGTAACGTGTAATTATTATTATTATTAGGCACGATATCTGCCAAGGTCATACGGCCCGATCCAGAGTGTCGTGTACACTGCCGAGGGACGTACGGCGCGATCCATAGATGCATCTATACTGGCGAGGCATTCGGCCCGCTCCACAACAAAGGGGGACATTTTCTTATGAACCTCCGGAATGAGAAGTTATTATAATATTAACATGTAGGATGTTTAATCTCTATTAACAATTCACTAATTTACACAAAATTTCCATCCAATTCCAATTCTGGAAATATTTGGAGGAAATCGTTACCCATAATCTCAAGAACTCAAATATACAATTATCATCCAATTCAACTATTCTCGTGGTTAAAATCCCATTTTTATACAAATCTAGGTTTTTCCTCTAACCCTTGATTTTCACAATTTACGGGTTATAATCTACCCATAATCTATGTATTTAACTCAAAGTGTGTAGAATTAACTTACCTTCAAGTTGCTATTTGAAATCCCCTCTCAAGAAGCTCCAAAATTGCCCAAAAATGGAGGAAAAACGGACTAAAATGACCAAGCCTCGCCCCCCGTTTTTAACATTCTGTCCAACAATCATTTCCGCACCTGCGGAGAGAGCCTCGCACGTGCACAATTTCTCATTTGGCCTGGCTTTGCACTTGCGGTGAAGTGAGCCGCTTCTGCGCGTCCGCAGGTGCGACCAAGGCCCTCGCACCTTCGCCATTTCCTCTTCTGCGCCTGCTCCTTCGCACCTGTGTTACTCGCACCTGCGACTTTCCAACCGCAGGTGTGATTATAGCAGAAGCTGGAAGCTTCAGTAGTTGCTCCAATTTCCAAAATTGATCCGAGCCTCTTTCGATTAACCCCCGAGGCCCCCGAGGCTTCCATGCTACCTTTTCCTAATTGCTTATCTTTAATTGAAATTGTTGTATCTCTTTCGTGGTTGCCCCACCCTAAACGAAGTAGTTATCCTTTATCATAGTTGCCTCACCCTTATTTGGAATTATTGACTCACGTTATCTTCCTTGTTGTCGAGTTGTACTTGTGGAACCGTTGTTACATATGATCTCTATCTTGTTAAGCTATTCTTATTGTGACTGGTATATTTATTGCGTTTATTTTCTATGAGTCCGTTCTACCGTTTCTATGTGTTTGAAAGCTCTTAAATTGATTTACTGGTCGTATTCCCGTGTATTGTTGTGGTTGTTGTTGTTGTACTCAGTTTGTTGAGACGAGGGCTATTATCATGTTGTGATCTTAGCACGTGTTATTGTTGGGAGGTCTTATCGGGTGTTTGCACGAGGCTTCTGCCGTGCTATTGTTACTATTGATATTGTACATGCGGCATGACAAGGCGGGTAATATATGTGTAGGTTTGTGCATGTTGCAAGACAAGGTGGGAATGCTATTATGCGCGTGCGGCGAGACAAGGCGGGAATTTATTTTATTATTGCGCACGTGGCGAGACAATGTGGGCTATGTCGGGGATTGATTGGTGGTGACTTGAGATGGCCTAGGAGCATTGTTGTTGTTGTTGATATTTTTGTGGTGGAGTGCCTAACTTATGTGAGCTTTACTTTGTGCAAATTGTGGGGGTTGTTCCGCATGTGCCGTATATTTCCTCTACTCTTACCCTTTGGCCTAAATTGTGATAGAACACTTGCACAAGCATACACGTAATTAATCAGCCCTATCTGTTTAAGAAGAGGGATCCTAATGTTATTGATCATTCATACATACCCTCGACCAGTTGCCTTCTATGTGAGTATTTTTCTATTGGCACGTGAGTCATCTATACAGTTACTAGTTGAAATGAGGGCACAAGGTACTAAGTAATTAGGGTTCCCGAATTGGGACCCGTGAATTATGATTATTCTGAGGTATGGTACCTCGTGGAAGTTTTTGGATAAACCTGGTGTGAAAGCGGTTATTCTTATTAAGTTGCTACTTGTCTTTCCCTTAATTGTTTTCACCGGATTTAAACTGTGTTCAGCTTACTCTACTGTGTTATTACTTGTTGTGTCCCGCTGCTAATTGTTGCTTCTATTTCCTATTGCAAGCACAATATTATTGTTGTCATTATGCGTAGTTTGTAGAGATACCGTACTCTGTTAGTTTTACACCTATACTTGTTCAGGTTATTTAGTCCAGTAGGTGTCTTGACTATCCCTCGTCCTCTACTCCATAGAGGTTAATCTTGATACTTACTGGGTACCACTGTGGTGTACTCATACTATACCTCTGCACATTTTTGTGCAGATACAGATATTTTGGAGTCAGCCGATCGCTAGCTAGCTGTACGGATCCTTCTGCGGAGACTCAAGGTAAACCTACTGCTACATTCGCATACTTCGGAGTCACCTTCTGACATTGTATTTGCACTGTTTTATCTTTATTTCTAATCAATTATATTTAGAGGTTTATTTTCTAGCGAACTCAGTAGAGCTTATGACTTGTACTACCGGATTTTGGGATTGTAAATTCGTATTGAGTTTTTTATTTCGCATTTGTTAGATGGTAGTTAAATATTGTTATTATTTCAGTAAATGTTAGGCTTACCTAGTCCCTAAGACTAGGTGCCATCACGACATCCTACAGAGGGAACTTTGGGTCGTGACAAGTTGGTATCAGAGCTCTAGGTTCACAGGTGCTACGAGTCATAAGCGAGTTTAGTAGAGTCTTGTGGATCGGTACGGAGACGTCTGTACTTATCTTCGAGAGACTACGAAACTATTAGGACAGTTTCACTTCATTCATTCCTATTGTGTGAGTTTATTGATCTCGGGGTTTGAACTTTTATCATTCTATTCTCTCACAGATGGTGAGAACACGAGCTGCAGTTACTGATGATGCTTCCCCTGGAGCAAGTGTCGCTAGGGGCAGAAGTAAAGATCAAAGAGGAGCACGTGCTGCAGCTAGGGCACCTGCCAGAGCAGCAGTTATGGAGCCGCCAGTAGCTCTGGTTGGGGGACAGGTACCGGAGGCGCCTATTGTTACCCTCGGACTCTAGGAGACTTTAGCATAATTCCTGAGCATGTTTGGTACACTGGCTCAGGCGGGGTTGATTCTGGATGCACCAGCTACTTCATAGACTGGGGGAGGAACTCAGACTCCCGCCGCCCGTACTCCAGAGCAACGAGTTCACATTGGTTAGATTCCAGGCATCATGGAGACTCAGCCTGTGGTCCTAGTTCAGCCCAAGGTTAGGGCTGCTACATCTGAGGAAGAACAACTTAGACTTGCAAGGTTCAAGAAGTATGACCCTCCTACTTTCAGTGGCTTGGCTTCAGAGGGTGCACATGGTTTTCTAGAGGAGTGCCACCGCATTCTCCATACTATGGGTATTATGGAGGCAAGTGGGGTTGCTTTTACTACGTGAGCGGCCTATCAGTGGTGGCGAGCATACGAGTTGGGTAGCCCGACTGAGGTAGCTTCACTCACTTGGACTCAGTTCTCGGATATGTTGTTAAAGGAGTATGTTCCCCAGAGTCTCTGAGATGCATGGCGCGCAGAGTTTGAGCAGTTGTGCCAGGGTTCTATGACCGTGTCAGAGTATGCAGTCCGGTTCGGTGATTTGGCTCGGCATGCACCATCCTTGGTTACTACTGTTCGAGAGCGGGGTTCGTAGATTTATCGAGGGGCTCAACCCCAGTATCAGATTTAGCATGGCCTGAGAGTTAGAGATAGACATCGCATACTAGCAGGTGGAGGGGATCGCTAGGAGATTATACGGCAGGTTGACTCGGGAGAGAGAGGACAGGCGGGACTAGGAAGGAAGGGGCAGGTGAGGTCAGAAAAGAGAGGACAGGGAGGCTAAGAGGCCTAGTAGACCGGAGAGACCAACAGGTACTTATTTTGGAGGCATGGCACGACATGGTAGATGTTTTGTGGGTCAGCCCATTCAATTTGCACTTCAGGCTTCCCATGGTATTTCAGGTACCCATGGGTCTTAGAGTACCTATACCGCACAGTTTCCATAGCCACGTCAGCAGATAGGTTGTTTTGAGTGTGGATATACCAGCCACATAGTGAGAGAGTGCCCAAACTCCGAACAAGATATGTCACAGCGGGGTATTCAGGCTATGAGTTCGGTTCTGGTTACTGATATCCCTGCACCTCCAGCTTGGGATACAGGTCAAACGAGTAGAGGGCGCCCAAGATAAGGAGGCTCAGCCCGTTGATATGGTTCCTATAGTAGGTTTGAGGCAGTTGCACCAGATGATGTCGTATAGGTATGGGTTCAATTTGTTATAGAGGAGCATCATTCGTAGTTTGTTTCGGTTCTGCTTCTCGGGATTAGTCCTCCTATTTTGCTTCACATGTGAGTGAGCTTTGTGATTTAGTACTCTGCTTATATGTTTATCCCTATTGGAAGACTCTATAGTGGTAGCCCGTGTCTACCATTTTTGTTCTTATTCATTATTGAGAGTTATGAGATTTTTGAGTGACCTTCTGTTCCTTATTTCGATAGTTTTGATGTGATTTCTGGGTGATGGGTTACGATTTGTGATTTAGATGCCCTACCGGTGTGAGAGTTCAGTATGTTTTGTGATTATGTCGGCGAAATTAAATTAGTGGAAGGTTTTGGTTAGTATGAGGTGTATGCTACCTGCGATTCATAGCTGAGGATGGAATTCTCGTATCTTCATGTGATTTGATACGTTTGAACCGGTCTGCGGGCCGCGATGGAGTTATATCAGGATGAGATCCTTGTGATTTGTTCATATACTTGATTCTTCCTTGTTAAATTGATTCGTAGAATGGTACCAATAGGGGGGTTATGCCTATCTGGCTTGTTTGATAATTCTCTTATGTGTCCCTCCTTGCATATTTAGTTGTATTCGTGCTGAACTTGTTGGGTTTTAGCTTACGAGGTGTGTGTCAGGTGGCGTTAGATGTAGTTTATTGATTCGGGTCAATAATTGTGAGGTCTTTATGTTTATTGCATCGTTGTCAGTGTTGTGAACATCTGAAATAGGGTTCTAACGGAAGTGAGGCAAATTGTTGGTGTTGGACTTGGTTATGGCCAGCTACTATGACTAGGGTTGTTGTTAATGGCATCTGTGTGATGTGTTATGTCATGTGGTTGTGCCCTGTGGACGTAGGCATAAGTTGTCGCAACTGGTTTAGGTTGGTACCGTGTGTTGATATGGGTATCGGGTCTTTTGGGAATGACGGGATGATGAAGAATTTGGTTCTAAGGTTTATTGGTATTGGCGGAAGGGGCAAATATCAGTTGAGATGGTGATGTCTGGCCTATGTGGATTGGGGTGATATTGGATCACCCGCGGGTGTATGTAGGACGAATACATTCAGTGATTTGAGGACTTCTGGATGATTCTTGGCATGTTCGAGGACGAACGTTTGTTTAAGAGGGGGGGATGTAACGACCCGGCTGGTCTTTTTGAGAGTATTAGCCCCGAACCCCTATTTATTGCTCCCTCAATTTCATTTTGTGGTTACGTGACCTGCTGGGGGATTAGTTTTTGATTTCGGAGTGAAATGGGACACATAGTCACTAAAAATGGAATTTTAAGTCATAGGAATGGACCGTAGTTCGAACTGTGTGAATACGACTCTGGAATGGAGTTTTGACAGTTCTTATAGCTTCGTAGGGTGATTTTGGTCTTAAGAGCGTGTTCGGATGTTGAATCGGAGGTCCGTAGGTCATTTTAGCGTCAATTGGCGAAAGTTGGAAATTCGATGAATTTTGAAAAGTTTGACCGAGAGTGAATTTTTTGATATCTGGGTCAGATTCCGATTCCAGAAGTTGGAATAGGTCAGTAATATCAATTATGACTTATGTGCAAAATTTGAGGTCAATCGGACTTAATTTGTTAGGTTTCGGCGTCGGATGTAGAAGTTTGAAACTTTGAAATTCATTAGGCTTGAATCGATGTGTAATTCGTATTTTAGCATTGTTTGATGTGATTTAAAGGCTCGACTAAGTTCGTGTGATGTTTTAGGACTTGTTGGTATATCTGGTTGAGGTCCCGGGGACCTCGGGTGAGTTTCGGATGGTTAACGGATCAAATTTGGACTTAAGGAAAAAGCTGAGATTTTTTGCCTTTTGGTGCAATCGCACCTGCGGAACTATTCTCACAGGTGCGGTTGGCAAGGCGCAGATGCGAGGCTAGGGGAATTGGCCAGTGGTTGCACGTGCGGTGTAAAGTTTGTAGAAGCAGAGTCGCTTCTGCGGAACAATGATCACAGGAGCGGACGAGTGTTTGGAGAGGCCTATCCGCAGAAGCAGATGTATTGGCGCAGATGCACACTCGCAGAAGCGGAATTTGGACCGCAGAAGCGAAAATTCCGCAGGTGCAGAAGGGTCGACCGCATGAGCGAGGGAACCACATATGCGGGTAAGTTGTCGCTTCTGCGATACCGCAGATGCGGCTATGTATCTGCAGAAGCGGAAATGCTGGACAGAACACTTAAATGCAAGGCTTCACAATTTTTGCTCATTTCAAACATTTTGAGCTCGGGTCTTGGCGATTTTTGAGAGCATTTTCGAGGGGTTACTTGAAGTAAGTCCCTTGTATTTATTTTTGATCAATAATCTTGTTTCCCCATTGATTTTTCCACCTAGTTAGTGTGTATTTAAGGTGAAAATTGGGAGTTTGAGGTTACGGATTTGGAGAGTTTGATTTGAGGAATTGAGTGGTGATTTGGTGTTGGATTTTTGTAATTTTGGTATGGGTGAACTCGTGGTCGAGTGGGTGTTCGTATTTTGTGACTTTTGCCCGATTCCGAGACATGGGCCCGGGTCGACGTTTTGGGGTGATTTTTCGATTCTTTGCTAAAGTTGTAGATTTATGATTTAAATTAGTTTCTTGTAATTGTATTCAAGATATGTAAATGCTTTTGGATAGATTTGGGCCATTCGGAGTTGGAAAACCAAGGGAAAGGCATCCTTATCGATTGATTGAGCGAGATTTGAGGTAAGTATCTTGCCTAACTTTGTGTGGGAGAATTACCCTTAGGATTTGAGTCCTTTATGCTAATTATGTCATGTGAATCCCGTGTACGTGATGTGAAGAGTACGTGCCCGGGCGTATTTGTTGAAAGTTGACCGTTTAGGATTCTTAGGTTCTTAAGTTGTTTTTGATATGTTGAATTTTCCATTTACTAGTTTCACCCCTACATGTTTTAAATGGAATTAATTGCTTCATGTTCCATTCTTATTGCCTATTTGACTCTTGTGCGCCTTATCTGAAGTTGTAACCTCTTCGGCTTCCATGCTACCTTTTCCTAATTGCTTATCTTTAATTGAAATTGTTGTATATCTTTCGTGGTTGCCCCACCCTAAACGAAGTAGTTATCCTTTATCATAGTTGCCTCACCCTTATTTGGAATTATTGACTCGCGTTATCTTCCTTGTTGTCGAGTTGTACTTGTGGAACCGTTGTTACATATGATCTCTCCCTTATTGAGCTATTTTTATTATGACCGGTATTCTTTATCGTGTTTATTCTCTGTGAGTCTGTTCTACCGTTTCTATGTGTTCGAAAGCTCCTAAATTGATTTACTGGTCGTATTCCCATGTATTGTTGTGGTTTTTGTTGTTGTACTCAGTTTTTTGAGCCGAGGGTTATTATGATGTTGTGGTCTTGGCACATGTTATTGTTGGGAGGTTTTGTCGGGTGTTTGCACGAGGTTTCTACCATGCTATTGTTACTACTGATATTGCACATGAGGCGTGACAAGGCGAGTTATATATGTGTGAGTTTGTGCATGTGGCGAGACAAGGTGGGAATACTATTATGTGTGTGCGGCGAGACAAGGCGGACATTCATTTTATTATTACGCACATGGCGAGACAAGGTGGGCTATGTCGGGGATTGATTGATGATGACTTCAGATGGCCTGGGAACATTTTTGTTGTTGATATTTGTGTAGTGGCGTGCCTAACTTATGTGAGCTTTACTTTGTGAAAATTGTGGGGGTTGTTCCTCATGTGACATACATTTCCTCTACTCTTACTCTTTGTCCTGAATTGTGATAGAACTCTTGCACGAGCATACACGTAATTAATCACCCCTATATATTTAAGAAGAGGGATCCTAATGTTATTGATTATTCATACATACCCTCGTCCACTTGCCTTCTATGTGAGTATTTTTCTATTGGCACGTGAGTCGTCTGTACAGTTATCAGTTGAAATGAGGGCACAAGGTGCCAAGTGATTAGGGTTCCCGAATTGGGACCCGTGAATTGTGATTATTCTGAGGTTTGGTACCTCATAGAAGTTTTTGGATAAACCTGGTGTGATAGCGGTTATTCTTACTGAGTTGCTTCTTGTGTTTCCCTTAATTGTTTTCGCCGGATTCAAACTGTGTTTAGCTTACTCTACTGTGTTATTACTTGTTGTGTCCCGCTGCTAATTATTGTTTCTATTTTCTATTGCAAGCATTATATTATTGTTGTCATTATGAGTAGTTTGTAGAGATATCGTACTTTGTTAGTTTTACCCCTATACTTGTCCAGGTTATTTAGTTCAATAGGTGTCTTGACTATCCCTCGTCACTACTCCACAAAGGTTAGTCTTGATACTTACTGGGTACCGCTGTGTTGTACTCATACTACACTTCTGCATATTTTTGTGCAAATACAGATATTTCGGAGTCAGTCGATCACTAGCTAGCTGTACGGATCCTGCTACGGAGACTCAAGGTAAACCTGTTGCTACGTTCGCAGACTTCAGAGTCATCTTCTGACATTGTATTTGCACTGTTTTATCTTTATTTTGAAACAGTTGTATTTAGAGGTTTATTTTCTAGCGAACTCAGTAGAGTTTATAGTTTATGACTAGTACTACCGGATTTTGGGATTGTAAATTCGTACTGAGATTTCTATTTCGCATTTGTTAGACGATAGTTAAATATTGTTATTATTTCAGTAAATGGTAGGCTTACCTAGTCCCTAAGACTAGGTGCCATCACGTTATCCTACGGAGGGAACTTTGGGTCGTGACACTACTCCTACAAAACACAAAAATAGCACTACAAAGATAACACAATTAAAAAATTAAAAAATAAAAACAAAAATAAAAAGAAAAAATAAATTGGGTTGCCTCCCAACAAGCGCTTGATTTAACGTCGCGGCACGATGCCACCACGTTCACCACCTTTTCTTCCACTTTGAGGATATGAATTGCGCCCCCAATTTTGCATCAATTTTTCTGTCACGTTCATGGGGCGGTGGTGTAAAAATAAAGGAACCAAGCAATAGATATCGCATCTTACACTTCTTGGCCCTTAAGTGAGGAATGTCATTTTGCCTTTTTGATGTTGCAAATTTTAGAATATATGGGTCTTATTCTTCATCTATACATCTCCCCAAAGGCTCGATTTCCATGTCTCCATCTAAATATAATGTAGAAAAATGATTAGAATGAGGACCAACACGCCCCAACTCCAAAACTGTATTATTTTTGACATCCTCAATAATATATACTTCCTCAACCTCAGCATCATCAACAAAAGCATGGTCTAATGATTGGTATTCTCGTTTTAGCTCTTCAATTTGGCCTAGAAGATCTTTTTCAGCTTCACACAACTCATCACTAAATTGTTGGGCGTTACACGCATCAACCTTTGCACTCAAATCTGCATCCAAGTTGCGCACAGCTAAGCCAAACCTATCAATTTCTTGTGCAAGATCAACTCTCTCCTTAGACCAATCATTCACCAATATTGTTAGTAAACAAAGTCGTTTCGCATATTCCCTTAATCGATAATATTTGTCACAATACCAACCCTTACTCCCATATTCAAATTCAGACTTCCAAGAGGTCAGGTCATGACAAGCCCAAAAATATAGGCCATAAAAGTCTTCCGTCAACCAAGCTTCTTCATCAATCATCTTATCTCCATATATTTCATCCCCACATATCATGATTAGAGAACTAGAAATACACAAAGAGAAAATATTAAATAATTATAAAAATAAAAATATTTACAGAAAAAATAAAACTTTTATAAATAAAAGTAAAAGTCTAATCTAGAAAATAGCTAACTTCTAAGTCCCCGGCAACGGCGCCAAAAACATGTTGCTCCCAAACGCACAAGCAAGTATACGTAGTCGACAAGTAATATAGGATTGTAAGTCCAGCTATCGTAACCACAGAGACTTGTAATTAACTATTTACTAAATTAAACTAAGACAATTAATTTATTCAAGTGATTTTCTAAAGTGTGATTAAATAACTACAACTAATCTAGAGTAGCAAACAAAGAGATTAAAGGAAACAAGTTGGCAATATTTGAGACGAATTCAATGAGAGACAATATTCTAGAGCTATGGGTTAGCTAACAATCCCGTTGAGTTTTTCACTTAAATCGTCTAATTAATTTATCTGGTTTATTGATTGACAGGGTTAATATTGCTCGTAGCCTTCTCCCGAAGTACTACTCGCATATTCAAGCTAACATAACGCCTATTCTCCTATTGAAGTAGGATTAACAAGAACGCATTAATAATTCCCGTATAATAACCAAGCAAGGGGATTAGGTATATCCCTATCCTAACCGCAAATTCGATCCCGATGCTCGAGTTCAAGATCTTTCTCTACTCAATCTTATATGCAATCTAGAATTCCCTCTCCCGAGTTCAATCCTAGATTCGTAGATAGTATTTAATTGGTGATCAATCAATCAAATAACTAAGCACAAGATTGCGTAAATAAACCAATATAATAAAATAATAAGAACAATTCAAGCTTCAAACTACAACGTTCATGTAGCATCCAAAACTCTAGAACTAATAAACTATGATATTAAAAGAGGAGAATAGAACAAAAACTAGTTAGAAGCTTCCTCCAAAGCGTGGTTTATGCTCTCCCCCTCCAAAATGGCGTATTCTCCATCAAAAATATATTAGATTCCCTCCAAATCAGATTTAGGACTACTTATATACGAGTTGAGACCGTGTTGAACAGAAATAATGTCCCGGGCGAAGTAGGAAAAATCCTGAGTGTCCAGGCCAGCGCCTCACGCTGGCCCTGGCACTGAAAGCAGTGAGTTTTTTGCCTCCAATTCCTTAAAGCCCGTTACGTTTTTGTTTATTTGCATTGTGTATCTCTTTCTTATCTTCCACTAGGGGGCAAACACCAAAGGGTGTCCCTCTTTTTTTATTCTTTTAATTTTCTTTCTTTTTCTTTCGCGTTTTATTCAATTTTGCTCCAAATCTCTTCATCTTCACACTGCTTTATTCCTTTACAGTTAAAATATAATATTAATAATAAATTAATATAATTAAAATTCAAAAGATGATTAAAAGTACTAGAATGTGAGGCAACAACGGTTAAATATATGTATTTTTTGCCAAACATCACCGTACTCCCGAGTAAATACTTTAAGAACCACTACACGCTCAAAAGAAATAATCTTCTATTGAGATTCCCACCTCACTTCAATACCGCTCACGCTCTCTATTTTTCCTCACAGACTATTTCTCACAATGCCTGAGAATATTATCTGCAACTATTGTGTTGCTTCTCTTTCCGTGTGGTGTAAAATGAAGAAGCCGAGAGCCCCTTTTATAGGGTGAAGTTGCCGCCCACTTGACCAATCAGAAGTATTGGTTCATTTGCAATTTGAATTGCAAGATTTGCATTCTTGCAAATTGTTTGGCAAAACCGATTTGGGCTATAACTGATTTTGGAATCTAACTTCATCCTAAGTTCCATCTCATCTTCATATGCCAAGCCTAACTATATCTGAGGGTGATCTACTTTGAATTTTGCGTGTTCACTGAATCCATTATTTTCAGCTCAATATATATATAGAGAGAAAGAGATATAGAGAGGGGGGAGATTTAAAATGTATACCTATTATAAGATCAATATTCTAAACTCACATACTCTAGATCATTTGAACTCATCTTAAAGTGTCTCAACATAGATGCCTGCAAAATTTACCAATAGGAACAATTGATCAAACTGCAAGGCGCAACCAAACTCTTAAAGGGGATCCTAGGCAAAACAGAGTGCTGTAAGTCATTAATAAATCCTTGCTCAACTTGTCCATGAGCTACTAAGTTAAATACCCGCAGAGAAAAGTAATGTGTTTCCTCAAGTGAATCTCATCTCATTGCCGAAAAGACTAGTTAAACTTTTAACAGTGTACCCTTTTCTGTAACTTCTCGAAACTAAAGAATATTGTATTAATTAAGTTCTAAGCTGGTAGATACCTAGGACTTCCCTTATCTTCACAAAAGTGGAGCAAAATGGATGCTATCAGTTGGTGGAAAAATTATATATAGGATATGCATATTCCAGGCAGCTGTCATAAGCTGGTAGATTACAAATCATAACTGCTATACTGTTTTCAATATACAACTCCTGGGGAGCAGTATTTATAATACCTCAAAGTGTGCTAAAGAAGGTAGATAGGAAATGCAGGGATTACTTGTGGGGGAGTTTAGAGGACAAAAGGAAGATGGCCCTGGTATCTTGGGAGAAGGTTTATATTCGAAGAAGTTTGGTGGTTTAAATATAAAAAGTTGCAGTGAATGGAACATTGCATTAGTAGGAAAATTTCTGTGTCAATTAGCTGATAAACAAGATCGATCTGTTGTGGGTCAAATAGGGCATGAGATATATATGAAAGCTAATGGAAAAATATGAGAACACAGTCCACTAGCAGACTGCAGCTGGGTATTGGAAGCTATAATGCTATGCTGTGGAACATAATAAGAGTGAAAGAAGCTGACCTAATCTGGAGTTCACTAATGCTGTCAAGACAGAATTATTGTATGGATAAGCTACTAACTAAAGAAAGATTATACATGCTACACATACCAGTGGATAGTGATAGTTGCTGCTTATGTGAGGAAGGAGCAATGGAAACTCAACACCATCTATTTGCAGATTACTGATGGATAACTGAAGTGAGGAATGTACTAGCTACGTGATCAGGAATAACAATACAGAAGAAAGGAGTACTGCAGTGCATACAATGGATAAAAAGGAGACACTAGAGGCAATTCAAGAAAGAATTACTGGCTGCAATCTATACGTGGAAAGCCAGAAATTGGAAGTTGTTCAGGAATACAAATGTAAATACAAGTTTTGTCATAGTATAGATTCAGAAAGAAAGAGATAAGAGAAAGGATACGTGTACTACAATACTCAAAAAGAGCCAGTAGATGTCAATGTTTAGTTCAAAACTTATGTAACTGGTTTGGTTGTTTCTTTGATAGTTTGAGGTCTAGATGTTAAAAGCACCATTCCTAGAAGATGGCTATGACACTATATGCTCTTGAGATGTATAGATTTTATTGTTAATGGTAGTTTCACAGGTTATTAACAAAAAATTAAGCTCTAAGCTGCCACGAGAAGTTACAAGCGACGTATTGAGCCTCCTATTACAAATAAATGTAAACATAGATTAGTGTTTAACCTAAAATTAGGCTTTTAGGCCAAATCAATTAAATTTGTATTTTTAGGGCACACCCAATAGATTTGACTCACTTTCTCTAATGTAAATCTCAAGAATTAATAGCAATAGTAAATACCAAAATCAAATACAAGAAAAAAGAAGAGAATTCTTATTGATCAAGACGGTTTCTCTTTCAGATCACGTATTGAGTGGTTCAAGTACAATACAGTGACTTAGAGAAAGAGTGGTAGAGTAATTTATCATTTGGATTACTATGTGTAGGAAGTGAGGATTTAAATAGCAAGACTATCCATAATCATTTCCTAATATTTGCCTACCTGTTACCTCATTAACTGCGTTTTTCACATGTTATATTGAGAATCTATAACTGTTCCATGAGTTATACCAAATCTCGCTTTATTCAGAATTGACTATTTCATCGTACGCATGAATCTTTCTGGATAGTCTTTTTGTGTTGACTCATGAATGATTACGGTACAAACAGGTTCGATATCAAATATCTTTCAACTTGGTTGATTTCAGATTCATCCTTTCCACGACCTTTTAATATTATTGACACATGTCGAGATTTGATTAATCCACATGATGAATCTATTTTTTACCAATAAAATTAAAAACTTATACTAACTCATCCTTTCCACTGACTTTTTAATATTCTTGACACATGTCGAGATTCAATTAATCCACGTGATGGATCTATTTTTTACAAGTAAAATTAAAAACCTCTTGACGAACTCATTCTTTCCATGACCTCTTAATATTCTTGACAGAAGTCGAGATTCGATTAATCCGCGTGATGAATCTATTAATTGTTATCACTATACTTTAATTGGACAAGAGGCGAGACCAGTATGATCATGTGCAATAAGCGTGAGATTTGGAAAACCCCTAGTAAAATGAATCAGAATAGAGCGTAATGCATGCAAAAGATTCAAATAGCCGATCAAGCTAATTTGGGTAGAGGCATATTAATATACACCACATAAACACACACCTACGTGGGATTGAGCGATTGATACTCTGAATTAGCTGAAGAACAACATGACGTGAAATTCGTAACTCGAGAATCTCCACCAATGAAACAGCATTATCACTTCACAAACTACTTTTCGCCCAAATAAAATCTAAAAAAGAGAGCCATGTTTAAGAAAGAAACTAGAATCCAAAGTAAAAGAAGATTACAATTATGTCTAACACAATTCATTCTGCCCAAAGCCTTCCCTCAAAGATTCGTCTTTCATCTTACCACCCTCTGCCTCCAGATCAAACACCAGCTTCTTTCGTAAAGGGTCGGGTTTCACTATCTATCTCTTATTTTTAATTCTCTATCAAAAGCGATTAATTCTTCATTAGCTAATGTTATTGTTAGGATTCAAATTCAATAATAGACTTCTTGAATTCAAGAAATTCTTTCTTGAATTCAATCTATCTTTAATTTCTGTCTTCTTTTTCGTTTCTCTACTTTCTTTTAGCTTCTGCACGTTTCTTGATTTTTTTTGTTTTTCTTTAGTAATTCTTGAACCCCTATCATGTTGTTATCAACATGTGGCAATGATGATAGGGTGGAGATGAGTCAACAGATAGTTAATACCGGATACAAGCATGTGACCGATATTGTATAAATTTCGAGGACATAAAGGTCAGGGAAGAAAATTTGAAAGTAATACATCGGTTAGAGAGAGCAGCATTAAAGGAGCAGCCATTACAGAAAATCTTAACATTTATTCCTAATGTTATGCAACCATCAAGAGGAATTTTTATTCATCTTTAAGAAGGTATAATTTGAGGATCTTTTCTCCTCAGATTTAACGATAAATAGCAACATTTGTACTCATTATAGGGACACGAAATAGTAGAATCGTAAAGGCTATATCTTTCTCTCATATTTTATTAAATTTTATACAAGGCTAACATCGAAACTTTTCAATTATCTTTGATTCCGGAGGGATCAATTGGCTTGTTCTTTCCTAAATTATATTTGTTTTGTTTCCTTATTCTTCATTATTTTACCAATCAGATCAACTTAATCCACGTGACTATAAACCATTTTACAAATTTAATTATATTTTTTTACGGGTAAACAATTCGACGTATTAAAATTTTGATACATTTGTATAGTTTAATATATTTAGTTGATTGTCAGGAAATAAGGATTTGTTATAAATAATACCCTTAGCCTATATCAAGAAATTTATCTACTCTAGTATCGGTTTTATAAATGACTATTAGAAAAAGTGGCAGTTTAAAGGACATTACATGGTCTAATACTATATTGCTAATCAGTGTAGCGTTATTTAGTTTCACATTAGATTTGACACAGAAAAATACGTCAATTGAAGCATAATTAACATTGCGATATTAATAAGGGGACTAAACATAGAAACCAACACTGTATTTTCAACATTAATTGAAAATAGTTTTATTAAGTATTATTGTCATCTTGCCTCTCATAATATTCGTATTTGCTGTGAGAATTTAGCACTTATTAGTTTTCTAAGAACAGATAAATGTAAGGGGCCAATTATAAAAAGAAAATATATAGACTATACACACTGATAATGTAGTAAATGTTTTGGCAAAATACATAAGTAGTCACCTGAACTATACACCAAATTTTTGTTACATACTTTCTGAGGACCAATATTACCTTACACACGTAACCTTTTAAAATTGTGTCTAATACATACGACTTTTGCTACGTGCGCGTAAAACTTGAAAATATTTTGTCTAAATCCGTATTTCAATGCCACGTGTCAAAGTAATAGTAATATTTTTCTTATTTTTCCTTTCTATCAAATGAAAATACCACCAGGACCCCTCCCCAGAACCCACCCTTTTCTTACATGTCTTGCCCAAATTTCCCTCTATTTCGTCCCTGAAGAAATTCATCAAAACCAACGATAAAGAATTTAAACAAGATACTCTTTATGAGAATTGACAGAAACTAAACCCTCTGTTTCGTCTCTTGCCCTTCCAAACTTCTCTTACTATTTTCTCTACCATTAAAACTCACCAAAAAATCTAATCTTTATATGAATAAAAAAGAATATTTTTTTCGTATTTTATGAGAATGACTAAAATTACAAGAAAAGGTTGTTCACAATGAAGTTCTTTAATTAATGGAAATTAAAACTTGACTTTGATTTACTTTGTTTGGGCGTGGTATGAGATCTGAAAATGGAGAAAGAAAGAGTTGCAATTTCAGTTTTCATCTCTTCCATTCTCGGATCTGAAAATGTTGTAGCACTCATGATGATAATGGCCTTCTTGGCTTTGTCTGTTGCCCTTGATTTTGCTCCTCTTCTGAGCTCCATGTATTATTCTTGATAGATGGTAGATGATATTACTCTCCTCTTCTAAGCTCCATGGCTGAGGAGGAAGTTGACGTGGAAGGGGATGACATTTGTTTTTTATTTTATTTAATCAATTAAAGTTTATTTTAAATATATTGTTACTAGTATTTATTTATAGATCAGTTATGACACGTGTCACATTTTGATTGGCACGCAAATGCAATCTCCAAATAAAATATTGGTCAAGAAAAAAGTAGTGTGTACTAGACACAATTCTCAAAGGTTGCAAGTCTAAGGTGATATTGGTTCTTAGAAAGTGTGTAACATGGATTTAGTGTGTAGTTCAGGTGGCTACTTATCTATTTTGCCAAATATTTGCCCTATCAGTATACGTATAGCCTGTTTGGCCAAACTTCTAAAATTTGCTTATTTTGAAAACAACAACCCAGTATAATCCCACTAGTGGAGTCTGGGGAGGATAGTGTGTACGCAGACCTTACCCCTACCCTGGGATAGAGAGGCTGTTTCCGATAGACCCTCGGCTCCCTCCCTCCAAGAACTCCCCACTTTTCTCTTGGGGTGACTCGAACTTACAACCTCTTGGTTGGAAGTGGAGGGTGCTCACCACTAGAGCAACTCACTCTTGTAAAAGTGCTTTTCAAAAAAATTACTTTTGGTAAGAATCGGCTTGTGTTTGGCTAATTAATCTGTAAAGCACTTTTGAGCAGTAATTAGTGTTTGGTCAAGCTTTTGAAAACTGCTTCTAAGTGTATTTTTCTCAAAAGTGCTTTTCAGAAAAGTGATTTTGGAGAGAAGCTACATTTTTCTGTTTCTCAAAATCTGCTTCTGCTTCTCCTCAAAAGCACTTTTTTTCTTTCTAAAAGCTTGGCCAAATACCTCAACTTTTGTCCCAAAAAAATACTTTTGGCCCCAAAAAAAACTTGGTCAAACATGCTATTAATCTGCTATGGTACGTTACTAACCATTTATTTTAGGTTAATAATCCATGCTTAGTGACTAGAATTAGAATTCGACATTCACCTTTTGATAATCTGATTGTATATTTGTTTCTTATGTCATTGGCATTTCGCATTTTGAACTTAAAATCAATCACAAAAGTGGCATAATTAAGTGCAGAATGCAAAAGCTCAAGATGATTTTGAAAGACATGATGTAAAGAGAACTGTATACGGTCAAAATCAAGTTTGCCCTTCGTGTGATTAGTCAAGATTGGAGCATGATGGAACGAGAGTTGTCATTATATTATCGAGCTGTGATGTAAAGTTGGGTTATCGAGCTCAAGATCCAGTAACCGATCAAATACCGAGCTCGAGTCAATATCGAGATCGAGACTCAGAGACCGATTAATATAGAGCCCGAATCAATATCGAGCTCGAGTCCCAGAGACCGATCGAGCTCGAGTCAATATCAAGCTCGAGACCCAGAGACCGACCAATGCCAAGACCAACCAAGATCGAGCCAAGAGACAAAGAGTCGTTGTAGCCGCACTAGGGAAGAGAATCTCGGTGGAAATCAAGGAAAAGCTAATTAACTAATCTATCATGGGATCCCCACTATGTATTTTTAATTATATCCAAAGTAGAATTCCTCCACTATATTAAGAGTGGCTATAATTTGTAAGAGGGGGAGACATTCATACATTTTCACATTCAAAGATCATTGAGATTTACATATCATATAGCAAATATTATTCTTTTTGGGGCTTTTGATATTGATTCATCTTATTCATTTATCGATTATTCTCTACTCAATTTAGGTTTGTATTCATTCCTTTTTACAGTCAATATTCGATATTTTTCTACTTATTTTTCCAATTCGTATCAAGTTATATCACGTATCATTAGAACTACGTATAAATTCAACTCTATCCGTTTTTCGGGTAAATAGTTTGGCGCTCACCGTGGGACTAAGGATAACAATGGTTATTTGGTATGAATCTCTACAAAATACACCACTTTACACTTGCTCTTGGAAGTGTCTTTGATTTCAGGTTAAAAACGACGAACTCTCAATTAATGTCCCTACCTATTGACAACGAAACTGGCCTTCAAGATGAGAACAACAACCTAACGACTGGGGATGAAAGGCCACTCGCCGATCCCATTGGAGCTCTGTCCGTAGATCCAATTGACGTTAATTCGCATGTGGCCATCGAGGCAAACCAACATTTTGACCCCGAAAACAGCATTCATAGTGGAACTTGATTCGTAGTTCGAAATACCCAAAATGTTGGAGATGACGGGATCAGCCTACGTATGATTTTTGAAATGTTGCAAGCTCAAAAGGTAGCAATAGCTCAATTGCAGAGCCAAACCCAGGCATCAAGCAGGGTCGAGCATGGTCCACCCCAAAATGTTACCCACAAAACGGGGCCAGTTATAGTAAGGTCAAATGAACAAAAATCGGGGAATAATCCCAAAATTATTAAGATGCTCGAGGAACTGACAAAACAAATTGAGTCAGGAGAAAAGAGGATTGAAGCAAACGACAAAAAAGTAGAAACTTATAACTCCAGGATTGATCAGATCCCGGGTGCACCACCGATATTGAAGGGCTTGGATTCCAAAAAATTCGTACAAAAGCCTTTCCCCCCGAGCGCGGCTCCAAAATCGATCCTAAGAAGTTTCGCATGCCCGAAATTCCTAAATATAACGGGACTACCGACCCCAACGAACATGTCACCTATTACACATGTGCTATTAAATGGAACGATCTAGAAGACGACGAGATCGAATCCGTATTATTGAAGAAGTTCGGGGAAACCCTGTCAAAGGGAGCAATGATATGGTATCATAATTTATCGCCTAACTCTATCGATTCTTTCCCTATGCATGTAAATACTTTCGTAAAAGCACATGTCGGAGCCATAAAGGTCGAGACCAGGAAGTCGGACCTTTTCAAGGTTAGGTAACAAGATAACGAGATGCTAAGAGTGTCCGTATCTCACTTCCAAACGTAACAAATGGATCTACCACCGATCACGGACGATTGGGTTGTTCAAGCTTTCACTCAAAGACTGAACGAACGAAGCTCGATGGCTTCACGACAGTTGAAGAAGAACTTGATCGAGTACCCGACTGTTACCTGGGCTGATGTACACAATCGATATCAATCGAAGATTAGAGTCGAAGACGACCAGTTGGGTTCTGGGTCCGTTATTAAAAGGGTCATCGACCGAGAACCAAGGTCGAACAAAGACCAATATCGGTCGTATAACGGAGATCGAAGGGGTTGTGAACCTACACGCAACTCCATACGAGGCGAAAGGAGAAGTGATCAAGGTCAAGGGTCTCGGGGGCTGATAAACAAGAATGGGTTCGACAGGCATACTGGACCTAAGGAAGCACCACGGTTATCAGAATATAACTTCAACATCGTTGCATCCGCCATCGTGTCGGCTATCGGACGCATCAAAGATACTAAGTAGCCTCGACCTCTACAGTTCGATCCAGCCCACAGAAATCCTAATCAAATGTGAAAGTATCATGGCACCCATTGCCACAGAACCGAAGACCGCAGGCAGTTGAGAGAGGAGGTAGCCCGGTTAATCAATGAAGGGCACCTTCGAGAATTTTTAAGTGACTGGGCCAAAAGCCATTTCAAAAATAGAGATTTCAATAGACAAAACGAACAAGAAGAGCCACAACACATCATCCACATGATCATCGGAGGGATCGATGTCCCCCAGGGGTCGGTGCTTAAACGCACTAAGATGTCGATTGTAAGAGAGAAGTGATCTCGGACTCAGAATTACACACCTAAAGGAACCTTGTCCTTTAGTGACGAAGACGTGGAAGGAATCATTCAACCCTATAACGATGCACTGGTAATATCTGTACTTATGAATAAAACTCAAGTTAAGCGTGTATTAATTAATCAAGGTAGTTCGGCCAACATCATTCGATCAAGGTTCATAGAGCAACTCGGTCTACAGGACCAGGTCGTGCCCGTAACCCTGGTACTAAACGGATTCAATATGGCGTGTGAAACCACTAAGGGAGAGATAATTTTGCTAGTAAGCATGGTTGGGACCATCCAAGAAATGAAGTTCCACATGATCGAGGGCGATATGAGATATAATTCCCTATTCGGGAGGCCATGGATCCACAACATGAGAGTAGTGCCCTCGACCTTTTACCAGGTGCTGAGAGCAACCGGCCGCAAAGTAAATGTTTTCCATCGATGAAGTGATTCTGATATCTTCACTATCATCGACAAAGGGATCAGATTCGAAGGAGGAATGGGATACCAAATAGCAATCACAAACGTCAGTCGCGATCCAACTAGAGAATCAAAGGACTAACGAAGATGATGATTATGGGATCCCTCGATCCTTCATGGTCCCCGATGATTCCGACGCTACCAAATCAACGGTCGAAGAACTGGAACAAATCATGCTAATCAAACATCTGCCCGAGCAAAAGGTATACCTGGGCATGGGGTTAGATCCCGAGCTCAGGAAAAAGCTTATTCAATATCTTATAGCTAACATGAACTGTTTCGCTTGGTCCCATCTTGACATGACAGGGATCCCACCAGAAATAATCACTCATAGACTAAGCTTGGATCCGAAATTCCATCCGATAAAGCAAAAAAGAAGGCCCAAGTCTGAGGTCAAACATGCCTTCATCAAGGACGAGGTAACCAAACTTCTTAAAATAGGATCCATTCGAGAAGTAAAATACCCTGAATGGCTAGCAAATGTGGTGGTAGTCCCTGAGAAGGGAAACAAACTTAGAATGTGTAAGGATTATAAAGACCTAAGCAAAGCATGCCCTAAGGATTCTTTTCCTTTGCCTAATATCGATCATATGATCGATGCCACGGCCGGCCACGAGACTCTCAGTTTTCTCGATGCGTACTCCGGGTACAATCAGATACAGATGAACCCGGAGGATCGGGAAAAGACCTTGTTTATCACAAAGTATGGTACATACTGTTATAACGCAATGTCATTCGGTCTAAAAAAAGCTGGTGCAACTTATCAACGCCTAGTAAATCAAATTTTCAAAAAACAAATAGGAAAATCAATGGAAGATTATATTGATGACATGTTAGTTAAGTCCCTGCGAGCAGAGGACCATTTAAAGCATTTGCAGGAAACTTTTGACATACTGAGGGAGTACAATATGAAGCTTAATCCCGAAAAATGTGCATTCGGGGTTGGCTCGAGCAAGTTTCTTGGTTTCATGGTGTTCAATCGAGGAATCGAGATCAACCCCTATAAAATCAAACCTATCGAGGACACCACAGTAGAAGATAATGTAAAGGCCATGCAGAGGATAACGGGGTGGATAGCCACCCTAGGACAATAAATTTCAAGATCCTCACATAGGAGCCACCGATTTTTCTCACTGCTTAAGAAGAAAATAAACTTTGCATGGACTCTGGAATGCCAGCATGCTTTGGAAGAACTAAAGCGGTATTTATCGAGCCCGTCGCGGCTTCATACCTCGCAAGTGGACGAACAACTTTACCTGTACTTAGCTGTCTCGGAGATAGCGGTAAGTGGAGTTCTGGTTCGAGAAGAACGAGGTACGCAATTCCCTATTTATTATATTAGTCGAACCTTAGGCGAGACCGAAACTAGATATCCACACTTAGAAAAATTAGTGGTTGCTTTAATAAGCGCTTTTAGGAAACTAAAACCATATTTTCAGTGTCATCCGATACATGTTGTAACAACTTATCCTCTTCGAAATATTTTGCACAAACCCGAGCTTTCGGGTCGATTGGCCAAATGGGCCGTAGAAATCGGCGGGTACGATATTGAGTATCGACCCCGAACTGCTATCAAATCTCAAATCTTGGCAGACTTCGTGGCTGACTTTACGCCGGCTTTCGTACCCGAGATTGAAAAAGAACTACTAATAAAATTGGGTACCTCTTCGGGAGTCTGGACCCTCTTTACGGATGGTGCCCCGAACGCGAAGGGGTCCGGACTAGGCATTGTACGAAAATCACCCACATGTAATGTAGTTAGATAGTCTATCAGAATTACAAAATTGACTAACAACGAGGCCGAGTATGAGGCCTTGATTGCAGGTCTCGAACTAGCTAAGGCTTGGGAGCGGAAGTCGTAGAGGCTAAGTGTGATTCCCTCCTCGTGGTAAACCAAGTTAACGGGACTTTCGAAGTCCTAGAAGATCGAATGCAGAGGTACTTGGATAAACTACAGGTGACTCTACATCGATTTAAGGAATGGACTTTGAAACATGTACACCGAGAACAGAACAGTGAGGTCGACGCTCTTGCAAACTTAGGTTCATCGGTCGAAGATGACGAACTCAACTCGGGAACTATCGTACAACTCATGAGATCGGTAATCGAAGAAGGTCACACCGAGATAAACTCCACAAGTTTAACATGGTATTGGAGAAACAAATATATAGAGTACTTCAGGAACGGGAAGCTTCCATCAGATCCAAAGGAATCGAGAATTCTGCACATAAAGGCAGCACGATTCACCTTGTCCGAAGATGGTACGCTGTTTAGAAGGACGTTCGATGGACCATTGGCAATATATTTGGGAACAGGAGATACCGATTACATCCTACGGGAAATTCACGAGGGCACATGTGGAAACCATTCTGGTGCCGATTCGCTGGTCCACAAAGTAATCAGAGCAGGGTATTATTGGACCGATATGGGAAAGGATGCAAGGGAGTTCATTCGAAAATGCAACAAATGCCAAAGACATGCGCCCATGATTCATCAACCCGGGGAGCTACTCCACTCGGTCCTATCTCCGTGGCCTTTCATGAAATGGGGAATGGACATCATTAGCCCCCTCTCATCGGCCCCAGGTAAAGCTCAATTTATTTTGTTTATGACTGATTATTTCTCTAAATGGGTTGAAGCACAGGCTTTCGTGAAAGTCAGAGAAAAAGAAGTGATAGACTTCATTTGGGACCACATTATATGTCTATTCGGGATGTCATCCGAGATTGTATGTGATAATGGAAAATAATTCATCGGCAGCAAAGTAACTAAATTTCTCGAGGATCACAAGATCAAAAGGATCATATCAACACCTTATCATCCCAGCGGGAACGGACAAGCCGAATCGACCAACAAAATCATCATCCAAAATCTTAAGAAGAGATTGACCAACACTAAAGGACAATGGAGAGAAATACAACCCGAGGTCCTATGGGCATATCGCACAACATCGAAATCCAGTACCGGAGCAATGCCATTCTCGTTGGTTTATAGCGTTGAAGCTCGGATCCTGGTTGAGGTCAGAGAACCTAGCATCAGGTTTCGATATGCAATAAAGGAGTCGAATAACGAGACCATGAATACAAGCCTAGAATTATTGGATGAAAGGCGAGAAGCCGCTCTCATCCGATTGGCCTCCCAAAAAAAGTGGATCGAAAGGTACTACAATCGAAGAACCAATCTACGACACTTTAAAATTGGGGACTTGGTGCTAAGGAAAGTCACTCTCAACACCCGAAATCTGAATGAAGGGAAACTGGGTCCGAACTGGGAAGGACCGTATCAGGTTCTCGAAATCATCGAAAAAGGATCTTACAAGCTCAGTGTGATAAACGGCAAACAACTACCAAGCAATTGGAACGTATCTCACCTAAAGAGATACTACTGCTAAGGTACGACCCTTCCATGTTCATTTGTATTTCGAAACTAACCCTTGCAGGTATTCGACCAGAAACAGGAATGGATTCTTCAACTCGAAGTCTTTAGGTCTGAAAGCACGCGTTGCACTCTTTTTTCCTTAGACCGGTTTTGTCCCAAATGGGTTTTTCGGCGAGGTTTTTAATGAGGCAACCATTGACCATGCTAACTTAGAGAAATTCAACAGTATCCGAGGCCTCTTTACAATCAACCTCGAATACTGGGGGGGCATTTCCCTCGAATATATCAAGTTTGATGCAAGGAAATTACTTCATGGCAACAGGGTCTCGACAGGAAAACTTTGTAAGGGCCATATGGTCAAACGAACCATGCCCGCATAGTTTTCTAGAGCCCTCGCACAAAACATGTACACATGTATGATGACATATAAAGAGAAATTTCTTCTTTACCGATATCTCGTACCTCCGAAAGGTTCTTCAACTTCATATTCTCAATCTATTATGTAAATATGCTTAAGAGCCGACCATAACCGAAGTTCGAATGATTACCCCATAAATCAGGGACTGCCATCCAAAAAATCAACGAGATCGATCATAAATCCTAAGGGCTGTTTTTTCTTCGAGTTCGAGCAAACACTCACTCGACCATAAAGCCTAAGGGCTATTTTTTACTTCGAGTTCGAGCCAACACTCACTCGACCATAAAGCCTAAGGGCTATTTTTTACTTCGAGTTCGAGCAAACACTCACTCGACCATAAAGCCTAAGGGTTATTTTTTACTTCGAGTTCGAGCCAACACACACTCGACCATAAAGCCTAAGGGCTGTTTTTTACTTCGAGTTTAAGCCAACACTAACTCGACCATAAAGCCTGAGGGCTGTTTTTTAATTTGAGTTCGAGCAAACACTCACTAAACCATAAAGCCTAAGTGCTATTTTTTCTTCGAGTTCGAGCAAACACTCATTCGACCATAAAGCCTAAGGGTTGGTTTTTACTTCAAGTTCGAGTAACCATTCACTCGACCATAAAGCCTAAGGGCTATTTTTTACTTCGAGTTCGAGCCAACACTCACTCGACCTAGCCTAAGGGTTGTTTTTCACTTCGAGCTCGAGCCAACACTCACTCAACCATAAAGCCTAAGTGCTGTTTTTTACTTCGAGTTCGAGCCAACACTCACTCGACCATAAAGCCTAAGGGCTATTTTTTACTTCGAGTTCGAGCAAACACTCACTCGACCATAAAGCCTAAGGGCTATTTTTTACTTCGAGTTCGAGCAAATACTCACTCGACCATAAAGCCTAAGGGCTATTTTTTACTTTGAGTTTGAGCCAACACTAACTCGACCATAAAGCCTGAGGGCTGTTTTTTAATTTGAGTTCGAGCAAACACTCACTCAACCATAAAGACTAAGGGTTGGTTTTTACTTCGAGTTCGAGCAAACATTCACTCGACCATAAAGCCTAAGGGCTGTTGTTTACTTCGAGTTCGAGCCAACACTCACTCGACCATAAAGACTAAGGTTGTTTTTTCTTCGAGTTCGAGCAAACACTCACTCGGCCATAAAGCCTAAGGGCTGTTTACTTCGAGTTTGAGCCAACACTCACTCGACCATAAAGCCTAAGGGTTGTTTTTTACTTCTAGTTCGAGCCAACACTCACTCGACCATAAAGCCTAAGGGCTATTTTTTCTTCGAGTTCGAGCAAACACTCACTCGACCATAAAGCCTAAGGGCTGTTTTTTACTTCGAGTTCGAGCAAACACCCACTCGACCATAAAGCCTAATGGCTATTTTTTTACTTCGAGTTCGAGCAAATACTCACTCGACCATAAAGCCTAAGGGCTATTTTTTTACTTCGAGTTCGAGCAAACACTCACTCGACCATAAAATCTAAGGGTTGTTTTCTACTTTGAGTTCGAGAGACCGTCCTAGCTTAACGAAAAAACTAAGGGTTATTTTACTTCGAGTTTGAGCAAACACTCACTCGATAAAAAGGCCTAAGGGCTACACTAGTTCGGTTTTGATCAAATTATCTGAACCCCGACCTTAGAATACAACTTCACGATTCTATAAGGCGGAAAGGAAGAAAGTTTTTATACATGTCAAAAATCATTTACAAGGGAAGCATGGCCTGATTAAATTTCTCTACAGAAGACCAAAACGGTCTTATAAGAAACAAAAAAAATACTAAAGGACTTAGTCCTCTCCAGGAGCAGCATCTTCGCCCTCGAGGCCCCCTTCACTTTCAGATTCGCTCGTACTCCTGATATCATTATCATCGGGAAAAGCCAACACTCTGGTTTCGGCTTCAAGCTCCTTAGCTTTCTCGATCTCAGTTGTAAGATCGAATCCACGAGCATGAATCTCTTCGAGAGTCTCCTTTCGAGACTGGCATTTAGCATGCTCGGCAACCCAGTTTACCCGAGCCTGAGCAGCCTCAACAACCTCCTTTGCTCGAACCTTAGCATCTTCGGCATCATATCAATAAACGGCCACCATTGCATCAGCATTGGCCATGGTTTTCTCGACCTCCAATTTGGCCACTGCAAGTTCTATGGCCAGTCTCTCTCGATCAGAATTTGCTGAGCTCAACCGAGACTGGAACTCCTCGATTTTCTTTGCTTGCACCAAGGCTTTCTCTTTCAAGCTTCGGAGTTAGGCCTCATCCGAAGCCAGTTGAGTTCGGGCAGTCTCCTTTTCTGAGACGAGGCAGTCCATGTTCTTATTCCATTCTTCGGCCTCCGATTTCACTACGTCCACTTCAGCACGAAGCTGCCTGATCACATCGAACTTTTGCTCAACCTGCGGGACCAAATTGTTAGCCATTATTCCCAAGTCAATATCATTAAATTCAAAGATTCTTTTTACCTGCTCGGCCAGCTCAGCTTGTTCTTTCCGGGATGCTTGTAGCCCAGCCTAAAGTTCTTTGACTTCTCCTTCTCTCTGCTCACTGAGAAGTTTGAAGGCATCTCTCTCCTCAGTAAGCCTTCAAACTTCGGCTTTGTAACGGCTCAGCTCCCCTCGGGATTGGAAAAACACCTCGTGATGAAGCACAGAAGCCTGCAAAAATAAAACAAAATGGATTATACAAGGAAAGAAAAGCACAAAGTATGAAAATTCGCAAAGAAAGTATGAACTTACTCGATTCAGGTCCTGTTGGGCTTCGTTTAAAAGGCAAGGCGCTCCCACCTCGCTCGAGCTCTTCTTCGGAGCCTCCAAGTCACTCGGACCGGTGACATATTCTACCCCGATAAAATAACCACGGAAAAGATCCCTCTCTCCGTGGATTCCCTCCCCGTGACAAGTCTTCACAGCTTGAGCGTCACGTATCATCGACTGGGAAAATGAAGGGAAAGAGGGGGAATCCCCTATCTCTATTGCCCCGAGTAGGTCTTTTCTAGCGCTGCCTCTGTCTCAGGGAACCTCAAGCTCGATTTGCACACCGGCATCCACAGCTTCTTCGACGGTCTCTTTGCCCCGAGGTAAACCATCCTCGGTCCCCCTCGGCTCGGGAACTTGGGTCAAAGTCTCCTCCTCGACCTCATCAAGCCTGGACGGAGCAGTATCAACTCCCACTGATACTGAAGTATTTTGAGTATCGGTGCTAGCCCGTGCACGGGCCACCAGCCCGGAATCACTTTCTTATTCTTCTTCATCCCTTAGACTCAGGACCGACTCCATAGTCACTCGAGCCGCTCTCTTCTTGGGTTTTTGATCCTCGGAGTCCGAGGCCCTTTTTATCTTAATCACCTTCTCCGATTTTGAGATAGGCGGTAAAGCTTCTTCATCACCTGATGGGGGTCTCATAACTGCATCTTTTTCGAGACCTACAAAGAAAGAAAAGTAAGTGAAACTTATATCCGAAAAAATGCTTGAACGGTAAGCAAATCGGTGAGCCAAGAGGAAGGTTTACCATGAGTATCCCACCGGCCCTTTGACAAATCGTGCCATGCGCGGTCGGCATATGTTGACGTCGAAACTAGGCTCCTGACCCAGTTCTCGAGATAGGGAACACCCGGCATCCAAGCAATGGTTGTGTCAAGAAAAACACTAATAAGAAAAGATAAAGAAGTAAAAAAACAACAAAAACTAAAAACGGAATCACACTTACGGTTCATATTCTATTTCTCGAAAAATGGCATACTCTCAGCCAGGATTAGGTCCGAGGTCTTCACTCGAACGAACCGGCTCATCCAACCCCGATCTTTGTCTTCATCTATGCTCGAGGTGAACGCCTTGGTGGCCCGGCATTGAAGCTTTATCAGCCCACCTAGGTAAAGACGAGGGCTATATAATCTTACGAGGTGGTCGAGGGCGAAGAGAAGCCCGTCGATTTTGCTCACAAAGAAACGAAGCAGTATCACAATCCTCCAGAAAGAAGGGTGAATTTGACCAAGGGTCATCTGGTACTTCTTGGCAAAATCGACGATGACTGAATCAAGGGGACCCAGCGTGAAAGGATAAGTGTAAACACTCAGGTACCCTTCCATGTAGGTAATGATCGCCCCATCCGGTGCCGGTATCACGACCTCTTTATTTTCCCAATTGCAATTGTTTTTCACTAGGTCAAGAAGACTTTTTGGAATCAAGCATATATATCTCGATACCGGCTCGCATCGACCAGCAACCGATGAGGGTTTCTCGACCTTAAAATCGGAATCAATAACGCACCTCCCAGGAACAAGTTCTTCAAGGCGTGGCTCCACCACTGTTTTCTCGCCGACCGGTCGAGATGAGGAAGCAAGCTCTTTCTGCGAAACAGTTTTAGATATTTTTGCCATCTAAATTGTTATGAACAAAGAAGAAGGGAGAGTGAAGTATTTGGTATTTTGAGAAGAACAAGCAAAGAAATTCCAAAATCTGAAAATAGAGAGCTTTGGGGAAGACGAAGAACCGTGAAGATTGGAATGAAATGAGATTTGAAGGTAAAAGTTTGAAATTATGAAGAAGAGGGCTATTTATAGATTTCACAGTGACGGTTCAAAATTGGCAGTGGCCGACTATCGACTAACGCGCATTTAATGCCTTGGTAACTGGACCGATGGGACATTTGTCACATACGTTACAATCGGGCTCGACGCAAACGTCAGTATGTATTTAGTCAGAGGTTGAAAAATCATATCGTTTCTCGCCACCTTCTTTTCGAGAAACGAGGGGACTATCTGTATACGGTCAAAACCGAGTTTGCCCTTCGTGTGATTAGTCAAGATTGGAGCATGATGGACTGAGGGTCGTTATTATACTATCGAGCTGTGATGTAAAGTTGGGTTATCGAGCTCAAGATCCAGGAACCGATCAAATACCGAGCTCGAGTCAATATCGAGATCGAGACCCAGAGACCGATTAATATCGAGCCCGAATCAATATCGAGCTCGAGTCAATATTGAGCTCGAGTCCCAGAGACCAATCGAGCTCAAGTCAATATCAAGCTCGAGACCCAGAGACCGACCAATGCCAAGACCAACCAAGATCGAGCCAAGAGACAAAGAGTCGTTGTAGCCGCAATAGGGAAGAGAAACTCGGTGGAAATCAAGGAAAAGCTAATTAACTAATCTATCATGGGATCCCCACTATGTATTTTTAATGATATCCAAAGTATGATTCCTCCACTATATTAAGAGTGGCTATCATGTGTAAGAGGGGGAGACATTCATACATTCTCACATTCAGAGATTATTGAGATTTACATAGCATATAGCAAATATTATCCTTTTTGGGCTTTTGATATTGATTCATCTTGTTCATTTATCAATCATTCTCTACTCAATTTGGGTTTGTATTCATTCCTTTTTACAGTTAATATTCGATATTTTTTTACTTATTTTTCCAATTCGTATTAAGTTATACACATACCCTTAGAACTACGTATAAATTTCACTCTATCCGTTTTTCGGGTAAAGAAGAACTCATTAGAGTCATGTGATTTATAGAATTCTAAAAGACTAGTTTGTCTAGAGAATCATCATAATCCGATTTGTGTAAAAATTAATCAATGATACTTTAAGGCGCGGGATAAGGATTAAAATGGTATTGCATTCAAAGACAGGATGATCGTTCTAATGCCTAATCACCAAGCATTATCCTATTCACCAAATTAATCAATTAGTGAAAAACCAGAAATTGGATGTTACTTTTCCTGTGACGAAGAAAATGGACAAAGAGAGCTGGAATTGGATTGTGTAGATGAAATAAATTGGTGGGGGGGACCTTCCAATCCAAATTACCCCGTCAATGCCAATTTCTAGGTAGAGTGAGATTTCATTTCACAACGTCCACGCAAAAGCTTTTCTGCTTCATCCTGTCTCCTCCCCCCCACATACACCCCTTCTCTCTATCTTTTTTGTTTCATCTCTCTCTTTTTAGAACTGTGTCTGTTCTTTTAACGTATTTCTTCTTTCTTCATTGATTGAGCTGCTATACCTAAAGTACAATACCCCAGATCTGAGTTCTGATCCCATGGGTCACCTCCCCCCTGAGGAATCCTATGTCTTTCCCTCTACGCTTTCTTCTTTCCTCTTCTCCCCTTTTCTATGTATTGAATAAATTGCCTCAATTTCCACAGATCTGAGTCTCTTCCATTGTCATTTTCCTTTCATGTCAAAATTCATCATTTTTTTATTCCCTTTTCCGGTCTCCAAGATATTTGTCACGAATCTCTATTACGAAGTTTCCAATCCCAAAATAAGAAGTTCCCCATTTCAGTTCCGTGCCAAAACTTCTTAATTGATTTTTGGTTTTGCCTGATATCTAACTGAACTTTAACTTTTGAATGGAAAGCGCCGCTGGTGGCAGCGGCAACAGTAGTAGTCTAAGAACATTGATGTTCAATGATAAAATCGATACTCCTAACCTCGGAGATTTCCTCAGAGTCAAAGAAAACAACAATAATATTACAGCAGGTCTTACGCTAGGCGCTGTGTTGAGCAACAAACCAGAATGTTCTTCTTCTTCTTCCCCTGTCCATTCCTCCAACAGAACTCTTCTTGATATCATTCAAGAGGATCCCAACAGTAGCAGAAAAACTCGAAAAACTTGGAAACATTTCAGGAGCAAACTCCGTCTTAAACGTGCTGCCGACACCTGGACTTCTAATATTTCCATTCAACAGGGTAATAGCAATCCGATAATAATGTCTCGTCGGTTGTCCCCTCGGTCACCTCCTCCCCTCGACGCTGTTGCTTACCCAGAGGACCTGCCCGTTGAAAATTTCGGTCAGCGGGAGGTTTCTGCATCTGGGTCACAGAGAATATTGCGAAGAAATTCGAGCAGAAATGAAACTGCAGAAGAGGAAGAAAGTGAAGGGGAAAATGCCGGAGGAGAAGAACCGGTGAGGATGTCATTAATGGCGTTGTTAGCAGAGAATGATGGAGATGGGTCAGCGTATATGATAGGAGATGGAGATGAAGAAGATGACGATGATGAGGAAGAGGTTGATGATAATGGAGTTTCCGTCGCCGGCGCCGGTGTCGGTGCCGGCGGAGAATATAACAATTGTTGTGTGTGTATGGTGAGACATAAGGGTGCTGCGTTTATACCATGTGGACATACATTTTGCAGGTTGTGTTGTAGGGAGCTCTGGGTTCAAAGGGGTAATTGTCCTCTCTGCAACAATTTCATTTTGGAAGTTCTCGACATTTTCTGATCAATTGGAAACCATTTCAACTTCCACAGCTTCAATGTTTAGCCTTCTCGTTAATTTTAATTTATTTTCTCTTCTTCTTGGTTCCCCCATCTTGTTTCAATGTTGCATTCTTACATTGGTCTCTATATCCTTTTCTGAGTTAGCCCAATTTAGTGTCTTTTGTGAATCAGTGATTACTAGCTAGTGAATATTTGTCAGGCATGAATAGGATTATGGTCCTTGGTATCCTTTGTGTATATTGTACCTCTGTCTTGTATGGACTAATATTCAAAGTTTGAATAGAAAATCAGAGAGAAGAAACAAAGGTCTTATTTTGGGTCACATGGACGTTTTTACTTTACCCTCATATATGAATATGAATTTCTGGAATTGTCTTTCTCTTTTGCTTTCTGGAAGTAGGAAAAAGTCGCGGGAGAATAGCTGTCAAGCTTGTGTTGAGAAGGACTTGACAACTTAGTCCAGATAGTGGGACATTTAATAATGTCTTACTCCTATTCCAATACGTGCAACCCAACATGTAATCATTTGTGACAAATCCCTCCACAGCTACCTTACGGTATCTTAAGATATTTTTCTTTTAACATTTAGGTCGATTGGGTGATTTTTGCTCTAACTTAAATTGGTGCAGGATGAAACTGTAATTCACTATATTGTTAACTTCCATCCCTCTGATTAGTTTAATGCTTATGAACATCAATAGGATTAACCATAAAACGGGAATTAAGCAGTTGTAACCATTAATCAGGTCTTTGCAACCTTAATTTGCATCTCACCTTAAATGAGGTTTTGGTAGTCACCTTAATGGTGAAAGGTGCCGGCCAATCATTAAGGATTGTTAAAGATCAAAATGTAAGACAAACTAGTTTTATCATCCAATGAAGCACTGCCAGATGATATGAAATACCAGATGCTTTAACATATTTTTTAATAGCTAATTAGGTATTGGATGAGGAGTTGGTCAACCATCATTAATGCCATCCTCCTATGGTTGGTTTGTTACATTTATGAAGTTACCAATTTTTTGTAAGTTTACTAACGCATGTGCTTTAAATTTGATACCAAGAGTTGTTGCAAAACCACGAAATATACTACAAATAAATACTTTTAACTTATGTCAAAAATATAATATTTATATTACATTTAAATAAAATAAAAGGCACTTCGTAACCTTGAATTCTTTCCCTCCCGTAAAGTCTCCAGAACCCTCCTCTTAGATAGCCCTAGTTTCAGCATTTGCAAGATGTTAATGTTTTATCATTACGACAGGCCTGAAATATAATTAGGCAAAGTGAGATGCAAGACACAATCTGAAACCATATTCAGAGTAAACTCTGATAATTGCTGATGGAAAGTGAAAACTATTTGGAAGCCATCGTCTAGTACTGAAAACTAATACTACTAACATTCATACACCACCATTTAGGCAGATGGGAGAGTAATAACCAACACTCCAAAGCGTTCACCCTAACAACCAACCTATAACCATATAACCACCAAGTAAACAATTAGCAGCATCCAGCATCATAGCCTCCAGTTTGATGTAGCATTGCATCGATTTCATCACCCTCCTCCATCTCCAGCTATTCAACAATTGTAGAAAAGAATGTGAGATAAATATAAGTTGGTTAAACAAGACAAGTTGTGTGAAGTGTTTCAGTACCTCATCAGGAGTTTGCTCTCCCTTAAGCCTGCGGCCATCAAATAAGAACGCAATCGAGTTCATGTCAACTGACTGACGGTCACAGTAAGCATTCATGAGCTTGCGCAACTGTGTGTTACGCTTGATCCTGAAAAACACTTCATGTCCATCCTGCATGCAAGAATTGATGGAAACTACGAATGAAAAAAACACACAATTCAATATGAAAATGACTCCTCAATTCCATCTTCTCATGTCCATCCTGCATGCAAGAATTGATGGAAACTACGAATGAAAAAAACACACAATTCAATATGAAAATGATTCCTCAATTCCATCTTCTCATACTCTCTTCCTCGTTTTTAGGTTGAGGGAGGACACAAACTATGGCAAAAGAATGCCAACCAACGCAATACAAAGAAGCAAATGTTTGGAAAAATGCACATTGGGGCCACATAACATACGACTCAACAAACTCACAACCACGCGATTTAATGAAAGGAAAAAAGAAAGGGAGAGAAATAGGTTAAGTGCAGTTTGCTGCTTCGGAGTCTACATTCCATGCAGCTACTATGAAATACATCTAACTAAACGATATTATCTGTCACATTCGAGCAAGGTAAGATTCAAGCAATCAATGATCCTGGCCCCCTGGCATGGAGGCCAGGTTAATCTAGACAAGTCACTTATTTCCCTCAAGAGTAAATGTGTTAAACTATTACCATTACCACAATATTAACAACCACAGAGTACAGCATGAGAAAGCGTTTAAGCAATTTATCCAGCACAAGAGGGTCTAGAAAAAGAGAAGGCTACATTATCCGACGTGATAAAAAAAAACATTGAATGTGCAATGCTCCAAAAAATATTGCCTATACCAATGACACTCATCATGAGGATAACAGAAGATTACTTTGAAGTTTGCAACAAAATACTAATACATGGAGGGTTTCTTTTTATTTTTCCTCTTGGTTTTATGGTAAGTAAAAGTATTAACTAATACATGTGGTTGTGTTAAGTGAATCTACTTTCCCTTAATTATGGTTTGAGCATTGGATGCATGTTTTCATCCATAGAGGGACTGACCCATCGCTGAGGTTTTCTAAACAGCGTTAGCAGTAGAAGGTAAACAACAAAATCAAATACCATTCCTGTCATCACAGAATAGACTGTGTCGGAAGATATGTCTGCCCCCACACTGAGTGCCCTCTTCCAAGTCCTATCTCTACAGCAAAAGATACTGTATTCCTCGTGGTCACACCCAAGCCCAGTACTCCCACACCTAGCATAGAATACTTCTATCCTCCAGCATCCTATTGACATGTCCAATTAATAACAAGAATCCTTCCATGTCTAAGGAAAAATTCTTATTATCCAGATTCCGGACAGACTATAGACTCAAATCATTTCTTACATGGAAATCAAAGAATGGTAGAGCTAACCTGGGCAATAAGACCTATATATTACTCAAGAACGCAGCTTAGCATGTATATTGAACAGAGCAGATATAAACAGAACAGATAAAATAATATTTGAGAATTTACTGGAACTTGCAATTTATGAGCATGAAATGGAACAGAATGAGACCCAAAAGGAAAGAAGAAAAAAGAAGGTGAGGGCAGAAAATTTAGTGGTGAGCAGAAAAACTGTACAATCAACAAACTAAACTGAGCAGAAACATATTTCTTTTATAAGTTTGTAGCTTACAGTTTTCAACTTGTAAAAATAATCATTATGATGGTTTCATTTAGGTTTTATGTAACTGCCCAATGTTAACCACACAGATTCATAACATACCACAGTAAAAAGAAAAAGAAGAGGGTCACTAAGCCAGCTAAGTTGAGGTTTGGATTACTTCCATCCCACTCATTATTCATTCCATGTCTTGCTTATGTACATGACAAACATTACCAAAGCGGGAAAAATAATGGTATAGGGGGTAAGAAGAGATCCAAACTGCATTTCTCCATTTATGTACAGTACGTTATGATCTACACTAACAGCTAAGAGTGTGGCCTAGTGGTTAATAAAGTGGAAGTAAAACCATAAGGCTTCAAGTTTATACCCCAACGGAGGCAAAAAAACACTGGATGATATTCATCTTTTAAGAATTGGTGGGCAAAATTGCCCGGTACCTATATTGGTGGGAGGTAACAGGTACCCGATAGAATACTCGAGGCGGGCGCAAACTAACCTGGACACTACCTTCACACAAAAACGATTGATTTGCAACAGGTATGAAATATTATAGTAAGAGCCCAGCGGAGCCAGAATTTTCATCAAGTGATGTCAAAAAATAAATAATTAGCTACATTGAAATGTCAAGGGGAGTCAAAGTATAGTAAATATACATAAAATATAAAAAATTATCTAGCAATATAGTGTAATTTTTCAGCGCTCGACACCCCCTTGGTTCAATGTGGCTCCGCCACTGGTAAGAGCTTTATTAAGTCATATTCAAAAAGTTTGGTCTCTTAACTGCTCACACTGCCCAGACCTTCTACCAACTCCCGAGTTTTCCAAACCAAACCTCAGCTTTACATGGTAAATAGTTGTTTTGGTTTTAAATTTATTTTTAAAAAAAATACAGCAAGATATGGCTCGGTTTTGGTTTCTCTGTAAACAAATCTACCCAAAACACCGTACGTACACTCGTACGGTAAATCACAGCTTACAGTGCACAACACCCTCACCAGTGCGTGCAGAAACATGAAATCCATCAGCCCGATTAACTTCATGATTATGTATCATCGAACCACATGCAGATTCAAAGGAATCATGGATTAATAGAATTGCATCCTTTATCAGTATAAAACTGCTTGACTACACGAGTTTTTTCATCATTGCCGAAAACAAAAATAATCACAAGAACTATCCTGAGAACGAAATCACAGCTGTATGCGAGCATATGTACATGAAAATCAACACAGATGGAAGTAAAGAGATAAAAATACATGTTAAACAATTAAAACGTCGACAATGAGTATACCTGACCCTTAACCTTCAGATTGATATGAACCGCCTGATCGTTAGGCTTCTTCTCTTCCTCTCCTGCGCCACCACTACCGCCGCCGCTAGCCGACATGATGATCGCGCTTCTACTATTGTTCTTCCGCCGAGGGTTTTCTTTTTACAGTGAGAATCAAAGCAAAAAAATCTCTTGAGTTGAGAAAATACCCAAAGGGCTCCTTTAATACGCTCAGCGCTTCCTTTTTGCCACGCGCAGAGAAACAACTGTCAAGGGTATTATGGAAAATAGATACACAAAACGGCGTCGCAATCTACTTAACTACACGTGGTAGACGCGAGTGAAGAATTTTGTTATAAACCTGAGAGTGGGAAAGCAAAATAAACTATATTCAATATATATTTGAATTCCGGGCTGTAATGGAAAAAACGAGGGAATCGATGATCTTGACCAGGAAAAGAGGAGAGCACCGAATTGACGGTCAGGATAGGTGCCAGAAAGAATCTGACGGCTCGGAAGGGAAATACGCTTGGAATTTTGTAGTCCCCTGCAGGTTGCCACTTGCAAAAAGGTTCAGATGGATTCTTATTTCTTCCTTATCCATGGTCGATGACGGACCATGGGCATTGTCATTAATTCAGAAAAAAATAAAAAATAAAATAAAAAGGAGAATGGAAGATTTTATGGCTCTAATTATGGGTAAAATCTTATCTGCTTCCTATGTTTATGATAAATTAATAAATACAAAAAAAATTACTATATTTTATATATATTCTTAACTTTAAATCAACTAAGATTAAATTACTTGATTTGATGTAAATATAGAGTGCGAGTAAGTATTTACGATAATCACGTGGCTAGAGCACATAAAAGTTGTATTTCCTGCTAAACATTTTTTTTCCTTCTCTATTGATAACATTTATATATTATTTACAAGGTAGTTGCTAAATTGTTTGTTTGAAATTTATTGTGATCGTTTATAGCCTGTTTGGCCAAGCTTCTAAATTAAGCTTATTTTGATAATTGTTTTTTTCTTATAAGTATTTTTTTCAAAAATACTTTCGGTGAGAAGCGATTTGTGTTTGATTAATTAATTTAAAAAATATTTCTGAATAGTAATTAGTGTTTGGTCAGACTTTTAAAAATTATTTCTAAGTATATTTTTCTCAAAAGTACTTTTCAAAAAGTATTTTTTGAGAGAAGCTACTTTTATGTTTTTCCAAAACTGCTTATGCTTCTACTCAAAAGATTTTTTTTTTTTAAAAGCACAACCAAACACTTCAGCTTTGGGAGAAAAAAAAACACTTAAAAAAAATATTTTTGGTCTTGGAGAAGCTTGGCCAAACAGGCTATTAGTTCACATAATAATTATACAAGAATTATAATACAGAAATTATTTATATGTAGATTATTAATGAAGAATTCAACATAAAGTGTTATATATGAATTACGAGTAAATAATATACACGCCTCACTTTCCGTAATTGATGCCAAAGCAAATAATACTTTTATTGAGGTAATCATGGCCACAGGAGCTCCTGCTTTTTGTCTGAAGTCTTTGGCTATTAATGTAGCTTTAAAGGTTTGCAGAGAATCATCGGTATTGACTTTCTTCTAAACACCCATTTACAAATTACAACCAATAGATTTAGTGTTAGGGAATAAATCTGACAATAGCCATGTACCATTTATTTACAACTTCTTTCTAGAAAACCTAATTCCGTGAAGCTATTGCCTCACAATAAGTTTTAGGATTCTCTTCTATATTTAAAATAGTAAGTATTTTTATTTAATACCTTATCTCTACTTCCTTCTACCAAAAAGACTAGTGCTTGAGAAGAAATAAAATTAGAACCTACATTCTTTCCTTTCTAGTTTTTTGACTTCTCCTTGATTCAACCGGAGGTTCAGTCGCCTTTATTTTATTGTTAGAAGACGAACTAGGATTTGTACTACTTTTTTGGGTTACTGCATCATCACCAAGACTTACTGCACTATCATCTTGATAAAAAAATTATGTATTTTTATTTGAATTATTAAAATCACCGAATAAACTTTATTTCCAAGAACACAACATCATTTGATTCAAAATATATATAGACTCAATGTCTAGTAACATGTATGCCTTTGAGTTTTCAGCATATCCTACAAATATGCTTTTAATTTCTCTAGGTCCTAACTTTGTCCTTTTAGGATCTGAAATTCTATGATAGGTTAAATGACTCTATACCCTTAAGCAATTTAAATTAGGCTTTCTTCCTTTTCATAATTCATATGGTGAGACCTTAAATTTCTTTGAAGGTACTCTAGTGTGCACAAAACAAGCCATTAGCAAAACTTTCACCCACAAATTCGTTGGTAGCTTTGCATGTAAAAGCGTGGCCTTAACCATATCTACCAACGTCTATTTTTCCTCTTAGCAAAACTATTTTGTTATGGGGTATACAGTGCACTAACTTGGTGAACCAAATTATTTTTTTCGCAAACAGAAAATTCATTGGAAAAGTATTCACCTCCTCGATCACTATATAGGATTTTAATCTTCTTTTTCAATTGATTTTCCACTAGTCCTTTGTAATTCTTAAAAATATCAAATGCTTGATCTTTTATTTTTATTAAATAAACATGTGTATATCTAAAATGATCATCTTTAAAAGTAATAAATTAGGCCAAATACCTATACGACCCTTTAAACTTGGCACTAGTTTTCATTTAGACACTTCAACTAAGGCCATTACATATTGTACACTTTAACTTAATAGTGTATGTACCTATTTAACAGCTCTCACTCACCCGGTTTAAAAAGTTAAGTGCGTGTTGTTCACTTTCGGATGACGTGGTGAAACATCGAATTAAAAAGTGACATGTGGTTGTTCCCATTTTCCTTTTTCTTTATTTAAGGCTAAATAATCCAAATTGAAAAAGATTTTAAAAAATTTAAAAACTCTACTCCCCCCTCCCCACACCAAACTCACCTTTTCCGGACGGCTATCTTTTTTCCCCTCTCTTTTCTCAAGCAATCAGCTTTTTCCCTGCCCATTTATGTTTCCATCTCTCTAGCCATGTCCAAACAAAAAATATATTGTATTCTTGGTTGGAAAATTTTCATGTTTGTAGATGTGCAACTTGGCCGTAAAATTTCATATCTGGACGAAAAATGTTGATGCAGACGAAACCGTTTGGTTAATCTCCATGTTCTTAGCTGCAAAATCAAGTCAATCTAAAATTGCTGGGTTTTTCTTGTTGGATTTTTCTATGTAAAATGGGTTCGATATTACAGGGTTGATGTTTGAAATTGCGCTTTTTCTTGTTGGGTTTCTCTTTGCAAAATCAAGTATTGCAAAATCGTTTGCTTGATTATTTTATGAAATTGCCGAGTTTTGTTGTTGTTGTTTTCTCTCAGCAAAATGAGTTTGAGCTATGTTTTGACTTGTAAATAATTCAAATTCAAAGTGAATTCTAAGGTGTCTCTCTGAAATGAAAAGGTAATTCAGAAGTAAAGTTTAACATTACTGCACATTCGAGTTTGAATTTCAAGATCAATCTCAGCCTCTTTTAAAATATCATTTCTGGGTTTTACTCTTTCTTTGGCGTGTACATAATTCTTTAAAGTGAATTGATGAGTTAATCAATAATGGAAGTGAGATAAATCTATAACTCTAGAAAAGAATCTTGTGGTATATGGAGGTAGCGATGGAGAAGATGAAGGATAAAGAAGAAGAATTAAAAAAATTATTTGAAGAAGAAAGCAGAAAAAATACAGGCCAAATATTTCTTCTTCATGTGCCGAATTTTGGGTACAAATCACACATCGTCCCACTTGTCATGAGGTATTTAATAGGTACATATTCTATTAAGTTAAAGCGTACAATAGGTACTGACCTTAGTTGAAGTGTCTAAATAGAAAGTGGAGCCAAGTTTAAGAGGCCGTAAATGACAATTCAATTCACATATATGAGAATGTACAAGTTCAATTAAATTACTTATTCTTTCTATTCTTGAAAAAAGATTTTCTTGGTCGTCTTAGCTTGTATGCATATTTCACATTTTTATCAATATTTTTTATCCACATAATCAATCCATTTTAGACATAAACATAGTTGATTTAAAATTAATATATGAAAGTTTACTCATGCCACAAATTAAATGATGACTCAATCATATAAGCAAAAATTTTAACTTTATTAATACTTAATTGAATATGCCCTTACAAGATTAGCCTTGTCCTATAAATAAACCATTCTTAGAGAAAAATAGTACTATTTTTCTGCCTCTATAATAGCTTTGGGACTTTTCTTACTTAATAAATCGGCAAACACTAAATTCTTCCGAACATCAAGGACATAACGAATATTCATTAAAATCAATTTCTTTTTCGAAGTAAATTGTAATTCGTTTGTTCCTTTTCCAAAGACCTTGGCAGTGTCATAATTTTTCATTGACATTTTGATCACTTGTTGCAAGTTCATTATGTTTGAAGAAACTCTTGTCATTGCACACATAAAATGTAACACCGAAATCATAACCACCACTATGCAGATTTCAGAGTCGTTGACATATTGCCTTCGGTCACCACACTCATATTCAAAGTAGTAAAAGCAGAAATCATAGCAACGATATCCCGAAGAAGAAGCTTGATGTTGTTCAACATTATTTACCCTCTTCTATCCAGCGTTCTCTCCATTTTTCTAATTCTCATGAAATCTGCAATATCTCTTAAAATGGACCATTTTACCATAAGTATAATATGGTCCTTTCTTATTGTAAGAATAATTTTTCCTCGGAGCAGCCTCAAATTTTCTCTTCTTTCTAGCCTTGTTTCTAGATTTTCCAGAATTATTTGCCTTACTAGACTTAACATAATTAACTTTTAAATAAGTTTCTATAGCATATTTATTTTTATGTTTTCGTTTCTCTTCTTCAATTCAAACATATGCTTTGTCAGCTGGTCCACATTAAAGTTTTAGTAAGAATGTAAGAGATTCAGAAATATCAACTTTAAAATCTTTGAGTCTAGAAATCAAGACAAACAACTCATCAACCTGTTCCATGACAGATTTTTCATCTACCATTTGAAATTCAAAAAAACTCATACTAAGGAATCTATCTGTTCCTTATTTCATAGTGGTATATTTATGTTCCAAGACTTTTCAGATTTCTTGTGGTGATTTGAGAGGACGAAACAAATCATATAGATGATCAGACAGTAAGTTTAAAATAAAGCATCTACAGTGCACCTCATCATCTTCATATTTTTTTGCGAGCTACCTTAATTTTGTCAGAATCCTGAATAGTAGATTCTGGTATTGCAAGAAGATCAGAACTCAGTAGATATGCGATTCCCAACTCCATTTGAAAGAACATTAACTTGGCATTCCAGTGGGTGACATTCGAACCATTAAATTGATCCAGTTTGAACATTTCAAACATCTTGTTGAAAATAGCATTACCTCCGGTAGCCTCCATTGTCGTTATTACATTCCTTAAGTTTGTTAGATGAATATTTGCAGAATGCGGGACAAAATAATTAGGCTTTGATAGTGTAGTAATTGTCCTTAAGGAATTTAAGCCTCCCACATTCGTTGTTGCGGGGATTATAACTGAATTCGTCCAAGATTCTACAAAGCCAATGAAATTCGAATATCAGCAAGTAAGTCAAATTTTCACAAGAACAAACTTTGATAGTTTTAGAAAGCAAAAAGAGAAAGAAGAAGAAAGAATTTTGTAGTTGTTGATATGTCTACTTTTTTGGAGAAACAACATATATTTATAATATCTTTAGGAGTCTATTGGAATCAGCAGACACAACTCTTACCAACAGGTTCTTTTTGAACCTTTAGGAGTCTGTTGAAAACAACAGACACAACTCTTATCAACAACCATCTTTTGAAACAAATAGTCACTTTTAAAAAAAAATAAAACTGTTAAAATGTTTTGAATAATTACAAGAAATATTTTAATTAATCGTAAAAGATAATAGGTAACTAAAATAAATTAATTTCGAACTTCTTAAATTGGACCAAGACCCATTGCCCCAAGTGCTCAATCTTGACTATTAATAATATTGTCAAACTGTAGTTTCCCTTCAAAATATCCCTCAAAATATTCAAACTGTATATCTTCAGTTTTTATTTTTCAATAAGGGACAAGCTTCCTCCTCTTAAAGGATAACTCATCAATACTAACTAATCTTAATAATCCCAACTTAGTTAGTGATTAATGTTTTTAGAAAGATTTATGCATATAGCAGGTCTCTTTCGAGTTGAATCTACCACTTGTATAAACTCTCAAGACCTTGTCAAAAATTGATGGTTAGATTATGTTCTATTGAACCACATTTCCTTAATGACAAGACCTTCATGGATCCTTTCTCCTTTTTTTGATTTTCAAAATTATCTGGCCCGCTTTAAATGGCATATGCGGTGACCTTTAAGGCTGCTTGCCTCACATTGTTTCTTTACTTTATGTCATTCTCAACTATTTTTTCAATCTTAATCGCTTTAGTAAAAGGTTTACCAATGGCCGCTAACATGTAATGGAGGTAATCAGGCTCTTAAGGTTGGAGAAAATAAGCATTCATTTCGGTCTCTTTCATTGGTGGTTTGACCCTTGCAGCTTGCTCTTTCCATTCGACTGTATATTTTCTAAAGCTTTTAGTCAATTTCTTCTTTATGTTGACGAGAGATGAGCGTTCTGCCATTATATCAATGTTATATTAGAATTGTTGGATAAAATAACATGCCATGTCTTGATCAATAATCACTCTGATGCAAATCTTGTCAAACTTTTCCCATAATAGTCCATGAGAAGTTCTTATTTGCCTCCTACTCCCCTCAATTGAGATCACTATGATCGTCATACTTGTCATACTTGTGGGTCTTAAAACCAGGTGGCAAATGAACATGAGAAAAATTCATAAATCATTAAATGAAACACTCTTATGGCCTCCTAAGACCTGTATATTTCTCATATTCTTTTCTAGGCTCTTTATTTTTCTGTCTATCTCATCTTGTTCCACATTTTTAATGGGCTTTTTAACCTCAACCGAAAATATGTTCTGAGGAGTATGCTTGTATGATTTAGGACCTTGAAGGTCAGGGAGAGTAATATTAGGCATGTTTGGTGGTGAATGGTGGTTCATTATTTGGTTTTTATACCAAGGTTGAATGTGGGACGGGGAAAGTAGATACAACAGGTGCAACAGTTGTGACAAATGGTTAGCTTTGATAGGTGAATTTTGAGAGTGCATAGTGGATATACCTGGGATGGTGGGAAAGTTAATGTTCGAACAAAATTCTAGCGGATATGACAAATTACTCGCTTCAGAGATTGGGTCCTGGGCTGTAGTTGGCATGGTAAGGTTAATGTTCGAAAAACCAGGGGGAATTGGATGGTGTTGATCTAGTGATCCAGGCTTAATACATGTCTACCAAGTATTGTTTTAGTATTATTTTCTCTTCAGCTGATCCCAAATCTTTCTCAACCAATTGTCCTCGGACATCACCATTATTTGACTCAGTCTCGCTGTTTGTCATTGACCTTTTTTTCGATCTTGTGTTATAGGAATGAGTCGCCAGCTTAAACGACAAACCAACTACCTCTGTCTAATATTATCTTTTAAAATGCCAAACAACAAACATGTTAGGTTCAAGCATTTTCCAGACTAAAATCACATATTTTATGCCATGCACATAACGTTAGTTTCATTTTTAATATGTGGAAGGCTTCATATTTCATCCCGACCTTTGGATAATCCATTTTTATTTATCACTTATCTTTCTTTATTTTTTCTCTTTCTCATTTGACCTCACTTTCTATGTTTTTAAAAAAAATATTTTGATCGAACCCTTTGGGGGTTGCATACGTATAATGTTAGCACATGAATCAGATCATTACGTATTTTAAGAAAATGATAATAATAGTTTTGATTTTTTTCCTAAAAAGCATAAAATATTTTTCATTCGTTTTCAGTTTTCCAAATTATAGTGACATAAAGGAAAATACATAGAAAATGACTCAACAGACTCCAAATACTAAACATGACTGAAATAAGATAAACTCTCATGAAATCAAAAGACTAAGACTAAATGGCTCAAACTAAAAATACAATTGCTACATGAAAAGTCCTAATAACTACAACTATATTCCAATTCCAAAGTCTTTTTGCTTTCAATCACTAGAACATATTCTCATAGCGTTGCTTGCCCCGACTGATCCCCCAATATATGGTGCATCATCTCTAACTTTTCTACAAGATGACGGAAAAAAGTAGGTGTTTGCTCCACAAACTACTCGTAATCCATCCATTGACAATTCGTAAAACTTTGAGCTTATATACAACCAAATCGTGGACCAGTTCTCTGAAGTACTGAAAATTTTGGTCTAGATCTTGTAACTGTTGCTGGCGAGTGGCAGTTGTCTCTCTTATTACCTCGGGAATCAACACAGACACTGATTCCCATGGGGATTGGCCACATGTCTCAAGCATTGAATAAATGTGACTTTTAATATGATGGACTTGAAGAGACGTCTGGCATAAAAGATGCGTTTTCCTGCCAAAAGATTTTAAAAAAAAATATTAGGTCATATCGAAAATATCTAGAAGGAGGGAACTCAGCCACACATGGCACTCGCATACATAGAAAGACCTTCTAGGACTAGGGTAAAGATGATTTAGGGGATATTGAACATCGTGATCGGCCTCCGAGATCGTGTGCCCAAACTCTGCATAAGGTCTTTCAAAAGCAAGGAGTCAAAAATACTAAACCTGCTTGAAGAAACATATATAAAGAAAGGATTCTTCATTTATGATAGAAAATTATTTAAGTAACTTTTCCCCAAAAAGAAACTCTTTCTACCTCGCGGTCAGCTACCGAGGAGACCGTTTCGCGTACAGTTGTCGAGGAACCAGTACTGGAACCCCCATTAAAGATGTTCGTCCCTGGAGGATGCTCAGTGACCGCCGATTTCAAGGTCGAAAAACCTTCCCCAGTACAAGGCCAGTGTGAGGAGGTCTCGAGATATATATGCTCGATTACTAAAGAGGTCCTCCCTATGGTCAAAAGGATTGCAACTAGGTCGACAATCACGTGGTGGTTCCCGGGCCCGATGAAGACATCACCACCCACGTTGTGGGATATTTAAGTGTTTACACTTATCCCTTTACACTGGGCTCATTGGATCCGGTCATCATTGACTTCTGCAAAAGATACGAGGTATGCCTCTGTCAAATTCACCCTTCAATTTAGAGGATCGTGATCCTTCTTCGGTTCTTCGTGAGCAAGATCGATGGATGCCCGTTCACCGTTGACCACCTCATGTGCCTATACAGTACCTGAATCTTTCGGGGGGGGGGGGAGGGCTGATCAAGCTCGCTCGTCGGGCTAGTAAAGCCTTATTCTCGAGCATCGATGAAGATCAGGATCGAGGTTGGCTAGGCCATTTTGTCCGAGTGAGGACCTCGGGCTTGATCCTAGCTGATCGAATGCCCTTCCCCGAGAAGTGGAATATATAACGTAAGTAATATTTTGCTTACGAAATCTTATTTTATGCTTTTTTCCTTTCTTCTTATCGGTGTTTTGTGGTGGTGCAACTGACGCTCGGGTCCCGAATGCAGTTCCTCGACTCAAGGAGTGGGTCGAGGGCATCGTGTCACAAAGGCCGTATTCTGAGTGTTCATGGCGCGAACTTTCAAAGGGCCAGTGGGAGGCCCGTTCTCATGGTGAGATTCCTTTCCCGTGTAAGTAACACCTGAGTTCCTCTCGTGTCGTTAAGTTTTCAATTGTTTCATGTCCTTTTGCAGGTTTATCCAAGGACGTCACACTAAGGCCTCCATCCAGTGGCGAGAACTTGCCCGCCAAGTTCCCTGTTCCGAGATAGGGTGGTGAGAAGAAAAGAAAGAGGGTCCCGAGTTCTACGAGCTCAGAGAAAAAGAAACCAAGGCGAAGGTTGGTGCGCAAATCCAAAGAAAGCACGAGCGCTCGAGCTCCATCTTCGGATTCACTCCATCGGTTGAGGAACTAATCTGAAGAAGAACAAGAAGAAGAAGCCTTCAATCTGGTGGCCCAAGTACCGTCACGACTCGAAGGGCAAGGGGCTTCCGAACCAGAGAGAGATGAGGCCGATCCGCCTCAAGTTAGGGAGGCCGACGAGGAGGCCATGGTCGAAGATTCTTGGGATGTGGGAAACGCCCCGAAGAAGGCACTTGGTTTGATAGACATCACCGAGTATCCTTCGTTCACTGAGTCCATATACAACGAGGCTCAGACGGTGAAAGAACGTCCCAACGAGGGGGCCCACGGAGCAGACGACCCCTTCCGCGACTTTTTTGATGGCGTGGATTCTACCGTCACGGAGGATGTCACCGGGTTGGGTGAGTTGGAGGTATGTATTTACTTATGCCTTTACTTGGCCAAAAAGAAAACCAAAAACAGCCAAAGAGAAAATGGAAAACAACCATAAAAGAAAGTCAAAACATCCACAAGGGGAAAAACATCCCAACAATACCAGATTCTGGTCATTGCAGTTATACTGGAACTTTACTGGCTTCTAGTCAAAAGCAAAGAAGATTGTTGACCCTGAAGTGCTGGGCTAGGGATGGAAAGTGATAGATCAGCTTGATTGTCAATGGCTGGGGGCGCGATTCAGCAGGTCCTTCCTTGGTACTCCCCTTGAGGAAGCAAAGAGACTCTTCACCCTTCGAAGGCTCTTCTCTAAGGGAAGCAGAATCTAGATATTAACGTGCTTCATATACTGCTTTCTCTAACTCCTTAATTTCTTCTTATAAATCGAGGACGCTGGCATTGACACTCTTCAATGTTGATAACTTAGATTCGAGGAAGATAACATTCTAAGGGAGCCTTATCAAGATCTCGGATTGCTTTGTCCCTATCGTTTCGCAACTGTTCCACTTCATCCTGGAGGGCATTAGTATCCTACCATCGTCTGAGGACCAGCTTAAGATGTGATGCCCGTATTTGGGCTCGAGAAAGACCATATGTCAACTGCGTATGCTCATCGGCTAATCGATTCGCATGTGCCTCCTTCTCAGCAAGAGCATCTTCTGAATGTTTGATTCTCCCTATATAACTTGTACCTTATAATATGGGCTCATTTTTCAATGTTTGCAGCTCGCCCTTGGACCATTCTACCAGAAGCTGATAGGTCTCCTTATCCGCCTGCATATCCTTGAACTAAGACTCCCAGTTTCTGATGCTTTTCTTCAAATCTGCCTTTGTTTGCTTGAATTGCAAAAGTCTATCTCTGATCTGGATTGAAAATAAGTTGGCCTTCAGATAAGACAAAGTGTGGTCACGCTCACGAGCCTACTACAACATCATGAAAATGGAGGAGTTAAGAATATGAAAATCATACCCGGAGGGTACAATGAAGGATATCATCTGCGAGATTGGTGCCAGGTTGGTCGTTCAAACTCTCCCTATAAAGGGACAATCAATCCCTTCAACCATGTCATATTTTCCTTCGCTCGATCAAGGAGATTAGCCTAATCCAGTACTATGATCATGACATGCCAAACACCAGCACGAGCCGAAGAGCTAACCAAAGGAGGTTGCAAAATTTGAGGGTTCGATGGAAGAATAGGAGCAGACCTAGGGACTTTAGGGGAAAGAGGCTCTATAGGATCATCTTACACCATGCTCTTCCACCAAAAAAGAAATCTCATCTTTCGTTGGCTCCTCGCTCGAGGACACTATCGCCTAGTCCTTGACCATTGTAAGAGCATTTTCCTTAGGGGGTCCGATCTGAACATGAACTCGGGGACTACCGTGAACATTATTAGGCACTATCCAAAAAAATGGACCGTGGAAGGCTCAAAACACCACTCATCAAAGCAGATACAGAAGAAACCGCCTTCCGCTTCAGAGTAGATAGATGCCTGATCCTTTCTTGAGCAGAATCGATAGAAGTAGGAAGGTCATATAGCACTTAAGGGGATACCTTCTTCAAAGCAATGCCTACGAGGAGTAAAAGAGCATAAGAATGTGGAATGACAGAAGCAAAGAGAGAACTTGCGATACACTCAGCATGATTCCTAGCTCTCGCTGATATCTCAGAGATATGTCTCTAGGATATTTAAATTATTGAGGAGGAAGATAGGATCTTCTCGATCTACTCTTTGATACCGGGCACTTTCACTAGGGCAGATGGGACATTTGTTATACAAAAGTTACTAAATTAGAAGATGAGAGCTAGGAATATGGTTGAAATTGGGAAGGGTATCCTTATTTTTGTCATTCCATCTCTATAAAATAGGGTTGTCTTCAATGGATACCATATCCTAAGTAGGCGTTGCTACGAATCGGTCAAACCAGTCCCTATCATGGTCATCTTCCACGTTCATAAGGGCCCTCGTGCCGCAGCTAATAACTACGATGAGGCCACCCCTGAACGGCTTCAAAACGTACAAATGGAGAAGATGCTAGATAGAAAAATCAACTTTGGCCAGTTTGGCCAAATATCAAAAACACGCCAACAACCTTCAAACATTTGGCCCGACCTGGCCCAAACACATATCAAAGTGTCGACAAAAATCTAGGATTATGGGGTCAAAGGGAGGTTGAAATTTAAAAGTGAAATGGTAAGTATATACAAAAAAACTCACCCGGTGGCTAATAATTCTTTTATATTCTCGAGGAACGTGAACAGCTACATGATTACCCCAATGGAATTCTCGACGAATAAGGAGGACATGGTCTTCGCAAACAAGCAAGCCAATACTGTTGTTACTCCAAAGCTTTGTTTCACAATTTCATGTATGCCTCAAAGTCCAAATGTTTAGGAAGGATATAGAAAACACCAAAGGAATCTCTTTTGAAGGGTTAACAACAGAAGTTCTTATAAAATCATAAAATATTAACTAAGGAATTCTATACACATAAGAAATTTATAACTTGGGTTTTCTATCAGTTCTGTAACTCAACCTCTCGAGCTCTGGAAGACTTTTCGTAGATTGAAGATCAATAAGAATTTTTTGCTCTTCATTTCTTTATTTTTTTGCTTTTATTTTCATTTCTTAATCACATATATTCGCTAACACCTTGGATCAATCGAATTGTTAGAGGCCCTAAAAATATAAATTTAATTATTTAATCTAAAATCAATTTTCGGGTCAAATAGTTCTAGCCCGTATGTCTCCTTTGGTACTCAAAATTATTATTCACCATTGGCGCACTTTAAACCTTTAGCCTTACGAAGCTTACGAGGCCTCGCAGTAGTGGTATGAAAAATTATCTCATGCTTTACAGTCTACATGGTACAATCATTCTTTTAATAATTATTCTTTGTTTACAAGGGGTTCAGGGGATTCATTGGTAATTTTGGCTATCTATGTAGATGACAAAGTCCTTACTGAGACTGATTTAGAAGAAATTTATACTTTAAAACGGTTTCTCCACAATCAATTTAAAATCAAGGAACTTGGGTTGCTGAACAATTTTCTTGGGATTGAAGTGTTGTATACTTCATTTGGGTGTTATTTCATCAAAGATAGTTTTATTCACGATCTTCTGAAAGAGTTTAATTGTGATACATGCACTCTTGTTGTTTGCTCTCTTGAGTTACATGAGAAGTTGAAGGCTAATGTGGGGATCCCTTGCCCAAGCCTGAGGCATATAGGAGTTTAATATAGAAATTTCCTCACTCACACCATACAAGATTTGTCCTTTGTTGTGTAGCATCTTAATTAATTCGTGCATGTAATGACCTGGTACATCGTTATATCTGTTCCCCTATTTGATATTTTCATATGTATATTTGGTGTTTGATGATGATTTTCGGGGATGGTTGGGTTGGTTTCGTAAAGGTTTCAGAGTGATTGGAATATTTAGTTTTATTTTTATAAGCTTAAGTTGTAAGAGTTGACCAAGGTTTGACTTTTGAGTAGACGACCTCAAATTGATATTTTGATGGTTTAAATAGGTTTGTATGGTAATTTTGGACTGAGGCGTATATTCGGATTTGATTTGGAGGTTCCTAGGAGGTTTTGGCTCTATTTGCCAAAAGTTGACAATTTAAAGGTTTGGAGAGTTTATAAGTTTGACAAGGAGTTGACTTTGATGATATCGGATTCAGATTGTTATTTCATAATTTGAAATAGGTTAAATTTTTTTTCATTTGGAACTTGTCTGCAAAGTTTGGATAAAATCCGGATTGGTTAGGCTTGAATCGGACACTCGGTTTGAAGTTTGGAAGTTCTTGAACTTAAGAGCAGCTCAATTTGTATTTTGATCTATGATTCATTAATGTGATGTTATCGCATGTGTTTGGAGGCTTTAGATAGATTCAGATAGTGTTTATAGACTTGATGGTATGATTGGACGGGGTCCGGGGGGCTCGGGTGTGTTTCCGATGGATTAAAGGTTCCTAGGAGGTTTTGGCTGTATTTGGCGAAAGTTGATAATTTGAAGGTTTGGAGAGTTTATAAGTTTGATCGGGAGTTGACTTTGATAATATCGGATTCAGAATGTTATTTTGGAATTTAAAATAGGTTCTTTTGTTTCATGTGGAACTTTTCTGCAAAGTTTGGATAAAATCCGGATTGGTTAGGCTTGAATCAGACACTCGGTTTGAAGTTTGGAAGTTCTTGAACTTAAGAGAAGCTTAAATTGTGTTTTGATCTATGATTCATTGATTTGATGTTACCACATGTGTTTGGAGACTTTAGATAGATTCAGATAGTATTTATAGACTTACTGGTATGATTGGACGAGGTCCGGGGGCTCGGGTGTGTTTCCGATGGGTTCCAAATCATTTTGGTGTTTAATGACGTTCTGATGTTGATGTTTCGTAGCTGCAAGATTTGGTATGTAGGTGTGGCATCGCACCTGCGGATGGATGGACACAGATGCGAAGAGGGTCTGGGAGCTGGAGGCCGCTTCTGTGAAGGTTATTGCGCAGAAGCGGAGCTAGAACCGCATGTGCGAGTGGTCGGCTATTTAAAGTGAAACTTGCAGATCTGAGGTTTTAACCGCATAAGTAGCATCACAAATGCGACATTTGGGTTCTCAGATGCAGAATCGTTGGCAACCTCTTTTGTTTTGAGGGTTTAGCTCATTTATAATTATTTGGAGTTTTGGAGCTCCGTTAGAGGCGATGTTTGGGGAAATTTTTATCACTAGTTTGTGAGTAAGTAATTCTCACTTGAATTTGACTATTTATATTGAATTCCCATCTATTTATTCACTTTAAATCATGATATTTTGGAGAAACAAATGAGGTTTTAGCCTACGACTTATGAAAATAAACTTTGCGGATTTGAAGGTAGATTTAGTCTTGATTTTGGAATCTAATCATATATTTGGATTCGTAGGGTTAAGGGTAGTCGGGATCTACCCTTTGACTATGGTTTTAACCATGTGGGCCTAGGTTGACTTTCGTTGACGTTTTGGGAATTGAGTAAATATTGAAGCTTTATTATTTGGAATTGATCCCTATATCTTTATTTGACGTTATTGAGTTGCTTTTGGCTAGATTCGAGCCGATTGGAGGTGATTTCCAAGAGAAAGGCATTTTTGGAGTATTGATTTGGGTCGTTTGAGGTAAGTTTCTTGCCTAATCTTGTGTGAAGGAATACCCCTTAGTATGTGACTTTATTTGGCTAATTGGGATGTGTGCAAAGCAATGTATATGCGAGTTGACGAGCGTATATGTTGGCGCTATATAGATTTTGACCGTATTGGACTTTAGGCTTCTAGTATGCTTTATGCAAAATACGTACTTCCTCTAATACATATTTTGATCATTTGTATGGTTACGTGAACTACTTAAATCATGTTAGAAATCATATATAACTTTTGATATCCTATTTGAGCATGAATCTTGTTGTTGTATGGCATACCCGCCTAATCTGAGTTGTGGTAGTGTATTTTGCACATGCCTACACCTTAGCATATTGCTTACCTCAGTCCTTGATATTTGTTGTTCATATACATGTATTCTTGTATATGTATATTCTGTGATATGGACTGGTTTGAGAGCATGTAAGTTATAAGTGCGGATGTTGTGATTATTGTACATGAGTTGTCCGTGTAGCGTGTGAATAAGGATTCATCCCCCTAGGGTCGTTCTCTCATGTTTCTCCTTGATAACGTACATGCAGATTATGGAAACTGATTAGTGTTTGGATTTTGTATATCTTCTTTATATGCAAACTTCTTGATGTATACATGCTTTTACTGCGTATCTTAGCCTCGAAATTGTATACATGCCTTTTCTGCATATCTTCTTTATATGCTGATTTAGTTGGTGCAAAGACTCACATTACATATCTTCTCTACATGTCGACTGTGAGCAACCGATTTTCTATTTTTGCATATCTTCTCTATTTGCCAAATTGTTAGATTAATTACCATTCTTAGACTCTAGTATTGCTGTTATACACTCATATATCCATGAACTGTACAGGTTGTTTAGTGATTATCATTGACCGTTCTCTCCACTACTTCACCGAGGTTAGTCATGATACTAACTGAGCACATGGGGTCAGTTGTACTCATACTACACTTTCCACTTAATTGTGCAGATTCAGGAGTTGGACCCAGCCGAGCATTTGGGATTTTTGGTTGTGGCTATGGAGACTCAAGGTAGAGCTGCACCTTGATCGCAATCCCTGGCGTCTCCTTCTATCATTTTACTATTGCATTTGATTCAGACAATGTATTGTATTGTAGTCATATGTTAGAGCTCATGACTTAGTGTTACTAGTTTTGGAGGGAATATTATATTGGTTATTATTTATGTATGATATTCGACTTTTAGACTCCTTTATTTCCATATTATTGTTGTTCTTTCGCTATTGTTTTATGATTGGCTTGCCTAGCAAGTGATGTAGGCGCCAACACGATCAATGGGGGTTTTGGATTGTGATAGCTTGGTATCAGAGACCTAGGTTCATAGGTTCTATGGGTCATCGGCAAGTTTAGTAGCGTCTTGAGGATCGGTACGAAGACGTCTCTGCTTATCTTCGTGAGGCTACCGGACTGTTAGAAAAACTTCTCTTTCTTTCATTCTCTACCGGTTGGCTTTGAATCTTTGTACTTATATTCTCTCACAGATAGTGAGGACAGATTTTTTTAGAGCAGCAGAGCAGGCACCAGTACCCCAGGCCAGGGCCGCGAGAGGCCGAGCTCGAGGCAGAGGTAGGGGTAGAGCACGGGCAGGGATTGCAGCCCCCACTAGAGCAGTAACTATATAGCCACCAGTAGCTCCCATTGATGAGCAAGTTCTAGATTATGTTGAGCTGGTGGGACCAACTCAGGCATAAGAGGGACCAACTGCTACACCTGGACTTCAAGTGGCTTTAGCTCAGATTTTGAGAATGTATACGAGTTTGGCTCAGGCGGGTATGACTCTAGTTGCAACAACTACCTCACAAGCTAGAGGATGAGCCTAGATTCCCATCGCACGCACACGAAAGCAGCTGGATCGTGGGCATTAACTACGGGGTGTTCTGCTGCTGTAGCTAGTCGTTGCAGTCCAGGGTTCTCGTCTATTGCAACCCCATTGACTAAATTGACTTAGAAAGGCCCTCCGTTTAGATGGTTTGACAAGTGTGAGGAGAGCTTTCAGGAGATCAAGACCGCTTTGACTACAACTCCAGTTTTGGTATTTCCTTCAGGATCAAGGTTGTATACTATCTATTGTGAGTCTTTGCATGTTGATCTTGGGTGTGTGTTGATGCAAGACGGTATGGTGAGTGCCTATGCATCGCGCCAGTTGAAGCCCCATGAGAAGAATTATTTGATTGATGTACAAAGTTGGCAAATATTGTGCACACGTTCAATATTTGAAGGCATTACTTGTATGGCATGTCTTGTGAGGTTTACACTGTTCATCGGAGTCTTCAGTATTTGTTCAAATGGAAGGATTTGAATTTGAGGCAGCGGAGGTAGTTAGAGTTGTTGAAGGATTATGATATCGCTATTTTGTATTATTCGGGGAAGGCTAGTGTGGTAGCAGATGCCTTGGGTAGAAAGGCATAGAGTATGGGAAGTTTGCCATTTATTCCAACTATGGAAAGGTCTTCGACTATGGATGTTCAGGCATTGGCCAATAGGATGGTAATATTGGATATTTCTTAGCCTAGCAGAGTCCTTGCTTGTGTTGTTTCATAGTAGTCCTTGTTTGAGCGCATTTAAGGCTCACTAATATGATGATCCCCATTTGTTTGTCCTTATGGACGTGGTGCAGCGAGGTGGTGCTAAGAAGGTGATTGTTGGTGATGATAGTGTATTGCAACTTCAGGGTCAAATTTGTGTTCCTAATGTCGATGGTGCTTTATGAGTTGTTTGGTTGAGTTTGATATGTTATCACATGTCCCGTTCTTACTGATATTTTGTTGGTAAAACGGATTATTCTATATTGAGTTGTTGTTACACGTCCTTTGAGACTGTTGATATTTGTTATGTTATGCTTTTTGTTGTCAGTTTTCTGTTGATATTTTGCACAGATTATTGACTAGTGAGTGTCATAAATTAAAACTCATCACTACACCACCGAGGTTAGTCTTGTTACTTACTAGGTACCGACTGTGATATACTCATACTATGCTTTTGCACATTCTTTGTGCAGATCCGGGTACTTCAGATCGAGCTGATCGATAGAGAGTTGAGCTAGAGTTGTTGGATACTTCAAGGTATTCCTGTTTCCAGTTCACGGGCCTCAGAGTCACCCTCTTACTTCAATTTCTATTGTTTATATATCTCAAAGAGTGATGTATTTTTGAGATTTCTTATGTATTCCATGTAGAGCTTATGACTCAGTATTATCCGATTTTGGGAAGATGATTGTTATATCTCTATTTTGGTTGTGTTATACATTTCTCAGTTTTTATTAAATTTTTAAGTTGTTATGTTCTGATTGATATCGTTATCTGATAGGCTTACCTAGTCTTGGGAACTAGGTGCCATCACGACCCTTATGGTTGAATTTTGGATCGTGACAAGTTGGTATCAGAGCGCTAGGTTCATAGGTTCTACGATTCATAAGCAAATTTAGTAGAGTCTTACGGATCGGTATGGAGACGTTTGTACTTATCTTCGAGAGGCTAATGAACTATTAGGAAATTTCACTTCTTTAATTCATTATCGTGCGAATTGACTGATTTCGGAATTTGAGCCATTGCCTTTCTATTCTCTCACAAATGTTGAGGACACGAGCTTTAGTTACAGATGATGATGCCCTCAAGACCGGTGTTGCTAGAGTACGAGAAAGAGGTAGAGGTGGGGCACGTGCCGCAACAAGGGGCCATGATAGGACCCCGACTGAGGAGCCACTAGTAGCTCCAGTTGGGAGCAGGCATCCGAGGCGTCTGTTGCTACCCCTATACTTCAAGAGACCTTAGCACACTTTTTGAGCATGTTTGGGACCTTGGTTCAGGCAGGGTTGATACCGGTTACACCAGCTACTTTTCATACTGGGGAAGGAGCTCAGACTCCCGTCGCCCATAAAGCACCAAACTCATGTTGATCAAGCTCTGGGTGTTATACCGGTGCAGCTCGTGGTTGCGGTTCAGCCCGAGATTAGGCCAGTTGTATCGGTTGAGGAGCAGAAGAGGTTAGAAAGGTTCCAGAACTATCATCTTCCTCATTTTAGTGGCATGACTTCTAAGGATGCACATGGTTTCTTAGACTAGTGTCACAGTATTCTGCGTGCTATGTGCATAGTGGAGTTGAGCGAGGTCGACCTTACTACTTTCCAACTGACGGGGCCGGCATATAGGTGGTGGCAGACTTATAAGGGGAGTAGGCCAGCTGACGCAACGCCACTCACTTGGTCCCAGTTCATGGATCTCTTCTTGAGGAAGTTCATTTCACAGGCCCGCAGAGATGAGTTGCGCATCGAGTTCGAGTAGTTGCGCTAAGGGAGTATGATTGTTTCTAAGTACGCTATGAGGTTTATAGAGTTATCTTGTCATGTACCTGCTTTAGTTTCCACTATTAGAGAGAGAGAGTTTGCAGATCTATTGAGAGACTCGATTATAGTCTCATATTTGGTATGACACGGGAGTTAGAGACTCAGACTTCATTCCACCAGGTTGTGGAGATCGCTAGGAGGTTGGAGCGTATCCACAGGCAGGAGAGATGGGAGAGGGAGGCCAAAAGGCCTCGAGGTTTTGGAGGATTTAGCAGTTCCCACTCTTTGTTTACCACTCGTCATGCTAAAGGCTTTGTCAGTCGACCGGTTCAGTCTGCACTTCAGGTTACTCGTAGTACTCCAACTAGTTAGAGACCTCAGGGTACTCATATCGGACAACCATCTTTTAGTGCATCTCCTACACGGGGTTCCTACAACGATTATTCTAGTCGTTCGGAGCAGACTCAGTACTAGCAGCTACGCCCGTAGAGGGGTTATTTTGAGTGTGGCTATACAAGGCATATTGCGAGAATTTGTCCTAGACTTCGGAGGGTTGGACCTCGGCAAGGTATTCAGGCTATGGTTCCCGCTCCAGTTACTACTACACCTGCACAACCAGCTAGAGAAGGAAGACATGTGGGTTGCTAACGCCCTAGAGGGTGAGGCCAGGACCGTTGTTATGTTTTCGCTGGTAGGACTGAGGTAGTGGCATCAAATACCATCATCACATGTATTGTTCCGGTCTATCAAAGAGATGCATCAGTTTTTTTATTCGGGTTCTACTTATTCATATGTGTCATCCTATTTTGCTTCATATTTGGATATGTCTCGTGATTTTTTAGGTACTCCTATTTATGTGTCTACACCCATTGGGGATTCTATTATGGTGGACCGTGTCTATCGTTCTTGTTTGGTCACTACTGGGGGCTATGAGACTAGGGTTGACCTTCAGTTACTTAATATGGTGGATTTTGATGTGATTTTGGACATGGATTGATTGTCATCATATCATGCTATTCTTGATTGTCACGCTAAGACCATAACGTTGGCCATGTAGGGGTTGACGAGGTTCGAGTGGAAAGGTTCATTAAGTCATGTTCCTAGTAAGGTGGTGTCTTTTCTGAAGGCTCAACGAATGGTTGAGAAGCGGTGCCTGGAATACTTATCCTTTATGAGGGATGTTAGTGCCGATACTCCTACTGTTGAGTCAGTTCCGGTAGTGAGAGAATTCCCAGATGTATTTCCAGTAGACCTACCGGGCATGCCACCCGATAGGGATATTAATTTTGGTATTGACTTGGTGTCGGGCACTCAACCCATATCTATTCAACCATATCGTATGGCACCAGTGGAGTTGAAGGAATTAAAGGAATAGCTTCAGGAGTTTCTAGATAAAGGTTTCATCAGACCGAGTGTCTCACCTTGAGGTGCTCCAGTTCTAGATAGCTTTATGAGGATTCCATTGACTACAGGCAGTTGAGCAAGGTTACTATCAAAAATAAGTACCTACTACCGCATATTGATGATTTATTTGATCAACTTTAGGGTGCCAGAGTATTCTCAAAGATTAACAAGAGATCGGGGTACCATAAGTTTAAGATCCGGGCTTCAGATATTCCTAAGATGGCTTTCAAGACCCTTTATGAGCATTGTGAGTTCTTGGTGATGTCGATTGGGCTGACCAATGCCCCAACAACTTTCATGCCCTTAATGAACTGCGTGTTTCAGTCGTATCTCGATTCCTTCGTCATTATGTTCATTGATGATATATTGGTGTATTATCGCAGTGGGGAGGAGCATGAGCAGCACTTGAGGATCATCCTCCAGACATTGAGGGAAAAGAAGATATATGCTAAATTCTCCAAGTACGGATTTTGGTTAAACTCGGTGGCATTATTGGGTCACGTGGTGTCCAGTGAGGGGATTAACGTAGATCCAAAGAAGATTGAGGCAGTTCAAAGTTGGCCCAGACCTTCTACCGCTATTGAGATCCGGAGTTTCCTTGACTTAGCTGGGATTATCACCGCTTCATGGAGGGTTTCTCTTTCATTACAACTCCTTTAACTATATTGACTCTGAACGGTGCCCCATTCAGGTGGTCGGACGAGTGTAAGGAGAGCTTTTAGGAGCTCAAGATTGCCTTAACTACAGCTCCAGTTCTGGTTTTGCCTTCAACATAGGGTTTATATACAGTCTACTATGATGCTTCACGAGTTGGCATTGGATGTGGGATGCAGGAGGGTAGAGTGATTGCTTATGCTTCGCGTCAGTTGAAGCCCCATGATAAGAACTACCTAGTGCACGATTTAGAGTTAGCCGCCATTGTTCACGCGCTTAAGATTTGGAGGCAATATCTTTACAGCGTGTCTTGTGAGGTGTTCACATATCACATGAGTCTTCAACACATATTCAAACAAAAGGATTTAAACTTGAGGCAACGAAGATGGTTAAATCTACTAAAGGACTATGATATCACCATTCTTTATCATCCCGGGAAGGCCAATGTGGTGGCCGATGCTTTGAGTAGAAAAGCAGAGAGCATGGGGAGTGTTGCTTTTATTCCAGTTGGGGAGAGACTGTTAGCTTTGGATGTTCAAACTTTGGCCAACAGGTTCGTGAGGTTGGATGTTTCTTAGCCTAGCAGGGTTCTTGCTTGCGTTGTATCTTAGTCGTCCTTGTTTAAACACAATAAGGTACATCAATATGATGATCCCCACTTGCTTGTCCTTAAGGACACAGTGCAACACGGTGATGCCAAGGAGGTTTCTATTAGAGATAATGGAGTATTGAGGCTTTATGGACGGATTGGTGTGCCCAATGTGGATGGGTTGTGGGAGCTGATTCTTGAGGAGGCCCATAGTTCGCGGTATTCCATTCATCCGGGCGCTGCAAAGATGTACCATGATTTAAAGCAGCACTACTGGTAGAGAAGAAAGAAGAAAGATATTGTTGAGTATGTGGTACGGTGTTTGAACTATCAGCAGGTTAAGTATGAGCATCAGAGGCCGGGTTATTTGCTTCAGAGGCTAGATATTCCCGGAGTGGAAGTAAGAGCGTATCACTATGGATTTTGTGGTTGGATTCCCACGGACCTTGAGGATATTCAATGTTGTGTGGGTCATTGTGGACAGACTGACCAAGTATGCATACTTCATTCTAGTCATGACTACCTACTCTTCAGAGTAGCTGGCTCAGATTTATCTTATAGAGATCATTCGCCTGCACGATATGCCAGTGTCTATTATCTCAGATCAAGGCACGCAGTTCACATCGTATTTTTGGAGAGCCGTGCAACGTGAGTTGGACACACAGGTTGAGTTGAGTACGATATTTCATCCCCAAACAAATGGACAGTCCGAGTGCACTATTCAGATCTTAGAGGACATGTTACGACCTAGTGTCATTAATTTTGGGGAACAATAGGATCAATTCCTATCGCTAGCAGATTCCGCCTACAATAACAACTACTAGTTGAGTATCCAAATGGCTTCGTACGAGGCCTTATATAGGAGGCAATGTCGTTCTCCGGTTGGTTGGTTTGAGTATGAGGAGGCTAGGTTGTTGGGCACTAATTTGGTTTGTGATGCTTTGGAGAATGTGAAATTGATTCAGGAGCGGCTTCGTACAATGCAGTTCAGGAAAAAGAGTTATGCTGATAGGAAGGCTCGTGATGTGGCATTCATGGTGGGTGAGAGGGTTCTACTTAGAGTTTCGTCCATGAAGAGTGTGATGAGGTTCAGGAAGAAGGGAAGGTTGAGCCCTTGGTATATTGGTCCTTTTGAGGTTCTTGAGAGAGTTGGTGAAGTGGCCTATAGACTTACTTTGCTACCCAGCTTATCAGGAGTTCATCTGGTATTCTATGACTTCATGCTCCGAAAGTACTATGATGATCCGTCACATATGTTAGATTTCAGCTCGGTGCAATTGGATAAGGATTTGTCTTATGCTGAGGAGCTGATGGCTATTTTGGATAGGCAGGTCCGAAAGTTGAGGTCGAAGAATATTGCATCGGTGAAGGTTCAAGGGAGAGGTCAACGAATCGAGGAGGAAACTTGGGAGACCGAGCATAATATACAGAACCGATATCCTCACCTTTTTGGCACTTTAGATATATTTCTATACTCGTTTGAAGGCGAACGATTTTTTAAGAGGGAGAGAATGTAACGATCCAGCCAGTCATTTTTGTATTTGAGTCTCGTTTCCCCTTTTGAAGCTCCCCTTATGTCTATTTGTTGTCTCCCCTTATGTCTATTTGTTGTTATGTGACTTGCGGGGATAATTAGTTTTGTTTCGGGGAGGTTTTGGATTGATTTGAAATATTTGGTTCTAAGTTTGGAAGCTTAGGTTGGAAGAGTTGACCAAGGTTTCACTCTTGTGAAAATGAACCCGGAATGAATGATGGTTCCAATAGGTTTGTATGGTATTTTTAGACTTAGTATATGCTCAGAATGGAATTCGGAGATTCCTAGGATTAATTGGCTCTTTTTGCCGGGAGTTAGCAATTTAAAGGTTTAAAAAAATTTCTAAGTTTGACCATGGGTTGACTTTGTAGCTATCAAGTTCGTATTTTGGTTTCGAGAATTGGAATAAGTCCATTTTGTCGTTTGGGACTAGTGTGCAAAGTTTGGAGTCATTCCGAGTTGGTTTGGTAGTATCAGACGCTTGATTGTGATTTTAAAAGTTCTTGAGTTTCATTGGGATTTCTATGTGTTTTGGTGTTCGTTTCTTGATCCCGGATGTTATTTTGGTATTTTTAGCTCGCGGGCGAGTTCATATGATATTTCTAGACTTGTGTGGATGTTTGGTGTGGAGCCCCGAAGGCTCGGGTGAGTTTCAGAGTGTTTTGAACTTGTTTTAGATTTGCTGGTTTTGGCTGGTGCTGCAAGTCTCGCAAATGCGAGCACGAGTTCGCATTTGCGATGGATATGTCGTAATTGCGAATGTGAGCTGAGAGTGACAGGCTTCGCATTTGCGAAGCCAACATCGCAATTGCGAAGTGGGACATGGGCAGGAAAGATCGCACTTGCGATAATTTGATCACTTTTGCAATAGAGGCAGACTTCGCATTTGCGAAGTGTTGGTCGCATTTGTGACACTGCCTGAGCTGGGCAGGCTTCACAATTACGATGCCTGTGTCGTATTTGCGACATCTGCAGCTGCGTTAATAAATGAGATTTCGGGATTTAGACTCATTATTTTATATTTTGAGATTGGGAGCTCGGTTTGAGCCAATTGTTGAGGCATTTTTCACCCACTTAAATTGAGTAAGTAATTTTTACCCGGGTTTGATTATTTCTTATTAATCTAGTCTTTGATTTAGCATTTAGTTGATAAATCCATGAATGAAATTGGGGGTTTTTATAAAACTTTTCTAAAAAAATGAAAATTTGAGATTTAAGAGTCGATTTGGACTCGATTTCAAAAACCAAGGACTCATGAGATTATGATTAGTCGAGATCTACCCCTTGACTTGGGTTCTGATCGGGCATGCCCGGGGTCAAATTTTGTTAGCTTTTTGAGAATTGGGAAAAAATCTCAACTTTATTAATTAAAATTGAATTCCTTTGCATTGTTTGATGTTATTGAGTCATTTTTGGTTAGATTTGGGCCGGACGGAGGTGAATTGTAAACGAAAAGTATTTTTTGAGTATTGATTTAGCCTAATTGAGGTAAGTATCTTGTCTAACCTTATGTGAGAGAATTACCCTTAGGATTTGGTCTAATCTGCATATTTGTATTATGTGAAATGACGTGTACACGAGGTGACGAGTGTGTACACGGGCGTATGTGTGGTTTGTCATCGGATTAGACCTTAGGCTATTAATATTCCTTGAACTAGAGTTTTTTGCTATTTGAAACATGCTTTATTGTTGAATACTCCCGCGCTCTTATCTTATTGTCATATTATTGTGCACCTTGTTGTTGAGTCGTTGGATACTTCTTGATGAGACTTTAGGTATTGTTGTTTTGTGGTATTGTGGCACATATTGACATGATATACAGGTTGATTTTTATTGTGTGGAGTATAAGGATGGCGAGATGCGCATGCAGCAACATAAGGGAGGCATTTCATTATGATGTGCATGAGGTGAGATAAGGGTGACTATTTATGTACATGTGACGACATAAGGAATACATTCCATTATTTATGCGCATGCGGCAATATAAGGTGGCTTTGTTGGGAATGTTATGAGATATATCGGGGTGTTCCTTTGTTATTGATCATATGTTGGAACCGAGGTTGATGTTGTGATTGCAAACGTGTTTCTTAAATGATTCGGTCTTGTGCTTTATGAGTTGTTTGGTTGAATTTGATATGTTATCACATGCCCCGTTTTCATTGATATTTTGTTGGTAAAAATGAATAATTCTACATTGAGTTGTTGTTACACTTTGTTGATATTTGTTCTGTTATGCTTTCTGCTATCAGTTTTCTGTTGATATTTCGCACATGTTATTGACTAGTGAGTGTCATGACTTGAACCTCGTCACTACTCCAGCGAGGTTAGTCTTGATACTTGTTGGGTACCAATTGTGGTGCATTTATACTACGCTTCTGCATATTCTTTGTGCAGATCCAAATACTTCAGATCGATAGAGAGTTGAGCTAGAGTTGTTGGAGATTTCAAGGTATCTCTGTTGTTCAGCTCGCAGGCTTCAAAGTCACCCTCTTACTTAATTTCCTACTATTTATGTATCTCAAATAGTGATGTATTTTTTAGACTTGTTATGTATTTTATGTAGAGCTTATGATTCAATATTATCGGATTTTCGGGAGATGACTGTTACATCTCTCTTTTAGTTGTGTTATGATATTTCTCAATTTTTATTAAATTTTTAAGTTGTTATATTCTGATTGATGTCATTATGTGATAGGTTTACCTAATTTTAGGAATTATGTGCCATCGACCGTAGATTTTTGGGTCGCTACCGGACTTAAAAGGGAGCGGAGTAAAACAAAATTTCCAATCTGCTTGACACGTGGTGTTAAGAGGACAGATTTTTAGAATTGATTTGCCTTCTCACGCGCTAAATGAACGTGCAGACACTGCTAATGCGTTACAGCTTAAGAATTAAGATGATACTTATTCCACTTCAATATAGTTCAGAGGTAATAGGGCCCCAAATTTGTAACAGCAAATCCAAGATAAATTTGAGGGATACTTATGTCTTTTCACGAAAAAGCGTAAGTTATACTAAAACATATATGTACTCTCAATTGCACATACATTTCATGTTACCTAAATCTAACACTCAACCTCCCTATATATTATGATTTCTACACAAATATACGAATAATTGTTATATTTGTGTAGAATTTTAATTTTTAAGAGGTTTAAGTGATTTGAAATATAAGTATGTATTCGCAACCAAGTTTTTAAAGGAGTGTCTAGTGTAATTTAATAAATCAAAAAGAAGAAGCTTCTGGGTAGTGTACAATGTACATCAGTATTAATATGAATCTTTGAAATGGCCTGGTAAAAATGGTTTTATCAAAAAGTAAAAAGAACTAATATATATACAAATGCCAAAAATAAAGGAGAAAATTATCTTTATAAAGCTCTGATTCGACTTTCAGATAGTCTTTTGGCGTGCAATACTCAGATATATATGTCATGGACTAAAAATTTAAAACTATGTCAGGTACTACTTTAATTTTGATTCTGTTTAGGATTTAAAAAAAATATTTATAGGAATATATTTAAGTGCAAAATCTATGGGGTAGAAAACATTCAAGCGTGAGTCCAATCCTTATGAGAAAATTGGTCCTTTATGTTTGGGGTAGGTCTAAATTGGTCCTTTATGTTTATCCTTGGGCACTTACATTCTTCTACAAATTTAATAGGTGGCGCAAAAGTGGATATCACAAGAAAATTATACAATTCAATTGACCATATATTTTATTGGGGAAGTTACATGATATATCCATCTGTAGAACTCACTTTCATGGTATACCTAAGTTTTAAAATTATATCATATATCCCAAAAGTATTACACGCTATACCTTCATATATTCTAAAACATATCACGATATTCTACTTTGGAATACAATCCAAACTTAACTTACCATAATATTCTAATTTATAATATAATATTCTAACTAAACAAACCATAATATTTTAATTTGGAATATAATATTCAATAATTTGGAATATAGTATCCGAACCAAACATACTACAACATTTTAACAGAAAGAGAAAAAGTTTAAGATTACAATCCCTTAAAACGTGGAATAATGAATAATTAAAATAAATTTATAAAGTAAGTATACATGGTAAAATAAATTCATAAAGTAGGTATAGAGGGTAAAATAAATATTTTAATTGTATATGATGTTAATTGGTGTTTCTAGTAGGCATACCGCGTAAATTACTCTAGTTATAGTACGAAATCCGTTAATTGTATATATAGGTTGTTGTCCCCTTATATAGTTATGATTATTTTTATTTTTTTATCTTGAGCCAACTTATGGAGATTGAGTTAGTTATTACAAGCTTTGAATAATATCCAGTTTATTAAGGAAATAATATAAATAAGTTCAGCAAATCTGTTGTTCATGATTCTTTTTAGAAAGTCACTAATTTTTATACTCTCCATAGTATGTATTTTGAATTCTTACTTAAATAAGCCATACCCTATAGAAATATAAAGTCGAAGTGCTTAGGAACACAATTGAGTAGTAATGTCATTATTTTTACGAATAGTTCTATTTCTTTATAAATGGCTTCTTTTCTGATGAATATTGTTACTAGTCTTATACTTCTCTTCATTGTAAGGCCTTCTAATGCTGATATTAGCTTCAACAACAGCTACGAACCATCATGGGGAGAAAACCATTTATCCATCATTAACCAAGGAACTGAAGTAACACTTCTTTTAGACAACTCCTCAGGTTTATTCTCTCTTCTTTTCTCTTTTGTTTTTTTTTTCTTTTCCTATGTCTTTAATCACTTTGAAATAGGTCAAACTCAACGGCCAAACAATTTACGATAGTGTCATGATAAAAACAAGCGATTAATGTTACGTGAAAAAACAAAACATAATGAATATATAGTATGAATTTATATAGGCGATCCCAATTGACTTGAAATGTTGTTGTGAATTGTGATTATTGTAATATTTCAACTTTGGCCGTGCATCTCATTTTAGTTGAACTTATACTAACGGCACGTATATATTTTGTGTGTATGTAGGAGTTGGTTTTAAGTCCAAATTACTATATGAATCTGGATTATTTGTAATCAGGATGAAGTTACCAGACAAGAAAACTGGAGGAGTTATCACATCTTTCTATGTAAAGAATTATAATACTCAATCTTTTCTTTCTACACTCAAAATTACATTAGAGTAATTATTACTTAGTAAATAAGAACAATCGCCTTTTTCTCTATTTCTGACTTGACAATTGGTTTATGGCAGCTAACCTCACAACTAGATGGTTCACCACCAGGGACCCACGATGAGATCGATTTCGAGTTTCTGGGTACAGAAGGGAAACTACAAACCAATGTATTTGCTAATGATTGGGGATTTAGAGAACAAATATTTCAACTTCCCTTTGATCCTTCACAAGATTTTCACACCTATCAAATTCTCTACAATCCATTCCAAATAGTGTAAGCACAAACTACATCCCTTTTTATTTAAGAATAAGTGGTATTCAAATCAGCTTAATGGTTTCATCAGTGACCTGCATCTTCCCACCAAGACATTGTTTGCGGGTACGGGTTGCCGTCTCTTTATATGGCCTAGGGCAGTATTCACTTCAATTGGGATCAAGGTCATTTTTCTTAACATGATATCAAAGGCTGACTCATCATATTCTTGGTTTACTCAATGTTAACGGCTTCCATGTTATTTCATGCTCAAACGTTCAGCCCTGGGCGTGAGGTGTTAAAATCTCACATTGTTTGAGAATATAAGATGTTATCTAGCTCCTTATATGTCTTTCGGCAATTTTCATCTTATGAGCTAGCTTTTACGACTTAGCTAAGTTGAAAAAGTCTATTTTCTTAACCTTGTATACCTAGGTAATTTTGCTCATCAAATTTAAAACAAATAAGAAAAAATCACCTGGTTGTTCGCCTCTTCTGGGATTCAACCGTTGGATCCCATGCATGATCCTTTGATCTGTTCCAACTTCATATCCTACATTCAGTAAGCTATTAAGACAATTTGTTGTGGTACGTTGTAATTAACAATCTATGTTAATGTGTTTTTTGCAGTTTCTTCATAGATGATATACCAATAAGGGAATTCATGAACCTCAAAGTCAAAGCAAATGTAAATTACCCGACAAGTGCAATGCAGATAGAGGCAAGCGTATGGTACTCAAACAGAAGTAGTTGGGCTGGAGGTATTGACTGGAGTTTAGCACCATTTATAGCTCACTATCAATACTTCAAAATTTCAGGTTGTTTTCCACAACCTGGGAATGATTGTTCTTCACCAGTTAACCAGCCATGGAACAGATTTAAGGTTCTCAGCCCTCAACAGAGACAAAAAATGGCCAATTTTAGAAAACAGTACATGACTTTTGATTATTGTGTCCCAGGCTTTGTTCAGTTCCCAGAATGTTCTTTTAATAATTCTTAGTTGTCTAATTTCATTGGATCAGTATTAAGAACCAACACAATAATGGAATAAAAAAGAAAGGAATTTGGACTTCTGATTGGTAACATATATATGTAGTAGAAATTAAATTTTCCTGAGTCAGTTATGAATATATATACAGTTAAACCTCTCTATAACAACATCCTTATATAACAACACTTCACCATAAAATTAAAGCCAAGTTTTTCCGGAACCAATTTTCATATTATGTTATAATATATGCTCTCTATAGCAACACTTCGCTATAATATCTAAAAATATTTGGAACAAACGAGATTGTTATAGAGAGGTTTGACCGTAGTATCTTAATACCGCAAGGATATCCCTCGGAGTACTAGAGGTTTCATCAAGTTGGATAATAATTTAGTGTCCATCTTTTTTGTCTTTGTTATATCTCAATATACTTGATTTCTGATCTATTGAAACACAATTTATGTCTTCAAGTGCAGAATGATTTTCTCGTTCTTCACTTAGGACTCATCACTCATGGAGGTATATGCATCACCCCTAATTTATAAATTCGCTCCTTTGATTTATATGTAAGGTGTATATTCTTTTAACCCGACCATTTTATAGTCTGCTTGACCAAGCTTCTCCAAATTTAGAAGTATTTTTTTTTTCAAAAAAATGTGTTTTTTTTTAAAGTTAAGTGTTTGGCCAAGCTTTTGGAAGAAAAAAAAAGTGTTTTTAAGGAGAAGTAGAAGCAGTTTTGGAAAAGTAGAAAAAATAGTTTCATTCCAAAAACACTTTTGAGAAAAATACACTTCGAACTAATTTTTAAAAATTTGACCAAACAATAATTGCTGCTCAGAAGTACTTTTCAAATTAATTAACCAAACACAAACTATTTCTTACTAAAAGTACTTTTGAGAAAAAATACTTCTCAAAATAAGCTGATTTTATAAGCTTGACCAAACATGCTATTAGGCAGTTTGTTACTAAAAAAGAGTAGATTCTACTAAAATATATCTTGTAATATGACTCAAATTGCAAATACATGCCATGTATATTTAAATTTAACGCTTAACCTATCATTAGGAATTCTTACACAACTATTAATTTGTTGGGATAATTTTGGAGACCTCCCTCCAAGTTTGGTTACGAAACACTAACTTCCTGGTTTACAATATTACACTAACCTCCCCGTTTTAATTTCATTGTAACAACTTATTGAAAACTAATTACAATTTGACTAATTTATCCCTTCTTTACTATTTGGCCAATTCTCCCATTAGTTTCAATTCTTTGCCTCTCTATATTCGTGAGTCTTAGCAGAATAGCCCTAAAATCTATTGTACACTTCTGACGTGAATGAAATTGAGGTCTGGAAGCACAAAGGATTGAATAATAATTGGGAGCTCTTTTAATTCTTAAAATAGTTTTTTTCTAAATTAGAATATGAACTTTCCATCCAACCATGGCCAAAATGACATTTTCAAAAATTAATGAAAGTTGAGTGATTTAGGCAGAAAAGTTAGTTTGATGACTCTCCAGCAATAATATTTATAGTTCGATGACTACCATGCAATTAACCCTTATTTCTTAGGTAAAAGAAATTGCTATAAATATATACTAATATAAATATTTTTTGAACAAGGTACTTTAAAAAATAAATTAAAAAATAGAAGCCAAACAAAAACAGATTAGAAAAAAGACGGGGAACATTTTAAATGGAAAAAGAAAAAAAGAAACCAAATGGGATCGGATCCAAGGGCATTCCAAGGTCTAAACGGGTCAACCAGCCAAAACCCCAAATGGATCCAAAATTCTTCAAACCATTGATCTAAGTTTTAACACACGTTGAAGCTCTTCTAATGGCGGAATTGCTCTTCGCATATCCCCAGTACCAATATCAGCGGTAACGCTCATTAGCAAGAGGCCCATTATTAATGGTTCGATTAAGATCAATTTTGCTATTTATTCTGCTCTTTAAGAGCTTCGGGTCTATTATTATTGCCGAACAAAGTGAAGAAGAGTTCTCAGAAGCACTGTTGTTGAGGCCATTACCAGATCGTAAAGTGTTGGCGCATTTTCACTTCGAAAGTAAAATCCCCCCAACTCGCACTCATGGCCCCCACCACAGTCTCTTCCCCAAATCCATTTATCAGCTGGTACTCTTTCAATTTGGGCTTCTTATTATCTCAATGAATATTGTTTGATTTTATTTAGTTTCGTATTGGCATTTTTTAGCTCTGTATATGGTAGGGCACGAGGAGGAAAAATCATATGCTTAGAAAGAATGCTAACATAGCACAATGAAAGTAAAGGGTCTATGTAGGAATACTAACTAGTCGAGATTAAGGTGTACTTGGTATTGTTATATTTGCGTTAGTTCCCGTATTTGTCAGTTTTGTTTAGTTCTTAGTATGCCGGTGTAGAGATAAGCGTGAGATTTAAGAACTTTTAACTTTAACGAAGCCTTCATTTACCTTGAAAGACGAAATTAGAATGAAAATGGGACCGAATAGAGCTGAATGGATACAGAGGATTCACATGGCCAGTCCCAATTAGTTAGGATTGAGGCGTAATTAATTGATTGATTGATATTCTAGAAGAGTTGTATATCTAGACAATTAATATGGAAGATGGGTACCCTTCCATAAGGGATATGATAAGTAATTAGATGAAATCTGACACCAAGGAAACATGCAATTCGTGTTTTATTTCTTTTTGATTCTGAAAAGTTTTATGTATAAGTGCTGAAGTGGGGTGAGTGTTGGACTGAGCTATGCGTGCTTGAGTAATTGAGCATGTACTCTAGTTTATTTTTCATTCAGGTCTAGCAGTTGATTGCATAAAAATATAATACTCATTGTGTGATTAGGTTCATAAATTTAGAGTTCGAGAAATGGAGCTGTCCTTCACACAAGGTCGCTGGAATTATGGACGCTGGGGTGGATACGACCCCATTTCAAGTAGAAATGCGAAGCCACCTGGAGTTGAACTGTGGGCTACTTTTGATGTTCCACAACATCAGGTCGACGCTTCTTGGAGAAATTTAACCCATGCTCTTTCAGGGCTCTTTTGTGCTTCCATTAACTTCCTAGAGTCATCAACTGCATATTCTGCTCCTCAGTGGAGCTTCAAGTCATTTGCTGCAAATGTCAGGTACGGCACATTGCCCCGTGAGGCTGTTTGCACAGAGAACCTCACTCCATGGCTAAAGTTGCTTCCTTGCCGAGACAAAGCTGGGCTTTCTGCATTGATGGACAGACCTTCTATCTACCGAGGATTTTATCACTCTCAGAGATTGCATTTGGTCTCGAATGAATTTGATCTAGCTGAAGCAAGTTCCGGAATGGTGCTTGAACAGACACTTACCGTTGTTCTTCAACCGGTTACTTTAGGAAGTGGCATGACATCATCTGTTGGCTCAATACGACAGCCAAGTTGGTCATTGAGCTCGTTGTTTGGACGAAAAGTTAGTGGAAGGTGTGTTCTTTCAAATACTAGTAATGTGTATGTCCAATTAGAGCCAAATTTGGTGTCAGAGTTGAAGAGTACTTCAGAGATGCAACAAGAATCTGATGTTAAGAATTTGATATCTCAAGCTTGGAGTGACATGAGCTTTGAAATGTCTGATTCCCCAGTTAGGGTAGTTAAAGAAGTTTATGGCTTTCACAAGGAGTCATCCCTTCTATATGAATATTCTCTAGCAAATAGCAGTGATTCAAGGCCATTTGACTTGGAGTTCAGGTGGAAGCATCCCGTGACATGGTCATCTCAACTGGCACCTTTGCAGGCTAGCAGGTTCCTTATGGGAAGTGGGAATGAAAGGGGTGCAATAGCCATCTCCTTGAAATCTGTAGGAAGAAGTGAGTATACCGATTCTTCTGAAGATGAGGAAGGAAGATGCTCGTTACGCGTTGATGTGTTCCAAGTTGTGCCTTGGTATGTCAAGGTTTATTTCCACACGCTCAAAGTGTATCTGGATGAACGTCTGCATAGTTTAGCAGATGTCGTAGAAAGGACAAATGTCTCGCCTTCTGAAGACAAGGTTTCTCCTGGGCTAATGGAAATAGCATTGCGATTTCCCTGTGATGTGAACTCGGTGATATTGACATTGGAGTTTGATAAGGTATGTATTGCCTTTTCCAGTTTATCTAGAATAAATTTGTTGATATGTAATTTTGGGTGTACTAAAGAACAATGGTCAGCTAGGATGGCTATCTAATTATCTCAATATATATATTTTTTATTTTCTTGATAAGGAGCTATCTAATCATCTCATTTTGGGACTTATTGTATAGGAGATTGGTAATTATAGAGTATAAACATGACTCATTTGGAGTATCTGTATGGAAAATTTGCAAGTATAGACATAATTCATTGTGGCAAATCTGGCTTCACATGAATATTTGTACTTGAAGTAAAGACAAACTACCTTATAAGTTGATTTGATGTCAGATGCTGTTCAGCCTTTCTGTAGTCTTAAATTTTTAAACTACTTTTTATCTGCTTGTGTGATTATCTTGTAAAGCTGTTTGGGCCAGGGATGGTTATTTGTAAACCGAAACGGTGCTATTTCCAATTTCTTGTTCTATATCTCTGTGGAATTGACCAAGGTATATGTGGGTCCTAGATTATTTTGAATCTAATGGAACAGGCAGAAAGCAAATTGATGTATATTAGCACCAGTGATCGACCGGTTTAACTTTACCTTTATTTCTTTGGATTTCTTCACAGGGTTTTCTTCACATCGATGAGTATCCTCCAGATGCTAATCAGGGTTTTGACATTCCATCAGCTTTAATCAGGTTTCCCGAGATCAAAACAAAGCTGCATTTATTTGAGGATAAATCTGCTTGCAAGTCACCTCTCATATCCAAGCTACAGGTACCAATTGGTATTGTTATGTAATATGATATTGTAATGAATATGCATTGCATCCTATTGAGCATCTATTTCTTTCCAGGAAGAAAGCCCTGTTCTATGGTACACAGAAGTATTGCTTGTACCCTTGACCACTCCTGATTTTAGCATGCCATACAATGTCATCACAATTACATGCACTGTATTTGCTCTATATTTTGGATCACTTCTTAACGCACTACGTAGGCGTGTCGAAGAGGAGGAGAGGCTTCTGAAAAGTAAAGGTAAATTTCTCTCTGGGAATATAACTATCATGTTGCTTTAATTCTGATAAGTAGAGTGCACAGCTCACTGGGATTCTACTGGATGGTGAAACCGTGAAAGTAGTCTTTCTCAGTTGGATTTGCATGGATGTATATTTTACTCCACTCAGTTGTCTTAATATCTTTAAAGTTTCTGGTAATGAAAGCAAAAGATATTTACCAACTTGCTACCTGATAAAAAAGGATATATTACCAACTTGCTGGAATTAAGGCTTATTGTTGTTGTTTCATTTACACCGTGCTGGTGTTTGCCAAGCTTATTCTTACTCTGGTCAATATTTATATGTCAGTGTAGGGCTAAAGGGTGGGATTGGAGAATCTGTAGTCCTAGAAAATCCTTATTTTCCTTAAATGACAAACTATGTATTACTGGAATGGATATGGATACAACATAATGAACGCAGCGAATTCACATAGCTTACCACTATTAATTTGATGTGGGAACGTTGTTGATATTGGTCGAGTTCAAGTTTCAGATATTGATCTTGATGTTTGTTTTATTTAGCAGCAGAATGAAATGAACAAGAAAGAGACAGATGCTCCATATAACTTACACCAACTAATTTAAATGAAGTTGGTTGATATAACAATTGGGCAATAAAGTGTGTTTCAGATGTTGATGTTTGTTTCTGCCTGGTTGCAGCTACCAAGGACAGTGGTCCAATAGGCGTGCTATTGTCCAAACTATCAGCTAAATTGAGGGGAAAACCGCTGGAACCACCGAAATCGTCCACATTGTCATCATCAAAAGTCAGTTATAAGCTGATTCTCAGAGTGATACTGGTGGCGGGTATTGCTGCTGCTTGGCAGTACTTTGGATAACCTCCAAATGAAGCTACATAAAGAGGTTTTGTACAATATGTTGCATGATTCCACGGGACTAATAGCATAGATTTTATGAATCAACCTCAAGCTTCCTTATGTAGGATTGAGCATTGTATCATTCAATTAATTGTCAACCGCATTTGTGTACGATTAGCTTTTAGCTTTTAGCTTTACATGTCCCTCTGAGTGATTGCTGAAGAACTGAAAACCGTAGTGCTAATGAGGTTAGGATAGGTCTACTATGTCGAGTTCCCTTTTTTTTTTTTTTTTTTTTTTTTTTTTATTTATGTATGTTCCCGTATCTCGCATCCCCTACTTTTTTATTATCAGGTACCAGTATCTTCTGACCCTTATAACTAGGGATGACAAATGGGCGGGGCCGGATGTTGGCGGATCGAAGACAGTAACACAGAAAATGGATAAAATATCCGGCCTGAGCCATATTTAAGATGGATAGAAAATGTGTTAACTGGTAGATAATATGAGTATTCATATTATCCATATCTTTTTGAATATGATTACTTTTGGGAGAATTTTTATTCTTTCAAATTTGAGTAATTCTCAATTTTAGTCTTTGTAAATATAAAAGTTAAAACCAATTGGTTATTCATTGGTTAAGTGGATAGTATCTTATCCTTATTTGACTCATTTTTAAAAAGTTTATTATACCATTCATTTCTTAACGGATAATATGAATGGATAATTATTTTTTTAATTCATTTTTCCACCACAACTTGTAACTAAGAAATGTTTCGAAAGGTAGGTTAAATAGACAAGTACCCTCTTGCTCTATTAAATAAATTTAAACTTTTGAAAAAAAAGATTTGCGTCTGAAATGTAGTGGCTAAATACCACAACGGCAGGTGGTAATGTGGTCTTCAAATACTACAAATTTAATTATATGGTGAATAATGTAGGCATCGAGAAAAGGAAAAAGCCATCTCACCTATCAGAAACTAGTGTTGTACATAAGTCGGGTTAGTTTAGATTTTTTAATTACCAAACCAAACCAATTGCGCCAGGTTATTAAATCTAAAGATCAAACCAAACCAATAAAAGTCGAATTTTTTAATCTCGATTTTTTCGAATTTTCGGATTTTTCCATTTTTTCCCTTCATAAAGTCTTCATAGCATAAAACATAAAATTTCTGCTCCAAATATTTCTTTAAATCCTAGTAAGACAGAACTAAATAAGGTATTTTTCGAGAAAATGACATAAAATATTCATGGCATTGTACTAAAATATTCAACAATAAAGATAATAAAATCGCATAAAATAAATATTATTAATAAACCATAATAAAAATGAACACAATCTAAAATTACTAAGTTGTTAAAATAAGTACGACTAATAAGTACTACTATTATTTACATGACTTAACACTAAAAAAAATAAGTTATTATACATTTTATCTAAACTATGAAAAAACCAAAAAATAGATATCCAACACTATTCTCATTTCTAGTACAATTAAATTGAATTTCTTTTGTTAGCATTAGTATTGATTTGATTTTAATTTGGGATTTCTTTGAGTTACTAATATTTATGGACTATAAAACTTATTTGAGTATTCAAAAATTATAATTCCAAGCTTGAAATAATACGTTAAAAGATAAAACTATGAAAAAGTTTAAGAAATATTTATAAACTACGCTACAATAAATATTTTTATATATTAAATATATTAAAAACTTCTATACATGTAATGTCAGGTTGGTTTGGTTTCGGTTTGACTTTTTTTAGTTAAAACCAAACCAATCCCAACACCAAACCAAATCAAACCGAACCATAGTCGGGTTTTTTTTCTCGGTTTGACTCGGATTATCGGTTTGATTCGGTTTGTCGGTTTCCTTTGTACACCCCTGTCAAAAACTACAAAGGACAAGTCATAATCTACGTTGACAAACTCAAGAAAGGCTTTTCCCACATTAAAATTTTGTCATCAACTACTTTAACCCACTAGCAAGGATTTACAGGTGTGAGTACAATGGTAACAATGCCTTCAATATACAACCTGCTAACACAGTCAGTATTTGGTTAAACTATCTTATTCTCTTGAAAAGGGCAGTTACAACCATCTCATCATCTCTAATCCTTTTCAGCTTTTCACTAGCCAAACTGCATACAAGTGGCTTATCTGAAATAGCCTTATGAAAATCAACTTCTCTCTCTCTTATACCTGAAGTTACACCAGAAACAATCATTCTGAGTAGAAATGAAGAGATAGGATACTACTGTCCACGGAATTGAGATACAAGACATAATTAAGCCTATTCCATTGTAGCAAATTACCTGAATCACATTCATATGTTTTTATTCTCTTCAACAGACCAGAATCTTCCAAACACAGCTTCCTTTTTAGGTTCAATGCCACTCCTGCACAACCAAAGTTATATAAGATGGCTAATATAGCTTACTTCATGGAGAGGAATGTCTAAATCTTTCATTACCTCTAGTGCTTTCCTTAAATTTCTTTCTACTGAGGGAGTTGATTTCCTCAAGATGTTTCTCTCTCTCACCATTGAGTTCCTTCTTGCATAGCACTCCCTTTTCAACTTCTGTTGGACTATGTGATCCTGCACGATAACATTCACATTCAACAACAGGAAATACTTTAATGTAACCTGAGGGAAAGCAGGAGAATGGTGGTGGGAGGTAAATAAGCACACACATGACTGCTCAATTCAACAGTTAAAGTTTTTGCTTCATATTACGAGAACAAGTTGCAGCAGGGCTCTCCATGATTGCAGCAGAACAGATGGCTCCATCCTTCAAAATGATATCAAGTCCCGAAATATATGCCCCTTGATAATCCTTTTTCTTTTTACATGCATTTACTCACCAATCAACCTTCAACTTTGAGGTAGTAGGTGACGGACTTATAGAGAAGTTCTGTTGACAGACTAATAGCTTGGAAGCAGCAATGCAGAAAAACATGCATCATTTATTCAATTCTGCAATTTACAGCATAACATGTACTAGCAGTGTTTCCTTTTCATAGCAGGTTCAAAAATATTCCCCTTGCGCACATTCAAGCCAAGGTAGGAGATGCTTATGGAGTAGCACACTTAGGAAACATCAACTTGAGTGACATTCAGTCAACCTAATAGCTTGAGTGGAACATAATATATTGTCATATTTTCTTAATGTCATCCATTAGTTATATTGATGAATAAAAAATGTTAAGGCATCATCGCCATCGATCCGCATTCCTTCAATCTAAAAGCTTATGGGAACTAATCAAATGCATCCTATGTTTTGAAGTCACAAATAAGAGAAAAGGCAAAATCAACACATCTGTATACAAGATTTATAAGGCTATGGACCAATGGATTAGAGTAAAAGAAAATCCATTTTTGATCCCGTTATCTACAAACCAATGAAGCTTGATAACTCATCTACAAAGCCCAGTAAAGTAATATTTTGCAAAACTTAAACCTTTTTGAATAATCAAACTGAACTTTTCAGCAATATGCATGCTATAAATTAAAGGTTTTACTTCTGCACAAAAGATCCAATACTATCAAAAAAGTATTGCCTGTATTTACCGGTAACATTAGTAGCCCTAAAAATCTACCGCTGTTTGTAGCTTTATCTTATTTGTGGTTTCTCCCAGCAAAACCTAAGATGTCTATGAACATTGAAACAGAATTTTCATCTACGGCAATCAATTTCTTGACGATTAAATAATCCAACCCTCCATATTCTCAACAATCACTACTTCCATAAAGCACAAGTAAACATATGTCTCTGTGTGTGCGCGCGCGTATGTTGTGTGTATCAACAACACAGACCTGCTGATAAGGAAGAGCCAATCAAACTTTCGGAACTCCCAATATTTTGCATGTTAACTATAGAACCCATCAAACCTATAAGACCAAATTTTTTACACGTGACATGAGGCTAAATCAAAGAAGCCCCGTCAAATTGTTTGATAAAATTGACGTTGTTATATATTGAAATGGAAAATATAACAACGCAAATTTTATCAAACAATTGGTGTTGTTATATATAGGACTTGCTATACTGTTTATAGCCTAAATATAAAGTAATAAGACATTCTCATGATTCCCATATAGACCCTATCCTGGTTCAGCCTAAAAATAGAACTCAATATTTGATTTTCCATTTATTATTTTTGCAGAATTAAACAATATGTGTTTCATCTATCCAACAATTTAAGCTTTTCAATGAAAAGTTCACTCAGTTTGATCTGTTACAGGAGCTGGTAAAGGTTTGAACTTACTGCTACCCATTGCCAAAAATATTTTGAACTCAACCAACCTCCCCCCCACCCCCCACCCATACCCCTACAAAAAAATCAAGTCTGAGTGATGAAGACCCAAATTAAAAAAATCGAAACTCGGTTCAAATTTTACATAGCCGAATTCAGGATTTGAACTCCATGAGTTTGAGTTCGAAATTCTACCATAGCTCATTTGATTATATTGTGTATTTATTTAATAAATTTTTAAACACAGACAAAATTTGAGTCAAAGTTACTAGGTCGGATGAACACACAACTTGTACGCTACGTCCGCCCTTGCTATTATATAAAGCTAAAGTTCAACAAAGAAGAAAGAAGTGAACATGAAAAGAAAAAAGAAGCAATGAGATAAGAAAAGGGGCTTACTTTTGGAACCAATTTTAGAGAGCTTTCCTTCAACAATGAGAGCGCGAGAATCAGAGTCACCAATGGACAACCCACGAGCAGAGAAGAACGAAAGAAGGGAATTCCACGTAACAGAGGAAGCAATAAGATCAACCCCTCTACTAATAAAGTGACCATTTAGCTTTATAGTTACTGGGTCAAGCCCAAAAACACGTGCAATGAAACCAAGATCAAGTCTTTGGTCTTCCCAAGCTATGATTGCTACTATCTTTGGTAGAGAAGGACAGAACAGCTTTATTACTCTCTTCTTATCAATATCATCCCCTCTACTCATCTTTCTTGGAATTTTTATCAGTTTTATAATAACCCTTGTTTTTCTGTATTCGTTTCTGTAGATAGCTAATCTTTGGTGGGTAGAATTCAACGTTTGTGAAAATTGTGAATGATGAATGTGTAGTGAGTGAACTCGTGCTTCTCTTTCACGTTCTAACGGACCTCTGGAAGTGTCTGAAACCTTTGTTAACCCGGATTCCGATCCGCGGGTCGGAGGGGTGTTTGCGGGTCTTCTTTTTTCCCTTTTCTTTTGTTTTTCTTCAAAATATTAAAATGAGAAAATGGCGAAATGGTCATTATGTTTCGGATAAGTCTACATTAGTCCCTTAAGTATTATCTCTAAGCTGTTCTAGTGCTTGAAGTTATGTAAAAATGAGCAGACAATTATCTAACAAACCTTGGATGTTGATTTAACAGGAACTATATAAAATAAAAATTTAATGGGAACTCACATTGTAACTTTTGCAGTTTCTCTTATTTTTGGCATATTTCTAATGTTTGGTTGCAGTTTTTCAATGGGTAATTTTTATTATTTTTGGTCTAATTCTAGTATCTGGTGTAGTTTTTGGTGTTGCAATTTCTAGGAGCACTTTCGTGATGTTTCATAAGGTGAGTTATTTATGGTAATTTTGGTAGATTTCAACTATTGAATGCATGTTATAATATTCCCAATTCATAAGATTTTCAGATTTTTAAGCGATTACTAAGCCAAAAGAGATAATCTCACAACTAAAGTTGTGTTTATGATAATTGAATAACCTTAATAGAAATTATGGTTTGAATATAATAATGAAGTAAGCCTAAAAATAAATTTTGTGGTAGGAAATAATGAATAATAACTTCAGGTTAGAGAATAAATTGGGTAATTAATCTAATGACGACCCTATGACTTGAAACATACCCTTGCAATCCATTAGATTGTTTATAACATATGGTCATTATGAGTTTTTTCTATTATCATGCGGTCCATATATGGCTCATCAATATCTTATTTCTTGATTGAGTTGATTTCTTAGAAGTTCATTAATATCTTCTTGACGCGAGTCACTAAGCATATCATTATCTGCAAAGTATTGTTAGTCACCTTTTGAAGTATTTTCTTCATTACTCTCATGTAAATACAATTTTATCCGAGTCATTATCTTTCTTGATTCAATTTGTCCTTCAATATTATCTTCTGTTGGTTTGTCTATCAGTAAAAATTTATCCGCACTCAATATTTATATATTAATATAATCATAATCACCCATCAACCACAGGTCATGGAGTTCTCTTCCCCAACAAGAACCATTACCAAATTTTGAGCTAACTAATGGTAGAGTTATTCTGACATACCTTATCCAAATCCGACTGCACTAATTCTAGGTCTAATAACCTTGCCTCATCCAGTACAAGTTGCTCGACCGATATGCCACATCAAATACTATCTAGAATCTCAAACGACGTGATTCATGCGCCAAACAAGCAATAACTTGAATATGACCAATAAATAAAAGGGAACCCAAGTACGAGAACTATCCAGCACGTATAACAAATATAACAATAAAATAAAATGCTATGAATCCTTCGCACAGAGGAAAAGCAAAACACACAAAATAAGTAGAAGGAATCGTATCCAACATCTCATTGTTGTAGCTTGCAACCCAATCCCATAACATCCTCGTGGGAATTCCCATCGAGCCATAAACCTCATATTCATCAAATACATGTGTATCAACAACATATGGGGGGAGGGGGGGGGGGGGTGACGGAAATCATAATGCGTTACAAAAAATAAAAGACAAGCACAACTACGGTGCAAAAGAGCAAATCAATATCTCGAGAGCCCTTTCACTCGCATATCGCCATAAGGCCTAAACAGTGCCACCACATATGTGTGAATAATCAAGTAGTCTCTAAATCTCAAAATACATGAATCCACATACTTGACATCTAGCTCTCCCACTTAAATGACTGATACGTCACACATACACAATCACCTCAAGAGAAACACCCCCATAAAATCTTCTACGTCAAGTAGCAAAAACCTGAATATCAGTAATTGTCAACCATGCTCTCTCTGTAGTACTAGTCAAGTATCTGCACATTAATACACAATGCATCTTCTATAACCATCCTTCTCAGGCGATACAAGATAGTTCTAGCATTCTTTTAAATATCTGAAATCACTCACGTTATCTTGAACTGATGATCTTCCTTCCGAGACTGAACCACAACCTTGTCCATCCAATCCCAATCTCACACGGCTCATCGCACTTATCATGCTATCATATAAAAATATGAGAATACCATTATCAACTCTGAATCGCAAGCAAGATAAACACTCCATCGACTAAAAACCCTTAACTTACTCAATTCAGGAGAAAATCACAGCAGGCAACAAACTTTCCCACACCGTAGAAGACATCAACCTCAAGTCATGGTCCAAATCATCACAAACTCCTCGAAATCCATTTTCACATAACTAAGCCATCAAAACTGAATCCCTCTAAATCAACCAAAGTCACGTAGAATGTTGAACTCATAAGTATTTCCACAAAACACATATAAAGCTCTATCATACCAAAGGAGTCGATCATATTCATTACCACGCTGGTCCGATCCACTTTAACCCATCTTCTTTAGATTCCTCTTAACTTGCCTTTAACATAACACTTCTCGTTCCCAATACACTATGGCCCTCCATCAAAATTCATCCCAAGTGATCCCAACATGAAATCATGTCATCCTAAGACCCATAGGCCACTTTATTCCCTCACATGCACTCAATAGTACCTCAAATCGAAATATCCGCTCTGAAGAGACCTTCTATGAATCCGAAGCTATTTTTTCCATCTCTAAAATACTGCATCACAAAACCAATAATAATATGGAAATATTCCAAGTCTCTTTCACAATCTGATGCAAATCTCAATCATTAGTCACACACGAATCCATAATCCTTAGATACCACATCTTAGATCTTGAACCCACTAGAACTATTCTCGAGGGTCACCCACTCTGACCTAGTCCCGAATACATATCCAAACATACCGAATGACTAGTGCTCCGTTAGCACATGAATACACCAAAAGAAGCAACCAAGTGAATTATTTCCCTTGCATACCACATCCATAAAGAAATATAAAATATGAGCCATCCCACGCTTTCATATATCAATAAGGCAAGCTATAACACACATCCAACAATTTCTTGCTCGAATCATCCTCGAAGTCATAACTAATCCACCAATGTTCCTTAATTTTAAAGCTACAATGACACATAACCATGTGACCCAATTGTCGATGGAGGCTCCCCCACTTGGCTTTAAGCCACAATCACATAACCCAAGAACCCACGATGACTACTCCTCCTTAGATACCATGATCTCACGTTGTTACTGTGATGAATTTCTCATAAGCTCATGTTGCACTAATCGTAACACATCACAAAATATCAGCCCCAAATGCACACTCAACCTCATGACAGTCGCTCCATCTTCCTCAAGAGATCCAGACCCACATCGTAGTACATGCATCCCACTAGATAGAAGGTAAAACTCTTCATAGGAACCTTATAAGAAATTGTACACCCTCCAACCATCTCATAGGAGATAGCCTACCTGTGTAGCCTCATCTATGCATCATTCTTTTGACTTTTTTGTGGGTACAACCACTATGTAATCAATTAATCCTCCTGAGTCCATATTCGTCCACCAGCTGCTTGAATCCATTCCATCCTACCAGCGACAACTGAAAGTCCCACTAACATGTTCAAAATGCGAGACTGTATTGCACACCCAAATTGATAATCAACATTCACATTCCTTTTGTATTCCAAACAACTCCTTTCATCACATTCGAACTTTCTAAGTATAGAAGCCACCATCCCAAAAATAAAATGCACAGACGTAGTCATTTGTACACAATGAACCAAATCGCATCAAGACTCCTCAAGTCCTGTGGCTACCCTGCCACAAAGTCGGTAACGATATGCTCCCACTTTTACTCCAGTATATCCGCTTCCAAATCAAACCACTCGATCTCTACTGCTCATATTTGACATGCTAACAATTCAACCACCGCGAGACATGTCCAACAATGTCTTTTTTCATCCTCCGCCACCAATAATGCTGAGTCAAATCCCGATACATCTCTATAGCATCTGGATGAATTAAATACCACAAAATCTGAGCCTTCTCAAGTATCATCTCCCTAGAACCATCAACACTGGAAACACAAATTCGACCCTGATGTTTCAACACACCATCATCACTAAGGACCACCTCCTTATCATTGCCTCGCAACACTGTGTACCTAAAGACAAACAAATGGAGACCATCATACCGACAAGCCTTAATGCGCTCAAACAAGGATGACTGCGCAACACACAAGTGAGAACTCTACTAAGCTAAAAGAAATACCCAAATCTCGCAAATCTGTCCTTCAAAGACTCCATTGCCCAAATGCCTCTCCTACATTGGAACAAATGACTCCCAATCATTAATCCAATATTCCTCCTCCCGAAGCATTCACTATCGCGACACATAAGTAAACTCTCTTCCATGTTGCACCAACACCGCATGAAGAACAATGCGTGAAACATTATAATATACTGTGTATAGTCCTGAACCCATGGGAACTACCAACACTGAGATGAAATGATTGAACACCCCTTCACAAGACGACAATAGTAATCTGCCCTCATAACATAGGGAAAACGACATCATGCACCATATCTGTAGCATCACCACGGTTCGTCGGTGCTCAACTGATATCAAGTACTCGACATCACTTATGAATGAGTATGAAATAAATAAATATATAAGATTCAACTGAAATAAAGTCACACGATAAGAAATAAAGAAAGGGAAGTTCTCCTAACAGTCCTGTAGTATCTCGAATATAGGTACAAACATTTCCATACCGATCAACAAGACTTTACTAGACTTGCTCATGGCTCGTGAGACCTAAGCAATCTAGTGCTCTGATACCAAGTGGTTACGACCCAATTCCTACCATAGGCTATGATAAAGCCCAACGCTTCCTCAAGGCAAGCCAAAGTAAATCAACACAACGATCGATAGTTTTGTAACACTTTTTAAAATAATTAATGAAATAAATAAACATAATCATTTTATTTTCATAGTAAAATACTGTGAATAACCTCTATCTTCTAAGGATCCACCTTTATGCCTTCTGCCGATACAACATGCACCAAAAAGGCAACTGAGTCCAACCAAAACTCACATTTTGAAAATTTGGCATATAACTGATTATTCCTCAAAGTATGAAGCACACTCCGAAGATGCTGCTCATGCTCCTCTCGACTGCTGGAGTAAATCAAGATATCATCAATGAATATAACCATAAAAGAATCTAAATAGGGCAGGAACACCCGATTCATCAAATCCATAAATGCTGCTGGAGCATTTGTCAACCCAAATGACATCCCTAGGAATTCGTAATGCCTATACTGAGTCCGAAAAGCTGTCTTAGGGACATCAAATGCCCTAATCTTCAACTAATGGTAACCAGACCTCAAATCAATCTTCAAAAATAACTTGGAACCTGAAGCTGATCAAACAAGTTATCAATTCTTGGCAACAGATATTTATTTTTGGTAGTGGCCTTATTCAACTACTGATAATCTATACACATCTGCATAGAACCATCTTTCTTCTTTACAAATAATATTGGTGCATCCCAGGGTGAGACACTGGGTCTAATGATTCCCTGATCAATCAAGCCTTGTAACTGCTCCTTCAATTCTTTCAACTCCGGCGGGGCCATACGGTATGGTGGAATAGAAATAGGCTGAGTGTCCGGAGCCAAATCAATGCAGAAGTCAATATCTCTGTCGGGTGGCATCCCCAGTAAATCTACAGGAAATACTTCTGGAAATTCAGGAACAACTGGTACTGAGTCCATAGAAGGAACATCTGCACTAGCATGCGAATATAAGCCAGATAGGCTAGACACCATTTCTCTACCATACGCCGAACTTTCATATAAGAAATAACCCTACTGGCAGAATGACCAGGAGTTCCTTTCCACTCTAACCGAGGTAACCCTGGCATGGATAAAGTCCCTTTCTAGGCATGACAATCCAATATAGCATGATAAGGTGATATCCAATCCATACCCAAGATGACATCAAAATCTACCATATCAAGAAGTAGAAGATCCACAATAGTCTCAAGGCTACCAATACTAACCAATTACAAAGGATAGACATGATCTACTATGACAGAGTCTCCCACCGGTGTAGATACACACACAGAAGCACTTAGAGAATCACAAGGCACAACCAAATATGAAGCAAAATAGGAGGACACATAAGAATAAGTAGATCCTGGATCAAATAGAACTAAAGTATCTCTATGGCAAACTGGAATAATACCTTTGATCACAGCATCAGATGACTCGGCGTCAGGCTTAGCTGGAAAAGCATAAAATCGGGGCTAAGCCCTACCACTCTAAACTGCGTCTCTGGGATGGCCTCTAACTGGCTGGCCTCTACCTCTAACGGTCTGACCTCCACCTCTAATGGCCTGACCTCCACCTCTAGCTTCCTGACCCCTACCTCTAGCTGGCTGAGCAGGCGGTGAAGCAACCGATGCCGGTATGATGGCACGAGAATCCTACCGAGATCTATTACTCGCCAAACTAGGGAAATACCTCATGATGTGAACAATGTTCCCACACTCATAACACCCATCCTGATGTCGTGGTTGCTGAAGATGAAGCTGACCCAAATGGGCAGGATAACCATAGTAGTAACTCTGGAGTAGTGGTGCACTGAGAGGAGCTGAATGTGTATTGAATGTTGGCTGCCCATAATAAGGCAGAATAGGACCGTGACTCCCTGAAGCGCCGTGAAATGCATGAAGTGGTGAATAAAATGGTCTGGGAGGATGACCCCTACCAAAATTACCCCAACCCCCTGACGAGGCACCACTGAAACCACCGAACTTACGAGGCCTTTTATGAGACCTCTGCCCTCTCTCCTGTGCAAGAACCATCTCGATCCTCCTCACGACATTAGCAGCCGCCTGAAAAGAAATCTCACTTCCGGTCTCCTTGGCCATCTGAAGCCTGATAGGGTGAGTGAGTCCCTCAATAAGCCTCCTCACTCTCTCTCCCTCAGTAGGTAGTAAAAAGAGAGCATGACGGGACAAATCCACAAAATAGGACTCATATTGAGTAACAGTCATACTGCCCTGCTGTAGACGCTCAAATTGTTTGCAGAAATCCTCTCTCAGTGTGATATGAAGGAACTTCTCCAGAAATAGCTGAGAGAACTGCTCTCAGGTAAGTGCAGGCGATCCAACTGGTCTGGCCAATATATAATATCTCCACCACCTCTTGGCGGAACCCGTCATCTGAAACACAGCAAAATCAACCCTATTGGTCTCAACTATACCCATGTTCCGCAGCACCTCATGCCAGCGTTCAAGATAATCATGTGGGTCCTCAGAAGGTGTGCCACTGAAGTGAACTGGAAAGAGCTTAGTAAACTTATCCAGTTCAATAAAGCTTTAAAAGACATGACGGGCCTATCACCGGTCTGTACCGCAAAAACTGGCTGAACTACCCCAACTGGCGGGGCTGCTGGAGCCTAATTCTGGGGAGCCATCTGCTCTGGAGCAGGAGTAGTGGGGTTTGTCCTCCTCCCCTAGCTTGTGAGACGGCTGGTGCCATCGAAAATGTACCATTCTGGACTATGCCTTCCATAAGACTTACCAAACGGACTAGAGCGTCCTGAAGTACTGGAGTGGCTATGAATCCTTCCGGGACCTGAACTGGTCCAACTGGTACATTCTGAACTGGAACCTCCTCCTGAAGGTCCGCCTGAGGTTCTATAACAGGTAGAGCTGCTCGAGCTCTGGATTGAGCTCTACCTCGGCCTCTGCCTTGGCCTCTACCCCTGTCCATAGTTGCCACAGGGGGCTCTGGTCCATGTCCATCAGTAGATATATTGCGTGTTCTCATTATCTGCGAGAGAAATAAGAGTAGAATGGTTCAATCATCGATGCTAGAATAAATTCGCACGACAGAATAAGAAATAAGTGATATTGTTCCTAAACTTCATAGCCTCCGAAAGATAAGTACATATGTCTCTATACCGATTCTTCAGACCCTACTAAGCTTGCGCATGACTCATGAGACCTATGTAACCTAGTACTCTGATACCAACTGTAACGACCCGAAATTCCAACCTTCGGTCCGTGGTGGCACCTAACATTTCACTTGTTAGGCAAGCCAATGTTAGAATAATATTATCCATTTTAAAAATAATTTTTAAATTTGTTAATAATAAAGAACAAATGCGAAAGTAAAGTTTGAAATGTAGTGAATAATCTATACAAATAACGGTGTCTAAATACCATCCCAGAATTGATGTCACAAGTGCACGAGCTTCTAGAATATTACAAATAAAGGTCTGAATAAAATAAAGTTGTCTGGAAACAAACACACATCTAAAGTAAAGTAGACGGGGACTTCAGAACTGCAGACACCGTGCTGTTATACCTCAAGTCTCCTCTGGGTAGCTGAAATCCGAGCAAGTCTATGGTACGCCGCTGTGACCAACTCCGAAATCTGCCAAGAAGTGCAGAGTGTAGTATCAGTACAACCGACCCCATCTACTTGGTAAGTGCTGAGCCTAACCTCGACGAAGTAGTGATGAGGCTAAGGCGGGTCATTTACATTAACCTGTATGCAATATTAATAACAACAACAAATAATAGAAATAAATCGGTTAACTCATTTATAATAATTGAAGCCAACTCAGCAGTCATAACCCATTATTATTTCAACCAATTCCCGTTGCAGCGTACAAAATGCCCCCACAATATATTCATTTTCAATCCTCTCATATAATTATTTTAATCAAGTATGTATAGACTTTTAAATAAGTCTGTTGCAGCGTGCAATCCGATCCCCAAATATTAACTTTTAAATAAGTCTATTGCGGCGTGCAATCTGATCCCCCAATATTAACTTTTAAATAAGTCTATTGCAGCATGCAATCCGATTCCCCAATATTGACTTTTAAATAAATCTATTGCGGCGTGCAATCCGATCCCCATATATATATATATATATATATATATATATATATATATATATATATATATATATATATATATATATTTGCAACAAAGTCTGTTGCGGCGTGCAACCCGATCCCCCAATATATATATATATATATATATATATATATATATATTTGCTTTTATTTCTGTGGCGGCGTGCAACCCGATCCCCCAATATATAATATATATATATATATATATATATATATATATATATATATATATATATATATATTTTGCTTTTATATCCGTTGCGGTGTGCAACCCGATCCCCCAATATATAATTCAATCAATTCTATTGCGGCGTGCAACCCGATCCTCCAATATATTCATTTACCAATTCTTATAGAAGAAATTGCAATCCGATCCCTCAATATATATATATTTGCTTTCATTTCCGTTGCGGTGTGCAACCCGATCCCCCAATATATAATTCAATCAATTCTATTGCGGCGTGCAACCCGATCCTCCAATATATTCATTTAATTCTATTGCGGCATGCAACCCGCTCCTCCAATATATCCATTTACCAATTCTTATAGAAGAAATTGCCCCAATAAATACAATAATTAATACAAAATTTTAAGACAACAAGCATATAATAATAATAATTTAATTATGAAACAAACAATGACAAATAACAATTTATTAAGGAAATCAGGGAGAAAATAGGCAGTTTAATATTTAATATACTAAATGTCAAGTAGCAATTAATACACATAAATCAAATCGCATGTAACAATTATTGCAGGAATTCAAGAATTAATATTTGACAAAGAATAGGAGAGAAACAATTATTATAACAATTAATTCATAATTTAAAATGATTTATGATTTTTCAAGTAATTATGCAAACAATTAATTTGTCGACATATAGACACTCGTCACCTCGCCTATACGCATGCATTTCATATAGCAAATAGTTTAAGGGTTCTATTCCCTCAAGTCAAGGTTAACCATGACACTTACCTCGCTTTGCAAATTCCAATCAATTACTTGACCTCAACTTTTCTTTTTAAATTTATCTCCAAAAGCTTCAAATCTATTCATAAACAATTCATTATACTCAATATGAATCATAGGAATTAATTCCATATGAATTTACTAATTTTCCGGATAAAAATCCGAAATTCAATAAAATATTCGATAGTGGGACCCATGTCTCAAATCTTGGAAAAACATACAATATCCGAACACCCATTCCGAGTCGAGTCCAACAATATAAAAATTATCCAATTCCGATATAAAATGGACCTTCAAATCTTTAATTTTTATTTTTGGAAGATTTTATAAATATCTGATTTTTCTTCCATAAATTCACGGATTCATGATATAAATGAGTATGGAATCATGAAATATAATCAATATAGGATAAGGAACACTTACCCCAATATTTCCCGTAAAAATTGCCGAAGAATCGCCTTACCCGAGCTCAAAAATTGGAAATGGTTGAAAATGGGTCGAAATCCCATTTTCAGAACATAAGTTTTGTTTTTCAGATTTTTACTCACCGCGATCGCGGAAATTCGTTCGCGATCCCATAGAACAACTTTTGCCCAGGTTCATTTTACTCTTCGTGATCGCGGGAATGGCTCCGAGATCGCGAAGCACATTTTGGCTGCCCAGCTTTTTGCTCTACGAGAATGCGTAAGGGCTTATGCGAATGCGAAGCACAGCTTCTCAGCCTTCTGCGATCGCGGACGACCTTGTGCGATTGCATAGCACAAAATTTGTGCTTCAGCTTCTGCCTCATTCTTTCTATGCGAATGCGACCTCACTCACGCGTTCACGAAGCATAGCCTCATTCACGTACGTGATCGCGTCTCTTTCTCTGCGATCGCATAGAAAAACATATCCCTACTCCAAATAAGCTTACGCGATTGCGGATGGACATATGCGATCGCGTATAAGGAAACTAGAAAAAGGCAGCAGCAGATATCAGCAATCTCACCAAGGCCAAAAATGATCCGTTAACCACACGAAATCACCCCGATCCCCCGGGGCTCCAAACCAAACATGCACCCAAGTCCTAAAATATTATACGAACTTTCTCGCATAATCAAATCGCCGAAATAACACATAGAACTACGAATCAAGCACCAAATCAAAGGAAACTTTTAAGAAAATTTTAAAACTTATATTTTCACAACCGGACGTCCGAATCACGTCAAATCAACTCCGTTTCTCACCAAATTCAGCAAAAAAGTTATAAATATTATAGTGGACCTACACCGAGCTCCGAAACCAAAAATACGGACCCGGTGTCAATAAATTCAATATCAGTAGATTCTTAAAAATCATTAAGCTTACAAACTTTTAATATTTTCATCAAAATTCCATATTTCGGGCTAGGGACCTCGGAAATCGATTACGGGCATATTCCCAAGTCCCAAATCACGATACGGACCTACCGGAACTGTCAAAATACTGATCTGAGTCCGTTTGCTCAAAATGTTGACCAAAGTCAACTCAAGTGAGTTTTAAGGCTCTATTTCACATCTTAATCCATTTTTTACATAAAAACTTTTCGGATAATTTTTCGGACTGCGCACACAAGTCGAGGAGTGATAAATAGTGCTTTTCGAGGTCATAGAACACATAATTAATTATCAAATTTAAATATGATATTTTGGGTCATCACATTCTCCACCTCTAAAACAAACGTTCGTCCTCGATCGAAGTTAGAAAAGAATACCTAAGCTGGTGAATAAGTGTGGATATTTACTCCGCCGAATCGGACTCTCAGGTAGATGCCTCTACCGGCTAACCTCTCCATTGCACTCGAACTGAAGGATAACTCTTAGACCTCAACTTTCGGACCTGCCGGGCTAGAATAGCCATCGGCTCCTCCTCATAAGTCAAATCTTTGTCCAATTGGACTGAGCTGAAATCTAACACATAGAACGGATCACCATGATATTTTCGGAGCATAGACACATGGAACACTGGATGAACCACTGATAAACTAGGTGGTAATGCAAGCCTGTAGGCTACTTCACCCACCCTTTCAAGAATTTCAAAGAATCTAATATATCTTGGGCTCAACTTGCCCTTCTTTCCGAACCTCATTATACCTTTCATAGGTGAAACCCGGAGCAATGTTCTTTCTCCAACCATGAATGCAATATCAAGAACTTTACGGTCGGCATAACCCTTTTGCCTAGACTGAACTGTGCGGCGTTGATCCTGAATAATCTTGACCTTATCCAAGGCATCCTGTACCAAATCGGTACCCAACAACCGAGCCTCTCGCGGTTCAAACCAACCAACTGGTAATCGACATCGCCTTCCGTATAATGCCTCATATGAAGCCATCTGAATGCTCGACTGGTAGCTATTATTATAAGCAAACTCAGCAAGTGGCAAGAATTGATCACAAGAACCTCCAAAGTCTATAACACAAGCACGAATCATATCTTCTAATATCTGAATGGTGCGCTCTGACTATCCGTCTGTCTATGGATGAAATGTTGTACTCAACTCAACCCGCGTGCCTAACTCACACTGTGAAGCCCTCCAGAAGTGTGAGGTAAACTGCGTACCTCGATCTGAAATAATAGACACAGGCACACCGTGAAGGCGGACAATCTCACGAATATAAATTTCAGCTAACCTCTCTGAAGAATAGGTAACTGCCACTGGAATGAAATTTGCTGACTTGGTCAACCTGTCCACAATGACCCAAACTGCATCAAATTTTCTCTGAGTCCGTGGGAGCCCAACAACAAAATCCATAGTGATTCTCTCCCATTTCCACTCAGGAATTTCTTACTTCTGAAGCAAACCACCAGGTCTCTGATGCTCGTACTTAACTTGCTAACAATTTACACACCGAGCTATATATGCAACTATATCCTTTTTCATTCTCCTCCACCAATAATGTTCCCGCAAATCTTGATATATTTTGGCGGTACCTGGATGAATAGAATACCTGAAACTTTGGGCCTCTTCCAGAATTAATTTGTGAAGCCCATCCACATTAGGTACATAAATATGACCTTGCATTCGCAGAACTCCATATTCCCCTATAAAAACCTATTTGGCATCAGCGTGCTGGACCGTGTCTTTAAGGACAAGTAAATGAGGATCATCATACTGCCTCTCTCTAATACGCTCATATAAAGAAGACCGAGCGACTGTGCAAGCCAGAACCCGACTGGGTTCTGAAACATCTAACCTCATGAACCGATTAGCCAAAGTCTGAACATCTGCAGCTAATGGCCTCTCACCACCCGGATTATACGCAAAACTACCCATACTCACAGCCTTTCTACTCAAAGCATCGGCCACCACATTGGCCTTTCCGGGGTGATACAAAATGGTGATATTATAGTCTTTCAACAACTCCAACCATCTTCTCTGCCTCAAATTAAGATCCTTTTGTTTGAACAGATACTAAAGGCTACGATGATCAGTAAATACCTCACACGAGACACCGTAGGTGTAATGCCTCCAAATCTTCAGCGCATGAACAATGGCTGCCAATTCTAAGTCATGAAATGATAATTCTTCTCGTGAACTTTCAACTGCCGCGATGCATATGCATTTACCTTGCCATCTTGCATTAATATTCCACCAAGCCCAATGTGAGATGTGTCACAATATACCGTATACGATCTTGAACCAGTGGGTAATACCAAAACTGGAGCCGTAGTCAAAGAAGTCTTGAGCTTCTGAAAGCTCAACTCACACTCGTCTGACCATCTGAACGGGACACCTTTCTGGGTCAGTATGGTCAATGGGCTTGCTATATATGAAAACCCTTCCACGAACCGACGATAATAACCTGCCAAACCCAAGAAACTCCGGATCTGTGTAACTGAAGTAGGTCTAGGCCAATTTTGAACAGCCTCTATCTTCTTAGGATCTACCTTTCTTCTGTCGATACAACATGCCCCAAAAAGGCAACTGAGTCCAACCAAAACTCACATTTTGAAAATTTGGCATATAACTGATTATTCCTCAAAGTATGAAGCACACTCCGAAGATGCTGCTCATGCTCCTCTCGACTGCTAGAGTAAATCAAGATATCATCAATGAATACAACCACAAAAGAATCCAAATAGGGCTTGAACACCTGATTCATTAAATCCATAAATGCTGCTGGAGCATTTGTCAACCCAAATGACATTACTAGGAATTCGTAATGCCCATAACGAGTCCAAAAAGTTGTCTTAGGGACATCAGATAGCCTAATCTTCAACTGATGGTAACCAGACCTCAAATCAATCTTCAAAAATACCTTGGCATCCTGAAGTTGATCAAACAAGTCATCAATTCTTGGCAGCGGATATTTGTTTTTGATAGTGGCCTTATTCAACTACCGATAATCTATACACATCTGCATAGAACCATCTTTCTTCTTTATAAATAATACTGGTGCACCCCAGGGCGAGACACTGGGTCTAATGAATCCCTGATCAAGCAAGCCTTGTAACTGCTCCTTCAATTCTTTCAACTCCGGCGGGGCCATACGGTATGGTGGAATAGAAATGGACTGAGTGCCCGGAGCCAAATCAATGTAGAAGTCAATTTCTCTGTCGGGTGGCATCCCCGGTAAATCTGCAGGAAATACTTCTGGAAATTCACGAACAATTGGTACTGAGTCCATAGAAGGAACATCCGCACTAGGATCGTGAATATAAGCCAAAAAGGCTTGACACCCTTTCTCTACCATATGCCGAACTTTCATATAAGAAATAACCCTGCTGGCAGAATGACCATGAGTTCCTTCCACTCTAACCGAGGTAACCCTAGCATGGATAAAGTCACTTTCTAGGCATGACAATCCAAAATAGCATGATAAGGTGACATCCAATCCATACCCAAGATGACATCAAAATCTACCATATCAAGAAGTAGAAGATCCACACTAGTCTCAAGGCTACCAATAGTAACCACACACAAAGGATAGACATGATTTACTATGACAGAGTCTCCCACCAGTGTAGATACACACATAGAAGCACTTAGAGAATCACAAGGCACAACCAAATATGAAGCAAAATAGGAGGACACATAGGAATAAGTAGATCCTGGATCAAATAGAACTAAAGCATCTCTATGGCAAACTGGAATAATACTTGTGATCACAGCATCAAATGACTCGGCATCATACCTAGCTGGAAAAGCATAAAATCGGGGTTGAGCCCCACCACTCTGAACTGCATCTCTGGGATGGCCTCTAACTGGCTGACCTCTACCTCTAACGGTCTTGCCTCTACCTCTAATGGCCTGACCTCCACCTATAATGACCTGACCTCTACCTCTAGCTGCCTGACCCCTACCTCTAGCTGGCTGAGCAGGCGGTGAAGTAACTGGCATCGGTATGATGGCACGAGAGTCCTGCCGAGATTTGTTACTCGCCAACCTATGGCAATACCTACTGATGTGACCAATGATCCCACACTCATAACACCCATCCTGATGTCGTGGTTGCTAAAGCTGAAGCTGAGCTAAATGGGCAGGATAACCGCTGTAGTAACTCTGGAGTGGTGGTGCCCTGATAGGAGCTGAATGTGCACTGAATGCTGGCTGCCCATAATAAGGCATAATAGGACCGTGACTCCCTGAAGCATCGTGAGATGCACGGAGTGATGAATAAAATGGTATAGGAGGATGACCCCAAATGAGGCACCACTGAAATCACTGAACTGACGAGGCCTCTTATCAGACCTCTGCCCTCTCTCATGTGCAAGAACCATCTCGATCCTCCTCGCGCCATTAGCAGCCGCCTGAAAAGAATTCTCACTTCCGGTCTCCTTGGCCATCTAAATCCTGATAGGGTGAGTGAGTCCCTCAATAAACCTCCTCACTATCTCTCCCTCAGTAGGTAGCAAAGGAAGAGCATGATGGGCCAAATCCACAAAACGGGACTCATACTGAGTAACAGTCATACTGCCCTAGTGTAGACGCTCAAATTGCTTGCGGAAATCCTCTCTCAGCGTGATAGGAAGGAAATTCTCGAGAAATAGCCAAGAGAATTGCTCCCAGGTAAGTACAAGCGATCCAACTGGTCTGGCCAATATATAATCTCTCCAACACCTCTTGGCGGAACCCGTCATCTGAAACACAGCAAAATCAACCCCATTAGTCTCAACTATACCCATGTTCCGCAGCACCTCATGGCAGCGTTCAAGATAATCATGTGGGTCCTCAGAAGGTGTGCCACTGAAGTGAACTGGAAAGATCTTAATAAACTTATCAAGTCTCAATAAATCCTGAAAAGACATGGCGGGCCTATCACCGGTCTGTACCGCAAAAACTGGCTGAACTACCCCAACTGGCGGGGCTGCTGGAGCCTGATTCTGAGGAGCCATCTGCTCTGGAGAAGGAGTAGTGGGGGTTTGTGCTCCTCCCCTAGCCTGTGAGACGGCTGGTGCCACCGAAAATGTACCATTCTGGGCTACGCCCTCCATAAGACTTACAAAACGGACTAAAGCGTCCTAAAGTACTGGAGTGGCTATGAATCCTTTCGGGACCAGAACTAGTCTAACTGGTACATTCTGAACTGGAACCTCCTCCTGAAGGTCCACCTGAGGTTCTACAACAGGTACAGCTGCTCGAGCTCTGGACTGAGCTCTACCTCGACCTCTAGCACGACCTCGGCCTCGACCTCTACCCCTGGCCATAGTTGCCACCGAGGTCTCTGGTCCCTGTCCATCAGTAGATGTATTACGTGTTCTCACCATCTGCGAGAGAAATAAGAGTAGAATGGTTCAATCATCGATGGTAGAATAAATTCGCACGGCAGAATAAGAAAGAAGTGATATTGTTCCTAAACTTCATAGCCTCTGAGAGATAAGTACAGACGTTTCCATACCGATTCTTCAGACCCTACTAAGCTTGCTCGTGACTCGTGAGACCTATGTAGCCTAGTGCTCTGATACCAACTATCACGATCCAAAATTCCCACCTTCGGTCCGTGATGGAGCCTAACATTTCACTTGCTAGGCAAGCCAACGTTAGAATAATATTATCCATTTTAAAAACAATTTTTAAATTTGTTAATAACAAAGAAACAAATGCGGAAGTAAAGTCTGAAATGTAGTGAATAATCCATACAAATAATGGTGTCTAGATACAATCCCAGAATTTGTGTCATAAGAGCACGAGCTTCTAGAATAATACAAATAAAGGTCTGAATAAAATAAAACTGCCTGGAAACAAACACACTTCTAAAGTAAAGTAGACGGGGACTTTAGAACTGCGGATGTCGTGCAATTATACCTCAAGTCTCCTCTGGGTAGCCGAAATCCGAGCAAGTCTATGGTATGCCACTGGGACCAACTTTGAAATCTGCACAAAAAGTGCAGAGTGTAGTATCAGTATAACCGACCCCATGTACCGGTAAGTGTTGAGCCTAACCTCGACGAAGTAGTGACGAGGCTAAGGCGGGTCACTTACATTAACCTGTATGCAATATTAATAACAACAACAAATAATAAAAATAAATCTGTTAACTCATTTATAATAATTGAAGCCAACTCAGCAGTCATAACCCATTATTATTTCAACCAATTCTCATTGCAGCGTACAGACCGCCTATTGCGGCGTGCAATCCGATCCTCCAATATTGATTTTTAAATAAGTCTATTGCGGCATGCAATCCGATTCCCCAATATTGACTTTTAAATAAGTCTATTGCGGCGTGCAATCCGATCCCCCAATATATATATATATATATATATATATATATATATATATATACTTTAATTTCCGTTGCGGCATGCAACCCGATCCCCGAATATAAAATTCAATCAATTCTATTGTGGCGTGCAACCCGCTCCTCCAATATATCCATTTACCAATTCTTATAGAAGAAATTGACCCAATAAATGCAATAATTAATACAAAATTTTAAGACAATAAGTATATAATAATTATGATTTAATTATGAAACAAACAATGATAAATAGCAATTTATTAAGGAAATCAGAGAGAAAATAGGCAGTTTAATATTTAATATGCTAAATATCAAATAGCAATTAATACACATAAATCAAATAACATGTAACAATTATTGCAGGAATTCAAGAATTAATATTTGACAAAGAATATGAGAGAAATAATTATTATAATAATTAATTCATGATTTAAAATGATTTATGATTTTTCAAGTTATAATGCAAACAATTAATTTGACGACGTATAGACACTCGTCACCTCGCCTATACGTCGTTCACATGCATTTCATATAGCAAATAGTTTAAGGGTTCTATTCCCTCAAGTCAAGGTTAACCACGGCACTTACCTCGCTTTGCCAATTCCAATCAATTGCTCGACCACAACTTTTCTTTTTAAATTTGTCTCAAAAAGCTTCAAATCTATTCATAAACAATTCAATATACTCAATATGAATCATAGGAATTAATTCCATATGAATGTACTAATTTTTCGGATAAAAATCTGAAATTCATTAAAATATTTGACAGTGGGACCCATGTCTCAAATCATAGAAAAACTTGCAAAATTCGAACACCCATTCCGAGACGAGTCCAACCATACAAAAATTTTCCAATTCCGATGTCAAATGGACCTTCAAATCTTAAATTTTTATTTTTGGAAGATTTTATAAAAATCTGATTTTTCTTCCATAAATTCACGGATTCATGATGTAAATGAGTATGGAATCATGAAATATAATCAATATATGATAAAGAACACTTACCCCAATATTTTCGCGTGAAAATCGCCCAAGAATCGCCTTACCCGAGCTCAAAAATTAAAAATGGTTGAAAATGGGTCGAAATCCCATTTCCAGAACTTAAGTTTTGTTTTTCAGATTTTTACTCATCGCGATCGCGGAAATTCGTTCGCGATAGCGTAGAACAACTTTTGCTCAGGTTCATTTTACTCTTCGCGATTGCGGGAATGGCTTCGCGATCGCGGAAATTCGTTTTGGCTGCCTAGCTTTTTGCTCTACGCGAACGCGTAAGGGCTTATGCGAAAGCAAGGCACAACTTCTCAGCCTTCCGCGATCGCGGACGACCTTGTGTGATCGCATAGCACAAATTTTGTGCTTCAGCTTCTGCCTCATTCCTTCTACGAGAACGTGACCTCAGTCACGCGTTCGCGAATCATAGCCTCATTCACGTACGCGATCACGTCTCTTCCTCTGCGATCACATAGAACAACATATCCCTTCCCCAAATAAGCTTACGCGATCGTGGATGGACCTATGCGATCGCGTATAAGGAAACTAAAAGAAGGCAGCAGCAGATATCAACAATCTCACCAAGGCCAAAAATGATCCGTTAACCACCCGAAATCACTCCGAGCCCTTGGGGCTCCAAACCAAACATGCACCAAAGTCCTAAAACATCATACGAATTTGCTCGTACGATCAAATTGCCAAACTAACATCTAGAACTACGAATCGAGCACCAAATCAAAAAAAAATTTTAAGAAAACTTTAAAACTTATATTTTCACAACCGGACGTCCGAATCACGTCAAATCAACTCCGTTTCTTATCAAATTTTGCAGACAAGTCATAAATATTATAGTGGACCTACAACGAGTTCTGGAACCAAAATACGGACCCGCTGTCAATAAATCCAACATCAGTAGATTCTTAAAAATTATTAATCTTTCAAACTTTTAATATTTTCATCAAAATTTCATATCTCGGGCTAGGGACCTCAGAATTCGATTCTGGGTATACGCCCAAGTCCCAAATCACGATACTGACCTACCGAAACTGTCAAAATACTAATCCGAGTCCGTTTGCTCAAAATATTGACCAAAGTCAACTCAGTCGAGTTTTAAGGCTCTATTTCACATCTTAATCCATTTTACACATAAAAACTTTTCGAAAATTTTTTCGGACTGTGCATGCAAGTCGAGGTGTGATAAATAGTATTTTTCGAGGTCATAGAATACAGAATTAATTATCAAATTTAAAAATGATATTTTGGGTCATCACATTTTTTATCCTTTTTAGCTAGATAAATTTCATAAAAGAGGGCTGTTATGTTTACGGTGCTCTTGAAGAGGACGTCTCTTGTTCATTCCGGCACTTACATTTTGGAGTGGCAATGGGGCGGGGCGGGGCGGGTGCGGGACGGGTTGAGCTTAACCTGCAAAATATTTGACCCGCCTCGCCTAGTATTTTTCAGTTTTTTGAACCCGCCCCGCATAAGTTTTCTGTTCTTTTATATTTGTTTTTCTTTTTTCACTTTGTTATTTATCAAAAACATGCAAATTTAACATGTTTCAAATTTAGTATCTCGGTTGAATTTTTCTGTTTCAAGCAAATTATTCAAGGTAATATTTAGTTTACAACAACATACCCAAAATAATTCCACATAGTGAGATCTGGAGAGGGTAGTGTGTACGCAATAATATTTAATTTACATGAATATAATAATTTTTACATTCTTCAGAGAAAATAATAATTTGAAATGACCAATCAAAACCAATGAAAATGCCAACAGTTACACTAAAAACTAAGAAAACAAACTAATAGAAAAATAGTACAACAGATTCCACTCATGTACATGATTGATTCTTTAAAGTTAATAAACCAAAGCAATTTTCTCTCGTATTCACTGCGTAGATTGGGAATACCGATTTCATTAAGGGTGATTATGATCAAGAGATTATGCGACAATATTATATTATACAAAATGTAAGGAACTAGAGATAAAATCAGTTTAATGGAGATAATATATGGCTGGCTTCATTAGGTACGAAAAATCAGCGAGCTCCCTGAATACCGAAAAAAGATTACAATCTTTGATCCCCCCCCCCCCACGCATTAGAGCTCCCCCGCCCCACATCAGCTTCAAACCCGCTCCGCCCCGCACCCGTCCCGCCACATTGCCATCCCTACTTACATTTGATGTTTAAGCAACATTCAAATAAAGGAAATACCACATCTTTTGGACAAGAAATAAAAGATAAAAACAAAAGGACTTTCCGTATATTTCTTCTATTTCTAAAAGCATATTTAGATAAGCAAAAAATTACGTTTGCCAAATAAATGAATTGCCAATACATGTGGCTAATTTGTACTTCTTATTTAGGACTTGAGGTGATCCATAACAACTGAACTTCTAAGTTCAAAACATGTTCTCTGATTTCAGCAGTCCCCGACATTACCAGATATTGCACTTGCTTTTACTTTTAAGCTAGCATTGACACTTTTACTATTTTTTATCACGATCTAATACCAGTAGGAGTAGCTTCTTCTCCCATAGTGTTCGAATGCAAATTATGACGATTTGAACACTGAATTTCCGGTTGCCATTAGCAATTCACATTTATAGTATGATTTACGTTGCTGCCTCATTAAAAACCTTGCCAGAAAAACCCATTTAGGACAAAAACTGAGCAAAGAAAAAAAAGAGTGTAGCTTGTACATTAAGTATAATTATTAATCTTCAAAAGTAATGCCTTTTGAGATGACTCAAATTTCAGTTGCATGGTAATTTAACTCCATCTTGATTTTTTAGTTAATACGAGCCTTTTTCAGTTACAGCTAAAATCTAGTAAGGTCCTTCCCAATTTGGTCCTAATTTTCCGGCGTTGACTTCCTGGGTATTATGTGTCACTTTCCCTAGAACCAAGTTTTTGACTTTAAAATAATGGAGATTCGCTCTACGATTATAATACCTTTACATTCTTTGCTTCTGCCTCATCCTCACATAAGCTAAATCCTGGTGCTCATCAAGCAAATCTAGCTTAACCAACATAGCTTCAATGTTTTCCTGCTTGTTTGTCTGTGTCACAACCCAAAATCTCACCAATATCATGATAGAATTTAATCCAACCCGCTAGGCAAGACAAACTATATAAGTCACTACTACAATGAGAAAATCATCAATATATTAATAAAACTGCAATAGAATTCATTACATCTATCCTAAGGACTAGTAGTATAAGTCACGAGCCACTATTGTCATGACCCAAAAATTCATCTAGTCGCGATGGCACCTAACCCAACCCATTAGGTAAGCCAATAACAGTTACACAATGCTAATGAAAATAATAAGTAATCAATAAATGAAATGGCTGAATTTATATATAATATCCCAAGGATTGATAGTACAAGTCATGAGTCACTAAGTCTTAGATTTACAAAGTTAGTATGAAAATAAATACAACATCTTGTAATATACGTAAACAGAGTATGAATCCATAGATACCAAGGACAAGTTGTAGCTATATCCTAAAAGTAGGTATATCTTCAATGTCAGATTTTGTCATTCACATCAGCTCAGCTCCAAGATCTGCATGCAAGGTGCAGAAGTATAGTATGAATACAACCGACCCCATGTACTCAACAAGTATCATAACTAAACTCGGCGAGTTAATGGTGAAAAGAATTATTAATGATACTCGATAGTAACATGTTCAATTCCTGAATTTTACAACTACACAACAATGGTGCCATCTAATTATATAACATAAATAAAACCACATCGGTGCACAAAGAGATAATGTGTTAAGTCCCAAATCAATTAACAATCCAGAATATAGAGAAGACATGCATCCAATATCATCAAATCATCAAACTTGCAAATAGAGAAGATATGTGTAAAGTATCAAATAATCCTTCCACAGTTTCATATATAGAAGATATGTGTGAAATAGCAATTAATCCTTCAACAAGTGGATATAGAGAAGATATGAGGAAAATTATGTATATATCCAAGGAGTTTGCAAATAGAGAAGAGATGCAAAGTCCAACCAATGATCAACTTTACCAAAATCTACATCAACCAGAAACCCGCTGGTTTCTCATAACCTGTATGTACACCATCAAGAGAGAAACATAAGAGGTTGATCCTAGGGGGATAGATCCTTATTTATACGCTGCACGGATAAATCACGTGCTCTGCAAACAACTCACGTGCCAATAATAACAACCGCACGAACAACTCACGTGCCAATAATAACCACCGCACGGACAACTCATGTGTCACACAGACAACTCAAGTGCCAATAATAATCACTGCGTGAACAACTCACGTGCCAATAATAACCATAACACGAACAACTCACGTGCCTATAATGGCAGCCGCACAGACATTTCACGTTCCAATAATAATCACTGCATGGATAACTCACGTGCCAATAATAACAACCGCACGGACAACTCGCGTGCCAATAATAACCACCGCACGGACAACTCACGTGCTATCAGTTCAGTCCATATCACACAAAAAGCATATATATTTTAATACATGTACATGAATAATGAATATCAAATTACATACCCATGGACTGGTATAAGTGATATACTAAGCTGTATGCATGTGCGAAGTGTACTACCATAGCTCGAATTAGGCAATTTCATCATAAAATAGCAGTTATCATTCTCAACAAAGGGATTAACCTATATGTACCCTCTAACACTATCCTATTAGCTCACAAAGGGGTACAAATATAAGAAACATAAAAGCATAAGTCCTAGCAATAGATTCAAGGCATATCATAGTTTAAGCACTGCCCCGAGCAAGGATATACCCTAGTCGTGCACATGGGCTCAACCCCACACATGTGCGCCACCCATAATAACTAACTATCACTAATAACTCAGGCAACTAGTGCCTCAACCAAGTTTGGATAAGATACTTACCTCAAACAAGCCAAATAAATACACTAAAAATGCCTTCCCCCATGAATGGATCTTTGAACGACTCGAATCTAGCCAAAAATAACTCAATGCCATCAAATAATGCCGTAGGAATCAAATTCAAACTATAAAGGTCAAATCTTTAATCAAATACTCAATGTCAACCAAAAAGTCAACTCATATCCACACCTGAGAACCTGACAAAACTCACAAATTCCGACAACTCATTCGAATACGAGTCCAACCATACAAGTTTCATCCAAATTTAACTCTGAATCGATGTTCAAACCTTAATTATTCACTGTAGAAAGGTTTTGCCAAAACCCCCCCAATATGCACTTTCTTATCTTCCAAGCCAAAACTCTCTTTTCTTATTTAAGATTCCTTGATTTAGGGCAAAAATCAATGATAGGTTCATGTCATAATTATACATTCGGGTTAGGTTTACTTACCCCAATGAAATAGATGAAAACTCCGTCAAAAGTTGCTTCTTCCCGAGCTCCAAAATATTGTGAAAAAAGTGACTAAATTCCGAAACAAGTAAACACATGTAGTAGTTGTCCAATCTCGAATAAGATCTTAGATGATCCTGAAAGTCACATTTGATAACACTAACATAATCATTATGAGATTACACCCAATATAGCCTTTTGAATCACGCAATTTGGCCTTAAAACGAGGGAGATATGATGTTTTGAAGTTTTAAAGGAAGTGTGAAAAATTTCAGGGACATAACTGGTATTTTTAAAATTATTGCACCAGAAAATCAGCAATCACAAAATCTTTGTTTTAGCGCCCCAAAACTCATTCGGAATCTCCTGAACACAAACCATATATGCATTTCAATCATAAAACATGTGACAAACCTGCTCGCGCACTTAAAATACCGAAAAGAGGTAGTTTTGATCAAATAATGGGTGTGGTCAAACTCCAAATCCTTAACTTAACTAGTGTCTTAATTAATGATCCAAAAACACACTCGAGCCCCTCGGGCCCCTATTCAGTCATACAAACAAGTATAAATACATTTTTCAAACTTATCCAAAGGCTCAAAACACCCACAGAAACATCACAATGAAGAATCGAGGCTCAACCGAATGTAATTTCTCTTAAGTTGTTAAATCTTCATTCTTTCTAAAGAGTATCCGAATTACACTTACACTCTTTGAATTATTTCCAAACTTTGCACACAAGTTCAAATCAACTATATAGACCTAGTCAAAGTCTCAAAACACCAATTGAAATTCAATAACATCAAAGTCAACTCTTAGTTAAACTTATGAACTCTTAAGTTTTTCAAATTACCAACTTTCGACAAATAGTGTCGAATTCTTCTAGGAACCTCCAAAACCAAATCCTAACTTAGGTACAAGTCCAAAATAATCATACAAACTTGTCGGGACGATCAAAACCCGATTCCGAGTCCGTTTACCTAAAAGTCAAACATTGGTCAATTCTTCCAACTTAAAGCTTCCAAATCGAGAGTCATTCTTCCAAATCAATCCCAAACTACTAGATAACCCAAATAAATCATGCACGTAAGTCATAATATATCATATGAAGTTACTCAAAGTCTCAAACCACCAAATGGAATGCTAAATCTCAAAACAACCGGTCATGTCGTTACATTTTCCCTCACTTAAACATACGTTCGTCCTTGAATGTGCCAAGAGTCGTTCCAAAGCCATCAAATCACTATATAAACTCACCATACACATATACACGGGCAATATCACATCACCACATTCTATATAAGCCCATCAATACAATCTAACTGAAGATTCTTTCTTCAATCTTAGTCCATAAACCTTAGAACCCAATATCTAACATCCGAAATTTCTTTTAAGTCCAAATTTGCACATCTATACACTGTATAATTTAAACAAGCGGCATCAAGCTGTAACCATATTCCAGGATATAATCATATGATATGCCACATAACTCGGATACTTATAGCAATAACTTCTGACCACAATAGCTGCTTATTAACAAACCCGGTACCGTCAACATACCTCATATCAAATAAAACCTTGTTCTGAACCTTCGTACACTGCCAATGCTGAAAGAAACATGTAGAAACTCATTGTCACTCATCAGATTAACAAGTCGTGGAGCTCTCTCGCCCGCTAAGAACCATAGCAAAATTCTAAGCTGACTAGTGATGTTACTCTTCCAAACATACCCTAACCAATCTAATGGCTTAAATTCCAGGTCCAAAAATCTCATTTTACCCAGTGCAAGCTACTCGACTGACAAGCCATACCAATGACACCTAGAGCTACATACGATGCAATATGTGCACCAAACTAGCAATAACTCTAATGTAACCAATGATGGAAGGAGAACCAAATGAGATAACCATCCCGCAAGCTCAACAGATACCACCACAAAGCGCAATGATATGAATCCATCTCACATAGGAGAAACAAAACACACAAAATATGCACAAAGGATCATATCCCAACATAACTCCTTTGTGGTGCGTAACCCGGTCCAAACATACCAGTCCATATAGGTTACCCGTTGCCCAAATTCTCATACTCGCCAAACACATGTATCAACAGTAAGCATGCTAAGTGCATGACCATAACCAATGGCGGATACAAATAACACCATATACCACAAACAGAAGAAACATGACCAAATGCAATAAGCAACTCGACATCCCAAGAGGCATCTCGCTCAATCATTTCCACAAGGCCCAAGCAGAACCACATCATGTGTGTAAATAGTCAGCAAACGTACAATCCATTGTAGCTTAAGAGAGTAACACATGGAACATATCAGGTCATGAATAAGATCAACTCTAGCTGATGGCACACCCCTCAACACTAGCCTTGCGGATTAAACAAACCCGGTTTGATGTGGAATGCACATTATCATTAGGCCTTCCAATGGACCCTCAATCAATTCCAATCCTCTCGAAATGGGTATATAACCTTTGAAAAATCCATGGTAACATATCCATAACATATACAATCAACCGTCAAACTCTTAGCACACCTTCATTGTTCGCAACCAAGATCAGTATGCCTCTAAGAATGTCTAGTCCATAAACCTCGAGAATATAGGAATCTCCATATCCGATCCTAACTCCACCACTCAAATAACTGACACATCCCTCATTCATAATCATCTCATGAGAAACTCTCCCATGAATCTATCGCACCACGTAGAAAAATTTAAACATCAGCAGTCAACAATCAGACTATTACCGTAATACTAGTCAAGCATCCGCAAGTAAAAATACAATGCGCCTTCGGAAATGCACACCCTTCTCAGGTGATACCAGATAGTGCCATCATTCTTATAAACATTTGAAACCGTCCATGATGTCTAGAACTCATCCCTTCAAATTTTAAACCTTGTTGCAAATCTCGATCCCACACGACGCACCACATCTATCATGCCATCATATGAAACACGAGAATCCCATTATCAACTCTAAGTCACAAGTAGGATAGACACCCCATCATCTAGAAACTCTCCACTTTACTTGATTCCAGAGAACATTGCAACACGCAACAAACATTACACACCTGTAGCAGACATCAGCCTTGAGCTATGGTCCAATCTATTATGAACTCTTCGGAACCTATTTTTCACATAACCAAACCATCAAACTAAACATCTAATCCGACCAAGTCATACAGTCTACCAAATCCAAGGGTATTGCCACAAAACACCTGTAAAACTTCACCACACCAAGGAAACAATCATTTTTATTACTTTACTGGTCCAAACCACTACCAAGCTGACCCATTTCTTTGATTTCCTCTTGACCTGCCTTCAAATTAACACTTCTCCTTGCATGTACACAACAGTCCTTAATCAAAAATCACCTAAGATATCCTAGCATGAAACCACGTCGTTCTAAGGCCCATAAGCCCTTGTATTCCCTCTTAAACACCCAATAGTACTACAACCGAGATGCCCACTCTTAAGAGACCTTCTGTTAATGTTAAGATATTACTTTAACCTTTCTAGTACTGATGTGGAATCAATAACGATATAGAATTATCGCAAGTCTCATCCCCACCCAATGCTAATCTAAGATATTAGCCATATGCAAATTTGAGGAACCCTCAAATATCACATATGAATCTTGAACTCATTAGAACCTTCTAAAGAGTCATCCACTCTGCTCTAATCCCCAATGCACAGTCAATACGCGTCGAACACCTTGTGCTTCACCAACACATGAATACCCAAAAAGAAGAAGCAACCAAGCGATTACTTTTCCTTGCTCACTATGTCCCCCATGAATAACAAACCTGAATCATTCAAAGATTTCTATATATCCATAAAGTGTAGTACATCATGCATCAGCAATTTCCTTCCCCGCATCATCCTCGAGGTTAGGCCCTTCAAGTCATAACTGATACACAAGTACGCCTCGGACCAAAACTAATATAGCACATGATCATGCAATCTAATAGTCGATACAGACTCCCCCACTTGGCTCGAAGCCACAAAACATAAAATTCGATAACCCACAATACCCTTACTCCATAACTGCCATGAACTCGCAATGTCATTCGGCTATATCCTTCATAAGATCATGTAGCACTAGTCATAAAATACCTCTAATCATCTGCCAAGCGCATATTCATCCTCGTGATAGTCGTGCGAACTTCCTCAAGCAATCCGAACTCTCAATATAGCACATCCATTGCACTGGATAGAAAGTAAACTCTTCATATAAACATGATAAGGATCACAGAACCTCAGAACATCCCGCAAGAGATAACCCACCTTCTTTGCCTTAAACTGACATCTCTCTATGACCCTATTATAGTCACAACCACTATCCAATCACTCAATCTTCCCGAGTCTAAACTCATCAACAATACATAAGAATCTACTTCATTCCACAAATGGACAGGAGTCCAACCATGCAAGTTTCATCCGAAGTAGATGAAAACTCCCTCAAACATCTCGAGATCCAAAACATAACAATTGTCCTAGCTTGAATCTGACTTGAGATGATCCCGAAACTCACATTTGATAAGACCAACATAATCCTTGCGAGATTACACCCAAGATAGCCCTTTTGAATTTCTAATTTGGCCTTAAAATGAGGGAGATATAATGTTTTGAAGTTTCAAAGGATGTCTAAAAATTTCAAGGACATAACTGGTATTTTTGTAATTATTGTACAGAAAATCAACAATCACAAAATATTCGTTTTGGTACCCAAAACTCATTCGGAATCTCCCGGACACAAACCATATATGCATTACAATCATAAAACACGTTACGAACCTGCTCGCACACTCAAAATACCAAAAAGAGGTCGTCTTGACCCATTATTGACTATGGTCAAACTCTAAATCCTTAACTTAACAAGTCACTCAACCAATGATACAATACACACATGAGCCTCTCGGGACTCCATCCAATCATACCAACAAGTACAAATACATTTTTCAAACTTATCCGAAGGCACAAAACACCCACGGGAACATCACAACAAAGAATCGCGGCACAAATTGAATAGAATTTCTCTTAAGTGTTAAAACTTCATTCTTTCAAAAGAGTGTCTGAATTACACCAAAACACTTCGGATTACTTCCAAACATTGCACATAAGTTCAAATCAACTATATATACCTCTCTAATGTCTCGGAACATCAATTGGAGTCTAATAACATCAAAGTCAACTATTGGTCAAACTTATGAACTCTTAAGTTCTTCAAATTGCCAATTTTCAACAAATAGTGTCGAATTCTTCTAGGAACCTCCAAAACCAAATCCAAAAATACGTACAAGTCAAAATCATCATACAAACCTATCGAAACCATAAAAACCCAATTTCGAGTCCGTTTACCCAAAAGTCAAACCTTGGTCAATTTTTCCAACTTAAAGCTTCCAAATCAAGAGTCATTCTTCCAAATCAATCCTGAACCACTCGAAAACCAAAAGCGACCATACACTCAAGTCATAATACATAATATGAAGTTATTCAAAGTCTCAAGCCATCAAATGGAACACTAAAGCTCAAAATGACCGGTTGGGTCGTTATAACTATGATTTGGATTTATGATGGTATGCTATAATTGCGTATTTTAGTCGCTTATTGCACTCTAATTTACTGCACTTTACTTGTTTTTGAGCTTTAATAGATAGTCTTTTGCACTTATTGTGTATTTTATGCATTGTAGGAGTGATTCTGAGCTATGTAGATGTTATGAAATGAATTAGAGCTATTTGGAGCTTTGAAGTCTGAGTAAAAGCCCAAGAGATTAAGCTGGGATCGTGTTCGGAGGTTGAGGACCGAGTCTGGACGTCAAAACGCAAGAAAGATTCGTACTTTGAGAAATCCTCACTGCTGCGGCGCGTGGGGTGCCGCGCTTGTGCATTTCCCTGTTGTCTGTCAGAACCAACTCCCTCGATTTCCCCACTAATGTCCTACATGGCATTTTGCCCCATGCGGCGCGCCTGTGCAATTTTTACAGAGTGAAAATTCAATTTCGGCTAGGAGAAGGTGATTTTGTCTGGGCTCAACCCTACTTTGTATAAATAGAAGAAAAATGTTATTTTCTAGACTTTTGACACATATTCGACCTAAGGAGGCTAAGGAGGAGTTGGAAGAACATGAGCACAAGGATTTCATCATTCTTTTCTCACTCAAGACCTGAGTTTGGATTGAATTTATGTTTTCCTATACTTTAACTTTAATTGTGATGAATTCCTCCATATCTATGGACTAGTTCTTTTTAGGGTTTGATAGATTTGTTATATTGATGATTGTTTGTGGATTATAACTCTAGTTTTATGTATTGAAGCATGTTTGGATGATTTAATTGTTGCATCTATATTCACTTGTTCATCTAATCGAGAGAGGCATAACTTGTGATATCTTTGCATGATTTAATTGTCTGCTATAAGTTTTAAATGCGGTGGAAATCATCTATGGGTTGACTGTCAAGCAGGTATGCATTCTTACTATGGTTCGTATTTTGAACAATCTCACTCTGTTACTAGTTCGTACAGATATGAGGATTCATATGGGCACAATACTGACTCTGGTTGGGATGAATATCCTTATTATGGCTGGAATGAAAGCGAAGTGAGATAACCACCTCAAGAGGAGAATATTAGTTTAGAAGCGCTTATGCATAGGTTCATGAATAGTGTTGAAGAAAGGTTTATGCAAAATGATGAAGCCATTAAGAACCTAACAACGTGAGTGAGTACACTAGTTAATATACTTTTAGAAAGCTCATTGCATTTTGATAGTAAATACATGGAGGAGATACTCTGCGATAATAAGCCTACCAGAGAGGATAAGTGTCTACAGAGGGAGATTTTCACGATACAAGAATACTTTGATTCAACTGAGATGATCGAAAATAAGGTTGTGGTTGAGTGTGAAACAACAGAAGAAGAGTTCAAAATCCCATCCACCTTTTGACATTTTCAACATTTAGTAGAAGAGAATGAGAAACAAATGGTCTTGGACATACCAGAGAAATATTCACTTGACCCTACTTCTTTGTTTTGTTATTCTAACCTTGATTATGTGGATTTACAGGAATATGTATGGATTGATCTTGTGAAAGAATGCAGAAACAAGTTAAGGATCACCATGAACAAGCAATTCACCGCTCAAGACGAGGAAAAGAAAGAAAGAAAAGAGCGGGTCTTGAGGGTATTCACGGAAGTTTCCTTTGCCTTATGCTTTTTAATTGTGTGTCATGGGGACATACCACAACTTAAAGTATGGGGTGGGGGATATATTTTGTATGCATTTATATTAGTTTTAGTTTTCTTTTTTTAGTTGTAGTAGTTAGAGATTGAAACAAATTCGAAAAAAACGATAATAGTTTAAAATTAAAATTTTGATTTTTCCCGACGATGGATATCATTCGATAGGTTTCTTGAGGGATTAAAGTCGAAAGAAAAAGACAAAAAGATTTTATTTTGTTAGGTAGGGTAATAATTCCCCCTTGGTCTTTCTTTGTGCCGCGATTCTTTTCCAAGAGTTTTATTTGAACCGGGTGTAGTTAGTCTTTATTTTTTTAGGAGTAGGAAACCTTGTGCTATGATTTGAATTGAAGGCAATATCTCTTAACTTTACTATGCCTAGAGAATAGTGAGTGTTTTAGTTGTGACGCTTAGGATCAGTTTTTTACTCTTGTATAAGTACCTTAACCGGGATGATCTTAACTTTGCTTAACTGCTTTGACTAGAGTTTCTGGATATTCCAATTCTAAGTGTGTTATGTGCCATGTGTGTGCGAGGTCTTGTGTTATTCTATGCATTGCATTTGATGTCTAGAACTTTTTTCGTGTGTTTGCAAAGTGAAATAGTAGTTTTATTCAGTCTTGGAAGTGATATATGCATTTCTTTGTTGAGCCAATTATATGCTTTTACCCACCTAATTGTTATGTATCGTAGTTAACCTTGTTGAACCTCTAATCCTGTTTCTTTGGCAACCACATTACAAGCCCTACCCATTTGTTTGAATTGACAATCTATTTGAACCTTATACCTCTCGTGAGCACTTGAATTTATTATGAACTTTGTAAAAGTTAAACTGTGGGGTGGTTGGTTTGGATTTTGAGTGGAACTATTGAAATAAGATGAAGGGGTGCCCTGTTTTGAAAAGATAAGAGCCACTTGAATTGCAAAAAGAAAAAAAATAGTTGTATTGTTGTGAAAAAAAATTCCTTGACTATGGTACGTCTTTTGTGGCATATGAATGTTGTTTTTGTGAGTGAGCGAATTCTTTCAATCTTGATTTCCTAATTGTTCTTAAATTTTATCATGTGTGGAACTACTCTCTATTTTTGTGTGAGGGCACTTGATTCATGAAGGAAAGGTAGTGAGCGGGTTGTGAAAAGTGTGTTGTGCTTTTGAGTCAAATCTTGTGTTGAGGATGTTAAGTTAGAGTGCTTAATCTATTTTAATTATTCTTTGTGTGATGAGTTAAAAGAGTTGTTTTAAAGGTCGTGTCTATTATGAAGTATAGTTTAATTGCTGGAGGACGAGCAATGGTTTAAGTGTGGGGTGTTGATGGTAGGCTATAATTGCGTATTTTAATCGCTTATTATACTGTAATATACTACACTTTACTTGTGTTTGAGCTTCAACTGATAGTGTTTTGCACTTATTATGTGTTTTATGCCTTGTAGGAGTTATTCCGAGCTATGTAAATATTATGGAATGAATTTGAGCTATTTGGAGCTTTGAAGTCTGAGTAATAGCCTAAGAGATTATGCCGGGATCATGTTTGGGGGTCGAGGACCAAGTCTGGACGTCAAAACCCAAGAAAAATCCATACTCTGAGAAATCCTCACTGTCGCGGCGCGTGGGGCGGTGCGTGGGGCACCACGCTTGTGCATTTCCCTATTGTCTATCAAAATCAACAGTCTGGATTTCCCCACTAATTCCCCGCATGGCGCGTCACCCTATGTGGCACGCCTGTGCAATATTTACAGAGAGAAAATCCAATTTCGGCTAGGAGAAGTTGATTTTGTCTGGGGCCGACCCTAGTTGGTATAAATACATGGAAAAAATATTATTTTATGGACTTTTGATACATATTCGACCTAAGGAGGCTAAGGAGGAGTTGGAAGAACACGGGCACAAGGATTTCATCATTCCTTTCTCACTCAAGACCCGAGTTTGGTTTGAATTTATGTTTTTCTATACTTTATCTTTAATTGTGATGAACTTCTCCAGATCTATGGAGTAGTTTTTTTTAGGGTTTGATGGATTTGGTGTATTGATGATTATTTGTGGATTATTACTTTAGTTTTAAGTGTTGAAGTATGTTTGGATGATTTAATTGTTTCATCTATATTCACTTGTTCTAATAATCGAGAGAGGCATAACTTGTGATATCTTTGTATTATATTGTTGGTTGAATTCATAGATTCTTTTCAGTAATTGAAAGAGGCTAGTTGAATCATTGATTAAACCTAGTTAGGAGAATAATAGAAAGAGGTTTTCCTAAAGACCAATCCAATACGCATTCTTGCATATCTTCACATGCTTAAATTGGTTCATCTCGTAAGGTTAAGACTTAATCGAGAGAGGAGTTTTTGCTAAATGTTTGAACTACTAATTGAGTGAATTCGAGAGACTCAGTTAAACATTAGAAGTGAAGTATCTGGAGTTAGATCCCAAATAATTATCTTGCACATATCCTATCAACCCCTATTTCTCCCCACTGATAACCTTCTTTGTTCCGATTGTCATTAGTCAATAGCTCTAGAGTCTTAGTTAATTTTAGTTAAAAATCATATAAATCTCAAGTGTTGATCATCTTGGATAGCAATCAAGCTAGAAACTGCGAGAATACTGTTTCAATCCAATCCTTCTGGACACGATATTATACTATACTATTTTTTATTAGCGAGCATAATTTAAGTGTGTGTTTTGAGCTCGTCAATTTTCAAAATACTGATGTAAGAAATAAATACAATATATGTTTGAAAGTCACATAAACAGAAATAAATTCCTAAGCTACCATGAACAAAAGGTAGTATGAATCTGGTACGCTAGCACGTCTCCAATGTAAAGCTCTGTCTTCATATCTACTCAGCTCCATAATATGCACACAAGGTGCAAAACTACAATATAAGTACAACTGACCCCATATACTTAGTAAGTATCTTGACTAACATCAAAGAAGTAGTGACGAGTTTTTTAAGTCAAAAGATACTCACTTGAGAAATAACATGTGCAATGTATCAAAGAACATAAAAACAAGAACATAAATCTCATCAGAACAAGTGATAACGATTCATCACAGGTAAAGGCTCAGTTTTAACAATAAGCCATCAAATAGAATCACATATATATGGCACCTTGTGTCCACACTATCAATCACCATCGCATGGCAAAGACCTCGTTCCACAACACAAGTCACACCCGGACGGCAAAGACCTCACGCAACATTATAATCGGATTCCATATCAATTGCCAAATAACACATTCAAGAAAACTTATCAAGAATAAAATATATTAATGCATGATGTCAACTTCCCCATCTCGTCAATTCAATATGCTACCTACAACTCCACAAAATATGAGATATCAACTCCACATAGGTAAGTCCATCTTGGGAACCAAATCATCAAGTAATAACAGAGGTATTGATTCGCGTGTTAGAAACAATGCATCAAATCATGTAAAATGCATGACACGCATAGAGAAGTCATAAACACAAACAAGAATGCCCCCTTTTGTACCACCACACAAACACAGTCAATAGAAATTGCCCTCAGGATATAACATAACAGCCCCACAATACCAAATTTATGTCATCGCATGAACATCACAATGGAATGCCTACCTTATGTCTGTGCATGCACATAAGCTACCCTTATCTCGCTGCATGCACATCATAATGTATTGTCTCCCTTATGTCGCCACATGCGCATCTAGCCACCCTTATCTCACCGCATGCACATCACAATGAATTGCCTCTCTTATGATGCTGCATGCGCATCTACAACCAATTTGCACAACATGTCCACATGTGCCATAATTATCACAACAATGTAAGATAACATTTTATCATCAAGAGGCACATCCTCATAGCTCATCACTATAGCGCACAAGGATATGATAATAACAAAAGTGCAGTTAAAGAATGACTATGGTTAAATCAAGTTTAGCAACCAAGTTCAAGTAGTCATACAAAGGATCACATATGTATCACAGAGTACACACGTCCCAATCAAGGCACATTACAAGAACAAGTCTGTATGTGTGTTCATAACCTACGTGTATCTATCTCCGAGGCAAATATAGCATACGTCTCAAGATCTGCTCATCATGTTCAACACAAAGTACCAATAACCTCAACATTTCTCTAGCATGATTTATAGTACTCACGAAGTCAATTACCTTAATAATATATGGAAATAAGTAAAACACACAACTGAATAAAGCATAGAGTGAGCTAGAATCTACCCCGAGCATGAAACCCATGGCACATGTATATACGCATATATACATCACCCCCGCATGTAGCAAACAATATCGATTAGTAGGAAAAAATTTCTCAACCAAAGTTAGGAAAGATAATTACCTCAAAAAAGCCAAATCAATATCAAAAATAGCCTCTCCCTTAGAAATCACCTCCGGCCAACTCAAATCTAGCCAAACACAACTCGATAACATAAAAAAATGTGAAAGGAATCAATTTAAATTAAAAAAGTTACAATCTTTACCCAATTCCCAAAAGTCAACCTCAGGCTTGCCTGGTCAAAGCCCGAGTTGAGGGGCAGATCTCGACTACGGATAACCCCACGAGTCCAAATATATGGTTAGTTTTCAAAACTGAGTCCAATTCGACTCTCAAATCTCAAATTTTTATTTTTCAACACATAGTCAAAAATACCTAAATATACCCTTCAAATTTCATGATTTTGATGTTAAAATCCTTAAGAAATCAATTTATAATATCAAAATTGAGTCAAAATACTTACCCAATAGCTATGTGTGAAAATACCCTCCAAATATCGCCTGCCACCGAATCTAGGGCTCAAAATGTGATAAAATGAGACTAAATCCCAAAATCCCAACTATATGTTTAGCTGCAGAGGTTCGCAAATTTGACCTCCGCAAAAGCGAACAAAGCCTCGCAAAAGCAAACACCGACAGACCTAGGAAATGTCGCATTTGCGATAGTATACTTCGCCAATGCGAAGTTCCTCCCCCAGCGACAAGTCGCAAAAGCGACGCACAACTCGCAAAAATGGATGCCCCAACAATCACAGATATGACATAATCATTGCAAATGCGAGGTTCTTTCCGAGCAGCCAAGAGTCACAATTGCAACCACTCCTTCGCAAATGTGATTGTCGCATTTGCGACCTCCTAATGGTAAATGCGAGAAAACCAGAAGCATCACAACTCTACATAGAAAAAATAATCTGAAACCAATCTGAAACTCTCTTAGCCCCACGGGACCCCGTCCAATCATACCAACAAGTATATAAACCTCATACAAATTGAATCATCAAAATAACATATTGAACCCCGAATCAAACACCAAAATGCATCAAAATCACAATGAAACTCAATAACTTTCAAAATTACAACCAAGCGTCCGATTTTCGTCAACCAACCCGGAATGATACCAAACTTTGCACACAAAATCCAAATGACGTAATGAACCTATTCCAATTTCCAAAATATTAATCTGAACCCATTGTCATCAAAGTCAACTCACGGTCAAACTTATGAAATTTCTAAACCTTCAAATTTCCAACCTCCGCCAAAAAGAGCCAAATCAACCTAGGAACCTCTAAATCTAACATACTCCTAAGTCCAAAATCATCATACGAACCATTAGAATCATTAAAACACGAATCCGATACCGTTTACACAAAAGTCAAACCTTGATCAACTCTTCAACTTAAAGCTTCCAAATGTGAAATTTGCTCTGCCAAATCAAATCCCAACCCCCTCAAACATCATAACCAACCATACACACAAGTTGTGATACATAGTATGAAGCTACTCAAGACCTCAAACCACCAAACGAAAGGTTAAATCTCAAAACAACCGGCTAAAGCTCAAAACAACCGGTCGATCGTTACAATCTGCCCTACTTAAACATACGTTCGTCCTCGAATGTGCCTAGAGTCATTCCAAATCCATTAAATCACTGTATAAACTCACCATACACATACCCACGTCACTACAATCCATAAAATCCCATTTGTACAATCTCGTCCGAAGATTCTTTCTTCAATCTTAATCCATTAACCTTAGAACCAAATTCCAACATTCAAAATTCCTTATACGATATGATTCTTGCGTATCAACATTACATCAATCTCAAAAAGTTATAGCAAATGATAAATATATTCCCAAAATATAACCACACGACATAACCCTCGCTTATATGCCCATAGTAATACCTTCTGACCATAGTAGTTGCCTGTAACCAAACTCGGTACGGTGACAAACCTCATATAAAATAAAACCTTATTCCACACCTTCACAGTGCTACTAATGATTCAACAAACATGCAGAAACTCATAACCACTCACCCAATCAACAAGTCGTGAAGTTCTCTCGCCCATTTCCAAACTCTAAGTTGATTAATGACATTTTATCCAAACATACCCTATCCAAGTCCAATTACACTAATTCTAGGCCTATTGATCTCATATCATTCAATACAAGCTATTCGATTGACAAGCCACGCCAAATGCCACCTAGTCACACACGACGCAATCCGTGCGTCCAACAAGCAACAACTCTAACATAACCAGAGATAGAAGGATATCCAAATGAGAGAACTACCCAATGAGTTCAAAATATACCACCACAAAGCACAATGCTATGAACTCATCCCTCAAGGGAGAAACAAAACACACGAATCAATCACAAAGATTGTATCCGAGCATAAATCCACTGTGGTGCCTGACCCGATCCAAACATACCGATCTACATGAAATTTTCATCTAGTCATAATGCTCATAATCAATGACCCCATTTGTACCAATAGCGAACACGCAAAATGCATGACCATAACCATAAAGAAGCTGTCATGCCCTGAACTCGGGGAGCACGACCGGCGCTCAACCGAGTGAACCCGGCCGAGCAAGCCTATTAGATTTCCTTCTACCCAAACTCATTCACGAATAAAGAGAATACATATTTTCGTTAATCAAACAATAAAGTGATCATGTCTGCAATACCAATTTCCTACCATTAGTTACTTCATTTTAAAGTCTCAAATTTCACACACATTTTCATAGTCTGAAGTGAAAATAGTACTTCAAACACAACATAACTAGTTTGACTTCCCCTGCACCAATACACAACCCATACCATGTCTACGGAGCCTCAATAGATACAGAAGAGTACTATGATAGTGGCAGCAACAAGGCCCCGACTATACCTCAAACACAATACATAAGGAACAAAAGATACATGACCCCGAAATAAAGTGGGGCTCGCCAAGTCTACTCGGAAGAGGGTGTACCGCTATCACTGATTAGTGTCTCTTGCTGTAGAACCACCTGCATCCATTTAGATGCAGTGCCCTCGACAAAAAGGGACGTTAGTACATATGGAATAGTACTAGTATGAATGACAAACGACCCTCTCAATAGAATGAATAATATTACAAGGAGGAACAATCATAAAATCAATGGAAGCCTCGAACAATACCAAAACATCAAGTTAAGAACAACATAAGATTTCACGTAAATTTCCATATTTTCAGGTTAGAGATTCTTAGTACCGATATACCATCGTTCACAATACCATTATTCACAATACCAATACAACCGTACTTTTAGCACGGAGTCCGATCACGACCCGATCGACTAGGCTATCATATTAGAGAAATCAACCACAATCACTCTCAAACCAATACCACCGTACTTTTAGCACAGAGTCCGATCAAGACCCGATCGGCTAGGCCATCTCACTAGAGACATCAATCAAAATCACAATTTCAATTACAAATTTCCAGCACAATCACCACCATGTGTGCGGCATGGTGTCCGATCACGACCCGATCGGCTAGGCTGTCTTATTCAAGACATCAACCTTTTTATATCAATCATCGCATTTCATACTTCTTTCACATCTTTACATTTCATTGGCACTAGTGGCCACAATTATAAAATCATTCTTAGCACATTGGCCGCATTTAGTATTTCAAGCTCACCTTTTCAATTTCAAACATCTTCATCATCAACATCATCAACAACAATTCAAATCAAGGTATGCAGTACATATGTGAGCAATTAAGAGTCTAAGGCACACAGAGATTCTTCACAAAATTTGGCATAATAGCCTTCATTTGAACTTGATTTGAAGTCGAACATTTTTAATGCGCATCCCATATTTTGAACACATCCTCAATTGATAACATAACATAAATAAAGCATTTGGGATACTTATTGAACATATATCTTTCAACAAAATCTTACTCGGAATAGCCAATTTTATAATGAACTACTCAGTTCTAAGAGAGGAGTTTAGCCAACATACCTCAATTAAGCTTCCTTACACTCTAAAATATTCCGGAAATCTTAGAAACTTCAATCTATTTTGAAAATGTAACAAATTGAATCAAAATTAGGAGGATGATCATGGTTCTAACTCATTTGAGCATTTTATCAAATACTAGGTGTGCATTAAAGTTTCAAGGTTCTTTTATGGTGAATTCCATCATCTCAAACCCATTATCTACCATTCTTAGCTCAACAATCTTCTTACACCCTTTGATAACACATGCGTGCAAGATGAACAACTCCCATGCCCAAAAATTATCTTACTAATTACCAAATTATAGACAAAATTCAAAATTGAAAGTTAGGGTGTAGAATCTTACCTTTAGGATGAAGACCTTGTGAGTTTTCCTTGTTAATATTCCAAGATTTGAGCAAGAATTGATGAAAAATTAGCATAGGGTTTCCTCTCTCTCTAAAATACTCTCATTTCTCTCTAAAATATCATTTTTTAGCTCAAAAATGGTCCTTTGCGTGTATTTAACGAAGTAGGGCCGGGTTATAAAAACCCAAAAATGAAGCTCCGGAACAGGATATGCGGTCGCATATGCAACCGCATAATGATTCTGTGGTCTGCAGAATAGGCCACATAATTGGCCTCCAAACCTGGGCATGACTGACTCAGTCTGCGGTCATTATGCGACCCGCAGACCTGTTCTGTGATCGCATAATACACCGCAGAACTGGTCTGCGATCACATAATGCGCCGCAAACCTGACCTCCAAACTGGCCCATCCCTGCCTCACTCTGCGGCCATTATGCAGTCCGCAGAGTGATTCTGCGACCGCAGAGTGGGCCGCAGAAATGCATTTTTCTGCCCAAATTATTCCTTTACTTTCCAGCGCACTGTTCAACCCAAACACGTAAGCCTATTCTGGCAGCACGAAACCCTAAATTTCTTTGTGAATTTTTAGGGGGGCTTACATTCTCCCCCACTTAGGATCATTCGTCCTCGAATGAGGGTCAAAATTCATCATTAGTATTTAATGTGGCCCAACTGTTAGTTCACACACACAAACGATTTCAAATTTTGGCTAACTCCTTTAATTTCCAAAACTTTCGCTAGTCTCCCCTGTAACTGGGCCTATCCACCTGTCAGAGAATCCCAGAAACCAATCCTAACAACATATACATAACCGAGAATGCAATATAACACAATAACAACACCAATCGTGGTCTCAAGAGAAATATATTACCAGAAACAGTTTATCCTTAACATCAAATGTACAAATGATATATAATTCGTAGAAGGTAACCCTTAGAATTTTCATAAAACACAACTTTATAAATACATGGCTATTCAAACAAATAAGGATACTTTTTCTTCACTTCTTCCTCGACCTCCCAAGTAGCCTCTCTAACCTCTTGGTTTCGCCATAGCACTTTCACGGATGCAATTTCTTTATTTCTTAACTTTTGGACTTGCCGATCAATAATAGAAACTGGAATCTCTTCATAAGTCAATTTCTCATTAACCTCAATAGTCTCAACCGGAACAATGATTGTCGGGTCTCTAACTACTTTCTTCAACATAGACACATGAAACACCGGGTGCACTAATGACATCACAGGTGGTAGCTCAAGCTTGTACGCCACCTCACTGATTCTCTGAATGATTCTGTACGGTCCGACATACCTCCTACTCAATTTCCCTTTAATACCAAATCGCATTACACCTTTTATGGGGGAAACCTTCAAGAATACCCAATCATATTCTTTGAACTCTAAATCCATACGACAAATATCCGAATAGGACTTCTGACGACTCTGAGCAGTCTTCAACCACTCCTTAATAATTTTAACTTTTTCCATAGCCTAATGCACGAGGTTTAGCCCTGTCAACTCTGCTTCCCCAATTTCGAACCACCCAATGGGTGATCTACATCTCCTACCATATAAAGCCTCGAACGATGCCATCTAAATGCTAGCATGATAGCTATTGTTGTAGTCAAATTCTATTAGTGGTAAATGATCATCCCATCTACCTTTAAAGTCTAGAACATAAGTGCGCAATATATCCTTAAGCGTCTGAATAGTTCCCTCTGCCTGCCCGTCATTCTACGGATGAAAGGATGTACTGAGATTCACCTGAGTACCCAAACTTTGCTGAAATTTCTTCCAAATATTAGCCGTAAATTGTGCCCCCCGATCAGAAATGATAGAAATTGGAGTGCCACGCAACCTGACTATTTCTTTGATATACAATTGAGCATACTGTTCCGCTGTGTCAGTAGCCTTAATCGGAAAAACGTGTGCTGATTTCGTGAGTCGGTCCACAATCACCCAAATCGAGGCAAACTTACGAGGAGTGCGAGGTAGTCCTACCACAAAGTCAATATTAATCATTTCCCACTTCCACTTTGGAATTTCTATGTTCTGTGCCAACCCACCGGGCCTTTGGTGTTCGGCCTTCACTTGCTGACAATTTGGACATCTCGCCACAACGTCCGCTACATTTCTCTTCATATCATTCCACCAATAGACTTCCTTAAGATCATGATACATTTTTGTAGAGCCCGGGTGTACGGAATACCTAGAAGTGTGAGCCTCTGCCATGATTCTTTCCCGGAGACCATCTACATTTGGAACACATAGATGCCCTTGGTACTTTAGTCTACCATCACCCATGCCAAGAGAAAAGGCCATGGTCTTACGTTTATAAATCCCCTCTTTCAATTGTGCCAATAATGGATCGTTGTATTGCTTCTCCTTGACTTCCACAACAAGTGATGATTCAGCCCTATTTTGCACAATCAACCCTCCTTCACTAGAGTCCGTGAGAAAAACTCCCAAACTAGCCAATCGATGAACTTACTTGGCCAATGATCTTTGATATGCCTCCAAGTGTGCTAAACTACCCATAAATTTCCGGCTAAGAGCATCTGCCACAACATTAGCCTTCCCCGGATGATATAGAATCAATGTCATAGTCCTTGAGTAACTCAAGCCATCTTCTTTGCCTCAGATTCAGTTCCTTCTTCTTGAAAATATATTGAAGGCTCTTATGGTGCGTGAATATATCCACGTGGACCCCATATAAATAATGACGCCAAATTTTCAATGCAAATATCACCGCCGCAAGTTCTAAGTCATGTGTTGGATAATTCTTTTCATGATTCTTGAGTTGCCTAGAAGGATAAGCTATCACCTTGCCATGTTGCATTAATATACTACAATATTCTCGAAGCATCACAATATACTACAAACCCATCTGGTACAGCCAACACTGGTGCCGTAGTCAATCTTGATTTCAAATCCTGAAAGCCCCTTTCACATGCATCTGACCATTGGAACTTAATTGTCTTCTGCATCAATTTAATCAACGGAGAGGCAAGAGTAGAAAACCTCTCCACAAACTTTCTGTAATACCCAACTAAGCCTAAGAAACTGCGAATCTCTGTTGGAGTTGTAGGCCTCATCCAATTCTTCACAGATGCAATTTTCTGAGGATCAACCTTAATTCCTTCACTAGAGACTACATGACCCAAGAATGTGACAGATTTCAGCCAAAGTTCACATTTTGAAAACTTTTCATATAAATTGTGTTGATATAGGGTTTGCAGAAATACCTTGAGATGATCAACATGGTCCTCTCGATTGCGTGAATATACAAGGATATCATCAATAAACACTATCACAAAAGAATCAAGGAACGACTTAAAAACTCGATTCATAAGATCCATGAAAGTTGTTGGGGCTTTTGTTAGCCCAAAAGACTCCACCAAAAATTCAAAGTGCCCATATCGGGTTCTAAAAGTTGTTTTCGGAACATCCAACTCCCTGATCTTCAATTGGTGATACCCGTATCGTAAATTAATTTTGGAGAAGTACTTAGCACCTTGCAATTGGTCAAACAAGGCATCTATCCTTGGCATTGGGTATTTATTCTTGATCATGACCTTGTTGAGTTGCCGATAGTCAATACACATTCTCAGTGACCCATCTTTCTTCCTTACAAAAAGGACCGGTGTGCCCCAAGGTGATACACTCTGCCGGATGAAACCCTTTTCTAACAAGTCCTTCAGTTGCTCCTTTAGTTCCTTCAGTTTGCTGGTTGCATTCTGTAGGGTGGAATAGATATAGGATGCGTGTCTGGCATCACATCAATCCCAAAATCAATCTCCCTATCTGGTGGGATCCCAGGGAGTTCATCCGAAAAGACTCCCGAAAATTCATTCACAATAGGTACGGACTCAAGTGTAGGTGCCTCAGCATCGGTGTCCGTAACCCGGACCAAATGGTAAATACACCCCTTGTTGATCATTTTCGTGGCCTTAAGGTAAGAAATAAACCTACCCTTTAGCACTACATCATCACCCCTCCACTTAATAACTGGCTCATTTGGAAATTCAAACCTAACAGTCCTGGTTCGGCAATCAAGCTTGGCAAAACATGAATAAAGCCAATCCATCCCCATTATCACATCAAAATTGACCATTCTCAATTCAATAAGATCGGTCATGGTGTCCCAACCACACAACGTGACAATACAATCCCTATAAACCCACGCGGCCAAAATAGACTCACCAATCGGAGTAGATGCAAAGAACGACTCATGAAGCCGTTCTTGTTCTATCCCAAATTCCATAGCAACATAAGGAGTGACATATGACAAAGTGGAAACTGGATCAATAAGAGCATACACATCATGAGATTGGACAGTCAATATACATGTGACAACATCTGAAGAAGTCTCTGAATTCTGGTGACCCGTCATAGTATAGAAACGGTTGGATCCTCCCGAACTCTATGCTCCACCCCTAGCTGCACCACGCCCTACGGATGTTGGATTGCCTCAATCTAGAGGAGGTGTTGCGGATGTAGTAGCTGCAGAACTGGCCAGCTGTGACGTGCCCCTGCCCGCACCCTGGTAGGACGAACTACAATCCCTCTGAATGTGACCCCTCAATCCGCATCCGTAGCATATGGGTAAGTCCATGTAGTATATTCCTAGGTGCATCTTTCCACACCTAGGGCATGGGGGCCTCCTCTGCTTCTGGAATCTACCACCATGACGACCCTGCTGATAGGAGCCCTTATTGCCCTGAATGGGTCTGAAATAGCTCCACTGCTGCTAACTGGGTCCTAATGGCGGTGCACTAGCCGAAGACTGAGCAAAGGACTGAGATGGCCCTAACGATCCTCCCCTGAATGCTGACCTGCTGCCACCAGAAGAACCACCAAAGTTGACCGCATATCGGGACTTATTACTACCCCCTCGCTCCATTATGTTCCTCAATTTGCGCGTCTCTGTGTCTTGAGCGAATGCCACCATCTTTCCATAGTTCATATCAGAATTCAAGGCTGCTGTAGCGGCCTCATTAATTACCAAGGGACTAAGGCCCTATACAAATCGGCGCACTCTAGCCTCTATAGTGGGCAACATGTAAATAGCATACTTAGACAGGTATGCAAATCTCATATGGTAATCCCACACACTCAGGCTACCTTGTCTCAGGTTCTCAAACTCAGCAGCATGGGCTGCCTTAGTCTCGGTAGGCAAGAAATGATCAATGAAGTCATCGACAAACTCTCCCCACCTCGCCGGAGGGCTCCCTTCTTCACGGGACTCCTCCCATAGTTCAAACCAAGAATATGCCACCTCTTTCAGGCGGTAGGAGTCCAATTTCACTTCCTTCATCTCAGTAGCACGCAAAACTTGAAGAGTCTTGTGCATCTCTTCAATGAAGTCCTGGGGATCCTCCTCTGGGTTAGAACCCGTGAACACTGGAGGATTCAACTGGAGAAACCTGTTCACCCTAGAACTAGTAGAATCCCCTGGCTGACTGGAAGAAGTGGGTGCAACATTTGATCTCTGGGCCTAGGAAGCCACTATCTGAGCTAACATCTGTATGGCTCCCCTAAGATCAACATCAGAAACACCAGAATCGGAAGCTGGAGCTGGAGGTGGAACTGGAATATCAGTTGGAGGAACCGTTGCACCTTCAGTAGGTGTAGGGACAGGTGTGGTCTGATCAGTTGTGGTAGAATCAGGCAGCATAGTAACTGGAGGAATATTCTCACTCCTTGGGTGCTCACCCGCATCATTAAATATAAAATCAACTTCCACTCCTGGGGTGACATTGGCTCTTTGGCTAGTTTTTGCCTGCTTTTTAGGCGCCATATACTGGAGGAACAATCTTACAATCAGCTTTATCGCACGATCGAGAACATGAAAGAAGGGTATTATTCCTAAATTCCCAAATAGCATCCTAATTATAGATGTGGTCGACGACACACTGATAAGATGGACTTTACTATACATGTCTCCGAGACATCCTAGAATACTTTAAAACCTTAGGCTTTGATACCAAGTTTGTCACGCCCCGAACTTGGGGAGCGCGACCGGCGCTCAACCGAGTGAACCCGGCCGAGCAAGCCTATTAGATTTCCTTCTACCCAAACTCATTCACGAATAAATATAATACATATTTTCGTTAATCAAACAATAAAGTAATCATGTTTGCAATACTAATTTCTTACCATTAGTTACTTCATTTTAAAGTCTCAAATTTCACACACATTTTCATAGTCTGAAGTGGAAATAGTAATTCAAAGACAACATAACTAGTTTGACTTCCCCAGCACCAATACACAATCCACACTATGTCTACGGAGCCTCTGTAAATACAAAAGAGTACTATGATAGTGCCGGCAACAAGGCTCCGGCTATACCTCAAACACAACACATAAGGAACAAAAGATACATGACCCCGAAATGAAGTGGGGCTCACCAAGTCTGCTGGGAAGAGGGTGTACCGCTATCACTGATTAGTGTCTCCTGCTGTAGAACCACCTGCATCTATTAAAGTTGTAACGCCCCCAGCAAAAGGGACGTTAGTACATATGGAATAGTAGTAGTATGAATGACAAAATACCCTCTCAATAGAATGAATAATATTACAATGAAGAACAATCATAAAATAATTGGAAGCCTCGAACAATACCAAAACATCAAGTTAAGAACCACATAAGATTTCACGTAAATTTCCATATTTTCAGGTTGGAGTTTCTTAGTACTGATATTCCATCATTCACAATACCATTATTCACAATGCCAATACAACCGTACTCTTAGCAGGGAGTCTGATCACGACCCTATCGGCTAGGCTATTCCATTAGAGACATCAACCACAATCACTCTCAATACCAATACCAACGTACTTTTATCACAGAGTCCGATCAAGACCCGATCGGCTAGGCCATCTCACTAGAGACATCAACCAAAATCACAATTTTAATTATAATTTCCAGCACAATCACCACCATATGTGCGACATGGTGTCCGATTGTTGATACCCAATTTTTCCCTCATATGTTTTTCAAAAATATATATATACTTTCAAAACATCAGATTTACATCATTATTTAGTTTACAAATCTATACAACAATTTTTCTATAACTTCCTATAATTTTTAGAGCTTTAAAATTGATTTTTCTATATTAAAATTGCTTGAATTTTTATTAATTACTCATTCAAATTATTTTATGATGACTTTACTACTTAAAGTTATTATTTTTGCACCTATAATACATGTTTTAAATATTTTACTTCATTTTATGTAATTACATTAATATTTTTAAGCTATTTGAGCAATTTTGCAGTAATAGCCTATATCTGTACATAAAGGCTCTTTATTTATCAAGCATTGTTTATCAATTTTTTTGATAAATTTTGGGTATTTAAATAATAGCCCAATTTTAACCAATTTTCGGACCAGAATTAGCCCAATTACCCCAATCCCAAAACCAACCCATCCTTTTTAAAATAACCCGGCCGGTAACCCGTTTAAACGACCCGCCCAACCCCATTCTTTCATCTTGGCCGTTGATATCAAATGATCAACGACCCCTAATAAACTAACCCTTTCTCTTAAATCCAACCCCCTAATCCTAGAGACCCATTGTCTCTACCCAGCCTCCCTCAAACGCTCCTCCTCCCACCAGAAAACTCTAATCGCCGCCTTCTCCAAATCTTTTCCTAATCCCGTCGATAATGGGATTCTCCCATCATTCATTTACCATACTAGTGTTTCTCCGCTACTGGGTGTTTCTCCATGGTATTACTTAGTACTTGCCTAAACATGGCAAGTACCATCTCTCCGATTCTATCCATTCACTTCAACCGTTTGAATCTGGACAATATCTAGTCCATATACATCAAGACCATGGCTATATGCGTCCGATTAGCCACGATTTCCGGCCAACATTTGATTTCTGTCAACTAGGGTTTACCTATTTTTTCCCTAATCTGATTTTTATTGATTCTGCATGTTAATACATCCTTATTTATGTTTGATTTTGCAGTTTTCCTTGTTTACTTGTTCGATTTCTGATACTATATAAATCCTTCCCCATTCCCCTTTGAAAGGGGACCTAATCGATATAATCTCACTATAATTTAAAGCTTTGCTCTGTTAATTCCTTCATTATCTTGTTCTGTGTTTTGTGTTGGCCGGCTGAAAGCCAAGGCCACTGAGATTCTACTGTTCGAACTTTCTCTTGGTGCGAGCATTTCCCGGAGTTCTTTCGAAGCTCGTGGGAACTTTGAAACATCAAGGTTTCTGGGTTCTTGTGGATCTTTTATTCTTTATTATTGTCCGTTAACTGGTAAGCCACTTGACTTTTGCAATTTCATCCCTATGTGTCTTTGATTTACATGTGTTCTCACTTCTGAAATCCATGGCTTAATATGTTTTTTGGATTACTTTTGTGCACGATTCTGTTAATTCTACTTTGTTCTAAGTCTCTTTAGCATTTAACTTCCTCATAATGCTGCTAGTTTTGAGATTGCCTAAGTCTAACTTGGATAATCTGACCCTCTTAAGTTCGTTTATCCAATGTATTGGTGCCTGAATGTTCCCTAAAACATGCTTATTTGCTTTATCCTTAATCTCTATAATGAATGCTTCACACTTGTGCTAGAACTTCCTGTGTTAATTATAACATGTTCCCCTGCTATTGTGTCACTTAGCATGATCCCCATACCCTATTAGTGATTGACTGATATCTTAACAGTTACCTCAACTTGTTTTCCATGCCCTGTTTGAACCGTTTTGTTTTATGTCATAACTTAGATCTTATTTAGTTAATTAGTCTATTGTGTCAATCCCAGAATCCCTACATGTGCTATTTGGTATGAACTTGCTATCTCACACTGCTCTGAATCTCTGCAATGTTTGTCTTGCATGTACAATGTGTTTCAATTTGTATTAAGACCATTCTCTATGATCTTGCTTCTGTGCTAATATGTTCCCCAGCATGTCTATGGTTCATTTGATATCGTGTTCTTTTAGTGATTATTTGGCTTGTCATAATGTGCATCCCCCATCATGTCTAAATACTGATTAGCATGACACTAGGATGTATGTTTAGCATAATCTCTTAGGTTCTAACTTGTTTGTATTGTGTATCTGTGACTGCAAACTTATTTCTCCCCTGACCTTTCCCACATGTGGTTTTGTCATAATGTGTGCTCCCTATCATGTCTCAATGCAGTCTTGTTTCCTAATGAGAGTTAATATGTCTATCTTATGATACTAGGATGCATAATTAGCTTAATTTGGACCTTTTAGGTCTCAACTGGTTTAGTCTAATGCATTTGTACATGATAATCTCTGTATACCCATGCAAACCTGTTTCTTCCCCAACTCTTTCAAAATGTGGTTGTTTATGTGATACTTTGCTATGTATGGAAATCCTGCTGAACCTACTGGCCTTCTTGATTATTTTCTCGGTATGCTCAACTTGGTACTTTAGGTTATAAGTGTACCCAGTTATGCCCCTCAGCCATTATCCATTCTCCTCATTTGCTACTTATGCTATTCTGAACTTCTTATTCTTAGCCGGCTAAAAGCCAAAGCTATCTAGGCTTTATTACTGACCTCCTAGTGTGAGCACTACTCGGGGTCCATTTGAGTCCCTTGTGAACTCTGACACACTACTTATTCATTCCCTGAAACTTAAACTACCCCCATTCAACCCCTTTCTTCCTATTATCTGTTGTACATCTAAGTCGGTTGGTTTAAATGATGCAATGCATGGCAATATGGTTATATGAATTGACTTTGGGCTCCTCTATAGATTTTGGGGTTGTGTTGATGAATATGGCTCCTTGTTAGAAGTTTGGGTATGTTGTGTGAGAATTACTGAAGGCCCAGACAATGCTGGGTATTTCATTTGGGCCTGATGCGGGTCTATTGTCATTATTTGTATAACATTTCTATCTTACTCGTTAATGGACCTGTAATAACTTTGTATAAACGATTGGGGTGTTAGTAAAGTGGGGAATGGGTAGATTTCTAATATTTGCATACCAAATGGGTAGATAATATGCCTATAGGACTCAATGATTTACTTGTTATATATATATGTTATTACATCACTATGTGCACTATAGAAATCATGCTATTCCATCACTATGTGCACTATAGAAATCATGCCATTAGGGGAAACACACACACACACACACACACACGGTCTGCTAGCAAACATGAATTCAAAGTGCTGCAATTATGCTTACTGCTACGTGCTACTAGAAAACCTGCCTATAGGAATAAATGTCATTGATTTCAATTCATTTCAGCATATTCATTAGAAATCATTCCTATAGGATTTTGATCACCCCATTTGCTATTATCTCATTCATTACTGCATCACACTGTTCAGCTAGAAAACATGTCTATAGGGTTAAGTGTAATGAGAAAATCAGCTCCAAGTGCTAAACATTAGAGATCCTGTCTATAGGACAACACAATTTCGTCTTAATAAGAGTCAATGATGCACCTCTCAATATGGTTTATTATGCATTTTTGGGATCTCCCAAATGGTCCTTTCATTATTCCTTATTGTACGAGTCACCTTGAAACAGTAGGCTTAATAATCGGAAATCTACAATTTCATTAATCCGCATGCAAATCGTATAATCCTGTCTATGAGCAGCGCCTAGCCTTTGAAACCATTTGTATGTTTTAGTGCATAGTCACGTAGAAATCATGTCTATAGGGATTTAAGTTTCTTAATTCTAAATTGATTAACATGAAGTTTGTCTTGTGTGCATTTGTTGCTTAAGTTTGGAGGCAAACTTGAGGCCTTAACTGGCATATTTGAAGTCCAATATGTGTTTTGTTTGTCGCCTAGTTTTGCATTTTTGAGCAGCCTATATAAGGTCTAGAACTACCTAAATAGAGGTCCAAAGCCTCATGGACCATAGGTATGGGATGGGCAGTGTACGCATAAGGCACGACTTGGAATTGAATTAGAGCGCTCTTAGGTAAACAACTTTAACATAGTAATCGGGTAGCATGAGATGATAGTCTGTGCCCGCTGGATAATATAAGTAACACCCTATCTCAAGGAAGTTACAAAATATTATTTATGTTGCACGGGGTGATCCTTTAGGCTAAAAAACTTAGGACACCCCCCCCCCCTTTCCTTTCTTTTCTATTAGAATGGAAAAATAACTACACCTCCCTATTAAGATCTCTTTGTAATAAAATTCCTAGATTTTGTACTCTCTTTGCTTACTTGATCACATAGACTTATCCATATAATTTAAGTTCGGCCGGGACCCATAGTTGTGGACCTCGAGGAGTGCCTAACACCTTCTCTTTGAGGTAACTTGAGCCCTTACCCGATCTTTGGTGGTGTTGACTAGTTAAAACAGAGTTATTTGCAAATAGGTGCCCTAATGCACCTTAAAATCATTAGGTGGCGACTCTCCTCTTTTAATACCTTCTTTAAAAGAGTTGTCACATGTCGAAGCCCGATTTCGCGAGAAAAAAGAGGCGCGACACCGATCACGACTCTGCTGGGGACTTACACTTAGGCTCTTACCATAGCGAATTTAGCTTATATGGATTAGTCTTCTTTGATATAAACGTGCTTCCCTTTTCCGTTTTTATTTGCTACTACATGCACATCCCTCTCCTATTTTTCTTTTATTTGTTTAAATTTGTTGTAATATGCACATCCCTTCCCCGCTCCACCTTTCTTTGCTTAAATTGGTTATAACATGCATATCCCTTTCCCATTCACCTTTATTTGCTCTAAACTTCTCTTCATTTGTTTAAAGATTGCTACATCATGTCTCTCCCGTCCCTACTCCATTGTTTGCTTTATTACATTCTCGCATATATTCCACAAACTAACTTCTTCCTTTGTCTTTCTTTTATGTTTTTCATGTTTTACCTTAATACTGTATTTACCGCTTTTTACATATTTATCATGCAAATGCTTGGCAATGTGTTATTATCTCTGCATAAAGCATTCTCCACATCATACTCCACTCGTGCCAATTATCAACATAGCGGCGCTTGATGAGTGTCCGCACTCTTCCAAAATTACCCCTTTTAAATCAAAAAGGCTTATTTGCAGTAGACTAGTCGATCATCGGTGCAGTCGATGGTCCCGTGCCTTTCCCTCTCAAGTTGTCCACTTGGGAGTACCAGTCTAGGCCATTCTAGAAACCTCACTCCAACATTAAATGTACATGCATTATGTTAAACCTAGTACGGGTTAGAACGTTGCTAACGTGATAGCCCGCTAAGATAAGCCTTGTCCAAAGTCCGACGGGATTTCCACAATCCCAATGGACACCGTCACATTATGTGCATTACTTGAACAAAATAGGCCAATATGTTGATCATTAGTGTGTAAATAGTCAAATCTGGAGGGGGAAAATGCTAACTCTATTTGTTTGCAGAAAATGAAGAACGAAGTCCCCAGGTTCGGCATGGTCCAAAACATCCCACCTTTGTTTCTTGATTGGTGGAAGAACCTTTCACCTAGTGACAAGAATCACGTAAAAAGGGTCCTTGGTAATTTACCTTCCTTATTGGACATTCGGCCAAATAGGGAATTGATTGAGGCCGCCACTATGTTTTGGGATGAGAAAAGAGTTGTCTTCCGCTTCGGTAACATAGAAATGACTCCTCTCTTAGAGGAAATAGGAGGTTTCGCTAAGCTACCGTGGGATAGCCTAGGGTTATTAGTGCTAGAGAATCGCACCCCTCACGATTTTCTGAAAATGCTGGGTTTCATGAAAAATTATTAGTTGCTTTGTTTGAAGAAGTCATACATCCCATTTGAATTACTTTACGAATGTTATGGGCATAGCATGTCATATCGCCTTCATCATGATGAACTTGCCATCACTTCCTTAGGTTGGATGCACCGCCGAGTTTTTGTGTTCATTGTCTGTTTCTTGGGATATATCATATATTTTATGAAAGGGGTAAGGATCCACACTCGCTTAGCCATGGTCGCTAGGACTCTAATGAAAGGAATCTAGGGACAAGCTTATACTATCATCCCCATGATCTTGGCCAAAATGTATCGCGCTTTAGATCGATGCAAGCAGGGGTATGGACACTTCGAGGGCTGTAATTTGTTGTTGCAGGTTTGGTTATTAGAATATTTCCAGAGAGGTAAATATCGCCAAGAGCTTCTGCGACAACCATTGAATGACTACATATCTTACCATCATCCAAAGAGAATGACATTTATCCCAGATAGGTTTGCGCAACTTGGAAGTGTTGTGAGTTGGGTGCGTTTCTTCAGCAATCTGACTGACGAAAAGGTACATTAGATGTTTGAATGGTTCCCTAACAGTGAGTTCATCATCAGATCAAGATAAACTACTCATCTAGTGTTGATCGGGTTAAGAGGGATCTATCCTTATGGTAATGAGGCAAGCGGGAAGAAAATAGGTTATACCTCGAGTTTCCAACATGGTCCAATACAAAGCAGATTTTAAAGGGAACATTATTACGTTCAAGTTCGATGCACAACATATGTGGAATCAAAAGGTCATTATGGAGAAAGATACCATCGAGCCAGACAGGTATCATGCCGGCTATGTGTACTTCTACCCATCATGGTTGGTAGATGATATAGCGGGGGATGTCAAGCCTGGGATTAATCTGAAAAATAGGGTTATAGATGACGTTGTTGAAGCACAAGTCAAGTATAGGATGCTGCGCAAGAGGGTATTCGAGTCTGTAGCTAGGTATTTGGAACAACACAAAGTGGATACGGAAGCAATCAATGAATGGAGGGAAACCGCCACTAAATCAACAGAAAGATTAGAATATTTGGAGCAAGGGTTGATGGAGCGTGAGGGAAAGATGAGAAAGAGGCTTTCAAATTGTCAGAACACGGATGGCAATGAAGGGGGGCATCTAGCAAAGGCTTACATGTTGTTGGATATGTGCAACCTGGGGAATCTGATTGATGGAGTCAAGAGAGCCAAGCACGGGGAAGGTCCTTCTGGGACCAAGTAGATTAGGAAATGATGTTCTTTACAGATTTTTAGCTTAGTATTAGATTTTGAATGTAATTTGGCAAATGCCATTAATAACTTTCTAATTATTGTCGTTTTAGTAAGGATTTGATTCATTTTCGCATTAATGAAATGACGCAATTATTGGCATCAATTTTCTCCAAGTCTATGTGTTGCTTAGGCCTACCTCGGGCACAACGAGGTCCCCAAATTAGGATGTGATTCTGTTACATGATTTTGCAAAGCACGTTCAATATTGCAAGCATTCTTTCAATATCCCTTATTGACTTGGTTACCTTTTGTTTTTCTTTCTTTTGATTATTCCCATTCCCCAAGGTTGGTTTGTACATACTGGAATCATCCGCATATCATACTAGATCCAGAGGTCCTCCACCTACTCCTCCACCAAGTGATCCTAAAGGCAAAAGCAAAGGGAAAGGAAAAATGGACAATTTAAGCGGTATCAGAAAGGACAATGCAGAGAACGTTGAAACTTTGGACGGTCAGAATACTCCAGCACATAATGAATTGGTCCTACGTCTGGAACAGAAAATATTGGAGCTACAAGGAGAAATTGAGCAGGTCTAGAACTTGGCAAACCTTTCCCTCACCCTAAACGTCCCTGATATTAACCAACAAAACACAAACGCCCAAAACCCGACACCTCCCAAAACAATGTAGAATGAAAACCCACCACCGAATCCTCCCACACCACATCAATACGCCACACCTCCTCGGAACCACAACCCTCCACCGGTACCTACTCCTCAAAAATACCATCACCATCCAACTCAATACCCATAAATAACCACATACCACACCCCCTCAAAATGCACCACAGCCTACTCTTGACCCATAAAACTCAACCAATGACCACCATTATGCCCAGATTCCCGGAGTCCATTAAAGCAATCCCATATATGTGGAAACTTTACCCCATACCGCACAACAGACCCTATATATACCTAAATTCACTGAGAAGGACCTGCTCATCAAGAACATGGCGGAAGAACTCAAGAAGCTTACTGGCAGAGTTCAAAGTGTCGAAAGTGGCAAAGGCATGGAGGGTTTGAATTATGAGGATTTGTGTATTCAGCGAGATGTAGAACTGCCAGAGGGTTACAAACCTCCTAAGTTTGAAATATTCGATGGAACTGGTGATCCGAAGGTGAATTTGAGTACGTATTTGTAAGGACCCGTAAAAATTTAAACCAAAAACTAGGGATTTCGTGGTGCCAAGATAGATTCCTACTTTATTATAGTAGAAATTTACTCCTTATGTTTCTACGAGCTTCGGAATAGAACTGGAACAGCTTCATGAGCCGTTCTCTGTATCTACTCTGGTTAGCGAGTCTATTATGGCCGCACGGGTTTATAGGGATTGTGTTGTCACGGTGCGTGGTTGGGATACCATGGCCAATCTTATTGAACTAGGGATGATTGATTTTGACGTAATAATGAGAATGGATTGGCTTTAATCATGTTTTGCCAAACTCGATTGCCGAGCCAGAATTTTGAGGCTTGAGTTTCCTAACGAGCCAGCGGTTGAGTGGGAGGGGAATAATGTAATGCCAAAAGTTAGGTTTATTTCTTACCTTAAGGCCACAAAGATGATCAGGAAGGGGTGCATTTATCATTTGGTCTGAGTTACGGACACCACTACTGAGGTGCCTACCCTTGAATCGGTACCAATTGTGAATGAATTCCCCGATGTATTTTTGGATGAGCTCTCTGGAATTCCTCCAGACAGGGAGATTGATTTTGGGATTGATGTGATGCCGGGCACGCAGCCTATATCCATTCCACCTTATAGAATGGCGCCGATAGAATTAAAAGAGCTAAAGGAGAAACTAGGGGATTTGCTAGAGAAAGGTTTCATCCGACCGAGTGTGTCACCTTGGGGCGCACCGGTTCTCTTTGTCAGAAAGAAAGATGGATCGCTGCGGATGTGTATTGATTACCGGCAACTCAACAAAGTCACAATCAAAAACAAATACCCATTACCTATAATAGATGATTTATTTTATCAATTACAAGGTGCTAAGTTCTTCTCCAAAATTGATTTGCGGTCCGGGTACCATCAATTGAAGGTAAGGAAGCAGGATATTCCGAAAACAGCTTTTAGAACCCGGAATGGGCACTTTGAATTTTTGGTAATGTCTTTCGGGCTAACAAATGTCCTGGCAGCTTTCATGGTTCTTATGAATCGAGTCTTCAAGCAGTTCCTCGACTCCTTTGTGATAGTATTCATTGACGACATCCTTGTGTATTCACGAAGTCGAGAGGATCACGCCGATCACCTCAGGGTAGTTCTGCAAATTATTCATCAACACCAATTGTATGCAAAGTTCTCGAAATGTGAATTTTGGCTTGAATTTGTTACATTCCTTGGTCATGTCGTCTCCGGAGAAGGAATTAAGGTTGATCCTCAAAAGGTTGCAGCGGTGAAGGATTGGCCTAGACCTACTACTCCAACAGAGATTCGCAGTTTCTTGGGTTTGGCCAGGTATTATAGGAGGTTCATGGAGGGGTTCTCCACTCTTGCCTCTCCATTGACTAAATTGACGCAGAAGGCGATTAAGTTCCAGTGGTCCGATGCTTGTGAAAGGAGCTTCTAGGAATTGAAATTAAGATTGACTTCGGCGCCGGTATTGACCTGCCAGAGGGTACCGAGGGGTTTGTGGTGTATTGCGATTCTTTAAGGATCAGTCTTGGGTGTGTATTAATGCAACATGGTAAGGTAATAGCATATGCTTCAAGGAAACTTAAGAATCATGAAAAGAACTATCCAACTCATGACTTAGAGCTTGCGGCGGTGGTTTTTGCATTAATAATTTGGCGTCATTATTTGTATGGAGTCCATGTAGATGTATTCACGGACCACAAGAGTCTTCAATACATTTTCAAGCAGAAGGAATTGAACTTAAAGCAGAGAAAGTGGCTTGAGTTTCTCAAAGATTATGACATCGATATTTTGTATCATCCGGGGAAAGCTAATGTGGTTGCGTATACTCTTAGTCAGAAATCTATGGGTAGTTTGGCTCACATGGAGGCATGTCAAAGGCCCTTGGCCTGGGAGGTTCACCAGTTGGCTAGTTTAGGAGTTCGTCTTGCGGACTCTAACGAAGGGGGAGTGATTGTGCGGAATTGGGCTGAATCATCACTTGTGACGGAGGTCAAAGAGAAGCAATACAATGATCAAGTGTTGGTGTAGCTGAAGAAAGGGATTCATAAACATAAGACTACGGATTTTTCTCTTGGCATGGATGACGGTACATTACGGTACCAAGGACGACTATGTGTTCCAAACGTAGATGGTCTTCGGGAAAGAATCATGGCAGAAGCTCATACTTCTAGATATTCCGTGTACCCAGGTTCTACAAAAATGTATCATGATCTCAAGGAAGTGTACTGGTGGAATGACGTGAAGAGGGGTGTGGCGGACTTTGTGGAAAAATGTTCAAACTGTCAACAAGTGAAGGCCGAGCATCAAAGGCCCGGTGGGTTAGCACAGAGTATAGAAATTCCAATGTGGAAATGGTAAATGATCAATATGGATTTTGTGGTAGGGTTACCGCGCACTCCGCGTAAGATTGACTCAATTTGGGTGATCGTGGATCGACTCACGACACTTCTTACCAGTTAAATCCACCGACACTGCGGAACAATATGCTCAATAGTATATCAAGGAAATAGTCAGGCTTCATGGCACTCTAGTTTCCATCATTTGTGCCCTGGTTGTTTTGTATGTTTCTCTTTTATGCTACGACGGATTGTGAGACTATTTGGCTTTTCACACGCCTGATGTAATTTCGTTTAGGCCTTATGGCGAGATACATGCAAGATGTCTTTGGCGGTGTTGAATTGTTTATTGTGTCTTAGTTATGGTTTTCCTGCTTGGGATATATTGTACCATTCATTTCTGTAAAGACCCGTAAAATTTCGCAAAGAAATTTAAGGTTTCGTGGTACCGGAATAGGCTTACGTGTTTGGGGATTGTAGAAATTCTTCGCGGCGAGCTCGGACATTTTGGGTTGAACAGTGCGCTGGAAAGCAAAGGAAAAATTTGGGAAGAAAAATGCATTTCTGCAGCCCACTATGCGAACACAGAATCACTCTGCGGACCGCATAATGGCCGCAAAGTGAGGCAGGGATGGGCCAGTTTGGAGGTCAGGTTTGCGGCGCATTATGCGACCGCAGACCAGTTCTGTGGTGTATTATGCGACCGCAGAACAGGTCTGCGGGCCGCATAATGACCGCAGACTGAGTCAGTCATGCCCGGGTTTGGAGGCCAATTATGCGGCCTATTCTGCGGTCGCATATGCGACCGCATATCCTGTTCCGGAGCTTCATTTTTGGGTTTTTAAAACCCAACCCTACTTCGTTAAATACACAAAAAGGACCATTTTTGAACTAAAATATGATATTTTAGAGATAAGTGAGAGTGTTTTAGAGAGAGAGGAAACCCTACGCTAAATTTTTAACAATTCTTGCTCAAATCTTGGAAGATTAACAAGGAAAACTCACAAGGTCTTCATCCTAATGGTAAGATTCTACACTCTAACCCTTAATTTCGAATATTGTCTAGAATTGGGTAATTAGTAAGATAATATTTTGGCATGGGAGTTGTTCATCTTGCACGCATGTATTATCAAAGGGTGTAAGAAGATTGTTGAGCTAAGAATGGTAGATAATGGATTTGGGATGATGGAACCCACCATAAAAGAACCTTGAAACTTTAATGCACACCTAGTGTTTGATAAAATGCTCAAATGAGCTAGAACAATGATCACCCTCCTAATTGTGATTTAATTTGTTACATTTTCAAAATAGATTGAAGTTGCTCAAATTTTCGGAACATTTTAGAATATAAGGAAGCTCAATTGAGGTATGTTGGCTAAACTCTTCTCTTAGAATTGAATCCCATGACATTCATGTAATTTATGTAAGTCCCGAGTGGCTCATTATAAAATTGGCTATTCCGAGTAAGATTGTGTTAAAAGATATATATTCAATAAGTATCCCAAATGCTTTATTTATGTTATGTTATCAGTTGAGGATGTGTTCAAAATATGGGCTACGCATTAAAAATGTTCGACTTCAAGTCAAGTTCAAACGAAGGCTATTATGCCAAATTTTGTGAAGAATCTCTATGTGCCTTAGGCTCTTAATTTCTCACATATGTACTACATACCTTGATTTGAAATGTTGTTGATGTTGTTGATGATGAAGATGTTTGAAATTGAAAAAGGTGAGCATGAAATACTAAATGCGGCCAACGTGCTAAGAATGATTTTATAATTGTGGCCCGAGTGCTAATGAAATGAAAAGATGTGAAAGAAGAATGAAATCCGATGATTGATACAAAAAGGTTGAGGTCTCGAATAAGACAACCTAGTCGATCGGGTCGTTATCGATGTCACGCCCCTTTTTTCTCATGAAATCGGGCTTCGACATGTGACAACTATTTTAAGGTGTGTTAGGGCACCTATTTGCAAATAACTCTGTTTTAACTAGTCAACGCCACCAAAGATCAGGTAAGGGCTCAAGTTACCTCAAAGAGAAGGTTTTAGGCACTCCTCGAGGTCCACAACTATGGGTCCCGGCCGAACATAAATTATATGGATTAGTCTATGTGATCAAGTAAGCAAATACAGTACAAAATCTAGGAATTTTATCACAAAGAGATCTTGAATAGGTAGGGGTAGCTATTTTTCCATTCTAATAGAAAAGAAAGAGAACAAGGGGGGGGGGGAGGGGGGTTCTATGTTTTTTAGCCTAAAGGATCACCCCGTGCAACATAAATAATATTTCATAACTCCCTTGAGATAGAGTGTTACTCATATTATCCAGCGGGCACAGACTATCATCTCCAGCTACCCGATTACTATGTTAAAGTTGTTTACCTAAGAGCGCTCTAATTCAATTCCAAGTCGTGCCCTATGCGTACACTGCCCGTCCCATACCTATGGTCCAGGAGGCTTTGGACCTCTATTTAGGTAGTTCTAGACCTTATATAGGCTTCCCAAAAATGCAAAACTAGGCGACAAACAAAACACATATTGGACTTCAAATATGGCAGTTAAGGGCTCAAGTTTGCCTCCACACTTAAGCAACAAATGCACACAAGACAAACTTCATGTTAATCAATTTAGAATTAAGAAACTTAAATCCCTATAGACATGATTTCTATGTGACTATGCACTAAACCATACAAGAGGTTTCAAAGGTTAGGCGCTGCTCATAGACACGATTATACGATTTGCATGCTGATTAATGAAATTATAGATTTCTGGTTATTAAGCATGTTGTGTCTAGGTGACTCGTGCAGTAAGGAGTAATGAAAGGACCATTGGGGAGATCACAAAAATGCATAATAAACCATATTGAGGGGGTGCATCATTGACTCTTATTAAAACGAAACAGTGTTGTCCTATAGACAGGATCTCTAATTTTTAGCACTTGGAGCTGATTTTATCATTACACTCAACCCTATAGACATATTTTCTAGGTGAACAGTGTGATGCAGTAACGAATGATATGATTAAACTCATATAGGCATGGTTTCTAGTGAATAGTATGAGATAATAGCAAATGAGGTGATCAAAATCCTCTAGGCATGATTTCTAATGAATATGCTGAAATGAATTGAAATAAATGACATTTATTCTTATAGGCAGGTTTTCTAGTAGCACGTAGCAGTAAGCATAATTGCAGCACTTTTAATTCATGTTTGCTAGCAGACCGTGTGTGTGTGTGTGTGTGTGTGTGTGTGTGTGTGTTTCCCCTAATGGCATGATTTCTATAGTGCACATAGTGATGGAATAGCATATATATAACAAGTAAATCATTGAGTCCTATAGGAATATTATCTGCCCATTTGGTATGCAAATATTAGAAATCTACCCATTCCCCACTTCACTAACACCCCAATCGTTTACACAAAGTTATTACAGGCCCATTAATGAGTAAGATACAAATGTTATACAAATAATGACAATAGGCCCGTAGCAGGCCCAAATGAAATACCCAGCACTGTCTGGGCCTTCAGCAATTCTCACACAGCATACCCAGACTTCTAACAAGGAGCCATATTCATCAATACAACCCCAGAATCCATAGAGGAGCCCAAAGTCAATTCATATAACCATATCGCCAAGCATTGTATCATTTAAACCAACCGACTTAGATGTACAGTAGATAATAAGAAGAAAGGGGTTGAATGAGGGTAGTTTAAGTTTCAAGGAATGATTAAGGACCCAAACCTAGTGTGTCAGAGTTCACAAGGGCCTCAAATGGACCCCGAGTAGTGCTCACACTAGGAGGTCAGCAGTACAGCCTAGATAGCCTTGGCTTTCAGCCGGCTAAGAATAAGAAGTTCAGAATAACATAAGTAGCAAATGGGGAGAATGGACAATGGTTGAGGGACAAAACTGGGGGTACACTTATAACCTAAAGTAGACATAGCCAAGTTGAGCATACAGAGCAACTAATCAAAAAGGCTAGTAGGTTCAGCAGGATTTCCATACATAACAAAGTATCACATAGACGACCACATTTTGAAAGAGTTGGGGAAGAAACAAGTTTGCATGGGTATACAGAGATTATCATGTACAAATGCATTATACTAAACCAGTTGAGACCTAAAAGGTCCAAATTAAGCTAAGTATACATCCTAGTATCATAAGATAGGCATATTACCTCTCATCAGGAAACAAGACTGCATTAAGACATGATAGGGAGCACACATTATGACAAAACCACATGTAGGAAAGGTCAGGGGGGAAACAAGTTTGCAGTCACAGATGCACAACACAAACAAGTTAAAACCTAAGAGATTATGCTAAACATACATCCTAGTGTCATGCTAATCAGTATTTAGACATGATGGGGGATGCACATTGTGACAAGCCAAATAATCACTGAAAGAATAGGTTATCAGATGAACCATAGACATGATGGGGAACATATTAGCATAGAAGGAAGATCATAGAGAATGGTCTTAATACAAATTGAAACACATTGTACATGCAAGACAAACATTGCAGAGATTCAGAGCAGTGTGAGATAGCAAGTTCATACCAAATAGCATATGTAGGGATTCTGGGATTGGCACAATAGACTAATTAACTAAAGAAGATCTAAGTTATGCCATTAAACAAAACGATTCAAACAGGGCAAGGAAAATAAGTTGAGGTAACTGTTAAGATCTCAGTCAATCATTAATGGGGTATGGGGATCATGCTGAGTGACACAATAGCAGGGGAACATGTCATAATTAACACAGGAAGTTCTAGCACAAGTGTTAATCATTCATTATAGAGATTAAGGACAAAGCAAATAAGCATGTTTTAGGGAACATTCAGGCACCAATACACTGGCTAAACGAACTTAAGAGGGTCAGTTTATCCAAGTTAGACTTAGGCAATCTCAGAACTAGTAGCATTAGGAGGAAGTTAAATTCTAAAGAGACTTAGAACAAAGTAGAATTAACAGAATCGTGCACAAAAGTAATCCAAAAAATATATTAAGCCATGAACATATGTAAATCAAAGACACATAGGGATGAAATTGCAAAAGTCAAGTGGCTTACCAGTTAATGGAAAACAATAAAGTATAAAAGATCTACAAGAACCCAGAACCCTCGATGCATCAAAGTTCCCAAGAGCTTCGAAAGAACCCCGGGCAATGCTCGCACCAAGAGAAAGTTCGAACAGTAGACTCTCAGTGACCTTGGCTTTCAGCCGGCCAACACAAAATACAGAACAAGATAATGAAGGAATTAACAGAGCAAATCTTCAAATTTTAATGAGATTATATCAATTAGGTCCCCTTTCAAAAGGGAATGGGGAGAGGTTTATATAGTGATAGAAATTGAACAAGTAAACAAGAAAAACTACAAAATCAAACATAAATAAGGAAGTATTAACATGCAGAATCAATAAAAATCGGATTAGGGAAAAAATAGGTAAACCCTAGTTGACAGAAATCAAAGATTGGCTGGAAATCTTAGCTAATCGGACCCATATAGCCATGGTCTTGATGTATATGAACTAGATATTATCCAGATTCAAATGGTTGAAGTGAATGGGCAAAATCGGAGAGATGGTACTTGTCATATTTAGGCAAGTACTAAGTAATACCATGGAGAAACACCCAGTAGCGGAGAAACACTAGTATGGTAAGTGAATGATGGGAGAATCCCATTATCGACGGGATTAGGGAAAGATTTGGAGAAGGCGGCGATTAGGGTTTTCTGGTGGGAGGAGGAGCGTTTGAGGGCAGATGGGTAGAGACAATGGGTCTCTAGGATTAGGGGGTGAATTTAAGAGAAATGGTTAGTTTATTTGGGGTCGTTGATCATTTTGAGATCAACGACCAAGATGAAAGAGTGGGGTTGGGCGGGTCCTTTAAACGGGTTACCGGCCGGGTTATTTTAAAAAAGGTGGTTTGGTTTTGGGCTTGGGGTAATTGGGCTAATTCTGGTCCAAATATTGGTTAAAATTGGGCTATTATATAAATACTCAAAAGTTATCAAATAATTTATCACAAATGCTTGATAAATAAATAAAAATATTATTTATGAACTAAAATGATTAAAAATAATAACTTTATATTATAAAAATATAAAGTACTATTTTGACACAACTAATATAAATAAAGAGCATTTCTGTACAGATATAGGCTATTACTGCAAAATTGCGCAAATAGCTTAAAAATATTAATATAATTACATAAAATGAAGTAAAATATTTGAAACATGTATTATAGGTGCAAAAATAATAACTTTAAGTAGTTAAGTCATCATAAAATAATTTGAAGGAGAAATTAATAAATATTCAAGCAATTTAAATACAGAAAAATCAATTTTAATGCTCTAAAAATGATACGAAATTGTAAAAAAATGGTTGTATAGATTTGTAAACTAAATAATGTTGTAAAAATGATGTTTTGAAAGTATATATATATTTTTGAAAAAGATATGAGGGCAAAATTAGGTATCAACAACTGCCCCTCTTTACCCAGGAATGATGAAAGAGTTGTCGGGTAAAGAAAATGATGACCAATTTTGGCCAAATTAAATGAGGGATGATGTGATTTGGCAAAAATGGGGGCCGAACCCTGGTTCTTGAGTTGCCTACATATCCCTGGTGTTACGGGAATCAGGCCGTGTGTAGTTCTGGATCCAACGGTGAACGAAACAGATGGAGTTATTATAGGAATGGTCGTATGTTTCAGAAAGGGTTCCTTTGAGTAGGATAGTATCGGATGAATTTATGCGAAGTCATGAATGCGAATCTGAAACGTTATGGATGTATCACAGAGCAATTATCTGAACGGTCATAGAGTAAAAGGCGGGTAATTGATGGTGGTCGGTTATGTTTGAAATAATTGCAGGATGTGAACATTGAATGGAAACCGGAGCGAAGATTGCTCCCATTAGGAGAACGGTTACTTCCTAGATTACCTGCAAAACTTAAAATACGATGCATGCGAGTATATATGGATTATTGCAAGAATTTAAACATGATGCAGATTTCTTTCAGACCATAAGGGTTGTCTTTAGACGGTGAGGATGGTGTCCTTAGACCATAACGTCCTGGGCCATGAATCATGTGATAAGGGATTCGCAGGCCATGAAATGATGTCCTTGGGCCATGAGAATGGTGCCTCCGAACCATTACGCTTTTGAATAATGATGTGCACTTTTAAGAGATCCTCGGGTCATGGAACGGTGTCTTCCGGCTATGTGGATGATTCCTTCAGACCATGACGCCTTTGGAAAAAATGGCGATATTTCAGCCCATGAAATGCAAAATATGATGTTTGTCCATATGCGAAGATGAGACAAGACAAGGCTTAGTCTTGGGTAAGATGAGGGCAATGCTTAGCCCTGGATGAGTAGAGGATAATGCTAGGTATTAGATGGCGTAATGGAGATAACATTTAATCATGAGGAAAAGGCAGTGCTTAGCATTGTGGAATTAGGGAGGCAATGCTTAGCCTCATACAGGAACAGGAGACAATGCTTAGTATCATGTAAGTAGGGGAAGCGGTGCTTAGCTTCATGCAGGAAAGACAATGCTTAGCCTTATGCAATTAAGGAGGCAAGGCTTAACCTCATGCAAATAGGGAGGCAGGGCTTAGCCTCATGCAAATAGGAGACAATGCTTAGTCTCATGCAAAGAAAGGCAGTGCTTAGCCTTATGCAGTTAAGGAGACAGTGCTTAGCCTCATGAAAATAGGAGAAGATGCTTAGTCTCATGCAAAGAAAGGCAGTGCTTAGCCTTATTCAGTTAAGGAGGCAATGCTTAGCCTCATGCAAATAGGAGACACTGCTTAGTCTCATGCAAAGAAAGGCAGTGCTTAGCCTTATGCAGTTAAGGAGGCAATGCTCAGCCTCATGTAAATAGGAGACAATGCTTAGTCTCATGCAGAAAAGGCAATGCTTAGCCTTATGCAGTTAAAGTGGCAATGCTTAGCCTCATGCAAATAGGAGACACTGCTTAGTCTCATGCAAGGAAAGAATGCTTAGCCTTATGCAATTAGGGAGGCAACGCTTAGCCTCATGAAAATAGGAGACAATGCTTAGTCTCATGCAAGGAAAGGCAGTGTTTAGCCTTATGCAAGAAAAAAGATGAGTGACAGTGAGAAAGTAAAGTATTTCTTAGCTTGAAGTGTTTGCGTTTGGTAACTTGTTTTCATGAAGGTAGTGATTCGATGTATCTGCGGGTATTGTTGTCTTATCGTGCCTGCATCCAAAGAAAAATTGTGATTTTTGTGGGGGAAGGTTGGTTTGCACTTTTGTCTTCTGTTTTGCCTTTTCTCCTGTCTTGAGGTCCTATTTGAGTTACCCTGGGTAGCATCTGGCTGTCATAGAAATAAAGTTTTCGAAAAATATGCATGCATTTGATAAATTTAGTTATTTGAAATGTAGTAGTATGCGATTTCAAATAATTTAGATGAACCGGTGATTGTGACATATTTTAGAGACATTGCGACCTCCTTGCTTTAGAATTTTGAGGGTTCCCCTCAAAATTCTGCCCCAGTTTTTTGATCATGGCAAAATGAATATTTTATTAAGATGTGACCAAACCCACAGGGCAGCCTAAGTATCCCCTCTTAAACGGGAATCAGGTCAAGCATAGTTGAGTTACATAAGATGAAGAAATGTAAACAATCCTAAACATAGTATCTCTTGACTGCGTCTCAGTTGATAGGTTTTGGCCAAATTTCTCCGTCCATTTCTGCAATTATAAGTTTTCCTCCTATTAGTACTCGATGAATCATGTAGGGCCCTTGCCAATTGGGTGAAAATTTCCCTTTGGCTTCATCTTGATGCGGGAAGATCCACTTTAGCACCAACTGCCCCGGTGTGAATTGTCTAGGCCTGCCCCTTTTGTTGAAAGCTCTGGCCATTCTGTTTTGGTAGAGTTGACCATGACATACTACACTCATTCTTTTTCCATCAATGAGGGTCAGTTGCTCATATCGGATCTGTACCCATTCTGCGTCGCTGAGCTCGGCTTCTTGTATGATTCTCAGAGAAGGGATTTCTACTTCAGCAGGAATAACCACCTCAGTACCATAAATCAACAAATAAGGAGTTGCCCTAGTTGATGTGCAAACCATGGTACGATATCTGAGCAAAGCAAACGGTAGCTTCTAGTGCCACTGTTTGTAATTATCTATCATCTTCCTCAATATCTTCTTGATGTTCTTATTGGCGGCTTCTACAGCTCCATTCATTTGCGGCATGTATGCTATGGAATTCTTATGCTTGATCTTGAAGGTTTCACACATGGATCTCATCAAATCATTGTTAAGGTTGGCGGCGTTATTGGTGATGATTGATTCCGACACCCCAAACCGACAAACAATACGATCCCTAACGAAATCTGTGACGACCTTCTTAGTTACAGCCTTGTAAGATGTGGCTTCAACCCATTTTGTTAAATAGTCTATGGCCACTAGAATGAACTTGTGCCTATTCGAAGCGGCGAGTTTGATTGGACCGATGACATCCATCCCCCAAGCGGAGAAAGGCCAAGGTGCACTTGTTGCATTGAGTTCATTGGGTGGCACTCATATCATATAAGCATGTACTTGTCATTGATGACACTTTTGGACATACATGATGCAGTATGTTTCCATAGTCATCAAAAAATATCCTGCTCTTAATATCTTCTTAGCTAAGACAAAGCTATTCATGTGCGGTCTGCAAGTTCCGGCATGTATCTCTTCGAGCAATTTGGATGCTTTCTTGGCATCGACACACCGTAATAATCCCAGATCTGGAGTCCTTCTGTATAGAATTCCTCCGCTTTGGAAGAAGTAGTTGGATAATCTTCGGAGTGTGCATTTTGGAGTATGATTTGCGTGCTCCGGGTACTCTCCTTTTGCCCAAATATTCTTTGATGTCATGGAACCATGGACTTCCATACATTTCCTCTTCAACATGAGCACAATAGGCTGGCTGATTATGAATCCCTACTGGGATAGGATCGATGAAATTTTTGTCTAGGTGTTGTATCATGGAAGATAAAGTGGCCAATGCATCTGCGAACTCATTATGGATTCTCGGAACATGTTTGAACTCTGTCTTTGTGAATCTCTTCATCAACTCTTGTACACAGTACATATATGGTAATATCTTTGTGTTCTTCATGGCCCATTCTCCTAGAACCTGATGTACCAGAAGATCTGAATCTCCAATTACCAGTAATTCCTGAACGTTCATGTCGATGGATAACCGGAGTCCTAAGATGCAGGCCTCGTATTCTGCCATGTTGTTAGTACATGGAAACCTGAGTTTTGCAGATACTGGATAGTGTTGACCCATTTCTAACACTAAGACTGCTCCAATACCCACTCCTTTGAAATTCGCAGCCCCATCGAAGATAATTCTCCAACCATCATAGGATTCAGTGATATCTTCTCCTACGAATGATACCTCTTCGTCGGGAAAATATGTTTTCAGTGGTTCGTACTCTCCGTCTACAGGATTTTCTACCAGATGATCAAGTTGTGCCATGAAGCTTTAGCTGTATCGATTTGGTGATCCCCTGGAGATTCTTGCCGAGACCCTTGCCGGGTTTATACCATATCCACGACAGTATGCTTTCTATCTTACTGCTCCACCATTTGTCTTTCTCAATTGCATTGACGCGCTCGATGCGATGGTATGTTTCTCCACCCAACTTCCTTCTATTATCGACGACCTAAATAGTCTGATTGGTATAAATGGGATTACTTCCATCTCCATGGATGATCACTTCCTGATGGTTCCACTCAAACTTCAAGGCCTGATGTAGAGTAGAAGTTATGGCCCCAGCGGCATGTATCCAAGGTCATCCCAACAATAGGTTGTAGGTAGCAGATATGTCCAACATTTGAAACTCAACATCAAACAAAGTTGGGGCCATCTGTAGGCTGAGGTTGGTCTCCCCAATTGTGGCCCTTTGAGACCTATCAAATGCTTTCACATTCATATTTCCTGCTCGTATCTCGTGCAGACCTTTACCCAATCTTTTCAGAGTAGTTAGTGGACATATGTTAAGACTCAAACCCCCATCTATCAGGACTCTGCCAATGAAATTGTCCTCAAACAGCACTGTGATATGCAGTGCCCTGTTGTGACTTAGTCCTTCTGGTGGCAGCTCGTCTTCATGAAAAGTGATCTTGTGGCTTTCCAACACTTTCCCTACCATGTTGGCCATTTCTCCATTGGTGATGTTATTGGGTACATAGGCTTCATTCAACACCTTTATCAGGGCATTCCTATATGCCTCAGAGTTTTGCAGTAGTAATAAAATGGATATTTAAGAAGGGGTTTTGTTCAGATCATCAACCACAGAATATTCTCTTGCTTGCACCTTTCTCCAAAGGTCATCCGGGCCAGTCTCAATAACAGGCGGCTTAGATGTAGCTTTTTCACTCGTTCCTCCCAAATGCTCTGGTGTATAGACCCTACCGATTCTGGTCATGCCTTGAGCTGCACCTGTTTCTTCCATTTTTGCTTTTCCTTTCCTTCTTGCTTCCACAACATAATACTATGGTATAGCATTAGACTTATAAGATGACTTAGGTGCTACCATCATGGTGAAGGGTGTTGTTACTTCAACCTCAAACGGAGTTGGTGTGGACCTCAACTTCAATTGTTGCCTGAGTTTGTACCACGATAGGTGTGAGAGTGACTGGAGATGTTTAAGGATTATCCCCTTCTCGAATGAGTCCAATTGGCCCTTCCTAGTCCCATTCTTCATCGGTCTCTATCACGTTTACCCCTTCACCCCTGTGATCCGGGCGAGGATTGTTACGGATATTGGGTGCAGCCTCCTTTGCCTGTATGACTTTGGTGTCAATTAATATATGAATCTTATCCTTCAAAGTATGACACTCATCAATAGTATGACCCTTCATGCATGAGTGATAGGCACATGTCTTATTTGGGTTAATCCACTGGGAAGAGTTTTCCATAGCAACAACGGGAATGGGAGTGACATAACCGGCAGCCTTTAGCCTCTCGTATAGTTGGTCTATGGGTTCAGCAATTGGAGTGTATTGTCTGGGTAGTCTGCGGTCAAAATTTGGTCTTGGTTTTTGGTAATTTTGGCGGGCTGGTGGTGAGTGGGAGTATGCTGGTTGGGCATTATAAATATGGTAAGTGGCATCAGGTTGTTGGTTTCTGGATAGTGAAGGCTGATATGTGGGTGGAGGTGTTTGGTATGTGAGACGAGACTTAGGACCTTGGGCTACCATTACTGCACCCACTTCTTTCTTCTTAGAGATACCTCCCGACTGCAAAGCTTTATTTGTGGCCTGGAGTGCTTCTAAATTCGTCACCATTCCACTTTTGTTCCCTTCTTCTATTCTCTCTCCCAGCTTGATGATGTCAGAGAACTTATGGTTTTCATTAACCATCAACCTTTCATAGTATTACGGGTCTTGAGCTCTGACGAAGAACTCATTCATCTGTTCTTCTTCATGTGCCGGCCTTACTTTTGCGGCTTCAGACCTCCACCGAGTAGCATACTCGCGGAAGGTTTCTGTTGGTTTCTTCTTGAGATTTGAATGTAGAAAATGTTTGGTGAATTTTCTGTGTTGAACCTGAATCGATCCATGAAATCTGACGCCATGCTCACCCAATTAACCCACTTCTTTGGGTTCTGACTGATGTACCAAGACAAGGCGTCTCTGGTGAGGCTCCTCATGAACAACTTCATACGAATTCGTTCATCCTTGTCAATCCCTACAAGTTTGTCACAATACTGTCACGCCCCAACCTCGGGGAGCGCGACCGGCCCTCAACCGAGTGAATTCGGTCGAGCAATCCTATTAAACCTTTCCTACCCGACTCATTCACAGTCCAAAAAAGGGAACACATCACCTTTTGTAAAAACAGGGAAGAGATCAGTTATAAATCTATAAATGTTGCTAGTTCATTTTTCATTATATACATTATGTCATAGTTAAGTTTCCAAAATACAACTCGATCGAACGACCACCCTAACATACATACATGACCCACATAAACGTCTACGGGGCCTCTGGGTACAAAAGAGCAACATGACAATTGTCATGTCGGCAACAAGGCCCCGGATATACCTCAAAATATGAGAACTTATACAAAAGAAGGACTACATGACCCCAGGAAGAAATAGGGCTCACCAAGACTGTTGTGATGAGTGTGAGGGTGAACACCACTATCTGCGATCAGCGCTATCTATGATGGAACCACCTACATCCATTCAAAGACGTAGCGCCCCCAACAAAAGGGACGTTAGTACTGTCGAATAGTACTAGTATGTAAGGCAAACACCAATCTCAGTACAATGGACATTGAAACAAAGAGAAGGCAGTTACAATAATCAATAAGTACTTCACAGACATACAAAGAACCACCAAGTAAGGATCATATAATTTCCAATTCAATCTTTCCATCTTTTTAGGTTAATAATCTTTAGTGCCAAAGCCACAACTCACAATGCCACCGTATGTTTATATGGAGTCCGGTCTCGGCCCGACCGGCTAAGCCATCTCAAGTGATACATATCCATATCCATAATGTAAATCAATAATTCCAACACAAATGCCACCATGTGTACAACATGGCATCCGATCTCGGCCCGATCGGCTAAGCCATCTCACTTGAGACATAACCTCTTTCAATTGCTCACTCAATTCACATCTCTTTCCCATCTTTCGTTACATGGCACAAACAACCTCATTTATTAAGTAGTTCTTGGCACTTGGGACTATTTTACAATTCAAGTCTTTCCTTTTGTATTCGTTCAAATAACATCATTACTCATATTGATAAGTACCATCACATAAGGCATTGCACACATAAGGGAAGGATCTTGGAAAATCATAGTTACGTTCTCAAACAGCACGATGACATGGTAAACATCTTAGACAATTAGGGAACGTGAATCTTTCAACCCAACACATTAAAGCAAACAATTCTAGTAAGATCAAGTCGGAACTTACACCAATTATTCGGACACCAGGAGTTTGATTCTAGGAAGAAAAGAGTTAGCCATACATACCTCAATTGCACTTCTTTAGACTCTACAATTTTCCGTAACCCTTAGCAACCTCAATCTAATTTAGCAATATACAAATTGAACCCAAAATTAGGAAAACGTTCATGGTTCTAGTTCACTTCTTATTTTTCCCACACTCTTTATCACATGCATGCAAGATGAACCACTCTCATACCCATGAAGTATTACCCTAGTACCCCATTATAGCTATGTTTGAAATTAAGAGCTGGGGTGATGAAATCTTAGCTTTTTGGATGAAGAATTTGGTGCTCTACTTGCGTATTTCCAAGCTTTGAGGGATGGTTGAAGATTAATTGATGATGATTAGGCCCTCCCTCTAGTACCCTCTCTCTCCCACACTAGAAATATGAGAAATGAGATTCAAAATAGACTAAATGGGTGTTTTAACGAAATTGGGGTCCAGTTTAAAATTAAGAAAAATGGTGCCCTGACACAGGTCTGCGGTCGCATACGCGACTGCATAATGGTTACGCGGTCCGCAAAAATGGCCCTCAAAGGCCTAAACTTACGGCCCAGGTATGCGACTAGTATGCGGATCACATACTCGTTCTGCGGTCGCATAATGCACTACAGAACTCCCTCTGCAAAAATCCAAGAGAGGTTATGCGATCGATATGCGGTCCGCATAGTGGTTATGAGATCGCATAATCGACCGCAAAGCTGACCTCAAGTTTGCCAACGTACTGCTTCACTCTGCGGCCATTATGCGGTCCGAACTGCGGCGAGCTTGCGAGCGGCGAAGAATTTCTACTATAATAACGCAGGAATCTATCTTGGCACCACGGAACCCCGAGTTTTTGGTTTAAATTTTTACGGGTCCTTACATCCTCCCCCACTTAAGATCATTCATCCTCGAATGAGGATCAAGGTTTGCTTAACACAGTTTCAGTTGTACCACATAACATCAGCCCCAGATTTGCCTAACTTCCTAACTTTCTGAAAATTTTGCTAGAGTTTCCTTTGTATTTAAGCCTATCCACCCGTCATAGAGCCCACGAAACACACCTTAGAAACATATATAGAAATTAAATGACACAGCAGAATGCAAAATAACACCAACAGAAGCCTCATAAGGGACATATAACTAGAAAGGAGTGTCTTTATATTAGCCGAACAAGTGATACAAAAATTGGGGGGGGGGGGACAACTTTATAGAGCTATTACATGGCTATTCAAACAAATGAGGGTACTTCTTTTTCGTTTCATTCTAGGCTTCCTAAGTAGCTCCTTCGACTTGCTGGTTTCGCCATAATATCTTTATGGATGCAATTTCTTTGTTCCTCAACTTTCGGACCTATCTATCAAGGATAGCAACCGGAATCTCTTCATATGACAGTTCTTCACTAACCTCGATGGTCTCAACCGGCACAATAGCGGACGGATCTCCAACTACCTTCTTCAACATGGACACATGGAATATTGGAAGCACTAATGATATCTCAGGTGGTAGCTCAAGCTTGTACGCCACTTGACCTATCCTTTGAATGATTCTATACGGCCCGACATACCTCGGACTTAATTTCCCTTTCTTTCCAAATCGCATGATCCCCTTCATGGGAGATACCTTCAAGAACACCCAATCATCTTCCTTCAACTCTAAGTCTTTGCGACGAACATCCTAGTAGGATTTTTGATGACTCTGAGCAGTTTTCAACCGCTCTTTTATGATCTTGAACTTTTCCATAGCCTGATGCACAAGGTCTGGTCCTATTAGTTCAGCTTTTCCAACCTCGAACCACCCAATCGGCGATCTACATCGTCTACCATACAAGGCCTCAAACGGTGCCATCTGAATACTGGCATTGAAGCTGTTGTTATAAGCAAATCCTATGAGCGGAAAATGATCATCCCAGCTACCCTTGATGTCAAGCACACACGCATGCAACATATCCTCAAGCGTCTGAATAGTCCGCTCTGCTTGCCCGTCAGTTTGTGGATGAAAGGCTGTACTAAGATTTATCTGTGTACCCAAACCTTGCTGAAATTTCTTCCAAAAATTAGCTGTGAATTGGGCCCCTCGATCGTGATGTCTAACTCTTAGCGTATCTTCGCAGTCCAAAACCAAGGAATAGCTTGACTCTGAGAACATCCAGTCTCTAAAACTCAAGGATATAGGAATCTCTATCTCTGATACCCAACTCCACCACTCAATAACTAGCATGCCACTATACGCAATCATCTCACAGAAAATACTCACATAAATCTTCTGCACCACGTAGCAAAATCTGAACCTCAGTAGCCAACAACCAGGTTATTACCGTAATACTAGTCAAGTATCCAAAAGTAAAAAACACAATGCATCTCCGAACACGCACACCCTTATCAGGCAATTCCATGTGGTCCTAACAACCTTTAAATATCTAAAATCTCACATGTCGTCTAGAACTCATGACCTTCCTTTGTAAACTGAACCACCGCAACCTTGCTCGTGAAATCTCAATCCCACACAGCGCACCTCAACTATCAATGCTAACTTGTGAAGATACAGAAATTTCATAATCAACTCTGAAACACACGTAGATAGGCATCCCATCAACCAGAAACCTTATAGTTAACTCAATCCCGTAGAACAAAATCACAACACGTAATGAACTCCACATGCATGTAGAGTACATCATCTACAAGTCGTGTCCAAACCATTGCAAACTCTTCGGTACCCATTTGCACGTAACCAAATCATTAGAACTAAATCCCTCTAAATCAACCAAGTTACATAGACTGCTAAGAGAAAGAGTACCTCAACATAACAATATATGCACTGAAGAACCCTTTAATGAACCTAAAGCTGTTTCTTTAACCTTACTAATACCATAATGTATAATCAATAATGATATAGAATACCACAAGTCTTGACACCATCAAATGCAAACCCCAATTCCTAACCATATGCAAATCTGAAAACCCGTAAATATCACATATGAGTCCTAAACCCATTGGAATATTCTCGATAGTCATTCATCTTGCTCTAATCCCCAATGAGCAGCCAATACGTACTGAACAACCCGCGCTCCACCATCACATGGATATCCAAATACAACAACCAAGGGATTCTTTTTCCCTGAATATTACATCCACAACGAGTATCAAACATGAATCATCCTAAGACCTCTGTATTACCAGAAGGTGTAGGACATCATACATCCAATCGATCCCTTGCTCTAAATCATCCTCGATGAAATTTTTCTCAAATCATAGCCAATCCACAAGCACATCCAAGTCGAAGAACTAATATACGCATGACCATGCCATCCGATCATCGATAGGAGACTCCCCCACTTGGCTCGAAGCCATAGAACACATCACCTGTAACTCGCAGTGCCCTTCCTTCGTAGCTGCCCGGTCTCGCACAGTTAATTGTTGAATGCTTCATAAACTCAGCTGACTCTGGTCATAAAAACTTAAAGGACTATGCCAAGCAAATATCCGTCCTTATCACAGTTGCGTGAACTTCCTCAAGCCCTCCAAAATGGTCGTATATGTATTCCACTTAATAGAAGCCTCATATGAATCACACAACCTCAAATCCCACTGACTAGCCTTAAATTAACCTCTTCCCATGGCCCTATAATGGTCAGAATAACTAGGCAACCAATAAATCTTCCTGAGTTCGTACTCATCAACCAGATACAAGAATATGCTGCATCCCACAAAGGAACAATTAAAAGATCTACCATCGCATCTGTTTCTAAGTCTAGACAACACATCGAGATGATAACCAAGCATCCATATCCTTGTAGTCCATCTACAACATCATAAGTCATCGGTGCATAGCTGATACTGAGCGCGCAACATCACATACGAAGAAATTAAAGATACAGGCTTCAGGCTGATACAAGGTCGCATGATAAGGAAAAAAAAAGATGGGAAGTTGATCTTAAATGCCCTGTAGCCTCTCGAAGATAAGTATGAACGTCATTATACCGATCCGCAAGACTCTACTAGACACTTTCTCATGACTCGTAGAACCTATGAACCTAGACCTCTGATATCAACTTGTCATGAATCCAAAATCCCACCAATATCGTCATGGCACCTAACCCAACCCGCTAGGTAAGCCAAACTGTATAAGTCAGTACTACAATAAGAAAATAATCATCAATATATTAATAAAACTTTAACAGAATTCATTACATCTATCTCGAGGACTGGTAGTATAAGTCATGAGCCACTATGATTTAGATTTACAAAAAAAAAACTAATGTGAGAAATAAATACAATATCTATTTTAAATTTACAAAAACAGAATTAAAATCCTATGCTACCATGAACAAACTATAGCATGAATCTGGTATCCTAGCACATCTCCAATATAAAGCTCCGTCTTCACATCTACTCAGCTCCAGAATCTGTACGCATGGTGCAGAATATAGTATGAGTGCAACTGACCCCGTGTACTCAATAAGTATCTTGACTAACCTCAAAGAAATAGTGACGAGGTTTTTAAGTCAAAATATACCCACTTGACAAATAACATGTGCAATATATCAAAGACTGACAACATGATGTATAACAGAAAAATAATAACAGAAATCTCATCAGAGCAAGTGATAACGATTCAATACAAGTAAATGCTCAGTTTCAACAAGTCATCAAATACAATCGGACATATAAGGCACCTCTTGTCCATACTATCAATTACCCTCGCACGGCAAAGACCTCTTGCCACATTATAATCTGATTCCATATCAATTTCCAAATAACACGTTCAAGAAAACCTATCAAGAATCAAATATATTAATGCATGATGCTAACTTTCTCATCTCGTCAATCCAGTATGCTACCAAAAACTCCACAAAATATGAGATATCAAATCCTCATAGGTTAGTCCATCATGGCAACCAAATCATCAAGTAATAACAGAGCCACTGATTAGCATCTTAGAAACAACATCAAATCATGTAAACATTCACGACACACATAGAAAAGTCATAAGCACAATTAAGAATGCCCCCTTTCAAACCACCACATAAACATAGTCAATAGAAATCGCCCCCAGACTATCACATAACATCCCCACTATGCCACCCTTATGCCGCCGTATGCACATCACAATGGAATGCCTCGCTTATATCGTCGCATGCACATAAGCCACCTTTATCTTGCCGCAAGCACATCAGAATGAATTGCCTCCCTTATGTCACCGCAATGCGCATCTGGCCACCCTTATCTCGCCGCATACACATCATAATGAATTGCCTCCCTTATTTAGTTGCAACATGTCCACATGTTCCACAATTATCACAACAATTCAAGATAACATATTATCATCAAGAGGCATATTCTTATAGCTCATCAAAGCGCATAAGGACATGATAACAACAAAAGTGCGGACAAAGTATCACTATGTTTAAATCATGTATAGAAACCAAGTTCAAGTACTCATACAAAGGATCACATATGTATCACAGAGTCTACACATCCCAATCAAGGCACATTACAAAAACAAGTCCAGATGTGAGTTCATAACCTACGTGTATCTATCTTCGAGGCAAATATAGCATAAGTCTCAAGATCTGCTCATCATGTTCAACACACGGTACCAATAGCCTCAACATTTCTCTAACATGGTTTATAGTAATCATGAAGTCGGTTAATTTAATAATACAAGGAATCAAGTAAAACATACAACCGAATAAGGCATAGAGTGGGCTATAATCTACCCCGAGCATGAATACCCATGGCACATGTATATACACATATATATACATCACTCATGCATGTAGCAAACAATATCAATTAGTAGGAAAATTTTCCTCAACCAAATCTAGGCAAGACACTTATCTCAAACAAGCCAAATCAATACTCAAAAATAGTCTCTCCCTTAGAAATCACCTCCAACAGGCTCAAATTTAGCCAAAAATGACTCGATAACATCAAACAATGCAAAATGAATCAATTTTAATTAATAAAGTTGCAATCTTTACCCAATTCCAAAAGTCAACAAATGTCAACCCAGGACCCACCCAGTCAAAACCCGAGTCAAGGGAAGATCTCGACTACGCATAACCTTACGAGTCCAAATATATGGTTAGAAAATCGAGTCCAATTCGACTGTCAAATCTCAAATTTTTATTTTTTAAAATATAGTCAAAATCCCCTTCAAATTTCCTGATTTTGATGTTAAAATCCATAAAAATCAAGTTATAATATCGAAATTGAGTCAAAATCACTTACCCAATAGTTATGTGTGAAACTCCCTACAAACTATTGTCTCCCGGGAAGTCTATGGCTCAAAATATGATAAAATGAGACTATGTCCTGAAATGGCAGCTATATATCCAGCTGCAGATGTCGTATTTGCGATCTAAGGTTCACAAATTTGACCTCTGCAAAAGCGAGCAAAGGCGTGAAAAAGTGAACCCTAAAAGATCTAGGAAATGTCGCATTTGCAACAGTATACTTTGCAAATGCGAAGTTCCTCCCCAGCGACCAGTCGCAAAAGCGACGCACAACTTGCAAATGTATACGCCCCAACAATCGCATAATCCTCACAAATTCGAGGTCCCTTCCCAGCATCCAAGAGTCAAAACTGCGACCACTCCTTTGCAAATGCGATGGCTGCATTTGTGACCTCCTCATTGCAAATGCGATAAAACTAGAACCAGCACAACTCAACTTAGCAAAATTAATCTGAAACCAATTTGAAACTCTCAAGGGCCTGTGGGATCCCGTCCAATCATACCAACAAGTACATAAACCTCACACAAATGTGCTCGCACTCTCATATCATCAAAATAACATATAGAACCCCGAGTCGAACACCAAAACGCTTCAAAATCACAATGAAACTGAAGAACTTCCAAAATCACAACTAAGTGTCTGATTCCCGTCAAACCAACATGGAATGAGATCAAACATTGTACACAAGTTTCAAATGATGTAACTAACCTATTCAAACTTCTAAAACATCAATCTGAAACCGTTATCATCAAAGCCAACTCACGGTCAAACTTATAAAATTTCTACACCTTCAAATTGCCAACTTTTGCCAAAAAGAGCCAAATCAACCTAGGAACCTCCAAATTGAAATCTGGACATATACCTAAGTCCAAAATTACCATACGAATCTATTGGAATCATTAAAATATGAATGCGAGACCGCTTACACAAAAGTCGGTCAACTATTCAACTTAAAGCTTCCAAATATGAAATTTTCTCATTCAAATCAAATCCCGAACCTCTAGAACATCGAAACCAACTATACACACAAATCTTGATTCATCATTGTAATGACCCAACCGGTCGTTTTGAGTATTTGCATTTTTCTCAATGGTTTGAGAGCATGAGTATCTTCGTATGATATATTATGACTTGTGTGAATTGTCGTTTTCAGTTTTCAGGGTGATTCGGATTGATTTGAAAGAATGATTCTCATGTTAGAAGCTTTAAGTTGGAAGAGTTGGCCAAGTTTGACTTTCGTGTAATTAACCTCGGAATAGAGTTTTGATGGTTCCTTTAGGAGCGGATGGTAATTTTGTATGTGGGCATATGCCCGCATTTGTATTTGGATGTGGGCATATGCCCGTATTTGTATTTGGATGTTTTTACAAGGTTTTGGCATTAATTGGCGAAAGTTGGCAATTTGATGGTTTGGAAGGTTCATAAGTTTTACCCAGAGTTGACTTTGAGGATATCGGATTCAGATTGTGGTTTTGAGAATTGGAATAGGTTTGTTGTGTTATTTGGAACTTGTGTGCAAAATTTGAGGACATTCCGAGTTGATTTGATATGGTTCGGCACGAGTTTTGGAAGTTGAAACTTCAAAAGTTCATTAAGTTTGATTTGACGTGCGATCCATCGTTTCGATGTTATTATGTGTGATTTTAGGCCTCGAGTAAGTCCGCATTATGTTTTGGGACTTATTGGTATGTTTGGATGGGGTACCGAGGGGCTAGGGATGTGTTTTTGATGGGGTTCGGATCATTTTGGGCACTGTTATTTTTTGTTGTTTTCTGGTGTGCTTGTTTTTCTTCGCAATCGCGAAGATGAAGCCACGATCGCGTAGGTTTTATCTGGAGCTGGGCAATTTTCCTCTTCGCATCCGTGACTTCTTGATCGCGCTCGCGCAGTTTGGGTGGACTTGGGCATCATATTCGTGCAGTAGGTCAGCATTCGTGTATAAGAGCTGGAGGTCTTGTCTTCACGTTCGTGTGGACGACGCCGCGTTCGCGAAGGTTTACTTATGCTATCTATCACGTTCGCGAGGACTATTCCGTGAACGCGAAGGGCAATTTTATGGTCGGCTGAGTTTGTGCTTCGTGAACGCGAGGCTCCTTCAGTGTTTGCAAAGGGTATCCCTAGAGCAGTGTATATAGTACTCTATTTCGAAAGTCTTGGTCATTTTATCATATTTTGAGCTATGGAGCTCGGATTTGGGCATTTTTGGAGACGATTGGGGTAAGTGTTTTCTACTTTGTTGATTTGTGCGGGATGGCATTTCTTGAGTGTTGTTTGGCTTGCTCGGTATTTGATTTGACTTTTTCAAGGTAAGTAACCTTTCTAAGCTTAGGATTGAGGGTAATTATCCCTGAAAAACATGTTATTTGTGTTGTGTTGGGGTGATGCACATGCTAGGTGACCTTTGTATTGTGTTGCTATCAAGTTTTGTTTTATCCATGTAATTCCTACTTGTTTGGTTATTTGAGCTGTGATTCATGTTAGAAATCATGTTTAGGCTATGTGCTTATTTGATTGAGACCTAAAGAGGCTATTTCTATTGTTTTAAGTTATCTGATTTAACTATAATTATACACTTAGTCATGGTTCTTCATTTGCATATCATATCTCAGTCTCTGTTCATCATTCATTGTTACATCGCATGTTATCATTGTTATTCCATATGTGGAGTTGTTGTGCTGAGTGGTCTGAGATTGTGAGCCCTTGAGACTTGAGAGTTTGATGACTGAGGTGGGCCTTAGAGCCTTGTTGAGAGTGTTGTTGTGGATCAGGTTGCACGCCGCAGCAGGCTATATTGGCTTTATCATTATTATTATGTGGATGGGGCTGCATGCGCAGCAGGCCCTCTGGGCTTATTATTATGTGGATCGGGTTGCACGCCGCATCAGGCCTCATTGGCTTTTGATTAGAACTTGGGCAAGATCCGCCCCTCCGGAGTCTGACATACCTGCAGTGAGCGCAGACACAATGATATACATACACGTGCTTTGGTGAGGGAGATTGAGTCCAGGCACCCGTAAAAAGCTGAGTGATTGTGTGTGTGTGTGTGTGTGTGTGTGTGTGTGATAAAGTGGGCATTTGCGACAGACAACTTGAGTAAGTTAAGGGTGAGAGTACCTGGGGATACCATTGTGAAATCTTTCATTTGACATGCATACTTGGCATGTAGGCATACAGATGCATTTTCCTCATGCTAGACAAAAATGTGACATTTATGATTTGACATGTAGGCATAGAGATGTATATTCCTCATGCTAGACAGTATATGATAATTGACTACTAGACATGTGTATTGACATGTAGGCATAGAGATGTACTTTCCTCATGCTAATTGGTAAACAAAAATCTGGTGTTGTGAATTGGGAATACAATTCTTTGATAAACTCATGTTTTGTTGTTTTTTAGTGGTGAAATTTGGAATTGGCTGTTTTACTTGAAAAGCATGCCTACTTCCCCGTAACTGTGAACGTGTTGAACATATATCTCTTGAGTTATTTGCCTTTAATGTTCTCATTATATTATTACGAGTTATTATTGGCTATTGGTATTGGACTCTGACCATTCCGACCTCGTCAATGCTTTCAACCTGAGGTTAGGTTTGTTACTTATTTAGTGCATGGGGTCGGTTCACTCATACTACACTTCTCCACCTTGCATGCAGATCTTGGAGCTGATGTTGTTGTGTATGGCAGGAGCTAGCATTGAAGATGTACCTACGTTCCGGTTATAGCTGCCACTTGTCCTTGGTAGCTTTAGATTTGCAAATTTATTTATGTATATTTCGAACAGATTATGTATTTATTTCATAACAGCATTGTAAATTCTAAGTCCTAGAAACTCATTACTTGTACTACCAATCTTTAAGAGATTATATAAAAACTTAGTTATTTTACTCATTTACTTTTATTATTCTCATTTGATTTATGTTGACTATAACTTGGCTTACCTATCGGGTTGGGTTAGGTGTCATCACGATAGGATAGATTTGGGGTAGTGACAATCATATGAAGATACTCAAGACCTCAAACCACCGAACGAAATGCTAAAGCTCAAAACGATCGGTCGGATCGTTACAGTCTGGGAAGACTTAATAGTTGGTTCACCTATCTCCACTAGAATCAGAGCCTCTACTCCATATATGATGGGAAAATGTGTTTCTCCGATGCTTGATTTTTTCCATGGTTTGGTACGCCCATAGTACTCCCGGTAACTCTTCAGGCCACCTGCCTTTTACATCCTCTAACTTCTTTTTGAGATTTTGAATTATTACCTTGTTTGTTGACTCTGTTCTATCATTATCACTTGGATGATACGAAGACGGTGTAATCCTTATAATCTTCAATCCCTCTAAGAATTTTGTTACTTTGGAGCCTATGAATTATGGACCATTATCACATGTAATTTCTTTTGGTACTCCAAATCAACAAATAATGTGATCCCAAATGAAATCTATCACCTTTCTTCTCCAACCTTCTTGAAAGCACCTGCTTCAACCTATCTAGAAAAATAATCACTCATAATCAAAAGAAATTTTACTGGTCCGGCTCCCTGAGGCAAAGATCTAACTATATCCATCCCCCATTTCATAAATGGCCACGGCGATACAATTGAATGCACAACATCAGCCAGCTAGTGTACTAACTAAGCATAACATTGACATTTATCACACTTTTGAACGAACTACTTAGATTCTTGTTCCATTCGGGGACAATAGTAACCAACTCTCATTAAATTTAGCACCAATGAATCTGCTCTGGAATGATTGACACAAATTCCTTCATGAACTTTACTTATTACATAATCAGCCTACGCTGATCCTGAGCATCGAGCCAACGGACCCTGAAAATATCTCCGGTATAGTTATCCATGAAAAAGACAATACTAGATAACTTTTGTTTCGAGTGCTCGAGAGGCTTTAGAATCCTTAGGGAATTTGCCATGTCTTAAATATTCAATAATTTCATTACTCTAATCCCATACTAGGTTTGTTTAATTAACTTCGCAATAACCATCGACATCTAGGACAGAATGCAACAACTATACAACCGAATCGGAAGCAACGCCCTTCAACTCCGTTGAAGAACCCAAGTTAGCTAATGTATCAGCCTCCATGTTTTCCTCTCTTGGAATATGGATCACTGGCCACTTCCTAAACCGAGAAAGTAAAACTTGGACTTTGTTTAAGTACTGCTGCATATGTTCTTCTTTAGCGTCAAAAATTTGATATATCTGATTGACTACTAGTTGTGAATCACACTTTACTTCAATCATCTCAGAGCCTAGTCCCCAGGCGAATTCGAGTCCTGCTATCATAGCCTCATACTCATCATTATTGTTAGTTAAAGGAACAGTTCGTATGGCCTGCCTTAGGATTTTTCCTAAATGAGTAATTAATACTATCCTAAGATCGGACTCGTTCATGTTGAATACGCCGTCCGTAAACCAGATCCAAACTCGGGACATAGACTAAAGTCGGCCAAAACTCGTGAATTTATTATAGTCCATGGTTAATATTTGATATCAACTCTCTAATTTCTACCGTCCATTTAGCAAATGGACCTGATAATTCAAGTTTATGAAGGACGTTCTATAAGGAAACAATTATCACAACGGCTATATGGTGACATTGAAAGTATGGTATAAGCTTTCAAGAAGCAAGTACGAGAGCTAAAGCCAACTTTTCCAGGTGCAGATATCGAGTTTTCGCACTTGGCAGTATTTTACTAACATAATGGGTATTGCATACCTTCACATTCCCGGGACAGGACTGCACTTATTGCTACCTCTGACACTGCCAAACACACTAACAATTGCTCTTCATCCATCGGTTTGGACATCAAAGGAGGACTGGACAAGTATATCTTCAAATCCTTCAATGCTTGTTGGAATTCTGTGTCCACGTGAAGTCATTCTTCTTTGTTAATAATGAAAAGAATCGGTGACACTTATTTGAAGATCTGTATATAAACCTATTAAGGGTTGTCAATCTTCCGGTAAATCTTTGCACTTGTTTTATGTTATTAAGTTGATCAGGAATATCTTCTATGGCCTTGATCTTATCCGGATTTACATCAGTTCCTCGTTATGAAACCAAGAAACCGAGAAAATTTTCGGACCCAACTCCAAAAGCACATTTCTCGGCAACTGCACTAAGAGACTTAACCAACCTGTCATCAATATATAGTTTCATAGTTTTACCAATTTGACGCTCAAAAATCTTGTTAACGAGCCTCTGATAGATATCACATTATAACAAGAAGTATCTAAATTAGTAATAAATAATGTTTTCTCTTGATCCTCTAGGTGCATCCTTATTTGATTATACCCCGAATACGCATCAATAAAACTCATCAAATCATGCCCAGTCGTGGCATCAATCATTTGATCGAGGTTCGGCAATCGGAAAGAGTCTTTAGGGCATGCCCTATTCAAGTCTTTAAAATCAATACACATTCTAAATTTATTGTTATTTTTTGGTACTACCCCTACATTAGCTAACCAATAGGGATATTCAACCTCATGTATTGAACCTATAATAAGTAACATGGTTACCTCCTCCTTTACAAACCTATTTCTGACCTCGGCAATAGGCGGCTTTTTCTACTTTATCGGAGAAATTGGTGTCCAAGATTATCTTGTGAATTGCCACTTCGAGGGGATACCTGTCATATCTAAGTGAGACCATGCAAAACAATCAGTCTTAACCATAAGAAATTCAGTAAATTTACGTCTGATTTAGGGGCTTAACCACGTTTACAAGTAAACCTTTTTTTCCAGGAACTCAATGAATAAAGTGACTTGTTCGAGTTCCTTGTTTTGCAATTGCTGATGCTGGTGTCTGGTTTTGTTCTTTGCGAATGTGAAGGGATTCACGCATTCGCGAAGAAGAATTTTGGTTGCTGGGATTTTGTACTTCACATTCGCGACCGTTGTCATGCGTTCACGAAGGTTTGGGAGGCAAGGCTTCGCGTTGGCGATGAAGAAGTTGGCCTGGTGGGGGACTTAGTCTTTGCGTTCGCGAAATTATGGACGCATTCGCGATGGGCAGGCTGGTAAATCATCACATTCGCGACCACTGTCTCGCATTCATGAAAGGGAGTTCTTGAGCTGGAGCAAGTTGCTCTTCGCGAACGCGAGGGTAAGTCCACATTCGTGAAGAAGGTCAGGCTGGGAAGTCTTGTTTTAAATGGGAGGTTTGGCTTATTTTCAGTTCATTTCTTCCATGGGAGCCGACTTTGGGGCAATTTTGGGGTGCCATTTTCATCATCAATCATGAGGTAAGTGATTTCTACACGTTGTAAGTTAAATACACTAAATTAGGCTTGTAAAATCAAGAATTTAAGTGGAAAATGTGGGATTTTGGGTAGAAGACCTAGAATTTGTATTTTTGGATTTTGACCACGAAATTGGACATAGAATTGGTAAAAAATTATATATTTGAGTTTGTGGTGTTATGGGTAATGTTTATCTTCAAATATTCTCGAAATCCGGGCATGTAGGCCTAGGGGTTGACTTTGTTGACTTTTCGAGCGGAGTTGGGAATTGTTATAAATTGATTAATTACGAGTGTTGGAGTATATTCTTACTGGTTTGCATGTTATTTGATTAGTTTCGGATTGATGGGCATTGTTTTTAAGGTGTCAGAGAGGCATTGGAGCCGGTTATGAAACTTCAGAGCTAGGTAAGTCTCATGTCTAACCTTGTGAGGGAGAAAACTACCCCATAAGTACTAAATTGTTATGTGCTACTAGTTGTGGGTGATACGTATGCATGAGGTGACGAGAGTCCGTACATAGTTAGAAGTATGTTTATATCCCGGTAGACCTAGGACTTTATCATGTAATATTTGAATTATTTGAACTCAATTTGCTAGTTTAATTACTTGAATTTATAACTGAAATTGATTCGAAAATATATTAGGCCGAGCTTATCAGCTTGAGTTATTTGGCGAGATATTTTGACAAACAGTAAAAGTCAGGTCTACTTTATGCTCCTGTACCTATGTTGTAAGCACATGACTCGTAATTCGATAAGTTTCTTCCTTTCCTCTGGATCGGGCCGAATGCCTTGGCAATATATTGAGATGCACCTCTGGTTTGCACTGGTCGACCCTTGGCAGTGCCTACACCACTTTGGATTGGGCCGTACGACCTTGGCATAATCGTGCGTGATACCGCTAGGTGTCCGAATATTCATGAGATTCCCCTTTGAAAAAGACCTGACACTTATATGGTATTCCTTGTCCATTTGAGATGGCACTTGATATTTCTGATCTGCTGAGATAGCACATGAGATTTGAGAGATTTATATCATCAAAAGTAATGTTAGAGAATTATGTGAGTTACTGTTTTTACCTCATTATTACTGTTTTGCTCCTTATCTGTTATAATTTATTATATTTTTTTATTGGACCACTATTAAGTGTCGATGTCGACCCCTCATCACTACTTCTCCGAGGTTAGGCTAGATACTTTCTGGGTATGCGTTGATCTACATACTCATGCTACACTTCTGCACTAAATGTGCAGGATCTGACAGGTTCATTTGGTGGCCATCTTGGCGCGTAGGCGCAACTGCTGAGCGGACTTCATGGTGAGTTGCTTTCTATGATACACACCACAGCCCTTAGAATCTCCATCTTATTTATTTACTTTATCCTGACTATTTTATATTCTAGACAGATGTTTTACTATTATTGCACTCTTTAGCAGACGCTCATGCGCTTGTGACACCGGGTTTTGGGATATTCTAGTTGATGTTTACGGATTTGCATATTATTATCACTTTTTATTTTTATGGCTTACTCATTATGTATGTACCTATGATTTTAAATGCATAAATTTCTTTACTTAATAAAATGTATGATTTCAAAAGTAATAAAATGAATAATTAACGTGATAGTTCACCGTTGGCTTGCCTAACAGCGACGTTGGGTGCCATCACGACCTATAGTGGGTTTTGGGCCATGACATCTTGGTATCAGAGCACTAGGTTCACTTGGGTCTCATGAGTCATGAGCAAGTCTAGTAGAGTTTCGCGGATTGGTACGGAGACGTCTGTACATTTTTTCGAGAGGCTACAAGGTTGTTAGGAGCACTTCCCTTCCTGATTCCTCGTCATGCGATTTGATTCCATTGAAGCTTTCACGGCCCAATTCCCACGATAGGCCATGATGGCTCCCAACGTCGCCGCTAGACAAGCCAACGGTGAACTATCCATTTAATTGTTCATTTTAATATTTTTTAAAATCATTGGTTTTATTTAATAATGAAGCAAATAATAGATGATCGTAGTATTGTAAAACATAAACTAAACATGAGAGTAAAGTAGCAAATTTAATAATACAAAACCATGAATATCCACAAGGACTCCCCAAAACTCGGTGTCACAAGTGCACGAGTATCTAGTAGAATATACAAAACTCCCTAAAACTACTGTCTGAAACAAAATGGACAGAAATGATAAACATAACAAGAGAAGGTTCGGGTGCTGCAGAACGGAGCATGAGAAGCAGCTCACCACTAGGCCTCTGGGTAATGCGGATGCACACCTGGACGAACTCAAGATGTATCTGCCTCAGAACCTACACAATATATGCAGAACTGAAGCGTGAGTACGTAAACAATGTGTACATAGTAAGTATCTAGTCTAACCTCGAAGAAGTAGTGACGAGGGGTCGACATCAACACTTACTAGTGGTCAATATACATAATGTGCAAGAATTATAAATAGGCATGAAATACAACAGCAATAATGGAATAAGAGGAAATAATTAAATGATTAGTTGAGTTCAAATAGTGCAAGTATTGCATGATAAAGTCCTATGCTTACCCGGACATAACATGAATTTTAGCTACGTATGGACTCTAGTCAATTCGTGCGTATGTAGCACCCACAATTAGTAGCAAATAACAATTTAAGCACCAATGGGGTTAATTCCCTCTTACAAGGTTAGGCCAGAGACTTACCTCGTTTCCAAGCCCATTTGCCGGTCCACAAATCACAGTAAAAGGCTCAAGTCGGTGCCGAGGAATCCAAAACTAGCCAAAGGTTGTACAAACTAATCAATATTTGCTCAAAAGTTCATAATTTAACTATTAGAGTAATTACCCAACCTAATTTGGAATGTTCCTAAAATTCACCCACGAGCACATCATCTCGGATTCCGAAAATATTTGTAATTAATTATTACCCATAACCTCAAGAATATAAATATATAATTTCTACTCAATTCTATAACTATTTTCATGGTCCAATCCTATTTTTATCAAAACCTAGGTTTTTCAACAAACTCCTAAAATTTCTACATTTTACATGTTAAAATCTTCCCATAATCTCTGTATTTAACTTACATTGTATAGAAATCACTTATGTTCAATAGCTAGGTGAAAACCCCTCTCCAAGAAGCTCTAGAATCGGACAAGAAATGAGAGAAATGAACAAAGTAGGCCAAAGACTTGTTTTTATTAAAGTCCACTGCCTAGCGATCCTTCTTCGCGATCACGGAAGAAGCCTCGAGATCGTGAAGGCAGACCACCCAGGCCCAGGAAAGTCTTCTATGCATAGAGCCGCCCTCTCATTGTGAATGCGGGCCTCGACTCGCGAACGCGAAGGGCAACTGAGTTGCCTAGGCCTTCTATGTGAACGCGATGAGGCAATCGCGAACGCGAAGGCCACTGGTTCCAAGCCCCCGTTAACACATACCTTTCTTCGCAATCGTGAAGAGAAAAATCACCCAGTCCCCAAATCCTTCATCACAAATGCGAGAGGACCTCCGTGTTCACGAAGAAGGAAACTAGAATCAGCAATGCAACAGTTTTGGACTTAGCTCCGGGCAGTCCAAAACACACCGAACGCTCGAACCCTCAGAATGCGTAAAACAACATCGAAACTAAGAATCGCACCCCAAAACCAAGGTGAATCAACTTATGAATTTCAAACTTCTCAACTAGCACCGAACATGCCGAATCATACTTAGACTACTCGAAATGACACCAAATTTTGCATACAAGTCATAAATCACCATACGGAACTATTTCTAGGCTTGGAATCCCAAACGGACCTCGATAACACCAAATTCTACTCCCAACCAAATTTAAGAACTAGAAAACCATCAATGAACCAACTTTCGACATTAAGCGTCGAAACGCTCCTGGATCACCCCGAAACCCGATCTAAACACACACCCAAGTCCAAATTCATCATACAAACCTATTGAAACCATCAAATCCTGTTTCCGAGGTCGTTTACTCAAAATGTTGACTCAAGTCAAACTTGGACATCACCACTATTAAGGAACTAAGTGTTCTGATTTCAATCCGAACCCTTCCAAACTCAAACAAACCATCCCCGCAAGTCATAAAACAATAAAGAAACATAAAGGGAGTCTTAATTAGTTGAACGGGGATCTAGAAAGCAAAATTATTGATCGGGTCGTTACATTCTCTGCCTCTTAAATAAATGTTCATCCTCGAACGGGTCTAGAATCATACTTGGAGTGCTGAATAAGTGTGGATATCTGCTCCTAATGTCCCCCTCGGTCTCCCAAATTGCTTCCTCGACTGGTTTACCCCTCCACTAGACCTTTTACCACAGAAATCTTCTTGGACCTCAACTGGCGAACATGCCTGTCAACAATAGCAACTGGCTCCTCCTCACAACCCAAGCTCTCATCTAGCTGAACCGTGTTGTAATCTAACAAATGCGACTTGTCGGCATGGTACTTCCAGAGCATAGTTACATGGAAGACCGGATGAACTCCCAATAGACTGGGAGGCAAAAGAATCTCATAAGCAACCTCCCCAACTCGCCTCAACACCTGAAATGGGCAATAAATCTCGGACTCATCTTCCCTTTCTTCCCGAACCTCTTGATACCCTTCATTGGCGAGACTTTCAAGAGAACCTTCTCGCGCACCATAATGATAAATCACGTTCCTTCTGATCCGCATAAATCTTCTGTAGATTGTGTTGTGCGAAGCCACTCCTGAGTCAACTTTACCTTCACCAAGCCATCATTCACTAAATCAGTGTCATATAACCTAGCCTCGTCAGGCTCAAACCATCCGATGGGAGAACTACATCGCTGACCATATAAAGCCTTAAATGGAGCCATCTCGATGTTGGACTGATAACTATTGTTATAAGCAAACTCAGCCAAAGGCAAGAATAGATCCCACTGCCCTTCGAAGTCAATTACACACGCTCTGAGCATATCCTCCAAAATCTGAACTGTCTGCTCCAACTGCCCGTTGGTCTGCAGATGAAAGGCAGTGCTGAGCTCTACTCGGGTTCCCAACTCTCTCTGTACTGCTCTCCAGAAATACGAAGTGAACTGAGGGCCTCTATTTGAAATGATGAAAACAGGCACACCATGAAACCGGACAATCTCCTGAATGTAAATCTGGGCCAATCTCTCTAAAGAGTACGTAGTCACAACCGGAAAAAAGTGTGCCGACTTGGTCAGCTTGTTGACAATGACCCAAATGGCATCAAACTTCCTCAACATCTATGGCAACCCAACTACAAAGTCTATAGTGATCCGCTCCCATTTTCACTCCGGTACAACCATCTGTCGGAGCAGGCCACGTGGCCTCCGGTGCTCATACTTAACCTGTTGTCAATTTAGACACATCGCTACATACTCCACTATGTTCTTCTTCATCCACCTCCACCAATAATGCTGCCTCATGTTGCGATACATCTTCGTAGCACATGGCTGAATAGAATACTGAAAACTGTGTGCCTCTTCTAGAATCTTCTCCCTCAAGCCATCAATATTAGGGACACATAGGGGACCCTGGAGTCGCAGAACACCATCCTCACCGATAGTAACCTCCTTGGCACCACCCCATAGTACCGTCTCTCTAAGAACCAGCAAGTGCAGATCATCATACTGACGAGCCTTGATCCACTCAAATAATGAAGACCGAGCCACAACACATGCAAGAACTCGACTAGGCTCTGAAATATCCAACCTCACAAGTCTGTGAGCTAAGGACTGAATGTCCAAATCCAATGGCCTCTCCTTTACTGAAATAAATGCCAAACTACCCATACTCTCGGCCTTTCTGCTCAAGGCATCCCCAACAACATTCCCTTTGTTCGGATGGTAAAGGATAGTAATATCATAATCCTTCAGTAACTCAAGCCACCTGTGCTGCCTAAAATTGATATCCCTCTGCTTAAACAAATGCTGGAAGCTATGATCGGTGTAAACCTCACAGGACACCCTATAAAGTTAATGCCTCTAGATCTTGAGAGTATGAACTATCGCAACTAACTCCAAATCATGTATGGAGTAATTCTTCTCGTAGGGCTTCAACTGACGTGAAGCATATGCAATAACTCGCCCCTCTTGCATCAATACATAACCCAGGCCAGTGCGTGAAGCTTCAAAATACAAGGTATACATCCCTGAAGCAGAAGGCAACACTAACACCGGTGTTGTAGTCAATGCGGTTTTGAGCTTCTAAAATCTCGCCTCGTAATCATCGGACCATTAGAATGGATCAACATTTTGGGTCAATCTAGTCAAAGGTACTGCAATAGATGAGAATCCCTCCACAAACCGACGATAATAACCTGCTAACCCCAAGGAACTCCAGATCTCGGTCGCTGTGGTAGGACGAGGCCAACTCTGGACAGGCCTCGATCTTCCTAGGATTTACCTTAATACCCTCCCCTGATATAACATGTCCCAAGAATGCCAAAAACTCTAATTAGAACTTGCACTTGGAGGACTTAGTATATAGCTTTTGTTCCCATAAGGTCTGAAGCACAACTCTCAAATGATGCTCGTGCTCCTCCATACTACGCGAGTAGATCAATATGTCATCAATGAAGACAATGAAAAATAAGTCCAGATATGGACTGAACACCCAATTCATCAAATCCATAAACGTTGCCGGGGCGTTGGTCAAGCCGAAAGACATCACTAGAAACTCATAGTGACCATATCTAGTTCGGAAAGCCGTCTACGGAACATCGGATGCACGGATCTTCAGCTGATGATACCCAGATCTCAAGTCAATCTTAGAGAACATTCTGGCACTCTACAACTGGTCAAACAAATCATCAATATGCAGCAACATGTACTTGTTCATAATGGTAACTTTATTCAACTAGCGGTAATTAATGCACATCCGCATACTCCCATCCTTCTTTTTCACAAATAATACCGGTGCACCCCAAGGTGGCATACTTGGCATGATGAACCCCTTCACGAGCAACTCCTCAAGTTGTTCCTTGAACTCTTTCATATCCATCTGGTATGGTGCAATAGAGATAGGTTGGGTACCTGGCGCCAAATCAATACTAAAATTGCTATCACAATCTAGTGGTATGCCTGGTAAATCAGAAGGAAACACATCGGAGAACTCCAGCACAACGGGCACTGAATCAATCATGGGAGTCTTTGTAGCAGTATCTCGAACATAAGCCAGATAAGCCAAACAACCTTTCTCAACCATGTGTTGAGCCTTCAAGAAAGAGATAACCCGACTAGATGCACTGATAGATGAACCCCTCCACTCCAATTTAGGCAAATCTGGAATCGCCAAGGTAACAATCTTAGCATGGCAATCAAGAAGTGCATGATACGGAGACAACCAGTCCATGACCAAGATGACCTCAAAGTTGGTAATATCAAGCAACAGAAGATCCTCTTTGGTGTCATAACCACAGAAAGTCACAATACAAGACCAATAATCCCGATCCACAACAACAGAACCACCCATTGCGCGGACATATATACAAGAGCACCCAAGGACTCACAAGACATCCAGATAATGAGAAAATAGAGATGAAACATATGAATATGTAGACCCTGGATCAAATAGACCAAAGCATCCCTACCGCAGACAAAAATAATACATATGATCACGGCATCTGAGGCTATTGCATCTGGTCTAGCTGGAAAAGCATGAAACCTAGCTGGAGCGCCACCTAACTGGCCTCCGCCTCCAGGGAGACCCCTACCCGCCAGCCCTCCACCTCTGGCAGGCCCGACGATCGGTGCGAAAGCTGGTGCGGTGATCATAGGGTGATGGCCCTGCTGCACTGCCTTGCCCCGTAACTTGGGGCAAGATCTCCTCATGTGACCAAGCTCCCCGCACTCATAGCAACCTCTCGGTGCGGAAGATGACTAACCTTGAGGACCTGAATACCCGCTGGAAGAACCCTGAATAGCCGGTGGACGGTAGGAGCTCTCTAGAATGTCACTGAAATAGGGCCGCACAGGTGCACCCCGAGAAGGCGGTGGTGCTGAATAAGTGGGTCTGCTGGACTGACCCCTCACAAACTGACCTCTGCCCCCAGAATGGGCGCCGTTGAATCCTCCAGAAAGCCGAGGCTTCTTCTCCCCCATCGTATACAATCAGTCGTGGTTGTGGATACCCTCAATCCACCGAGCTATCTCTATAACCTGCTCATAAAGAGTCCCCATCTCAACCTCTTGGGCCATAGTACCCTGAATACCATAATTCAAGCCCACAATAAACCTCCGCACTCTCTCAGCATCGGTGGGGATTATCATAAGTGCATGGCGATACAACTCAGAAAACCTCGCCTAATAATCGATCATAGACATCTGACCCTGTTGGAGCTGCTCGAACTGACCATGTAGCTCTTCCCTCTGAGAGGGTGGAATATATCTCTCCAAGAAGAGACGTGTTAACTAGTCCCAAGTCAAGGGAGGCAAACCCACTAGTCTGCTAAGAAGATAGGATTGTCACCATCTACGAGCCCTGCTCTCCAGCTGAAATGTGGTGAATTCCACCCTGTTGGACTCCAATACTCTCATGTTGTGCAGCATATCTCTGCAACGGTCAATAAAATCCATGGGGGTCCTCATGTCGCTCACCACCAAAGGCAGGAGGATGCAGTCTGGTCCATCTATCCAATAGCTTATGCGGCTCGACGGTCGCATTTGGTTTGGGCTTTGGTATAGCTGTTGCAGCTAGTTGAGCCCTGCTCAAAGGTAGTGCACCTCAGTCTAATATATGGCAGCAGCGTGCCCTGGAGCCTAAGCGATAGGGGTCTGTGCTCCCCCTCCCTCCTAAGATATGGCTGGATCTGCTAGAAATAAACCAGCCTACGTCATAGAGTCCATGAACCGTAGCATACGGCCCATGACCTCCTGAAATCCCAGTGCGGACATGAAATCTGTTGGGGCCGGCTCAACTGCAAGCATCTCACCCTGCTCCTTAATGAGAGGATCGTCTACTGGATCCACTGGTGGTACAATGGGAGCAACTCTAGGATGCCCTCGTCCTCTAGCAGGAGCTGGAGCCCTCCCATTGCCTCTGCCTTGGCCTATAGCAGCAGGGGGAGCAGCTTCTCCACCGCCGGGTACATCTGCCGCGTGCGTTCTCACCATCTGTGAGAAAATAAGAGAAAGATACTTAGCACAACATCAACTTCACCATAGGAGATGAAGAAAGAGAAGTTTCCTAACACCCTATAGCCTCTCGAAGATAAGTACGGACGTATCCACACTGATCCACAAGACTCTATTAGGCCCGCTCATGACTTGTGAGACTTATGTGAACCTAGTGCTCTGATACCAAGCTGTCACGGCCCAGTTCCCACTATAGGCCGTGATGGCGCCCAACGTCGCCGCTAGGCAAGCCAATGGTGAACTATCCATTTAATTGTTCATTTTAATATTTTTTTAAAGTCATTGGTTTTATTTAATAACGAAACAAAAAATAGATGATCGTAGTAATGTAAAACATAAACTAAACATGAGAGTAAAGTAGAGAATTTAATAATCAAAAACCATGAATATCCACTAGGACTCCCCGAAATCCGGTGTCACAAGTGCACGAGAATCTAGTAGAATATAAAACTCCCCAAAACTACTATCTGAAACATAATAGACAGAAATGATAAACATAACAAGAGAAGGCTCTGGGTGTTGCAGAATGGAGCATGAGAAGCAGCTCACCACTAGGCCTCCGGGTCATGCGGATGCGTGCCTGGACGAACTCCAAATGTACCTGCCTCAGAACCTACACAATATGTGCAGAAGTATAGCGTGAGTACATAAACAACGTGTACCCAGTAAGTTTCTAGTCTAACCTCAAAGAAGTAGTGACGAGGAATCGACATCGACACTTACTAATGGTCAATATACATAATGTGCAAGAATTATAAATAGGCATGAAATACAACAGCAATAATGGAATATGAGGAAATAATTAAATGATTCTTTAACAAAACAACAAGTTAAAAAGTCCCCAAATATCACATGCTAATCTCAACAAGTAAAGGCCAACACATAATTACAATTTCTCAAGTCATGAAGGATATATCCAGTATAATCGGACCCCTAGAGACAACACGCACGAGTTATGACGAGGTCGTACGGTCTGATCCATAACAATCATATATATATATATATATATATATATATATATATATATATATATATATATATATATTGCCGAGGCGTTCGGTCCGATCCACAGGAATAGGGAAACTCTTCGGACTACGAATTTCGTGTTTACAACCCAAGGTAAGCCCATAAAGGAGCTACGAATTTTTCCAGCAATTATTAATCATTCCTCCAAATCTCTAAGTAATTAAGCTCGATCAAACATAATCTTTAATCAAATTTTACTTATTAATAAAAGTAATTAAACAAACAAATTGAGTTCATATAGTGCAAGTATTGCATGATAAAGTCCTATGTCTACCCGAACATAATATGAATTTTAGCTACCTATGGACTCTCGTCACATCGTGCATACGTAGTACCCACAATTAGTAGCAAATAACAATTTAAGCACCTATGGAGTTAATTCCCTCTTATAAGGTTAGGCGAGAGACTTACCTCGTTTCCAAGCCCATTTCTCGGTCCATAAATCACACTAAAAGCCTCAAGTCGGTGCCGAGGAATCCTAAAACTAGCCAAAGGTTATACAAACTAAGCAATATTTGCTCAAAAGTTCACGATTTAACTATTAGAGTAATTACCCAACCCAATTTGGAAAACCTCTCTCCAAGAAGCTCTAGCGTCAACCAAGAAATGAACAAAGTAGGCCAAAGTCCAATTTTTATTAAAGCCCAATGCCCAGCGATCCTTCTTCACAATTGCGGAAGAAGCCTCGTGATCGTGAAGGCAAAGCACCAGGCCCAGGAAAGTCTTCTTCGCGATAGAGAGAAGACTCTTGGGAATGCGATGCACTGATACGCCCTCTCATCACGAATGCGGGCCTCAACCCGCAAACACAAAGGGCAACTGAGTTGCCCAGTCCCAGGCCTTCTACGCGAACGTGAAGGCCACTGGTTCCAAGCCTCCGCAAACACGTCCCTTGCTTCGCGATCGTGAAGAGAAAAATCACCCATTCCCCAAATCCTTCATCGTGAATGCGAGAGGACCTCCGCGTTCGCGATGAAGGAAACCAGAACCAGCAATGCAGTAGTTTTAGACTTAGCTCCGGGCAGTCCAAAACACACCCGAGCCCCTCGGGACCCCGTCTAACTACATCAACAAGTCCATAAACGTAATACGGACCTTTACGAACCCTCGGAACACATAAAACAACATCAAAACTAAGAATGGCAACCCAAAACCAAGTTGAATCAACTTATTAACTTTAAACTTCTCAACTAGCTCTAAATGCGCGGAATCATTCTTAGACTACTCGAAATGACACCAAATTTTTTGTACAACGCATAAATCACAATACAGAATTATTCCTAGGCTCGAAATCCCAAACGGACCTCGATAACACCAAAGTATACTCCAATCAAATTTAAAGAACTAGAAAACTTTCAATGAACCAACTTTCGACATTAAGCGCTGAAATGCTCCCGGATCATCCGAAACCCGATCCGAATACACGCCCAAGTCCAAAATCATTAAACAAACCTATTAAACAATTAAATACCAATTTCGAGGTCGGCTACTCAAAATATTGATTCAAATCAAACTTGGCCATCTTAGGCTACTATTAAGGAACTAAGTGTTCTGATTTCAACATGAACCCTTCCAAACCCAAACCTAACCATCCATGCAATCATAAAATAGTAAAAGCACATATGGGGGGAGTCTTAATTAGGGGAATGGGGATCTATAAAGCAAAATGACCGGTCTACTTGTTACATTTTCCACCTCTTAAACAAACGTTCGTTATCAAACCGGTCTAGAATCGTACCTGGAGTGCCAAATAAGTGTGGATATCTGCTCCGCATGTCCCAGGATGTTTCTCCATGCGTAATCAGGCATGCTATTATCGTCACCTTGTGGAAGGGTGTTCGGTCGTTTTAGCCCAATGCTAGTGTTGCCTACGGTTTTGAGGCTATGCACAATGTATTATGATATTCATGCATTGTTAATGTGTAGTGTTGGTATGAATAGTAAGGTACTTATTTATGTGTCGCTAAAATGTGAATGACTCAAAAGGAGGATTACTCGGTTTATGGTTTAGATATTTGGCATTTTAATTCCAGTGGAGGAAAGGAAATTTGACTATGGATGTTCAGGCCTTGGTTGACGGAATAGAGAGACTTGATATTTTCGAACGTGGTGGAATTCTCATTGTGATGTGGTGTCGTTGTCCTTATTGAAATGCATTAAGGCTCATCAGTGTTATGGTATCCTTTGAATTGCCTTCGGGGCAGGGTGTTGTGGAATGGTACCTAAGCAGCAGTTATCAGAGATGGTAGTATATGGAGGCTTCAGAGTCGAAACGGTGTTTCTAGTATTGATGGATCGAGAGAGATGTTCTTTATGGAAGCTCAGAGTTGGTGGCAGTTTATCCGTTTGGGTGCTACAAAGATAGATTATGATTTGAGGTAGTATTTTGGTAGCGAAGGAGGAGGAAGGACATAGTGGGAAGTGTCTCGTGGTGGTTGAATTGCTAGCAAGTCAAGTATGAACAACAGAGGCCGAATAGTTGCTTAAGGAGATGGTATAACCGAAGTGGGAGTGGCAGAGTAGCGTATGGATTATGTGGTAGGATAATCACATGCCTTGAGAAAGTTTAGAGCAATTTAGGGATTATGGTGGACAATGACTAAGTCTATGGATTTTATTTAGGATGGCAGCTACTGTACTGAGAAGGGTTAAATATAACGGAAAGGAGTTTTCTTGAAATGAAGAGGGTGTGAAAGCTTGATTATCGATTTTTGGATGCAACAAGAATTCGAGTTTGGAACATATTGTTGGACCTTCAGTTGATGCTAATAGGGAATGAACATACTCTTACAGCTGGTGGACGAGCATGGGCTCAGGAGGGTTTACTGATTTCGTGGTAGTTGTAACCAGAGCAATGTCATTGGAAGAAGTTGATATGGAATTCCACAGGTGGGCTATCTCCTGTGAGCAGGTTAGCGGTTTAGTGATTTTTTATGACGTTCCCACGAAGAGTTCTACTTTCTGCCCAGCGGGAGGCATGTACTGCGATGTGAGCTTGGATCGCTTGAACAAGATGGTACGACTATCAGGAGGTCGAATGTGCCATTGTGGCTGATAATTTAGAATATTTTATGAAACGTTTAATAAGAGAGTACGAGAAATTTGGCTGGTTAACGGTGTGAGATCATGGTAATTGGGAAGGAGGAGTTGTTGTGTGTTATGGATTTATGTGATTGTATCTTAAAGCTAAGTGGGGGAGCCCACCGCCTACGATCGATTCATGTGCTTATGTGCCTTGGCGGTATTGGGTTATTGGTACGTTGGTGGATTTGTTATAATTAAGGAAAGAAAACATCAAGGGTAATTCGGGCAAAGGACTTGATAAATGTGTGCTACATTTCGCCTTATTGATTCATGTGCAGATTTTGGGATGACTCAGAGTTTATGCTTCTTACGGATGTGATGTACAAGAAAAAGAATTCATCTGGTTGCTTTTTTGGGAGTGTTTATGTGCTAACAAAGCACTAGAGTTTGGTTATATTCAGGACCAGGTCAGAGTGGGTGACTCTTAACAATGGTTCTAGTGGGTTCAAGAATTACAGTGCGGTGTCTAAGGAATTTGGGTTCGTTTTGTGTCTAAAGACTGGGTTTGCAGCAGAGTGTGAAAAATACTTGTGAAATTTCTATGTTATCATCGGGTCTGCAGTGCAGTGTTTGAGAAATGGGAGAAACAACTTCGGATTTGTGGAAGGTCTTTCTGAATGGGTGTATCAGTTAGAGATACTATCAAGTGCAAGGGAGGGTATAGAATGGCTTATCGGCATTGAGACGACGTGGTCTCGTGATTGTGGTCACTCGGGATGAGTATTGTTCGAGGTCCATTGTGTGTTTGAATAGAAGTGTTGTTTTGAAGGCAATTCAAGAGTAAATCGGAAGAAGTTGAGTCAGTTAATAGTGGTTTGAATTAGCATGGTTAAGGAAAGGGTCGGTTCTTTCGGTGTGGTAAGGTTATTCAGATATCTGTGGATACACTTGGGCATTTGGCAGTATCCGTAATATGATTGATTTAGAGGTATTTAATTCTGATGGTTTTGCTATGTGTGAATGATTCCCGAAAGAGTTATGGTGGTTTAGACCACGACTTGCGGTTGGCGTATTATGCGTTATGGGAATATGGCTGCGTGATGCGATTGTTCTTCTGAAATGAGTTAAGTAAAAGGTTTCTAGCCAATGAAGTGTTTATTCTACTGGTGGTTCAAGAGTTATGATAAAATTCTTGTACTCTCGCATAACAGCATGATAGATGCAGTGAGCGGTATGGAATTAGGATTTAAAAGTCAAGGTTGCGGTTTAGTTTTGTCGAGGATGTCACGAGTTCAAAGAAGCGATAGAAATTCAGACTTTTAGAGTATGTTGGCGCTATTTTAGTGTCACCTGAGAATGGTGTTATGTGGAAGAGGCATTGTGTATTGAATTGCGAGTTCATGATTTGCATTACAGAAATAATATGGTTGGTAGCCATGGATGTGTAGATTTTACTACCTGGTGTGGAAGGTTGTGGGAGTATATACCACGGGATGATCTTATAAGTGTGACGTGTTAGTCATTTAAGTGTTAGATATTGAAATCAGGTATGAAGATTCTAGTATTGTCACTAATTAGAGAGTGTATGTCTGAGAGACACTCTATTACTTTAGTTATGCACTATGGAAGTTGTTTCGAATTTGACTGTCAATTATATATGTTATGTATAATGTCATTGTGGGTCCTTGGGAGGTTATAGACCTATTTGGGAATGATCGAAATAGACTTGAGGTCCGTTGGTAGATCTAATGTGAATGTATGCTCTACATTAGGTCGGATGTGTTCATTCGGCATAACATTGCTTATGGAGGAGTCTTCGAGCATTGGATGTTATTCCTGTCGTCAGCTATTCTATGTAATACTCTATATGCCATGTGGGTTGTGAGACGGCTGGATCATTCGCACATGTGTTGTGATCCCGAGCTTGTGGTGTTACATGAGCAAGATGGCTCTTGAGATGCAGGTCGTTTATTGCAACTTAGTCGTGCTTGGCATTTAGTAGCGCATGGCGCTATCTATCTCCCCACGGTTGTGTTTATGCACTTTGCATGCTTGTGGTCGATATTCGGGCATTTCGTGGGTATGAGCATTTTGGCTCGGTAGGTATTTCTTTATTGATTGCTAAGTGTGGATCGGGTGGCACGCCGCCACAGGTACGATGTTTGGATTGGGTTTCACGCCGCAACAGTGCGATATTGAGTATGATTCCTTATACTTATTTTGTATGCCTTGTTTCTCATCTCTGAGATAAGTTCATAGCATTTGTTGGGCCGTTTTATTAGTCATGCGGGCTGGATAGTTCTTTTCCCGAGTTTGTTTTTCCTTAATTGGTCATATTCGAATTGTGGCTTGTTGACGCATTAATATCGTCATATGAGATTTTAGGTGGTTTTTGATGTGGCTTGCCGGTCGAGCAGCTTGAACTGGGTGAGACGAGGTTGTCGGGCCTGAAATCAGTGCAATCGGATTTATATAATGTATATTATGAGAAAACTGTCAGTAATCATTTTAGAATGAGGAAATGGTTCTTGTTAAGCGGAGAGACTCCAGTATTTATTGATTAGGCAAGTGGTTATGAGCTTCTACGTGTCGCTTTCATCATTGCAGTATTGTGAGGGTTGGATCAGGGCTTATACTCATTATAAAGTATACTACGGGCATCAGGTTAGTGAATTTGCAACTTTTACGGTTGGAGGATGTTATTATGGGCATACAAATTATGCGGTGCATTGTGTGGTTTCAGCATGGGTACATGATCATGTTAGGTACAAAGTGTTGAGATTGATACGGTGTTTGTATGTTAGAATCAGGTCTCGTAGAGAATTCCGGATGTTGGAACTTGGTTTTAAGGATTGTGGGTTAAGGTAGCATGAAGTATCTTCAGTTTGGCTCGAGCTAATGTGCTCACATGGGTTGTGGTGGCACATATAGATGCACAAGGTGTTAAACAGGAATTTTGGGCAACTCCGGAATGGTTTTTGGCACGTTCGAGGACGAACGTATGTTTAAGTGAGGAAGAATGTAACGACCCAACCGGTCGTTTTGAGATCTAGTTCATCGTTCGACGGTTTGAGGCCTTGAATAGCTTCACTTCATGTTTTATGACTTGTACGCATAGTCGGAATTGAATTTGGGAAGTTCGAAGTCGTTTCTGAAGGAAAATTCTCAATTCGGAAGCTTTAAGTTGGAAGCGTTTTTCAAGGTTTGACCTTGGAGTAAACGATCTCAGAAGTATGATGATTTCAGATTTGGGCGTATGTTCGGGTTGAGAATCGGGTGGTCCGGAAGCATTTCAGCGCTTATTGTGGAAAGTTGGCATTTTGAAAGTTTTAGAATTTCCAAAGTTTGATTTGAAGTGGACTTTAATGTTATTGATGTCTGTTTGGGATTCCAAGCCCTGGGATAGGTTCGTATTATGATTTGTGACTTGTATGTAATGTTTGGCGTCATTCCGGAATGCTTAGATATGATTCAGACGCGTTCGTCGAAATTTGAATGTTTAAAAGTAGAAAGAAGAATTTTGATCATCGATTCATAATTTTGATGTTATTCGTGACGTTTCGATCCTTTGGATAAGTTTGGATAAGGTATTGGGACTTGCTTGTGTGATTAGACGGGGTCCCGGAGGCCTCGGTGTGATTCGGAGTGGTTTCGGATCATTTTTCCTTATTTTGCAACTGTTGATGCTGGTGTCTGGTTTTGTTCTTCGCGAACGCGAAGGGATTCACGCGTTCACGAAGAAAGATTCTGGCTGCTGGGATTTTGTGCTTCGCGTTCGCGAAAGTTTGGGCGGTAAGGCTTCGCACGATTCCATTGATGCGTTCACGATGAAGAAGCTGGCATGGTGGGGGACTTGGTCTTCGCATTCGCAAAAGTACGGACGCGTTCGCGATGGGCAGGCTAGTAAAGCACCGCATTCGCGACCCCTGTCTCGCATTCGCGAAGAGGAGTTTTGGAGATGGAGCATGTTTCTCTTTGCGAACGCGAGGGTAAGGCCGTATTCGCGAAGAAGGTCGGGCTAGGAAGTGTTATTTTAAATCGGAGGTTTGGCTCATTTTTACTTTATTTCTTCCATGGGAGGCGACTTTGGGGTGATTTTGGAGCGCTATTTTCATCATCAATCATGAGATAAGTAATTTCTACACGTTATGAGTCATATACATGAATTTAGGCTTGTAAATTCAGTAGTTTAAGTGGAAAATGTGGGATGTTTTGTAGACGACCTAGAATTTGTATTTTTTATTTTGACCACGAAATTAGACATGGAATTGGTAAAAAATTATATATTTGAGTTCGTGGTATTATGTGTAATGTTTATCTTCAAAAATTCACGGAATTCGAGCACGTGGGCCTGGGGGTTGACTTTGTTGACTTTTTTAGCGGAGTTGGGAATTGTTATAAATTTATTAATTATGAGTGTTGGAGTATATTCTTACTGGTTTGCATGTTATTTGATTAGTTTCAGATTGATGGGCATGGGTTTTGAGGTATTAGAGAAGTGTTGGAGCCGGTTATGGAACTTCGGAGTGAGGTAAGTCTCATGTCTAACCTTGTGAGGGGGAAAACTACCTCGTAGGTATTAAATTGTTATGTGCTACTAGTTGTGGATACTACGTATGTACAAGGTGATGAGAGTCCATACGTAGTTAAAAGTATATTTATATCCGGGCAGACCTAGGACTTTATCATGTAATATTTGAATTATTTGAACTCAATTTGCTAGTTTAATTACTTGAATTTATAATTGAAATTGATTCGAAAATATATTAGGCCAAGCTTATCACCTTGAGTTGTTTGGCGATATATTTTGATAAGCGGTAAAAGTCATATTTACTTGATGCTCATGTACCTATGTTGTAAGTACATGACTCGTAATTTGATAAATTTCTTCCTTTCCAGTGGATCGAGCCGAATGCCTCGGCAGTATATTGAGATGCACCTCTGGTTCGCGCCGATCGACCCTCAACAATGTACACACCACTCTGGATCAGGGCGTACGACCTCAGCATAATCGTGCGTGATACCACTAGGAGTCCGAATATTCATAAGATTCCCCTTTGATTGAGACCTGACACTTATATGGTATTCCTTGTCCGTTTGAGATTGCACTTAATATTTCTGATCTGCTGAGACAACACATGAGATTTGAGAGATTTAAATCATCAAAAGAAATGTTGGAGAATTATATAAGTTACAGTTTTTACCTCATTGTTACTATTGTGCTCATTTGTTGTAATTTATTATATGGTTTTATTGGACCACTAGTAAGTGTCGATGTCGATCCCTCGTCACTACTTCTCCGTGGTTAGGCTAGATACTTACTGGGTACGCGTTGATTTACGTACTCATGCTACACGTCTGCATGAAATGTGCAACATCTAAAAGGTTCATTTGGTGACCATCTTGGCGCGTAGACGTAACTGCTGAGAGGACTTTATGGTGAGCTGCCTTCTATGCTACGCACTGCAGCCCACAGAGTCTCTATCTTATTTATTTTTCTTTATCATGTCTATTTTATATTCTAGACAAATGTTGTATTATTATTGCACTCTTTAAAAGACGTTCATACGCTTGTGACACCGGATTCTGGGATATTCTAGTTGATGTTTACGGATTTGCATATTATTATCACTTTTTATTTTTATGTCTTACTAATTATGTATGTACCTATGATTTTAAATGCGTAAATTTTTTTACTTAATAAAATTTATTATTTTAAAAATAATAAAATAAATAATTAATGTGTTAGTTCAATGTTGGCTTGCCTAACGACGACGTTGGACACCAACACGACCTATAGTGGATTTTGGGCCGTGTCACCCTCAGTCAACACCAACACTAACCACCACCCAGTCAGTATCTATAACTACGACCAACACCTCAACTAGCCACCATTCCTAGTTGGCACCCACAATCGCCACCTTTTGCCATCACCACCAATTACAATATTATATTTTAAAAAGATTTTATGATATAACATTGATTAATTAGTGTTTTATTTGAGTTTTATATTATTGATTTTAAAATAAAGATAAGTTTTATATATTCAGATGTTGAAAATATAATTGTCTTAATTATTTAGTATTTAGATCTTAGTACAAATTTTTATTTCAAGATATATATTTAGATGCAGATATTTTAATCTTAATTGAATTTGAATAAAAATAAATGAGACCTAAGGTACTTTAGGCTTGTCCCAAAAGGTGGGGGTTCTATGTCCAACTTTAGGCTTGTTTTATTATCTTTGAATTGTTCTTCCCGTTTTGATAATAACATTTCTTAATTACTAAAATAAAGCCTTGTATTAAAACCAAACTAAGTTCACAACAAACATTTATGCCTAATTGCTTTAGGCAGTTCAATTAGGAGAATTTTTGTCTGCGGGAAATTAAATTGTTAAATAGACAAAAATTTAGACACCATTTAGGTAAACATAAGAGACTAAGACCATGCTCTCTTATGGTTTCATTCTGAACAATTCGTTGGCTTTTTGTATGATACTCCAGTAATTTATTTGTATGACAAAAGGTTTGTCCAATGAGACACTAAATATTCAAAGTAGATGTGTGAAATTCCTTTTTTTCCCATTCTTTCTTAGTCAGAGATGGTCAGTCAACATTTATAAAATCTTTATAGATTCTGTTAATCAAAATATTTCAGTAATTTAATATCTTGTATAATTAGCCAATATAATGCTCTTCTATGCCTCTATATAAGTCTTTCTCGTAGTAACAAAGGTCTCATATACCTAGCAAATCAAGTTCATCTTTTAGTTCTTTCATGTTGTGTTAATTAGTTTAATTTTTTGAAAACACCTGACATTCATGCTTATAAAAAGAATGAATGAATTCAGGATGCATCAAAGAATTGTTCAACAAACTTTGTTGATGCTATATTTCCTTTTGAGTTATAATGGGGTACAAGGAGAGAAAAACCTATCCAAATTAGAGGATGCAGAGTTAGAGAAACAGCTAAAGCTTTTGAACAAGCCAGCGGTCAAAATAGCTAAGGTATTTATTTTGGGTTTAAAAAGATCATTTTATTCGTAAGTCTCTGGGACATTATTGTTTTTTTTTTCTTTTTTGGCTAATATCGCTTTTGTAGGGGGGAAAAACAATATTACTCTGTCACATGGTTTTTGGGTAAAGGACCTTATGTTCTATTTCCATATTTTTTATAAATTTTTTTTGTGTTTGAAAATTGAACCCTCTATATTATATAACTCTTTACATATTAATATTTTTCTATACTATCTTGCAAATTTGCAGACAAAAGGCATTACAATGGCTTAACTTTTCAAAGTCAAATGTCTTAAAGTTTTTTAGAAAAAGGAGTAGTCTACTGACAGTTGTTTTTGTGAGATTGTTTTGTATTTAAAAGGTACATATTGAATAGCAAGTAGTGCAATTACTGAAACTTAGATTACTTATTTTATTATTTGTTTTGTTCACAGACGAAATATGAAGATATATACGATTGTATAGATTTCTATAAACAACATGCATTTGATCATCCGTTGTTGAAGGACCATAATTATCATCCTAAGGCATATCTCTACTCTCTTTCCATTTTACTTTTAATTTTCTTTTACAAAATATTATATTGTTGACATGTAATTAAATATTTGGTTGAACAGATGAAACCTACTTTATCTAGAGTGAAGCAAAATTCAGATGCCTCAACAACTAGTAGGTCATCGACAATATGGTCAAAAGATGGAGGTTGCCCTTTTGGAACTGTTCCCATTAAGCGAATAACTAAAGATGATCTTATTAGACAAAGACGTATACCACCGCCAGAAAATGTCACATTCGGCTCTCAATCAGCTGTCGTGAGATAATCTATGCCAATTTACTGCTTTTGCTTGAATAATTTATACCTAAACATGAGAATTCAATATTTTACTTATATATAGATTCTAAAAGTTTCACTTATTTATAAATAAGAAAAGTTATTCATGCACAAATATAAACAAGCTTAAGTTTCGCTAATCGTGGCAAAACTCATATATTTCTGTACATCTAATGCAGAGCAACAACAATAGTGAGGCAAAAGGAAGATACATATCTTCACAAGGATATAAGGTACAAAAGTATGCAAAAAATTTATCATGTTTTCATTTTCAATTTTGTGTTTCTACAGGGTCATTTTATAAGGGGAAATAATATTATGTGCAAGGAATTGGAAAGTTTATAGTACTCCCTGTGTTCCACCTTAGGTGAACTTATTACTATTTGGAGAGTCAAAAAAAATTTCTTTGGCCACGTTTTCCATAAATTCTTTTTAAATATTTTGAATGTTAATTATTGTGACTTCTATTACTTTTTATGTAATTTCTAAATATGTAATTTTATTTTAAAATTGTAAAAAAAAATATGTTTGAATTCAGATAAAAAGTTAATTAATTTGACTCTCATGCTTCGGAAAAGTTTACATAAATCGGAAAGGAGGGAGTATTTATTTTGTGTTGATCAAATAACTAAACAAACAACCAGTAACTCAATAAGGATTAACAGTAGTTTCTTACTTACCCTTCATAGTAACTCAATTCTTGATTTATCAACTGAAAGGTGAATGTGCTTACCACATAAAGCCTCCCCCACACATCAAAATAACGGTCATTTCCAGCTGATTGCTTTTCTTATACAGTTATACGTTTCTTTTAATTGAATTTGAAATAAGAAATGGAATCAGTTTTTCTTATTCTTATAGTCTAATTTGGGGGTCGAAATATCAATTTGTGCTGCCAAGTTCTTTGCGTTGGCCTTTTTGAAACTGCCTTACTTGATGTAAATATAGTTAAATAAGTTTGGAATTTAGGAATTGGCCTTTTGTCGTCTGCTTCACTTGTGTTGAGAAAAGAAAGAAAAACTTACGGTGTCCGTGAATATAGATAAGTTGATTTGGATACTCTATGTGAGTTAATATTGTTTTTTCCTATTCAGCTTGCAATAGCTCAAATTCTAAATAATCCAAATAACAAGTTTGCGGGAGCTGGAATGGCAACTAATTTCTATAATCCTCGTGTTGAAGGCCAGCAACATAGTGCATGTCGATTAAAAATTCAAAAAGACTCAGATATCTTACAAGTTGGTTGGAGAGTAAGTTTAACATACCTTTTCATCCATAATCAAATTGTTTCATGGAATAATGAGATGTTGCAAAGATTGAATTAATATTTTACCTCTAAAATGTAAATTAGAAACTTAATTTATGAGTAAACGCATACTCGATTATCATGATATCTCTATTTCTTTTTTAGGTGGACCCAACTTTATATGGGGATTCCAAAACTAGGCTTTTTATACACTTACAGGTAACTTATGTACCTTGATGATTCGTCTTGAGTTCATGAAACTAGTGTATCTTTTAGTTTAATAATTTATTTCAATTTGCAAGAATTCATGTATCATATATCTCTCTCTTTTTTTTTTTAGGCCGGTAAAATTCATTGTTTCAATACATTGTGTCCTGGCTTTGTACAAGTAAGTAGTGAGATACCTCTTGATATGTCATTCGAGGATTATCTTTCACAACGTGGAGGGGCTATTTGGGAGGAAAAAATGTACATTGATCGGGTATATTTTATATTTTTTTCTTATTTAGAATTTCTATCAAGTTTGTACAAGTTTAGGGGTTATCAATTGAAATGCGCAATAATATTGACAGCTGACATTTTCTTTTAAAAATTTAAGGATCTAGCCAACGGAAACTGGTGGCTTCTAATGGAAAAGGACTATAAACAAGTTGGTTTTTGGCCGCAAAGAATCTTTACTGGCCTTACAAGTTTTGCTACGAACGTTGAATGGGGAGGAGTGGTATACAGTCCACCAGGTGTACCTGAACCTTCTATGGGCTCAAGCTTTTTCCCCATTAAAGACAGTGCTTATGATGCGTATTGTACGAAACTTACAATTCTAAACGAGGAAGGAAAAACGTTTGAAGTAGATAATGTGACTACGCATACCGATAATCCCAATATGTATAAGGTTTTATTTGAACCACTTTGGGATGATACCAAGCCTTTCCTATTTGTTCTTTATGGGGGACCTGGTGAGAGAGCACAAGTCTAAGTCTTGTAATACAACTATTATGACAATATTTATTTTCAATGTCTAAAGAATGTCTCAGCAACTCTTGATGAATTTACAATTTTATGTCGCAGATCCGATACCAGCTTTTAGCATTTCCTTGAAAAACACAAACACTTGACATTGCTTGGTGACGTTACTACAAAAATACGCCCTTTCCCGGCTAAAACATTAACCGAATGCGGTCGATTTTGAAGGGTTATCGATCAAATTGAATGTGTAGAAAAAGAATAATCGGTATAAAAATTGATCGACGCAATCGGCTAACTGACAAAATATAATTAATTGTTTTTTACGAAAACCGGCCGAATTAGTATTGTTGGCCGGCTTTTTTATCGGTGTTTTGGGTTGGAAACCACAGTTTTATAGTGTTGTTTTTTTATCGACATTTGCAGCCAAGTATAGAAACCTTTTTAATAGTATTTACTTGTAATTTTGTAAGATAGTATTAAACTGTTTATTCCTCTCTTTTTATTCTTTCTCACTCTCATTCTCTTTTCAGAACCCTCCCTGTTCCAAACTCAAAAGGTCAAATACATAGACGATCTTTTAAAATTGTTTATTTTTTTAATCTAAACACATAAATTAAATATATGATCTATTTGAACACTTAATTTATGCTTAAACTATGCCTATTAGACACGAAATGCTAACATAAAAAGTATGTGCTTCTCCGTGAAAATTAAGTGCGTGGAATGGCTTTATGGTAAGCCACAACAAGGTGTTTGCCGGAAAGATCAAACTTCACTGGAAAAAAGGAATTTTTCACTGTTTTTGTTCTATTTCCTCTATTGTTTTCTTCCATTTTCTTTCGTCGCGGATTCATATTGATTATTCTCTCATTCTTTAATTAGATGGCATGCATTGCGTGTTTCTTCGTGAATTTTTACCTTTGAAGGTGAAATTTCGTGTACAGGTTGAATTAGATATTATAAGTTTGCTCTCATCTACTCACATTGTACTTCCTTCGATTCAATTTAGATATCACATTCCGCTGATCGAGTTAGGGGTATATTTGCTTCAATACCAATATGGTAGGGACTTCAATTTTCTGAGCCAATAGCATAACATGGGTTAATTTTAAATAATTTCTAATAATAGAGGGGTATTAAAAATCCAACACAAAAGGGAGCTTGAAAATCTGTCTTTGCCTACTCACGGGCAATATAAACGAGTAGATGAAGTCAAGTACTGTAAGCTGGGACTATTGGGACATCAGTGGTTGCTCTTTTTTCATTTATTTTCTTGTGTTCGAGTAATGATTTGTGTAGTGCGATTATTCTTCTAAATAAGATATCTTATAATTTATTTTGAATATTTAATGGAGAAATATTTTATAGTTTACCTAAATATATGTAATTTAATTTTAAAATTTTGGTGCACCCATTCATCAAAAAAATAATTTAATTTGAACATCCTTAGTGAAAACCTTGGTTTACCCACTGAAAACCTACCTCACTCTTCCTCTGCGCACATGGGAGACCACTTCTTTGTAGCTTATTGCAAGAGTTTCTTACATCCGTCAGACATTTATATGATGAAATTTAATTTCGAAGGCGCAATTGATCAACAGTTGGATTCATTTGCCGTAGAGTGTCAGCATTAGTCTTGATTATGTTTCTGTCCATGCTCTGGCGTTTTGGAGTCGGAAACCCAAAACAAAGAGAGTGTTGTTAATAGGCTAAACGGGCCAGACCACGTTGAAGTAATTGGGCCCACTAAAAATGTTATTTTGACTATTTCTGGGATCCAGGCTGATAAAAGGTGGGGGAAAACTATTTGGTTCGTGAATATAATTATTTTGGTGGACTGGTCAAATATGTAACTTACCCTAAAAGGTGTTGATAAGCTACTGACAATCTAAAGGAAACATAGTTGCTATATAATATAACGACGTAGTTTTCTGTAGTATGCATGAGTAGAGAGAGTTATGCGAATTGTTGTGAAGAATCTGAATCCTCTTATCACCTTTCTTTGATACCGTTTCATTGCTTAGTCTTCCTACTGTAATTTCTCGATTTAGGTCGTTAAATACAATCTAATCTTCCATGTTATTCACTACAGAGAGATTGTGTATATATAAAGATTGTGTGAAAAACGAAGCCTAACTGGATGGCTAATTCTCATTGCCTTAGTCGTCTCTCCATCCTCACGTGCTTATATTATGCCTACTTTTTCTGCCACCCAGTGACAAGATTGAACCTCATAACTTCTTTTACCAAAAAGTTTATAAAAAGAAAGTCAAAGATAGTCACTATTTCAATAAGTTCAAACTGTGTTGCTACATTGAATTATATTAGTATTACCGTAAGTTGGCGAGTCAGTATGGATAAGGTTAAAAATATAGCTACTGCTGGACTGCTATTTTACTATAATATTCGTTATACTGTACAAGTACAACAGCTTTTATTGTCATAAGGTAAAGAATTATCTAATAACTATTACAAGACAAATTTGTCAAAATTTAAACTACTGAGCTACAATACGACTGTAATCGCGGCGACAAATTGGACAAATAAGCTCTCGAGCCATCCAAGCTGTTACACATTTGTGATGAAACACGTGATGGCACGGGAGCACTCGTACATGCTCAGTTTGTTCAAATTCGGACTGACAAATTTGACACGTAGTATCACTAAAGGTTATACCGTCTAAGACGGAGTGTTCTAAATAAGGAAACAGTTCGATTAATCTTTCTGTAGTTGTTTGAAGTCTATTAGGTGAGATGCGCCTAATACACTTTTGTACAATCTTAAAAATAAAAAATACAAAAGCACCGGCTACCCATATCTCCAACACTAGGGAAGCCGGATCTCGACCGGTCAAACGGTTCACCAGATCTGGTTTTGAGGTGACATGGTCAACAAATAATGCAAAAATCTGTTTTTAACAAGCAAAGAGGAAAAACGAAAAAAAACAAAGAAAGTTAGGCATAAGATGAACCAGTGGGTTATACATAATAAGTACGAACTAAAATTTGACATCGGTAATTGACATTTGACACAAAACAATGAAAAATATTACTATCGATCAGCGTTGAAGAGTGAAAGCCCTTATTACTACTCTGCGCTAGCATTAAAATTCTTTTTCTATGGACAAGAGAGTACTATTGGATACTTACAATTAGAATACTATTAATAAACCTTAGCCACTGCATATTGTAGTGATTGCCTGCCAGTCGAGCCGCTGATCAAACAGTAGTGAATAAAGATATTGGTTTGGCGGGGTGAGTAAATCATCTCCTGCATTATATAGCTATTGAGTATGGAGGCCAGACGAAATTAATATATGTCGAAGATGGAAAAAGACTAGCTTTACTTGATATATCTAGCTTGTTACAGACCAAAACAGCAATTTAGACTGCTTTGTTTTTGCTTCTATTTTGTTCATGACATTTTTAACAGAAAATGATTGTGTGCGCCTCTTGAGAAGCTAATAATAGGCCTATTCAAAAGTTTAGAGGTTTAATTAGATTTCTTCAAAGCTTTAAAAATATAAAAAAAGAAATAACCAAAAGGACCACGCCAATAGATAAATTAATGTTACCAAATTTATGAATAAATATAAAGAAATGGGCTATAAACCTCAATTTTCCTTTCCTTTCTCATCCTTTTACTTCCTCAAATAGAAGTCTACTGATTTAAAATATTTGTATCTTCCTCATCCTCAAATCCTAAACCCACAGCTACACTAAACTCCATAACCAACTCTTAACGGCATAATTCGAAAATTCAACAGAAAGGCATTTTCTTTCCTCATGATTGTACATTTCTTATGTAAGATTTATATTCAGATTGTTCTCACGTGAGATGTTTTTAGTCCATTACTCAAATGTTCACTCAATCATAGGCGTATCCAAGATTTTGAGAGGATGGATGCACTATTAAGAAGAGGCGGATCCAGAATATAAATTTGCATGAAAGTCCCAAATTAAACAACGGAGCTATATCAGCTCGCGGAATTACAATCTGTACTCGATATCGACAAAATCAACTCCCGATCAAACCTCTCAACCTTCCAAACCTTCAATTTTCCAACTTTTGCCAAAAAGCATCAAATCAACCTACGGACCTCCAAATTCAAATCCGGTCATATGCTTAAGTCCAATTACCATACGAAACTATTGAAATCATCAAAATACCATTTCGGGGTCGTGTACAAAAAAGTCAAACTCCGGTCAACTCTTACCACTTAAACTTCAATAACAAGAATCATTCTTCTAAATCAATCCCGACTCTCCTGAAAACCGAAATCGGCCATACATGCAAGTCATAATACACAATTTTGAAGCCACTCAAGACCTCGAACCACTGAACAAAATGCTAAACCTCAAAACGACTAGTCGATCGTTGTAAATTCGATAAGTTCCTTCTCTTCGTGTGGATCGGGCCGAACGCCTCGGCAACATATTGAGATGCATCTATGGTTCGCGCTGGTCGACCCTCGGTAGTGTATACATTATTCTGGATTGGGACGTACGACCCCGACATGACTCGTGGGCAATATCGCTAGGAGTCTGAATATTCATGAGAATTTCCTTTGATTGAGACCTGTCATTTATTTGAGGTTTCTTATCTGTCGAGATAGCATATGAGATTTGAGAAATTTATATTTTCACAATGTTGGAGAATTTTTGTTAATTACAGTTCTTAGCTCATTATTGTTGTTATGTTTCATATACATCATGTCTTATTATATTATTTTACTGGACCTTTAGTAAGTGTCAATGTCGATCCCTCGTCACTACTTCTCTGGGGTTAGGCTAGATACTTACTGGGTACGCGTTGATTTACGTACTCATACTGTACTTCTGCAGTAAATATGCAGGATCTTTTTGATTGTCATTTGGGTGCAAGGACGCAACTTTTGAGGGGACATTTTACGGTGAGCTGCATCCCATGATATGAACTGCAACACACAGAGTCTCCATCATATTCATTTATGTTATCCTATCTATTTTTTATTTCACACAGATGTTGTATTGGTATTGTACTTTGTAGTAGATGCCCATGCACTTGTGATACCGAATTTGGGATATAATAGCAGATGTTATTGGTTTTGCTTAATATTGTCATCCTTTTATTTTATATCTTACTAATATTGTATGTATCCATGATTTGAAATGCATTAATTTTTTTATTTAATAAAACTTATGATTTCAAAAGTAATAAAATGAATAATTATTTAGATAGTGGAAATATCATGATTTAATAGTAATCATGGTATACTAGTGCGTATATATCAAGATTATTGGGAAAGCCATTTAAGATACTCAAACAATGTTTACCATGTTTCAATAGTAATAATGGTATACCAAGAATATTGAGAATGCCATAATTTAACAGTAATCATGGTATACTATACAGTATACCAAGAATATTAGAAATACAATGTAGCATACTTAAGTAAAATATACCATGATTCAATAGCAATCATGGTAATGTAGTATAACAAAAATATTGGGCATATCATTTAACATGTTCAAATAATTTTAGCATGATTTATTACACATTTTATCAAGAAAAATAGGATTACCATATGCTCAAACAAAATATAACATGATTCACTAGTATTTATGACATACTACAAATCATATCACGAATATTGAGAATACCACTTTACGTACTCAAATAAAGTATATGATGGAGATTTGTTAAATAAAAGTATATTGGTATATTAATAATTATTTTTTAAATTTGGATATTTTCCTACAAATTTGTATATTATATATACTAACAAATACATATTGTATATTATCATATTATCTTATGTATATCTAATTTCATATGTTAAAATAAATAAATTTTTGGGTCCTGTTGTACGGTCTTTCCTATTTCAAATTTTTACTTCCACAAAAGTAAATTAAAAAAGAAAAGAAAGGAACGCCCAAATTCATAACTTTATATGTGTGTGTGCATGTGTGTGTATTTGTGTGTATGTGTGTGACAACCTGATAGGTCATTTTGAGTACTAGCGGTTATTTATGTATTTTGAAACCTCTCATAGATTTATTTGATATTTATCGATTTGCGTGTGTGGTCCATGCATTTTTTTCGAAAAGCTTTTACATAAATTTTTGATGAAAATGTGATTTTTTTTACTTAAAATGAGGTTAGAGTTGATCACGGTCAACATTTTAGGTAAACGATCTCCGATCGGTATTTTAACTATTCCGATAGGTTCGTATGATTTTTTGGACTTGTACGCATGTTTGGTTGGAGTACGGGGTGACCCAAGCGCATTTTGGCGTGTTATGTGAAAAACTATGAATGTTGAGTTTTCAAGTTGAAATCTTGAGTTTTGACGGCCGATTCATGTTATTTGATGTTATTTTGATGATTTGAGTTAGCGAGCAAGTTTGCATGATATTATTATACTTGTGTGCATGTTTGAATTGGATCCCGAGGGGCTCGAGTGAGTTTCGGAAGCGTTGCAGATTGATTCGGAATAGCCACTGCATTTCAGTCGCTTGTTTTCAGTTTCATATCGAGCATTTGCGAGCCTCACTACTGATCGCATTTACGAGCATGGGCTGGGGTTGGGTCTTCGCATTTGCAAAGAATGAGCCGCTTTTGCGAGGTTTACTATATTCGCTTTTGCTACTCTAGCAAAATGTAGTATTGGGCAGCTTCGCATATGCGAAGGGGGTCCTTCGCAAATGCGAAGGTTTTGTCGCATTTGCAATGTCTGTGCATCTGATGTACTGTTCACATTTGCGACCGGTGTCTCACATATACAACGTGTTAGCAAATGCGACGCCTGCAGGTAGGTAAAAGAGGGAAAAATCAGGAGTTAGCTCATTTTACAGCATTTTTCAATCCTAAACACTCTAGAGGCAATTCTTTGAGACCTTTTCTTCCCAAAATCATTGGTAAGTAACTTTAACTAGTTTTCAATCAATTCCCATTACTTTTCATGAATTTTTAACATCAAATCTAGGAATTTCATGATAGCAATTAGGGATTTTGGGTAGAATTTGGAAATTTTATAAAATTGAGATTTAGACCTCAATTTGAGGTCGGATTTTGAAACAAATCACATAGTCGGGCTCGAGGGTAAATGGATAATCGGGAATTGATCCGAATCTTGGCTTTTGACCAAAGGGGTCGGGGTTGACTTTTGTTGACTTTTTTATTTTAGTTAAAGATTGAACCTTTTTCATCCGTGGGTAGTTTCTAAAGCTTATTTTGAATTATTTAAATAATATTTAGCTAGATTCTGTTGGTTTGGAGGCTCTTTCTAAAGGAAAAGTCGTGGTTGAGTATTCATTTGGTTACGTAAAGAGGTAAGTGTCGTGTTTAACTTTGATTTAATGGAATTAAGACTTGTTCGGTCTATTTGCTACGTGAACTAATATGTGGGGACGATGTATATAAGAGGTGGCAAGTGATATGCATTGTCATTGGTTAAAGCATGTGAGATGGATTATTTACCTTCATGTCATTAGTTGTATCATGTTATGTTTCGCTATTTGCCTTGATTGCTAAATGTCATTAACTGTTAAATCATGCCTTATTTGTTATTTATCATTCAACTGTTGCTCGTTCTTGTTACTTGTTACTTGATCAATATTTGCCTACCTCCTATTTGCCTTTACCTGTACAAGTTGGATATTTTCACTGTTTCATGCCTTTACTTGCCTTTGTTGTCTTTACCTTACTTGTACTTTATTACATTGCATTCAATTGTGTGAGTCCTTTAGCTATTTTTGTCTTAATAATTTGTTGAGGTTTCTGAGTACAAGGTGTTTGTTATTCTCTGTTGTGCTAATAGATTCTTGCTGCTTTGTACTTTTTGGTACCTTTTTTGTTGGGATTACATTATTGGTTGTGTTGAGTTCTTCATGTTAATGAGTTGATATTGGGAATGGGTTGCGCACCGCAACAGTATTGAAATAAATTGATGTTAGGATCGGGTTACACGCCACAATAGATAATGATATGATATTGGGATCGGGTTGCACACCGTAACATATATTGTATTTGTGTGGGATCGGATTGCACGCCGTACCAGAATATGATGTGTTATAACTGTTGTTAGTTGTAGTACTCTATTTCTGTACCGTGATATGAGGTTACGAGGTGATGTTAGTTTGGTGCCCTTTGTTAGTTGACCTTCGAATCCTGTACTTATTAGTTTACTGCTTTATCTATATTCTTTTTTCTTTTATTATTATTATTCGTACAAGTTTATAGTGCGTGTCAGGTCATAGCCTCATCACTACTTCGTTGAGGTTAGGCCCAACACCTACAAAGTATATGGGGTCAGTTGTACTCATACTATCATTCTGCACTTCTTTTGTAGATCTTGATGTTGGTCCTAGCAGAGCGTAGAGGAGATTACTCGGATCCAACTTCTATAGGAGAATTGAGGTAGAGTTGCTCGGCGTTCGTAGTTCATGAAGTCCCCTTCTATCATGTTTTTACTTTTTATCTAGTTCCAAACAATTATATTTCGTTTCATACCGTATTTGTAGTATTCTAGTCGCTCATGTACTTGTGACTCCGGATTTCTGGGAGTAGTTTAGATAGCATTATTTATCTAATTATTTCATATATTATGAGTTTATCAATCAATAATTGTCATTATTCCGTTATAAATTGTTATAGCTGGTTAAATAATTAGCTAATATTGGCTTGCCTAGCAAGTGGATCAGGCGCCATCACAACTCCATGGTTGGTACTAGAGCACTAGATTGCCTAGGTCTCACGAGTCAGAGCAAGCTGAGTAGAGTCTGGAGGAACGGTACGAACACGTCTGTACTTATTTTCTAGAGGCTATAGAGCTTTAGAAAATGTCACTTCTTTCTTTTTTTATCATGTGACTTTATTCTATCGCTGGAGTTTGAATCATTCTATTCGTGTTCTCTCACAGATGGTGAGGACACGCACAACATCCACAACCGAGCAGGAGGCATAGCCCCAGGTAGCAGCCACTACAAGAGGTAGAGGCCGAGGCAGAGCCAAAGCTCAGCCTAGAGCCCGCGTAGAAGCACCTATTGCAGTGCCTCATATCAAGCAAGAGGAGGAGATCCATACTCTAGCCATGCCAATTGGATCAACTCAGGTCCTAGAGGGGTTCATTTCCACCCCTGTACTGCAGGACTCCATAATCCGCTTAGTGGGCCTATGGAGAGGACCAGCCGTCTCTTAGGCTGGGAGAGGAGCTGAGACTTTTGCTACTCACACTACAGATCAAATGGCTCCTATATATCAGACTCAGACGGTTCCAGCAGTTAGAGTAGTTCAACCCTTTATTGTTACACAGATGGGGGAGAGATCCACTATGTCGACAGAGGGGTTGAAGAGGTTGGACGAGTTCACCAAGCTATTCCCTATTTATTTTGGTGGTACACCTTCTGAGGACCCACAAGACTTCTTGGGATGTTGCCATGAGGTATTGTGCAACATGGGTATAGTGAAGTCCAATTGAGTCGACTTTGCAGTGTTTCAGAAGACTAGTTCGGCCAAGAGATGGTGGGAGTATGTTCGGGGTAGACCGCTAAGTTCACCTCCACTCACTTGGGATTAGTTTTCACAACTATTTTGGAGAATTTTATCCCATTCACCTAGAGATAGGATCTACGCATCCAGTTTGAGTGCCTCTATCAAGGTAGCATGACAGTTATCCAGTATGAGAAAAACTTTGTGTATCTATCACACCATGGAGCCATTTTGTTCCCTATTAAGAGGGATAGGGTGAGGATATTTATAGATGGCCTTACTTATGGTATCAAGCTACAGATGGCCAAAGAGACTGAGGTTGATATTTCTTTCAATAAGGTTGTAGAGATTGCTAGACGAATTGAGAGGATTAGTAGTCAGGGTAGAGAGGCAACATCTAGAAGAAGCCTTATCCTTCCGGTGGTTTCAGAGGTCGGATTTCGAAACAAATCACATAACAAAGATGGGGGGAGAATGAGTAATCGGGAATTGGTTTGAATCTCGAATTTTGACCAAGTGGGCGTGAGGTTGACTTTTATTGAATTTTTCAATTTAGCTAAAGATTGAACCTTATTCATTCGTTATAAAACTTATTTAGAATTGTTTGAATGATATTTGGCTAGATTCAGTTGATTTGGAGGCTTGTTCTAAAGGAAAGGTTGTGCTTGAGTATTGATTTGGGTGCGGAAAGAGGTAAGTATCCTGTTTAACTTTGACTTGAGGTAAATAAGACTTGTTTGTTCTATTTTCTATGTGAACTATATGTGAGGACGATGTATATGCAAGGTGATGATAGCATATGCGTTATCATGGGTTAAAGCATGCAGGATGGGTTATTTACCAATGTCATGGATGCCTTGACACTTAATATCAAAACCAAGAATATGAATAGCAAAGCCAATACTCGAGAGATAGCCGTTATCTACAGAGTATATTATAGGTTTATGTCAAACACTGTTGCCCCTAAGGCAAGAATCGAAAGTGAAAAGGGAGTAACCATGCTTATGGAAGCAAACCATGAGCACAGTATGGTCTTCGTACCTAGGCTCCTCAATTGGAGGTATGTATACTGTATGGGGCAAGGAAAATTTATAATTTCACAATGTTTTAATCGTATATTATGTTATACCTTTATCTACGTAAGACTGTTACTTAAAATCTTGTTCTATTATTGCTATAGCTTTTAGTGTGGTATTTTTTTCTCTCTATGTGTGTGAGGTACCTGAGTAATACCCGGCTTCATTGCTATTGCATTCTCCACTAGATTGACTAGAATCTGTTTCGTAGGTGACATATATGTCACTACCAGACTCTCCTGAGGAATCTGAATCGACTTTTTCAAGTATGGAATAAAGCTCTTTCTTTTCTTCTTCGCTGATTTCTAAAAGATTGATTTTCTTGTTCTTCTTACCTGATTTTCATTCATTGGCTCGGTGACCAGTCTTTCCGTAGTTCCAACAAATATTATTGTTAGAATTCTTAGAAGGTCTGCAAAACTTGGATTTTCTTTTGGGGTCCTCTCGGAATATCTACAAGATTTGCTACGAAGAGTTTTCTTGTAGGATTTGGATTTTAGTCCCTTTTGGAAGAATGGGTAGAAGGGGCAGAAATGGAGGTAAATCCAAAGTCTTGGCAAAATCTGCCTAACTCTCGTCTAGAGAAGGATCGCTCTTTTTTGAGCTGATGTTTCAGCTTGATGTCAGTGTAGAGTTCTATACCTACGACATTGATTATATTGATGAGGTCACCATAAGTTATTTGATGATAAGGAATTTTACCATCACAACGATCTCAGATTTTGGTTCTGATCTTATCAGCGAAAAGAGGAGGAAGTCCGCTGACGAAGCATTTTTTCCAAAAATCAAGACGACAATCAGGTCTAATCATGACCTTGCTGATGAATTGGTCTTTGTACCAGGTGAAATCGTCTAAGGTCGGACCAAAAATATTGTTGAGGATTTACAAACTTCTATCCTGGAAGAGTTTAGGCTCTCTAATGAAGTGTTTTGCGATATGGTAGAAGGGTAGCACAAACGTCTTCTCTGGTTATTTGAGAGGAAGTCTCAGTGGTTCCTTCAGTCTTAATGACCGTTTCAAAAACTGTGGAGGTATAGATGGCTTGTTTGACATTTTCAGAGAAATAATTATCCCACTAATGTCTTAACATACCGGTGAAACCTGCGACAATCATTTAGGCTGCTTCTTTATTTGAAGAACCTCTGATCTTATAAGTTGTGACGGAAACACCTATTTCATGGAGTTTGTTGTATATTTGATGTTCAGCTAAACCATCGATATTCCATTCGGTGATACTTCTTCTTTCGTGAGACAGGAAAACATTTTCTTCGTACTGAAGGTCAGGAAAGGAAGAACATTTGTGATAATTGTTTTCTTTATGATACCGATCATTGGAAAATCTATGGAGAAGGATATCTTTCTCCTAAATAGTGGCAACTCTTTTTTGTTTCAAGTCATTCTTTTTAGAGATATTGAAATTAGCACGTTGTTCATTTATTTTGTAGAGAATGTTACCAGATATATCAAAAGAATATTTGAATTTTAGGAATTTATCCGTGGAGAATTCAGTCATTTTGAAGTCTGGGTTGGATTCAACATTCTGACTAGTGCTAGGTTTCGACAGAGCTGGTTTTCCACTGAATAAAGACTTATCTTTGGAATCTTCTATCTGTCTAGAGACAACATGAAGAAGTTGATTGGTGTAGTTATTTTGCTCGATGACACAATCGACGCCGGAGCAAGAAACTATGTCGGTAGGCTTTTCACTTTTGTTTTAAAAGAAGAAACGGGAATCACGATATTGGAAACTGAGATGTTGATCCCTTCAAGGGGAGGAGTGACTGATTCGATAACTTTATTAGTGGTTGTATACCACTTGTTGATGAGGACTTGAAGAGAATTCTTTTGATTATCGAGTTTGCAAGATATTTCGAACCACTTAAAGAACTCGATTTCACATCTAATTCTTTTCATGTCTGCTATCCAACAGTCTCTGAAGTTTTCTCTTTGCCGAAGAGAGTACGTGGCGACATACCAATTTCTTTTGGTTTGATTGTCAGGAAGAGTCCAAAGAATTTTTAGAATCTCGAGGTGTGGAGTGAAAGGAACTCCTGACTTAATCATCTTAACGAAACTAGGTATATCATGAGGAGGGTTCATTTCACTAGGAGTTGGACTAGTGGGAAGGTCTTGATAGTAGACTTTGGGAATTTCATCATAGAAATCGACTCCTATGATTTTTCCCTTGTCATTGTCAGTGTGATTATTTTCCTCTGGGTTTTTTGAAAAAGAAAGGGGTCTAGCTGACGAAGGTCGTGCTAAGGACGTTCTTCTAAGAGAAGAGGTTCGACTCATTGAATTTTCAAGAAATTTAAGATCGATCGAACATAGCGATTTCTTGATTCTTTATCGTTGATGTGTTGAATGACATCGAAGATGGCTTCTTTAGAGTTATCAGACAAAACTCTGATTTTGGGAGGAAGATCGTCACAATTACAAGATGCTTTATTGCGATTGCATTGTCCACTAGATTGACTAGAGTCTGTTTCATAGGTGACGTCTATGTCACTACCAGACTCACCTGAGGAGTCTGAATCGACTTCTTCGAGTATGGAATAAAGCTTTGCATTTGCGAACCTCGCTTTTGCGGTCAAGTGATCGCATTTGCGAGCATGGGCTGGGGCTGGGCCTTCACATTTCCAAAGAATGAGTCTCTTTTGTGAGGTTTACTATATTCGTTTTTGATACTCTAGCATAACATTTGCGATGAAATGTAGTATTGGGTAGCTTCGCATTTTGCGAAGCTTCGCCTCGCATATGCGAAAGGGAATCCTTCGCAAATGCGAAGGTTTTGTCGTATTTGCAATGTTTGTGCATCTAATGCACTGTTCGCATTTGTGACTAGTGTCTCACATATCGACTTGTTAGCAAATGCGACACCTGCAGCTCGGTAAAGAGGGAAAAATTAGGAGTTAGCTCATTTTACAGCATTTTTCAATCCTAAACACTCTAAAGGCAATTTGTTTAAAAGTTTTCTTACCAAAATCATTGGTAAGTAGCCTTAACTAGTTTTCAATCAATTCCCATTACTTTTCATGAATTTTTAACATCAAATCAAGGAATTTCATGGTAGAAATTAGGGTTTTGGGTAAAATTTGGGGATTTTATAAAATTGAGATTTAGACCTCAAATTGACTTTTGTTGACTTTTTAAATTTAGCTAATGATTGAACCCTTTTCATTCGTGGGTAGTTTCTAAACCTTATTTTGAATTGTTTGAATGATATTTAGCTAGATCCGATTGGTTTGAAGGCTCTTTCTAAAGGAAAAGGCGTGGTTGAGTTATTGATTTGGTTGCGTAAATAGGTAAGTGTCGTGTTTAACTTTGACTTAAGAGAATTAGGACTTGTTTGGTCTATTTGCTATGTGAACTATGTGTGGGGATGATGTATATGCGAGGTGACGAGTGATATGCATTGTCATTGGTTAAAGCATGCGAGATGGATTATTTACCTTCATGTCATTAGTTATACCATGTTATGTTGCGCTATTTGCCTTGATTGCTAAATGTCATTAACTGTTAAATCATGCCTTATTTGTTATTTATCATTTAACTGTTGCTCGGTCTTGTTACTTGATCAAAATTTGCCTACCTCCTATATGCTTTTACCTGTACAAGTTGGATATTTTCACTGTTTTATGCCTTTACTTGCCTTTGTTGTAATTACCTTACTTGTACTTTATTACATTCTGTTCAATTATGTGAGTCATTTAGCTATTTTTGTCTTAATGATTTGTTGAGGTTTCTGAGTAAAGGTGTTGGTTATTCTTTGTTGTGCTAGTAGATCCCTGCTTCTTTGTACACTTTGGTACCTTTTCTGTTGGGATTACATTATTGGTTGTGTTGAGTTGTTCATATTAATGAGTTGATATTGAGAATGGGTTGCGCGCTGCAAAAGTATTGAAATAAATTGATGTTGTTATCGGGTTACACGCCACAACAGATAATGATATGATATTGGGATCGAGTTGCACGTCATAACATATATTGTGTTTATGTGGGATCGGGTTGCACGTCGCACCAGAGTATACTGTGTTATAACTGTTGGTAGTTATAGTACTCTATTTTTGTACTGTGATATGAGGTTACGAGGTGATGTTACTTTGGTGCCCTCTGTTAGTTGACCTTCGAATCCTGTACTTATGAGTTTACTACTTTATCTATATTCTGTTTTCTTTTATTATTATTATTATTATTATTCGTACAGGTTTATAGTGAGTGTCATGTCATAGCCTTATCACTACTTGGTCAAGGTTAGGCCCGACACCTACAAAGTATATGGGATCAGTTGTACTCATACTATAATTCTGCACTTCTTTTACAGATCCCGGTGCTGGTCCTAGCGGAGCGTAGAAGAGATTGCTCGGATCCGATTTCTACAGGAGAATTGAGGTAGCGTTGCTCGGCGTTCCTAGTTCCTAATGTCCCCTTCTATCATGTTTTTACTGTTTATCTAGTTCCAGACAGTTATATTTCATTTCATACCGTATTTGTAGTATTCTAGTCGCTCATGTACTTGTGACTCCGAATTTCTGGGTGTAGTTTAGACAGTGTTATTCATCTTATTATTCCATATATTATGCGTTTATCAATCAATAATTGTCATTATCTCGTTATAAATTGTTAAAACTGGTTAAATAATTAGCAAATATTGGCCTGCCTAGCAAGTGGATGATAGGTGCCATCACGACCCTATGGTTGGTACTAGAGCACTAGGTTCCCTAGGTCTCACGAGTCATGAGCAAGCTTAGTAGAGTCTGGAGGAACTGTACGAAGACGTGTGTACTTATTTTCTAGAGGCTATAAAGCTTTAGGAAATGTCACTTCTTTATTTTTTTGTATCATGTGACTTTATTTTATTGTTGATGTTTGAATCATTCTATTCGTTTTCTGTCACACATGGTGAGGACATGCACAACATCCACAACCAAGCAGGAGCCATGCCACTACAAGAAGTACAAGTCTGGAATACAAAATGAAAATACTTTCTGAAATGAAAACAACAACACTGAAATGAAACAAGACGCCAAAGACTGCAGTCGAAATGCAGCTCTACCTCGTATCTCGGTAACTCACAGCAACAATCATAGCAACTCTCGGCTCGGTCCAATGCCTGGATTTGCACAATTAAGTGCAGAGTGTAGTATGAGTACAACCAATCTCATATAATCAGCAAATATTATAACTAACCTCAGCAAGGTAATGGAGGCAAGAATTATCAATGATACTCGCTAATAACCTACTCAGTTCACAAATTACACATCAATAATATCATCAAATCATAAAACACAGATAAAGTCACCTCGGTGCATAAGAGATAATGTGCCAAGCTCTGTATCAGTTAACAATCTAGCATATAGAGAAGATATGCATCTATTTTTAAGTCTCAATGCACATGCAGACATATTGTAAAGATATGTATCGTGTTGTCACTAATAAAAACAAACCGCATATAGAGAAGATATGGGTACAAAATAAGTATACATCCAATGAAATAGCAAGTAGAACAGAAATACAATAACCAAACACTGATTAGTTTTTCTCATACTGCGTGTACACCATCAAGAGAGAAACACGAGAGTGTGACCCTAGGGGGATAGATCCTTATCCACACACTGTACGAATAACTCACGTTCCATATATAACAACCACACATATAACTCAGGTGCTATCATAACTTAGATCCGCACATATCACTCACGTGCTATCAAACCATTCCATATCACACATAAAGTATATACAAGAATATATGGACATGAACAATATATATCAAAGTAAATACTCATGGACTGATCTAAGTGATATGCTAAGGTTTAGGCATGTGCAAATTATACTACCATAGTTCAAAATTATGCGATTACGCACAAAATAGCAATTAACAAGTTGAACAAGAGATTAAACAACAAATAACCTCTAACACTATTCAATTAGCTCACAAAGGGGTTACAACATAAGAATCATGATAGCATGAAACTTAGCAATCAAATCAAGACATATTATGGCCTAATCACTAACCCGAGCATGGATAATACCCCGGTACACACACATGTGCGCCACCCATAGCGCGTAACCAACACACTAATAACTCAGACAACTAGTGTCTCAACCAAGTTTAGGTAAGATACTTACCTCAAGCAAGCCAAATCAATACTCTAGAAATCCTTTCCCATGCAAATCAACCTCCGAACGGCTCGAATCTAGCCACAAATAACCCCAAATAATAAAGCTTTGATCTTTAACAAATATACAAAGTCAACTCAAAGAGTCAACCCCGAGCCCGCACTCCGGAACCCGACAAAACTCGCAAATTCCGAACATCCACTCTATTACGAGTCTAAACATGTGTGTTTCGTCCAAATCCAACCTCAAATCGACCCTCAAATTACCAATTTTCACTCTCCAAAAACTGTAAAACAAATCCTCAAATTTCTCCTTTAAATCACATAGTCTAGGTGTAATAATTTATGGGGAAACAAGATCTAACATCAAAATCAAGCAGAGTTTACTTACCCTTCACTTTGTAGTAAAAAACTCTCCAACAATCGCCCTTAGCCGAGCTCCACAACTCCTAATAATGAAAAATAACTAAATCCTCGAATTAAATATTCTGCCCAGTGATTTCCACATCCGCAGACAAAAATACCGCTTTCGTGCCTTTGATTTTATGTGTTCACTTATTCTCCAGACTATCTGCATCTGCAGACTAAGGGTGGCAAGTGGGCCGGTCCAGGCCCGGGACCGCGGGCCAAACGGGCTAAATGGGCCAGGACTGTTTGGTCCGGTTTTAGTGGGCCTGGGTCGGGCTCATGGGCGGGTCCTACGCTTTGGGCCCGCTAGGCCCGGAACCATTTAGCCCGCCAGGGACCGGGACCGGACCGGTCCCTTAGCGGGCCAAAAGGTCCCAACGGCTATATTTTTTTTTAATTTTTTTTTTTTAAAAAATAAAAAAATATAGCCGTTGGGCTGTCAAAAATAGTTGTTTGGTATTTATAAAATAGCCATTTAAACCCCCAAACTTTGTTTTAACCCCAAACTTTTTATAATTATACTTTTTTCCTATTTTTAACTATAAATACACCCTCATTCTTTTATTTTACTTATAAAATCATCAATCTATCACAATCTCTCTCTAATTTCTTTTATAATTGTTACTATTGCTTACTTTATTGTAACATGAAAAGACCAAAGTATGGTACTTTTTAGCTAGTATAAATATGCGATGATGGAAGATCAAGTTTTAGCTCAACTCAGATTACAGTTTTAACTAATTTCCCACTCTTAGATATATTATCCTCTCTATCGATGAAGTTCCTCAACTCAGATATATTGCTTTGGTAAAGGTTCAGTGGAGTGGTCAACCAGTCGAGGAGGCAACTTGGGAGACCAAGTATGATATGCGGAGAAAATATCCTCAAATTTTGGCATTTTAGGTGTGGCTCTAAACTAGTTCAAGGACGAATACTTATTTAAAAGGTGGAAGATTGTAACGACCTGGTCGGTCGTTGTTTGTATTTTAGCCCAATTATCCCGATTTGATGCTTTTCGTATGTTTATTTGTTGTTATGTGACTTGCGAAGGCTGTTGGTTTGATTTTGGGAATATTTTGAATTGAATCGAAACACTTAGTTCCAAGGTTAGAAGCTTAAATTATAGGGGTTGACTAGAGTTTGACTTTTGTGTAGACAACCCCAGTATGGTATTTTGATGGTTCCACTAAGTTTGTATGGTGATTTTAGACTTAGGCATATGTCCGAATTTGCATTAGGAGGTTCCTAGGTTGATGTGGTTCTATTTGGGGAAAGTTGGAAACTTGAAAGTTTGGAAAGTTAATAGGTTTGATTGGGAGTTGACTTTGATGATATCGAGTTTGGATTGTTGTTCTGAAGTTGGAATAAGTCTGTTATGTCATTTGGGACTTTTGTGCAAAATTTGAGATCATTCCGAGTTAGTTAGTCGTGGTTCGACATGAGTTTTGGAAAGTTGGAAGCTTCCTTAAGCTTGAATTGAGGTGTGATTCGTGGTTTTGATATTATTTTGTGTCATTTCAAATCTCGAGTAGGTCCGTGTTATGTTTTGGAAGTTAGTGTGATTGGATAGGGTCTCGGCAGCCTTGGGTGTGTTTCAGATGAGTTATAGATTGTTTCCATGTTGTTTGGCAATTCTGGTTTGCTATTTTCGCACCTGCGATGGATTGAGGGCAGGTGAGAGTCCGCAGAAATGGAGGATAGTATGTAGTATGGGTGGCAAGTGGGCCGGTCCCGGGCCTAAACGGGCTAAGTAAGCCGGTCCAAACGGTCCCGGGCCGGTCCTAAATTAAACGGGCTAAACAGTCCCGGGCTACGTGGTCTTTTTGTAGGGACCGGCCCCGGACCGGGAGTGTTTGGACCAGCCTACTTGGCCCGTTTAGTCCCGGGACCGGCCCACTTGCCACCTACACTGCAGACTATCCTCCGTTTCTGCGGACTCTCAAGTGCACTCAATCCATCGCAGGTGCGAAAATAGCAAACCAGAATTGCCAAACAACATGGAAAAAATCTGAAACTCATCTGCAACACACCCAAGGCCGCCGATACCCTATCCAATGACACTAACTCCCAAAACATAACACAGACATACTCGAGGTTTCAAATGACACAAAATAATATCAAAATCACGAATCACACCTCAATTCAAGCCTAAGAAAGCTTCAAACTTTCCAAAACTCATGTCGAACCACGTCTAACTAACTCAGAATGATCTCAAATTTTGCACAAAAGTCCCAAATGACATAACAGACTTATTCTAACTTCAGAACAACAATCCTAACTCGATATCATCAAAGTCAACTCCCAATCAAACCTATGAACTTTCCAAACTTTCAAGTTTCCAACTTTCCCCAAATAGAACCACATCAACCTAGGAACCTCCAAATCCAAATCCGGACATATGCCTAAGTCTAAAATCACCATACAAACTTAGTGGAACCATCAAAATACCATACTGGGGTTGTCTACACAAAAGTCAAACTCTGGTCAACCCTTATAATTTAAGATTCTAACCTTGAAACTAAGTGTTCCGATTCAATGCAAAATATTCCCAAAATCAAATCAACAGCCTTCGCAAGTCACATAACAACAAATAAACATACGAAAAGCATCAAATCGGGAAAAGTGGGCTAAAATACAAACAACGACCGACCGGGTCGCTATAATCTTTCACCTCTTAAATAAGTATTCGTCCTTGAACTAGTTCAGAGCCATACCTAAAATGCCAAAATGTGAGGATATTTGCTCTGCATATCATGCTTGGTCTACCAAGTTGCTTTCTCGACTGGTTGACCACTCCACTGAACCTTTACCAAAGCAATATTCTTCAACCTCAGCTTGCAAACCTGCCTATCCAAAATGGCCACTAGCTCCTCATCATAAGTCAAATCCTTGTCCAACTGCACCGAGCTGAAATCCAATACATGCAGAGGCTCCTGAAAGTACTTCCAGAGCATGGAAATATGAAACACTAGATGAGCTCCTGAAAAACTAGGTGGCAAGGCAAGTCTATGGGCTGCCTCCCCAACTCTCTCTAACACCTCAAAAGGACCAATATACCGAGAGCTAAACTTGCCCTTCTTCCTGAACCTCATCACACCCTTTAGGGGCGAAAATCTAAGAAAAACCCTCTCACTCACCATGAATACCACATCACAAGCCTTGCTATCAGTATAACTCTTTTGCCTGGAATTGTACGAAGCCGCTCTTGAATCAATTTCAACTTCTCCGAAGCATCAAGAACTAGATCAGTGCCAAACAATCTAGCCTCCCCAGGCTCAAGCCAACCAATTGAAGAACGACATTGCCTCCCATATAAGGCCGCATACGGAGCCATTTGGATACTCGAATGATAGTTGTGGTTGTAGGGGAACTCTACCAGAGGAAAATATCGATGCCACTGACCCACAAAATCAATGACACAGGATCACAGTATGTCCTCCAAGATCTGAATAGTATACTCGGATTGCCCGTCCACTTGGGGATGGAATGTCGTACTCATCTTAACCTGTGTGCCCAACTCACACTACACTGCTCTCCAAAAATGCAATGTAAACTGAGTGCCTCGATCTAAGATAATAGGCACAAGCACACCATGAAGGCGAACAATCACTCAAAGATAAATCTGATCCACCTACTCGAAGTGTTGGTAGTCATGACTGGAAAGAAGTGTGCAGACTTGGCCAGTCTGTCCACAATAACCCAGACAACATCAAATCTCATCAAGGTCCGTGGCAACCCAACTACAAAATCTATAGTTATACTCTCCCACTTCTACTCCGGTATATATAATCTCTGAGGCAAACCACTCGATCTCTGATGCTCATAGTTCACTTGCTAACAGTTCAAACATCGTGAAATATACTCAACAATATCCTTCTTCATCCTCCGCTACCAATAATGTTGTCTCAAATCATAGTACATCGTTGCTGCACCAGGATGAATGTAATACTTCAAACTATGGGCCTCCTTAAGTATAAACTCTTTCAAGCCATCCACATTAGGAACACAGATCCGACCCCGAAGCCTCAATACTCCATCATCACCAATATTCACTTCCTTGTTATCATTATGATGCATCGTGTCCCTAAGGAAAATAAAGTGGGGATCATCATAATGATCCTCCTTGATGCGCTCAAACAAGGATGATCGTGATACAACACAAGCAACAACTCTGCTAGGCTCCGAAATATCCAACCTCACAAATATGTTGGCAAAAGCATTAACATCCAAACCTAACGATCTCTCCCCAGCTGGAATGAAAACAAGACTCCCAATGCTCTACGCCTTCCTATTTGTAACGGTCTGACCAATCATTTTGAGTATTATAATCTTGTTTCCCCATTTATTGCTTAATCTATGTTCATTTTTGGATATATGACTTTCCCTGGTGGTTGGTTTAGTTCTGGGGATGTTTCAAAATGCATTGGGATACTTAGTCCCAAGGTTAGAAGCTTAAGTTGAAAGAGTTGACCGGATATTGACTTATGTGTAAATAACTCAAGAATAAAGTTTTAATGGTTTCGATAGCTTCATGTTGTGATTTTGGACTTAGTAGTATTTCCAGATATTGATTTGGAGGTCCGTAGGTCGTTTTGGCTTGAATTGGTAAAAGTTGGAAAGTTGAAGGTTTGGAAGATTGAAAAGTTTGACCGAGAGTTGACTTTATTGATACCGGACTCAGATTTTGGTTACGGGAGTTAAAGTAGGTATGTTATTTCATTTATGACTTGTGTGAAAAATTTGAGGTCAATCGGAGTTGGTTTGATAGGTTTCAATATTTGTTATAGAAGTTGGAAATTCATTAGTTTCGTTAGGCTTGAATTGGGGTGCGAATAATGTTTTTGATGTTGCTTGATGTGATTGGAGGCTTCGACTAAGTTCGTATCATATTTTACGATGTGTTAGTATGTTTGGATGGGGTCTCGGGGGCCTCGGGTGAGATTCATATTAATTTCGGATTGATTTTGGACTTGGAACTTCGCTGAACTTTGTGATGCCTGGTGTGATTGCACCTGCGAGAAAGAGGCAGCACGAGTGAAGTCATAGAAGTGACAGAAGGACTGTAGGTATGGAGGTTGGCTAGGTTAGGTAGTGGCCATAGGTGCAAGGTAATTTCCGCATCTGCGAGCCCCTATGTGCGAAGAATCTCCCGCAGATGCGGATTTTGGTTAGGGGAAACTGAAGTCGCAGAAGTAGAGGAGATCCGCAGATACGGTCCCGCAGATGCAGATTTTAGTTAATTCAAATGCTTAGTTGTTATTTATTGTCGGCATGCCTAGTAAATGTGCTAGGCGCCGTCATGACATATTGGGATTTTGGATCGCGACAAGTTGGTATGTTACACCCTGTGCGTTCCAAGGTGACATATAATGAATATGAGACTTATTAATCATGATTTAAAGGAGTTTAAAGTTATAATATAACTATATATGATGTTTGGATAACAAATATAAAGTTTGGGAAAAATCGGAATACTACTATTCCGGGTACAAAATCAAGAAGCGATAACATCAGAACGATCCCTACGACTTAAGTATCATTATACCGCCTCTCTGTTTTCTTTGTAGTTCGAGTTTTGTAAGGTACTTCACAGTTAAGAAACGTCTAATTTCTGTATTTAAGTGTTTAAATATCAAGGAAGGTTGATAAATTGGTTTCCTAATAGTTAGAACTCACGGGACGGTGATCGTAAGCCGTGAGTTCAATTTATTTCCACTTTTATTGGATTGTTTTGTAGTCCACCCATGTTGGACTATTGTGCTACTGATTTATGGAGTTTGGAAGGATAAAAGGGCATGGAGAAATTCCACATATGGTAGGGTAGTAGGTTAGTCGCTCGTCGTTGTAGTTTCAGGCTAATTGATAACTTGTTGATTGGGTATGTTATGGTATATTTGGGGTTTTTGTTGTATTGAAGGTTCCAAATTGTAATTAGGTTGGTCTTGAGTTGTTGATTGTATTGTGTTTGTATATCGCCTATAGTAGGCTTGAGGGAGCAGTAAAATCAGGGGAAATGCTGCCCGTTGTATTTTAGAATCGAGTTATCGTTTGAGATACGTAATATACTAGCACCATCTAAGTCGTACATGTATTTCTTTGTTATAGAGTTGGCACGCTAGTTATCATAAGCTTGTTATTGAGTTGCGTTGACGACTTGAGGTATGTTAAGGCTATCCCTTCTTTTCTTTTGGCATGATCCATATAATACAATGAAACGAGTAAGCACACAACTTTCATAAATGATTCTATTCTTAGAAGTACTAGGGTTGCCTAGGTTACGGATTCCCCATATGTCCTACTATCTTATCGTCTGTTCATGGGTCTCATGACATTCCGAGAGATCTTATTAACTTACTTTATTATGCATTACATCCATTTATACATGTATACTAACCCATGACCAGATGGCATTATATACGCGTATAGTATATGTATATGGGGTATAGGGAAAGGTTATGGCGTTATATACGCACCGCCACCTGATCAGCTAGTATACGTTTATGACTTTGCCCACAGAGGCTAAGATGATATGATGGGATGCCCTCAGCGGTTTGATGATGTTATGTACGCATATACATATGCATGATATGACATTTATATGCATATGCATAACATTATAAATGTTTCATGATTCACAGAGCTATTCAGACTTACAGGTTGAGTCCTTTACTCCATGTTTCTTTCATGTCTATTATATATTAATTTTTATGCCTTACATACTCAGTACATTATTCGTACTGATGCCCCTATTTCCTGGGGGCCTGCGTTTCATGCCCGCAGGTGCGGGTAGACAGGCTGACGGTCCCCCATCTTAAGATCCCTGCTCAGCGAGAGTTGGTGTGCTCCATTTGATCCGGAGCTGCTATTGAGTTTTGGTATGATACTTTTGTACACATATGGGTATGATGGGGTCCAGTCCCGTCCTTTATACAGTTGTACACTCTGTTAGAGGTCTGTAGACAGTCATGTATAGTTGGATAGTATGTGACCTTGTCGGCTCGCCCTACCGTATGTGTATATATATATATATATATATATATATATATATATATATATATATATATATATATATATATATATATATATATATATATATATATGTCTTTTGGGCATGTTTTCCCACGTATGTTGTTCATATGAATCAGTAGTTTATTTCCAGACGTTATTGATGACCTACACTTATTTCATGTTTATATCTTAAACGAATGCTTAGGGGTGTTCGATAGGTAGAACTCGGGCACTCGTCACGACCCATCGGTTTGGGTCGCGACAAAAGTGGTATCAGAGCAGTTCCATCCTAGGGTTGTCTACAGACCGTGTCTAGTAGAGTCTTGTTTATGAGTACTTATAAAAAGGAGGTTGCAGGACATATAAGATGTTATCCTCCCTTCTTATCATAGATCGTGCGATATGAGGATTCATTTTCCTAACGATATGTTATGTTTTCAGTGATGCCCAAGAAGGTTATAGCCGCCCATAAGGGCAAGTCTATGGCAGATGATACTACAAGTCGAGCGCCACGAATTACCAGTGCTCGGAGAGAGTCGCATAGTGAGACTCCATCTCATACTTCACATACCCTTCCCTCTTCAGAGGAGATTTGAGGGGCACCAACTCCAACACCCGCTCCAGTACCCCTAGCTCCTCATCCAGATGCACCGGGTCAGGAGATGAGAGATGCTATTTAGCTATTGACTCGATTAGTGGCCGCACAGGCTCAGCGCCAGGAGGTAGGTATTAGTCATGTAGATAGGGCCATTAGTGCGAGGGTTCATGATTTCATTAATTTGGACCCTCCGATATTCACTGGAGCAGATCCAAATGAGGACCCTCAGGTATTTATCGATAGGATGCAGAGGACTTTGAGGGTAATAAAGGCCATTGCGACTGAGTTAGTTGAGCTAGCTTCATATAGACTTCGAGATGTTGTAATTAATTGCTACGAGTCTTAGGAGTTGTCCAGAGGTGAGGATGCCCTTCCAGCAGTATGGAATGAGTTTACAGAGGCTTTTCTTCGTCATTATTTGCCACCAGAGCTTAGACGGGCCAGAGTTGATAGGTTCTTGACCCTTCGACAAGGTAATATGAGTGTTTGGGAGTACAACCTTTAGTTTGATTCTTTGGCTAGGTATGCTCCCACTATTGTAGCTAATATGGAGGATCGGGTTCATCGGTTTGTGATGGGGTTGGAGCCGCACCTTCTTAATGACTGTATGTCTCACTTCATCCAGGCATTGATATTTCTCGTATTCATGCATACACTCAGGGTGTAGAGGAGCAGAAGTAGAAGCAGAGGGCCGATCGTGAGCATGATAGGGGCCAGAGTAAGAGAGCGAGATATTCAAGTCCTTCTGGTGAGTTTCGAGGTGGTCAAAGACAGTAGTACCCGAGGTATCCAGCCCAGCCTTCGGCTTATGCACCCCCTCAGTTTGACGGTAGGAGATTTGATCGTTCCACATATCCAGGTCCTAGTCAGAGTTCCAGGGCTTCTAGTTCTCAGTATAGAGGTGAGTCAAGTCAGATGAGGCCACCCTTGCCACGATGTGCTCAATGTGGTAAGCAGTATGCCGGGCAGTGCCTCGTGGGGTTGGGTGTTTGTTATACTTCTGGTTATCCAGGCTACGTTATGAGAGATTGTCCAACGAGTGGTGGTGCATGTATAGTTCAGCCAGAGGGATCTGTAGCTGGTTCGTCATCATCAGTACGCCCCTAGGCAAGGTTCATAGGCACTAGCCGGTCGTGGTAGAGGCAGAAAGGGAGCATCTAGCTCGAGCGGTCCTCATAACCGCGTTTATGCATTAGCGGGTCGACAGGATCAATAGTTGTCACCTGATGTTGTTACAAGTACATTATCAGTGTCCTCATATGATGTATATGCATTGAGTGATCCAGGTTCTACCTTATCGTATGTCACTCCGTTGGTTGCTAGCAAGTTTGGGATAAAACCTGAGTTGATTAAACCTTTTGAGGTGTCTACACCTGTTGGGGATCCAGTGATAGCTAGACGGGTATATAGAGATTGTATAGTAGTAGTTCTTAGTCGTTCTACAATAGGAGACCTGATTGAGCTAGATATGGTAGAGTTTGATATTATAATGGGTATGGATTGGTTGGCTTGTTGTTATGCTAACGTTGATTGTAGATCAAAGATTGTTCGGTTCCAGTTTCCAGGGGAGCTAGTTTTAGAGTGGAAAGGTAATACTGCATCGCCGAGAGGTAAGTTTATTTCCTATCTCAAGGCAAAGAAGATGATCAGAAAGGGCTATATATATCACTTAGTTCGGGTACAGGATGTTAAAGCAAAGTCACCGACCCTTCAATCTATCCTGGTGGTTAATGAGATTCCCGATGTTTTCTCGATGAGCTTCTAGGCCTTCCGCCAAAGCGGGAGATTGAGTTCGCTATTGACACATTACCAGATACTCGGCCGATATATATATTCCTCCTTATAGAATGGTACCTGCAGAGCTGAGAGAGTTGAAAGAACAACTAAGGGATTTTCTTTAAAAAGGCTTTATCAGACCCAGTACATCACCATGGGGAGCACCTATGTTATTTGTGAGAAAGATAGATGGTTCCTTGCGGATGTGTATTGATTACAGACAGTTGAATAAGATGATGATCAGTTGCAGGGTACCAGGTGTTACTCGAAGATAGACTTCAAGTTGGGGTACTATCAGGTAAGGGTTAGATAGAAGGATATTCTAAAGACAACATTCAGGACCAGATACGGGCACCTTGCGTTTCGTGTTATGTCGTTCGGTTTGACCAATGCTCCAGCGATATTCATGGACTTGATGAACCATGTGTTCAAACCCTTTCTAGATCTATTCATGATTGTATTTATAGATGATTCTTTAGTTTACTCTCGTTCAGAGGCTGAGCATGCAAATCATTTGCGTACTATGCTCAGAGTTCTACAAGAAAGGAGGTTGTACGCAAAATTCCCTAAATGTGAATTCTGGTTAAATTTTGTAGTTTTCCTTGGACATATTATTTCAAATGAGGGTATCTGTGTTGACACACAGAAGATTAAGGCGGTGAAGACTTGGCCTAGACCCATGACACCGACTGAGATTCGTAGCTTCTTGGGTTTGGCAGGTTATTACAGGAGATTTGTAGAGGGCATTTCTTCTCTTTCAGCACCATTGATAAAGTTGACTCAGAAGGCAACTAAGTTTCAGTGGAATGATGCTTGTGAGTGGAGTTTCCAGCCATTTAAGGACAGATTGACTTCAACACCGGTTCTGATACTCCCAGAGGGGACCGATGGTTATGCTATCTATTGTGACATTTTGGGCATTGGATTGGGTTGTGTACTGATACAACATGGTAAGGTTGTAGCTTATGCTTCTAGACAGCTAAGAAAGCACGAGAAGAATTACCTGACCCACGATTTACAGTTAGCCGCGGTGATTCATGCACTAAAGATGTGGAGGCACTATTTGTATGGTATTCATGTTGATATCTATATGGATCATAAAAGCCATCAGTATGTCTTCAAGCAAAAGGAATTGAATTTACGTCAGAGGAGATAGTTGGAGCTACTGAAAGACTATGATGTTGATGTTTTATACCATCCAGGAAAGGTGAATGTAGTAGCCGACGCCCTCAGCCGTAGATCTATGGGTATCCTATCATATTTACACCCAGATAAGAGTGAGATAGCCCATGAGATTCATCAACTAGCTAATTTTGGAGTTCAATTACTAGATTCAGGTGATACCAGAGTTGCTATTCAGGACACGGCAACATCCTCTTTAGTAACTGAAGTGAAGGAACGCCAGTATGAGGATCCTGTGCTAGCTCATTATAGAGATACAACCCCTCAAAAAGAGAAGACACCATTTGAGATTATAGGAGATGGAGTCCTCAGATATTGAGGTCGATTATGTGTTCCTAATATGGCTCAGCAGGTTATGGGAGAAACTCACTATTCTCGTTATTATGTTCATCCAGGAGCGACGAAAATGTATCATGATATTAGGAAAATATACTGGTGGGACAAAATGAAGAAGGATATAGCAGAGTTTGTTGCTCAGTGCCCTAATTGTCAACAGGTTAAGATTAAGCATCATAAACCCGATGGATTATTGTAGGTTGTAGAGATTCCGAATTGGAAATGGGAAGTAAGTAATATGAATTTCATCATGGTCTTACCTCGTAGCCGGTGTAAGTTTGATTCTATATGGATTATTGTTGATAGACTTACAAAATCAGCCCATTTTCAGCCTGTCAGGACTATGTATTTAATAGAGGATTATGCAAGGCTTTACATTAAGGAGATAATATGACTTCATGGTGTCCCTATATCTATTATCTCAGATAGAGGTGCTCCGTTTATAGCTAATTTCTGGAGGTCCTTCCAAAAGGATTGGGGACTCAAGTAAGTCTTAGTATAACATTTCATCCCCACACAAATGGTTAGGCTGAGCGTACTATTCAGACACTAGAGGATATGCTACGAACTTGTGTGATAGGCTTCAGGGGTAGTTAGAATGATCATCTTCCACTTATTGAGTTTGCGTATAATAATAGCTATCATTCCAGCATTCAGATGGCTCTATACGAAGCTCTTTATGGATGGAAGTGTAGGTCACCTATTGGATGGTTCGAGGTTGGGGAAACTAAGTTAGTAGGACCAGAGTTGGTACAACATGCAGTCAAGAAGATTAAGATTATACGGGAAAGGCTAGTAGTAGCTCAGAGTCATCAGAAGTCCTATGCAAATAATTGACGACGAGACTTGGAGTTTCAGGTAGATGACTGGGTATTCCTAAAGGTATCACCGATGAAAGGCGTTATGAGATTCGGTAAGAAAGGAAAGCTTAGCCCTTGATACATTGGACCTTATAAGATCATACACAGAGTAGGCCAGGTAGCATATGAGTTAGACTTGCCTTCCAACTTGGAGTCAGTTCATACAGTTTTTCATGTGTCTATGCTCTGTAAGTGTATCAGAGATCCTTCTAGAGTCATTCTAATTGACGATGTTCATGTCACAGAGCAACTATCATATGAGAAAACTCCCATTGCTATACTAGATAGACAGGTTTGGAGATTGAGAACTAAAGACGTATCTTCGGTTAAAGTACTTTGGAGGAACAATAATGTGGAGGAGATGACTTGGGAAGATGAAGAAGAAATGAAGTCTATGTATCCTCACTTGTTTCCACTTCTGTAGGAGGATCGGACTGAGACATCACAACCTTAGGTACGTATATGGTACTTGATTCTTATTTTAGTTATTGTCATTGGTCGTGTGAGGCCATTGGTGTTATTGATGATTGTGGCCCTGTGTGGATTTGTATTGTTGGGTTTTCTTTCTAACAGGTTGGTAGTGGTACCATTACAGATAAGACTCTGCCAAAAGTTCTATTAATCTCTGGAAGTTTAATATTTGAGGACGAATGTTTCTGGGGGGGGGGGGGATATTGTTATACCCTGTGTGTCCCAAGGTGACGTATAATGAATATGAGACTTGTTAAACATAATTTAAATGAGTTTAAAGTCATAATATAACTATATATGATGTTTGGATAAAGAATATAAAGTTTGGAAAAAATCGGATTTAAGTTGCAGAAAAACTGACTACGGATTTGCCTTGTAACAAAGCTTTTTGAGAAATATATTTGTGTGCTATATGAGGTATTTTTGGGACATATTATATACCAAATTAAATTTCTTGGAATTTAGTTTCCAACGAACTTAACTGTTTGTTCATATGACATCCGGATAAAAAGATATAAGCGTCGGAAGATGGGCCAATGTGAGAGTGCCAAGCTAGCACCTCTTTGACTTTTCAAAAGTTGATATATAGGTCTTAACTCGTCTCTCTCTTCATATTTACATAGAAACCGACAAGAGAACACCATAAAACCTATCCTTGAGCTCTCTAATAGTGTTTCAAAGAATACTAACATCCCGGGTACGAAATCGAGAAGCGATAACATCAAAACGATCCCTATGACGTAAGTATCATTATACCGCCTCTCTTTTTTCTTTGTAGTTCGAGTTTTGTAAGGTACTTCGCAGTTAAGAAACGTCTAATTTCTGTATTTAAGTGTTTATATCAAGGAAGGTTGATAAATTGGTTTCCTAATAGTTAGAACTCACGGGATGGTGATTGGAAGCCGTGAGTTCGATTTATTTCCACTTTTAGTGGACTGTTTTGTAGTCCACTCGTGTTGGCCTATTGTGCTGCTGATTTATGGAGTTTGGAAGAATAAAAGGGCATGGAGAAATGCCACATGTGGTAGCGTAGTAGGTTGGTCGCTCGTCATTATAGTTTCAGGTTAATTGATAACTTGTTGATTGGGTGTGTTATGGTATATTTGGGGTTTTTGTTGTATTGAAGGTTCCGAATTATAATTAAGTTGGTTTTGAGTTGCAGATTGTATTGTGTTTGTATCTCTCCTATAGTATGCTTGAGGGACCAGAAAAATCAAGGGAAATGCTGCCCGTTTTATATTAGAGTCGAGTTATCGTTTGAGATACGTAATATACTAGCACCATCTAAGTCGTACATGTATTTTTTTGTTATACGGTTGGTGCGCTAGTTATCATAAGCTTGTTGTTGAGTTGCGTTGATGACTTGAGGTATGTTAAGGCTATCCCTTCTTTTCTACAACGAAACGAGTAAGCACACAACTTTCATAAATGATTCTATTCTTAGAAGTACTAGGGTTGCCTAGGTTCTGGATTCCCCATATGTCCTACTATCATATCCTCTGTTCATGGGTCTCATGATATTTCGAGAGATCTTATTGATTTACTTCATTATGCATTGCATTCATTTATACATGTATATTGACCCATGACCAAATGGCGTTATATACGCGTATAGTAAATGTATTTGGGGTGTGGGGAAAGGTTATGGAGTTATATACGCACCACCACCTCATCAGCTGGTATACGTTTAGGACTTCGCCCATAGAGGCTGAGATGATATGATGGGATGCCCTAAGAGGTTTGATGATGTTATGTACGTATATACATATGCATGATATGACATTTATATACATATACATGACATTATAAATGTTTCATGATTAACAGAGCAATTCAGACTGACAGGTTGAGTCTTTTACTCCATGTTTCTTTTATGTCTGTTATATATTAATTTTTATGCCTTACATACTCGGTACATTATTTATACTGACGCCCCTATTGCCCGGGGGCCTGCGTTTCATGCCCGTAGGTGCATGTAAACAGGCTGATGGTCTCCCATCTTAGGATCCCTGCTCAGCGAGAGTTGGTGTGCTCCATTTGATCAGGAGCTGCTATTGAGTTTTGGTACGATACTTTTGTATACATATGGGTATGACGGGGCCCAGTCCCATCCTTTATACAGTTTTACACTCTTTTAGAGGTTTGTAGACATTCATGTATAGTCGGCTAGTATGTGGCCTTGTTGGCTATATATATATATATATATATATATATATATATATATATATATATATATATATATATATATATATATATATATATATATATATATATATATATATATATATATATATATATATATATATATATATATATATATATATATATATATATATATATATATATATATATATATATATATATATATATATATATATATATATATATATTTATTTCATGTTTATATCTTAGATAAATGCTTAGGGGTGTTCGATAGGTAGAACTCGGGCACTCGTCACGACCCATCGGTTTGGGTCGTGACATGGTATCACATCACTAGGTTACTTAGGTTTCAAGAGTCATGAGCAGGTTTAATAAAGTCTTACGGATCGGTACAGAGGCGTCTGTACTTATCCTCAAAAGGCTACCGAACTGTTAGGAAACTTCACATTTTTGTATTCTTGTCATGCATATTAGTTAATTACGAAATCTAAACTTCTACTCTTCTATTCTCTCATAGATAGTGAGGACACATGTGAACGGAATTAGCAAACAACCACCAGTACCACTAGTTACAGACACGAGAGGTTGGGGCTGCGGTAGAGGTCGAGGTGCGGCTCGTACCACAACTAGAGCAACACCTGTGGAGCCACCGGTTGCTTTAGCTAAGGAGAAGATACCAGATGTTGTTGAGCCAGTAGGACCAGCTCAGGCACCAGCTGTGCCCATTGTGATCCCAACCCTTCAGGAGGCTTTGGCCCAGATTTTGATTGTATCTAGGAGCCTTGCTCAGGTGGTTTCGGTTCTAGCTGCACCAACCACTTCTCAGGCTGGGAGAGGGTTTCTCATCCATTGTGGAACCTTTGACTAGATTGACCCAGAAGGGTTCCCCATTCAGGTGGTCTGATGAGTGTGAGGAGATCTTTCGCAAGCTCAAAACTGCCTTGACGACAACTCTAGTTCTAGTTTTACCTTCAGCATCGGGTTCATATATGGTTTATTATGTTGCTTCTCGGATTGGTATTGGGTATATCTTGATGTAGGAGGGTATAGTGATTGCATATCCTTCATGCTAGTTGAAGCCCCATGAGAAGAACTACCCCATTCATGACTTCGAGTTGGCAGCCATTGTTCATGCATTGATGATTTGGAGACATTATCTCTATAACGTGTCTTGAGAGGTATTTATAGATCATAGGAGTCTACAACACTTGTTTAAGAAAAAAGATCTAAATTTGAGGCAACGGAGATGCTTATAGCTGTTAAAAGACTATGACATCACCATTTCATATCATACCGGGAAGGCCAACGTGGTGGCCGATGCCTTATGTTCCTGTTGGTGAGAGACCGCTCGCTATATATTGTGGATCAGGCTACGCGCTGCAGTAGGCCTTACTGGCGTATTTATTATTGTGGATCGGGATGCACGCTGCAACAAGTCTTATAGGCTTTATGTTAATGCTTGGGCAGGATCTGCGCCTCCCGAGTGTGACATACCAGCCGTGAGCACAAGTACTCTGATTTATATACACGTGCTTTGGTGAGGGGAAATGGCAGGCACCCGTACAGTGCTGAGTGATTATGTGTGATGAGTGGGAATATGAGATAGACAGATTGAGCACTCTGAGAGTTAGTACTTGGAAATATCAGTGTGATACCGTACTTTTGACATGCATATTTGACATGTAGGCATAAAGATATATCATTCCTTAAGCTTCCTATATTTTGACGTTCTTATCCGTGTTGGCCTTTAATTATGAACTTGAAAGCATGTCTAAATTTCTGTACATGAACGAGCTGAATATGGAAGTTTCCCTGAGTTATTATTGACATTCTCATTACTATATATGTGTTGTCAATATATTTGTTCTGACTGTACGCTTCTGAGCCCGTCACTGCTTTCAGTCCAAGGTTAGTTCTGTTACTTATTGAGTACATAGGGTCGATTGTACTCATACTACACTTTGCACTTCATGTGCAGATCTAGGTACATCTGGATGACAGTGATTGATAGATTATTTCCAGTGCTTGCTTGGAGACTTCAAGGTAGCTGCCATGATATCCGCATACCTTGACTCTCATTCTTTTCATGCTTTTTTGTACTGCTCTATTATTCAGACTATTGTACTAGAGTTTGTTTTTTGATGTTGAGACTTTGTAGTGCTCATGTACTCGATGACACCATATTTTGGGATGGTTGTAGTTAAGTTACAATTGTCTTATCCAGCATTTATGAGATTTTCTGTTATTGAGCTTATTAAATCATATTTTAATTCAAATTCTTATTTGTTACTGATTGTCGGCTTGCCTAGTAAATGTGTTAGGCGCCGTCACGACAGGTTAGGATTTTGGGTCATGACACTACTCAAGGCGCCGGCCACCATATTAGCTTTCCCCGAATGATCAAGAATGATGATATCATAGTCCTTCAATAGCTTTAACTACCTCTGTTGCCTCAAGTTCAAATTCTTTTGCTTGAATAGATGTTGGAGGCTCCGGTGATCCATGAACACCTTGCAAGACACTCCATAAAGATAATACCTCCAAATATTGAGTGTGTGAACAATAGTTGCTAACTCCAAATCATGCACTGGGTAGTTATTCTCATGGGCTTTCAACTGACGCGAAGCATAAGCAATCACTCTACTATCATACATCAACGCATGCAAATGCCAACACGTGAAGCATCACAATACACTGTATAAGAACCCAATCCCAAAGGAAAAACCAGAACTGGATCTGTAGTCAATGTAGCCTTGAGCTTCTGAAAGCTCCCATCGCACTCATCAGACCACCTGAATAGGGCACCTTTCTGAGTCAACTCAGTGGGGCTGCGATAGATGAAAACCCCTGTACAAACCATCGATAATACCCAGCCAACTATAGGAAACTCTGGATCTCTGTAGAGGTAGAAGGTCTAGGCCAACTCTGAACTGCCTCAGTCTTTTTCAGATCCACCTTAATCCCTCACTGGACACCACGTGACCTAAGAATTCCACCGAGTCTAACCAAAACTCGTACTTGGAGAATTTAGCATATAGCTTATTCTCCCTCATAATCTTGAGCGTGATCCTCAAATGCTGCGCATGCTCCTCCTGGCTACGAGAATACACCAATGTATCATCAATGAAGACAATGATGAAGGAATTCAGATAAGGTTAAAATATATTGTTCATCAAGTGCATGAAAGTTGTTAGGGCATTGGTCAGACCAAACGACATCACTAAGAACTCATACTGCCCATAACTGGTCCTGAAATCCATCTTAAGAATATCTGAAGCCCTTACCTTTAATTGATGGTAGCCCGATCTCATGTCAATCTTTGAGAATACCCTAGCACCCTAAAGCTAATCAAATAAATCATCAATATGCGGTAGTGGATACTTGTTCTTGATGGTAACCTTGTTCAACTGCATGTAGTCAATGCACATCCTCATAGAACTATCTTTCTTCTTCAAAAATAGTACCGGTGCACCCCAATGTGACACACTAGGCCTGATGAAATCCTTATCAAGAAATTCCTATAACTATTCCTTCAACTCCTTCAACTCCGTTAGTGTCATAAGATATGGTGGAATAGAGATGGCATGAGTGCCCCACACTAGATCAATAGCAAAATCAATATCCCTATCGGGTGGCATGCCCGACAAGTCTGTAGGAAACACATATTAGAACTCCGTCACTACTGGAACTGACTCAAATAGTATAAGTATCAGCACTAACATCTCTCACGAAGGTCAAATATGCCAAACAACCCTTCTCAACCATTCGTTAAGCCTTCAAGAATGAAATTACTCTACTAGGAGTGTGACCGAGAGAACCTCTCAACTCCAGCCTCGACAACCCCGACATAGTAAACGTCACAGTCTTAAAATGCCAATCAAGAATAGCGTGGTACGAAGATAACCAATCAATACCCAAAATCACCTCAAAATCAATCATACTGAGCAATAAAAGATCAATTATAGTCTCATATATATCAAGAGAATCATGAGGCATACAAAAATAATGAGCAAAATATGATGACCCATAAGAATAAGTTGAACCAGGGTCAAATAACACTAAATCATCCTTGTGGCACACTAAAACAATACTTATAATCATAGTGTCAGAAGCAACTACCTATGGCCTAGCTGGCAATGCATAGCAACGGGCATGTCTACCACCTGACTAACCTCCCTTTCTAGGGTGACCTCGAACCAACTGAGCCCCATCCCTAGCTGGCTGCATAGGTGGTGTGGCTACTAAATCTGGAACCATAGGTTGCATGCTCTGCTGTGGTGCACTACTCAGAGGTCTGGGGAAATCCCTATTGTGATGACTCCAGTATCTACACTGGAAACAACCCCTCCTGTGACGAGGCTGCTTACCATGCGACTAACCCTGATAACCCAAAATACTGTTTGTGAAACACTAAAGAGATGAAGCATAGTAAGAACTTTGTGCCGATAGTGCACTCAATGATGACTGAATTGGGAAAGCACTGTATGAACTGTGGCTAACTGAGAAATCATGGAGAATCTGACAAGCTTCTTGAGCAAGCCTAAAAGGACGGTCTCTATTGTGATGTGCCTGGCCTCCAGACGAGGCACCACTATAACTATCCAAACCACGAGGCCTCTTGGCCTCTCTTTTCTCTCACTCAAGACGACAAACATGATCCAAGCGCCTGGCAATCTTAACCACCTAACCAAACCTTGCATCCATCTCGGACTCTCAAGTCATACCATATCGCAGAGCATAGTTGAGGCCATCAATGAACCTCCTGATTCTCTCTCTCTCTCTCTCTCTCTCTCTCTCTCTCTCTCTCTCTCTCTCTCTTAGTAGGGACTAAAAATAGTGCATGACATGCTAACTCCGTGAATCTCATCTTGCACTGGGTCATAGTCAATCCCTATTGGCGTAGATGCTCGAACTACCTACGCAACTCATCTCTGTGAGTCTGTGGAACAAACTTCTCTAAGAAGAGAACTGAAAACTGATGTCATGTAAGTGGTGTAGCGCCAACTGTCCTGACTGACTTATAGGTCTGCCACTACCTATAGGCTAGCCCTGTTAGATGAAAAGTAGTAAAGTTAACTCCATTGGAGTCCACAACACCCATTGTGTAAAAGATCCAATGACACTAATCAAGAAAACCTTGATCATCCTTTGACTCTCCTCCACTTAACTGGGGAGGAGGAAGCCTCTAGCATTGCTCTAACCTTTTTAGCTCCTTATCAGTCAAAGATGGTCCAACCCGGCTTGTGCCGCAACAACTGGCTGCAATGGAAAAACCCCTGGTGTCTAATAACCCTAAGCTAGCTACTCCGGTGTACGAGCGGTGAGGGTGTAGGCTCCTCCCCCAGCCTGTGAGGTCGTTGGTGTAACTAGTATCATACCTTCCTGAGCCAAGCTTGTATACACTCAATATCTGGGCCAAAGTCTCCTGAAGACCAGTTATAATAATAGGTACCAGCGTTGTCTGAGCTGGTCCTACTGGATGAACAATATCTAGAACTTGCTCCTTCACTGGAGCAACTGGTGGCTCCACAAGTGCTGATCTAGCTGTAGCACGAGCCCCACCTCGGACCATACCTTGGCCTAACCTTTTGCGTCCCTAACTGAAAGTAATGGTGCCTACCCGTCTGATCTGGCTGAATGTGTCCTCACCATCCGCGACAGAATAGAAGAGTAATGGATCAAACTTCGAAAATAGCAAATCTACACGACAAGAATGAAAGAAAGCAAAATTTTCTTAACAGTTCGGTAGATTATTTTCAATGCTTAAGTTGAAATGCCATATCATGTTCTCAATTCTCTTAGTTAATCTATTCTTTTTTGTGTTAGTCTATCCGTACATGCCTTAATTGACTAGTTTAAAACTTGTTCTACATCCAACTTGTTGCCTCATGCATTAGTTGAACTTGTTGCCTCTTTTATAGTTACATGCTATCTCTTCATTGTTAATTATAATTATTAGAAGTTATTGTTCTTGTTATGCCTATCATTCTTGATTATCATTACTTAAAGTTGTTGTTCATATTATCGCTTTCCTTGTTTGATTTCAACTATTTGAAGTCATTGTTATACGTTATCTCTTCCATAGTGGGTCATTCTCATTTAATATCGTAGTTATACATTATCTCATTGTTGAGTTGTTGGTGTTGAGGTTGTGAAAGCCGTTATCATGTTGAGGCGAAATTGTTATTGTTGAAATATCTTCCTTGTTGGGCATTTTACATTCGTTGTTGTTGATATTCTTGTACCCGTTATGGTGGAGCCATGGGATATTATTGTGAAAACATTGATATTGTTGATTGTTGGCAAGTTGTGATATATGGGCACTTATGGTGCGAGTTGTTATTCTGATGTGATATTCACACGCATGCGACGGTATAAGGATTGGAGTTAATGTGCATGCGGAGGTATAAGGTGAGTCTTATGTGCGTGTTGCTTGTAGGGGAACTATGTGAATCTACGCAGCATCATAAGATAGCTAAAGTGCGTGTAGCTATTTGGGAAAAACTGTTTTCAAAACCTATTTCAAATGTAAGGCACACACGGTGATACAAGGAAAGATTGTGACTGAAATTGAGAAATACGACTACGAGGCGGTACCACCGTTGTCATTCTTGATTTATACGAGGCGGTACCCCGGTGGTGAATATTATCTTACACAAGGCAGTACCTCGTTGTGATTCTTGTTTTTTATCTCATTTTGCAAGTAGTTTTGGTGGGAACGTTTCTGTTTTTTGTTCTTCCTTGTTTAGCATTTGTTGTCCGTATATGATCATTTTGGTTCTCTTTAGCTACCACTTTTAGGTTACTTCCATGTCTAATTTTCGGTATCAACTCATGTTATTATCTTGTTTAGTATTAGTTATTTCTCCGCTTCACATTATTATTCGTTCTTATGGCTTTTTTTGTTTATTTATATCATAGTAGGTGTCTTGAGCTGACCTCATCACCACTCTGCCGAGGTTAGGTTTGATACTTACTGGGTACCATTGTATTGTATTCATTATACGTTGTTTCACATTTTTGTGCAGATCCAGGTATGTCTACCCATGTCGGATGCTATAGTTGATTTGAGTTGCTTCTTTGGAGACTTCAAGGTATAATTGTTCCACATCCGCAGGCCTCTAAGTCACCTTTCCTTATTCTTATTTACTGTTGTATTTTCTTTTAGACAATGATGTACTAGACACTTTATCTTATTCTGTAGAGCTTATGACTCTGTTCCACCGTTCTTGGGAAGTGTATGGTTGAGATTTTAATTTTCGAAAGTTATATGAGTTTATCAAACTGGTTTATGGTATTTTATTAATTATATGTGTTCAATTGTAATCAAATGTTAGGCTTACCTAATTGTAGAGACTAGGTACCATCTCGACATCTTAAGAAGGGGAATTGGGGTCGTGAAATCTACCTTACCTCTCGGCAACTCACATCACCAATCACAGCTGCTCTCGGATCGGTCCAACACCTGGATTTGCATAATTAAGTGCAAAGTGTAATATGAGTACAAACCGACTCCATGTACTCAGCAAGTATCATAACTAACCTCGACGAGGTAATAGAGATAAGAATTATCAATGATACTTGCTAATAACCTTCTCAGTTCATAAATTTCACAAGGTACAATAATAATATCATAAAATAATAAAACACAAATAATGTCACCTTGGTGCACAAGAGAAAATGTGCCAAGCAATGTATCAGTTAACAATCTAGCATATAAAAAAGATATACATCTATTATCAAGTCTCGGTGCACATGTAGACATATAAAGAAGATATGTATCGTGATCACACTAATCAAACCAAACAACATATAGAGAATATATGGCAATAAAACAAGTATACATCCAAGAAAATTGCAAGTAGAGAAAAATATAATAACCAAATACTGATTAGTTTTCCTTATACCGCGTGTACATTGTCAAGAGAGAAACATGACATGGTGATCCTAGGGATCCTTATTCACACGCTTCACAGAAAACTCACGTGCTATATAACAACCTCATGGACAACTCACAAGCTATCATAACTTAGATCCGCACGGACTATCAACCCCGTCCATATTGCACAAAAAGCATATACAAGAATACATGTACATAAGCAATGAATATCAATGTAAATATCCATGGACTGATCTAAATGACATGCTAAGGTGTATGCATGTGCAAAGTGTGCTACCATAGTTTAAAATTAGGCGATTACACCACAAAATAGCAATTAACATGTTTGAACAAGAGATTAACTAACAAATAACCTCTAGCTTGATTCAATTAGTTCACAAAGGGGGTACAACATAAGAAGAATGATAGCATGAAGCTTAGCAATAAATTCAAGACATATCATGGTCTACTAACTATCCCGTGCATGGATAATACCTCGGTTCACGTGTATTGGTTCAAGCCCTCTCATATGTGCACCATCCATAGCGTGTAGCCAACGCTAATAACTCAGGTACCTAGTGCTACAATCAAGTTTAAGTAGGATACTTACCTCAAGTAAGCCAAATCAATAGTCTAGAAATTTTTTCCCACACGAATTAACCTCTGAACGACTCGAATCTAGCCAAAAATAACTTAATAACATCAATAAAAGCCATAGGAAACAACTCCAAATAATAAAGATTTGATCTTTAACAAATATACAAAGTCAACCCAAAAGGTCAACTCCGGGTTCGCATCCCAAAACTCAACAAAACGCATAAATTCCGAACATTCATTCCATTGTGAGTCCAAATGCGTGTGTTTCATCCAAATCCAATATCAAATCGACCCCCAAATCCCCATATCTCCAAATTTCACTCTAAAAACTCATAGCCAAAACCTCTAAATTTCTCCTTTAAATCACATAGTCTAGGTGTAATAATCCATGGAAAAAGAAGATCTAACATCAAAATCAAGTAGAGTTTACTTACACTTCAATTTGTGGTGAAAACCCCTCGAAACAACTGCCCCTAGCCGAGCTCCACAACTCCCAATAATGAAAAATAACCAAACCCTCAAATTAAATATACTGCCCATCGATTTCCGCATTTGTGGACAAAACACTGCTTCTGCGAAAAAATATCGCTTCAGTGAGTTCACTTATTCTCCCGACCATCCTCATATGCGGTCCATCCTCCACTTCTGCGGACTCGCAACTGTGCCGAATCCATCACAGGTGCGAAAGTAGCAGACCAGAACTGCCAAACAACGTGGAAAAGATTCGAAACTCATCTGAAATACACTTGAGGTCCCTGGGATCCCCTCTAATCATACCAACCAATCATAAAATATAACACAGACCTACTCGAGGCCTCGAATCACACAAATTAACATCAAAATCACTAATCGCACCTCAAGACTAAGGAACTAATCAACTTCCAACTTTTCAAAATCCATATTGAACCACGTCTAATCAACTCGAAATAACCTCAAATTTTGCATACAAGTCCCAAATGGTGTAACAAACTTATTCCAAATATTTTCAATCAAATTGCAAAGATCTTTGTATGGTCTAAAGCAATCAGGAAGAATGTGGTATAACCGCCTTAGTGAATATTTATTAAAGGAAGGTTATATAAATGATTCCATTTGTCCATGTGATTTTATAAAGAAAACAACATCGGAGTTTGTTGTACTTGCCGTATATGTTGATGACATAAACCTTATTGGAACTCCTACAGAACTCCAAAAGACAATTGATTATTTAAAGAAGGAATTCGAGATGAAAGATCTCGGAAAGACAAAATTATGTCTCGGCTTGCAAATTGAACATTTGGCAAACGAGATTTTTGTTCATCAATCCGCCTACATAGAAAAGGTATTGAAACTGTTTTACATGGATGGAGCACATCCATTAAGTACTCCGATGGTTGTTCGATCACTTGATGTGAATAAGGACCCGTTCCGACCTCAAGAAAAGAATGAAGAACTTCTTGGTCCTGAAATACCATATCTTAGTGCAATTGGTGCACTAATATATTTTTCTAACACTACAACGCCTGACATAATATTTTCAATTAATGTCTTAGCAAGATATAGCTCTGATCCTACAAGGAGACATTGGAATGGAATCAAACACATATTGTGATATCTAAAAGGGATTACCGATATGGGCTTATTTTATGGCAATGATTGCAGTTCCGATCTTGTTGGTTATGCCGATGCTGGGTATTTATCTGACGCAAGGGTCGATCTCAAACTGGCTATGTGTTTACATGTGGAAGCACTGCAATATCTTGGCGATCGACTAAACAATCAATCATGGCTACTTCATCTAATCATGCTGAGATAATTGCTATTCATGAAGCAAGTCGAGAATGTGTATGGTTGAGGTCTGTAATACACCTTATTCGAGACAATACACCTTATTCGAGAAAAATGTGATTTGAAGTGTGACAAACTACCCACAATTTTGTATGAAGACAATGCAGCATGCATAGCTCAATTGAAGGGAGGATTCATAAAAGGAGATAGAACAAAGCACATTTCACCAAAGTTATTTTTCACACATGATCTTCAAAATAATGATGATATTAATGTGCAACAGATCCGTTCAAGTGATAATATGGCTGATTTGTTCACCAAATCTCTACCGACGTCAACCTTCAAGAAATTAGTGTACAAGATTGGGATGTGAAGGCTCAAGGATGTGAATTGATACTCTCATCAGGGGGAGTTAATACGCGGTGTACTATTTTTTCCTTACAAGGTTTTGTCCCACTGGGTTTTCCTTGCAAGGTTTTTAATGAGGCAACCAAAAAGCGTATTTCTAACACATGTGTACTCTTTTTCCTTCACTAGAATTTTTTTTTCTCTAATAAGGTTTTAACGATGCACATTATCTATGGACATCCAAGGGGGAGTGTTATAAGAAATACAAAAATATGGTGGATGTTTACTCTTCCTCCATGATATTCATCTCAAATGCTTAATGACATATTCAATGACATATTTTCTATGTTTAATGACATATTCAATGACATATTTTCTTCACTTTTTATGCCTATATAAAGGCCTTGTAATAGATAGGAAAATATACACAATTGAAGAAGAAATAAGAATCTCTTCTCCCTTTCTCTCTATATCTCTTAGCTTATTTTTTCTTATTCTATATTGTTAATTTGAGTTATATTTCATAACATATCTAACGTATTCCTTCTAACCAATTGAGTTACGAGAGCTTGTTGCTCTCGTGTTTCGGTTCAAAATAATTAATCTCTTACTTAGTACTACATGTAAAATTGCTATAAATTTAAATATAGCTACAAATAATAATTTTCTAAAAATATATCTATGAAATGTAAATATCATATATATATTTGTTGTGTCGCGTAATTTTTTCAAATATATATATATAGTAGTATATTATTTGGGTGTCCACACTCCACAGGACATTTCACTCCTCTTGAGACATTAAGACCAGCAAACTAGTGCAAAGTTTATAATTTATATCTTTGCCCCTAAGCTTTTAATAATGTGACTAGGAGTACAGGACCATGGATTTGTTTGGTATTGTACCTAACTATTACCATGATGCCTCATTGTTGTTATCGCCAACGAGGATACATGTAAATTCAATAGTTAGTATGGGTAAACATAGGAAGTAGGGGTGTACAAACTAGACCGAAAAATCACACCAAATCGAAAAGTCAAACTGAACCGATTAAAAAACTCGATTAAGTTTGTTTTGATTTGATTTGATATTGAATAAAAAAACTCGAACCAAACCGACATATAAATATATAGTAATATTTATATATACCTTTTAAGATTTTTTATAGAATTTTCTTTAAAAAAATCTGGAAATATTGCGATTCCCTTATGTGATGTAATATTTAATTAAATATGAAGTGTTCTATTTTTATTAACTTTAAATAATGGGTTTTATGATCACTTTCTTATCAAGTGTTAGTGAAATGCATCAATCTCTCTGTTCTTCCATATTCATATATCAGATCTATTAAATTCTTATATCTTTTTTGAATTTGAAATGGTATTCGATAATTTAAAATTAAATAGAACATATCATCATATAAGTATCATATTGATTTTTATGTTTAATTATTAAATTCAATTAACCTTGAAAGTGTACGTCAAGAAAAAATTATTGTGAGATGTCTAAAAAAATAACTATTATATGTTACTAAGAAAACTATCTCATAAGAATATGTTAATAGATCATATGTTTGTCAATTTTTTTTTTTTTACTAAACATATATTTACTTAAAAAAATTTAACAAAGTAAGATTGAAATAATATTCATATAACAAAAAAATCAGAAAAACCTGAAAACCCGACAAAACCGAACCAATCCAAACAGATATAGTTGGTTTGGTTTTGATAAAAACCAAACCAATCCAGAACATGTACACCCCTAAGTGTAGCCACTACTTTTTACCAACAATATTGCAATTCAAGAAGACGAAAAATAGACTCTTACTATACAAAAAAATATAATAAATAGACTATTACTATACAATATATATATACAAAATAGACTGCCACTGTATAAAAAAAATATACAAAATAGACTGTCACTGTACAATTTATATACAATAGAATGTCACTATACAAAATATATACAAAATAGACTGTCACTATACAAAATATATACTAAATAGACTTTACTATACAACATATATACAAAATAGACTGTCACTATACAAAAAATATACAAAATAGACTGTCACTATACAAAAAATATATAAAATAGACATTTCGGGATATTAGATGTAATATGTTTGGGCCGAAGGGCCGTTTCGTGTAAGTGAAAAAAATACGGGCTATTAAAATTTTGAGCGGCTATAGAGGATAGTTTTCTATTAAAATTTTGAGGGGCTATAGATGACAGTTTTTTCATAATATAAATAAATTATAATATGAAAATTGTCCTCGCCAAGATTTTCAAGTTAGGTTCTTCAATTTTACTTATTTCTCTTTAAATTTTCTAACATGGTACTTTAATTTCATTTTGCAATAAAATAATTCGGGATGACACTGGTTGACTAAGGTCTTATTTGTTTGCACTTAATAGAGATCTTAAACTTAATCATTCAGATCTCAGACATTAAGTGCGTTTGTTTTTAAAGTCTGAATCTTAATTATTCAGATCTTAATAATTAAGTATGTTTGTTTTTTAACTTCACAACCACTTAATGGGTATGAATGGGTCTATATGATTAAAATCTATAACAAAGACTTAATTTCATTAAGATGCTATCATCCATATTCATTATTAACTTGCGCCACCGCCTACCATATAATAGAGACTTAATTTCATTGAAATGGTATCATCCATATTCATTATTAACTGTCGTCACCGCCTACCATTATCAACTACCACCATACCACCCATCACTACCATCATCCTCAATCATAGCCGCCACCATTATCTACTACCACCACCCGCCATCCCCACCAGTCCCACCACCATCATTCCCAACCACAACCAATACTCTTCCACCTCAACTACCATAACTATCCACCCTATCACCATCAATAGCTATAGCTGGCATTGTCCACCTACCACCTACTACCACCACCTACCACCTACTACCACCTTCCTCAATAACAACTACCACCACCCGTCATTATTAATTATCACCACCCATCACCACCATCCTCAATAATGATCGCCATCACTACAAATCATCACTAGCTACTATCCTGAACCACCACCGTCAACCAAAATTATCATCAACCACCGTCTCTAGTCGGCATTCACAAGCACCATCGTTAGTCATCACCACCAGCAACTACCATATTTTAAAACACTATAGATTTTATTAATAGAATATTATATTAATTAGTATTTTATTTGAATTTTATGTTTATTAACTTTTAAATAAAGATAAAATTTATATATTCAAATGTTAAAAATCAAACAGTCTTAATTATTTAGTATTCAGATCTTCATACACATCTTAATATTCAGATATGTATTCAAATATCTTAATTTCAATACACATTTTGATATTCAGATATGTATTCAGATTCAGACGTGTTAATCTTAAAAAAAAACAAATGAGGCCTAAGTATACTTTAGACTAAGCGATCCTGTTCGTTTTAAATGACACCGTTCCAAGGCTCATTTGTCTAAATCAGAAATATACAACCAAATGAATTAACGCACACGAATTTTTGTACAAGTAACCAGATTGGTCCCTATCAAGTTGTGTTATTTAGAGCCCGTTTGGCCGTGAAATGTTTTTCATTTTTTTTTCAAATTTTTTTTACTTTTTTTCAAAATCAGTATAAAATTTTTAATTTTCATTTGAAGATAAATTTGAAAAACTCCAAAAAGCTATTTTTCAAAATTTTTATTCGGATCACTCACAAAAAATTCAAAAATAACTCAAAATTATATTTATGTCCAAACACAACTCTAACTTTCAAATAACATTTTCACTGGAATTTATTTTTCACTTTTTTTGAAATTTTACAATTCTTATGTCCAAACGCCCATATTACATATTAAATATATAAAGTAGTAATATACAAAGAGCGTATATAATAGAGTGTTTTTTTTTTTACGAAACAGCGTTGGATGGCATTGTTCTCCTACATTTGAACATGTTGAGTCTAAGTCGACATGCTGTTGAACTTCAGACGAATGGCGAAATACTATTTTTAATGGCCAAACGGGCCCCCTGTTTGTCCATAAAAAAAAATCTTTTTTTTCCTTTTTTTTTTTCAAAAATGTGTTTGTCCATGAAATTTTATAAGTTTTTGAAAAAAGTCGAAAATGAATTTTTTTAAAAATTACTTTTTCCAAAATTTTCAGAAAAAACTTTTTTCCCCACTTATAAAACTGTAACATTTTTTCAAGTGAAATGCATGTCCAAACATAATTTCAAATTCAAAATACCACTTTTCAACTTAACTCCAAATACTATTTTTTTTCTTTCAACGATTACAATTTTTTGGCAATGAAAGTTTCAAATTTCACTTGAACTTAAATTTTGAAAATTCTTTGGAATTTAAAAAACTCCAAAAAATTATTTTTTAAAAATTTCAAAACACTCACAAAAATTAAAAAAATAGTTTCAAATTTGTATTCATATCCGAATTTGATTTTTTTTTTTTTTTAACTTTTCTCCGAAATTTCACAATTCTTATGTCCATACGCCACTAGTTCTAGGATCATATGTATTGGTTAGATGTGCAAGGATGTAGAAGAAATTAATGAGATGTGGATGCCGATTCCAACTAGACATGAGGCATTCGTCGGCTTTGTTGTAGTTGACATCATTACGGTCCAATTTTTGATGGGATTCACACTGCATATTCAAGGTAAAGTGAACATCTTCAGAGATAAATAAACATTTTTATTACCAAGTTAACTTTTACAGCCCAACCAAAAGAAAGAGAAAAAAATCAAAGACTGAACTGGACATGAAGCCCCAGCTACAGTTAGCTACATTTTGCGGGCCCATTGCCCTTCTTGTCTCCCCCTGCCAATCCAAGATCATGTTCCAACTCTACTAGATAAAGAATTAAGAGATGATCAATAGTGTCTTTAGTAGAGTTACAAATGCACAAGTCAATGTATCTCTTGTGCTTAATATTCCAAATTTAAGACGAATAGCCATTTTGGTGCTTGATCTAGGATAATAATTGCATATTAGTTTCCTCCATGGAACCTTGCCCCTCAGTTTGTGGTGTATTGTCTTGACTCTTGATGGAGAATGGTCTCATTTGCTGCAAACCAGTTAATATGGATACCATATTCTATCCTATACTAGTAATGCTCTCTTTAGTCTTTAACATCTCACTTCCTCCTGTCTAAAGAAATTTCCAGCACATAGCCTCACTTTTATCATCTTAATAACCTTCTTGGGGAGTATAAAGTCTCGGACCATTAAGTTTGAATGGCAAATAATACAGACTTTATTTATTAACTGAATCCTCCCAGAGTATGCCAGATGATTTATGGAACAATTGTTTATTTAGTTTATTCAATTCAATAAAGTACTATTTTAAATAGATCATTTGTTACATGTGTGTCCTTTAGTTATGTAGTTGACACTTTAGTATATGGAGTCTTAGCTCATGCACAGAAGATTAAATTGCCGGTTCTCATAATTAATAAACTATGTTCACGATCGAAAATATTATTGGGCAAAATATCTTGATGATTGTAGTACAAGATTATAGTATAATTTGTCTTGATTATGGGAGTGATTTTACTCCGACTTCTTCTACTAGTATAGGTGTATATTGAACGGATAAAGTAGAGAAAAGATATTTTTGTACTGAATATATATAAAATATTTTCTCTAATTCATTGAATGAGCTTATACTCCTAATCTTGATATAATTATTATGATCAATGTGATTTGTTTATTGTTTTGATTTATCAAAAGGTACAATTCTATTCAGAGTTAGTGTATGCCTGATAGATTGGACAATAACGAATAATATTTGTGAAATAATAATTAGTTGATAGAATCCATGATTCGTTTTTGAGTTTGATGATACTCCCTTTATGTAAGCTTGTAAGTTTTCATGTGAAAACCCGGCCGATGGATTTTGTATCCATCACATGAAATAGTTTAAGCGGAATTATAAAAGATTTAATTAGTTGATTAAATTAAATTATCAGTGATTTAATTTAATTGATTGGTATTTGGGATCTTAACAAGATGAGTTAAAATAAGTATTAGTGAATTTTCGAAATTCATATTGAGGAGTTCAATTACAGTTTTTTAGTGGAATAAACTGTAATTAATTATAGTAGGAATTAATTCATGCAAAATTTTGAATTAATACTATAATTAGTAGCCTCTTATTATTTATGTGGTCCCTGCTATACCTAGTAAAAACCTGAACTGACTTAGGTAAAAAGTGACTTAAGAGAAAAGTCATCCAGTAGAATTAGAGTAGGATTCCTACTTGCACAAGCAGAATCCTACACGTTTTTGGAGCCCTTTTTGGCTGAAAAACGAGTCTACATAAGGAAGACATTTTTAACTCAATAACTAACTTTGAGAGTTATATTGTTCTTGTCCACTCAAAATAATTTCGTTCAAGGTCTTACTAGCACCATAGCAGAAGATTGCAGCCCTGGATTCTTACTCTGTGGAGGACCTCTGCAACGATTTCAAGAGGTTAGTGGTTTCTAATCTCGTGATTGTATCATTGTCTAGTTTACATGTATTTGATGCCTAAATTGTATGCTTGCTTCCGCTGCGTATGTTCTAACAATTGGTATCAGACGCCGTCTTACATCTAACTAGATAATGTAATACAACATGAATAGAGTAATATTAAAACAGTTTGTTTAATGATACATGTTTGGTATGATTATTCTATGTCAAAAAACGCGACTGTTTTATTAGTATTTTAATTCTGAAATTATGAATTAGAATACATATGCATAAACAATGGTGTTACATTTAATGACAATCTGTTTAGTTGCATTTTTGTCCATAATCACATTATTGTTTTAATAAAAACGTGGTTGTTTTGAATGCTATTAGTTGTAAAATTATGGATTAATATACGGAATTATGAACAGTGGCGTTTTGAACGGGTGAAAAATATTCTATTTTTTAATAATTTTGTTCGAAAATAGTTTTTTATATAACACTGTAATAATATTATTATTTTGAGTTCTGAAATCATCAATTAACATACATAAGTATATTATGTGATTTGAACGAGTCAAAATAATCAAAACCCTAAAAAACGCCAAAAACAGAATTCTACAAATAGGTCATAAATTTGGAATTATGAAATTCTGTCGAACTCCGATTGACCTCAAATTTAGTAGGTTCATCGAAAACGACCCAATGAGCAATACGCATCAGCTTTACTCATGACGTACGTCGTTGTTTGGGCATTCAGGGTCATTTAGATGGGTTTTTGGCCATTTTTCTATTTTCTGAATAATAAGAAAACAGTGATGGTATGGTTCAATTCCCATGGTTTCCAATCATGTTTTACAGTAATATAATGAATTTATATGTTGACATAGGTCTTCTTCCATATCGGATAAGTTCATTATAGGTGATTACTGTAGCTTTGCCTCTAGTTATTTCATTACTTGTATTAACTCTTCAACTGAGTTACATGTTGATTCAATGAAAACTAGAGTTTATAAAAGTGATATTTACCTATCTTAAATTAACAGTTTACTCTCCATTTGAGTTGGTCCTGTTTTAATTTATGGGGTAAATATCTTACATAACTCATATATTTTGCATGAATAGTTAAGTTTCCCTAACGAATCTAACTGTTCAATGAGCACGGTTATATGTGTAATGTGCTATTTTGAATTTAATTATTCTAAATTCATAACTAATGATCTATTTAATGTGAATATATCTCGGATTAACCATGTCTTCATTCAACCCACTTACCTCAATTTTGAACCAAAACAAGTTAGAAGGACCGAATTATGTTGACTGGAAAAGGAACCTTGATATTGTCCTAACTGCTGAAGGTTACAAATTTGTAATCACTGAGGAGTGCCCAGAAAAACCTGATGAAAATGCTACTGATGATTAGGTTAAAGCCTATGACAAATGGGTCAAGGCTGATGAGATGGCGCGATGTTACATTCTTGCCTCTATGGCGAATGTTTTGCAACATCAATATCAGTCTATGGGGTCTGCTTATGACATGCTCGAAAGTCTCAAAGAGATGTTCGGTGAGCAAAATTGTGTGACTAAGAAGACAGACATGAAAGCCCTTTTGAACACTAAGATGGCTGATGGATCATCGGTCAGGGACCATGTTCTGAAGATGATGAGTTTTCTGAATGAACTGGAGGTCCTTGGAGCTGTGATTGATAAGGAATCTCAAGTTGAGATGGTCCTTCAGACTCTGCCTGACAGTTTTCAATAATTTCGCTTGAATATAATATGAACAAAATAGATTTGTCACTGGCGAAATTGTTGAATGAGCTGCAAGCGACAAAATCTATCATCAAATAGCAAGCTCCAGTTGTGGCACTGAATGTTGAGAAATCTTCGATTTCTAAGTCGAAAGGCGGTAAGAAAAAGAAGAAGGCTCAAAAGGTTTTCGCACCTGGAGGCGCGGATGGTGTGAAAAAGCCCAAAGAAAAGTGCTATCATTGCACGCAACCTGGGCATCTCAAAAAGCAATGCCCTGCCTATCTGGCAAAGTTGAATAATCAAGGTAATTCAAATTTAAATATCGTTGAAACTTATTTAGCGGTTGTCTCTATCATGTTTTGGTGTGTAGATTCAGGAGCCACTAATCATATCTGCACTACTATGCAGGGGTTTCAGGAAATGCGACGACTAAGTGAGAATGAAGTTTGCATTTTTCAAGCCAATGGCGAGCCAACACCAGCTTTAGCATTAGGCGATATTAGAGTTTCGTTCAGGAGTGATAGATTTTTAGTTTTGAAAGATGTTCTCTATGTACCTTCTATTAGAAGGAATTTGATTTCGGTTTCGAAAATAATGGATGCTGGTTATAATGTTGATTTTGCTAATAACTCTATTGTTCTTAAGTTTAATAAACATTTTATCTACACTACTGCTATAGTACATGACCTTTTTATTCTTGATATATCTCCTCATGTGCTACAACTACCAAAAGAATTAAATAACATTAATCTACCACATAAAAGAAAACCTATTTCTGAATTGAGCCAAACTTATTTATGGCACTTACGTCTAGGTCATATAAATCTAAATAGGATTTCGAGATTGGTCTCTGATGGACCTTTGAGTTCATTGAAAGTGGAGGCACTGCCAACATGCGAATCCTGTTTAGAAGGTAAAATGACCAAGAGACATTTTCCCTCAAAAGGAAATAGAGCATGCGATAAGTTAGAATTAATTCACTCTGATTTGTGTGGCCCTATGAATATACAAGCAAGATGTGGTTTTGAGTATTTTGTGACTTTCACAGATGATTACTCAAAATATGGATACATTTATCTGTTGTGCCGTAAGTCTGAATGCTTTAAGAAATTCAAAAAATTTGAGACGGAAACGGAGAAACGACATGATAAATATATCAAAACATTGCGATCTGATCGTGGTGGTAAATACCTTTCTGCGGAATTCATTAAATGTCATGCCCCAACCTCGGAAAGCGCGACCGGCGCTCAACCGAGTGAACTCAGCCGAGCAAGCCTGGCAGATACTTTCTACCCAACTCACCCATGATCAAGAAAAGACATGATTTCATTGATTATACAGTAGGAAGCTCATTCAAGCAATACTAAATTGTTTCATTAGCTATTTCGCCTTTCAGTCTCAAAATACACATATTCTTATAGTCCGAGTGGAACAAGTGATCAAACACAACATATCTTGCTTAACATTCTCTACACCCATATACAACCCACTTAGTGTCTACAGATCCTCTAAAGATACAAAGGAATGTAAAGATGGTGCTAGAAATAAGGCCCCGACTATACCTCAAAAAGTGACCACAATATAAACAAAAGGTACAATACATGACCCCGGAATGAAATGGGGCTCACCGAGTCAGCTGAGAAGAGGATGCAACACTATCTGTGATCAACATTGTCTGCTATGTAACCACCTGCATCCATTTAAAGATGCAGCGCCCCCAGGCAAAAGGGACGTTAGTACTGGCGAATAGTACTAGTATGTATAATTAAACACTATCTCAATAGAATGAACCATAATGCAGGGGGAGACAGTCAATAATGCAATATGAGCTTTAAATAACACTAAAACATTCAAGTTAAGGATCACATAGATTTTTAAGTGAATTCCCGCATTGTTAGGTAGGATGGTTTTTAGTGCCAATATGCCACAATCCACAATACCACTGTATTCTTACACGGAGTCCGATCTCGGCCCAATCGGCTAGGCTATCTTATTTGAGACATCAACAATTTTCACAACTTCATCCATAATACCACCGTGTTCTTACATAGAGTTCGATCGGCCCGATCGGCTAGGCCATCTCATTTGAGACATCAACCATTTTCATAATTTCATCCACAATACAACTGTGTTCTTACACGGAGTCCGATCTCGGCCCGATCAGCTAGGCCATCTCATTTGAGACATCACCCCTTTTCAATCAGTCATCTCAATTCATATTTCTCTCCCATCTTTTCAATACAATGGCACGAGTGGCCCCAATTAAAAAGTTATTCTTGGCGCTTGGCCGTATTTCATGATTCAAGTTCTTTTCCACATTCCAACGTTATGGTTAGAATCAATAACAACATGGTTTTTTGATTCAAGACTTATGATTTCACATATGAGCAATTTAGAATCTAAGGCACATAGAGGCTTTTCACACAATTTGACATAACAGTCTTTAATCGAATTTGACTTGAAGCCTAGGCATTTTTAGCATATATTCAAAGTTTTGAACATTTCCTCAGATGATTAGATAACATGATGAAAGCATGGAAGTACATATTACATATATATTTTCAAAACAAGCACATTTGGGATAAAAATTTCTAGGATGTTCAATTTGGGACTTGCATCGATTTCATGAATACCATGGGGTTCAATTCTAAGAAAAATGGGTTTAGACAACATACCTCAATTGAGCTTCTTAAAACTCTAAGATGTTTCGGAATATTAGCAACTTCAATCTATTTTAGAAATAGCAAAATTGAACAAAATATTAGGAAAACGATCATGATTCTAGCTCACTTGAGCATTTTATCAAACACTATGTGTGTATTAAGGTTCCATGGCCCTTTTATGAAAAACTTTATTATCCCACACCCCATTCTTTTCTCTCTTTAACTCACAACCTCCCCACGTACCTTAAGAATATATGCATGCATGGTAAGTACTCCCATCCCCAAGAACTACCTTACTAATTGCCCATTCTAGTAACATTTCGAAATTAAGAGTTTGGTGATAGAACCTTACCTCATAGGATGAAGACCTAGAGTGCTTCTCTTGATAAACTTCAAAGGTTTATGCAAGAATTGAAGTGTAACTTGATGAAGATCACTTTCTCCCTCTAGGACTCTCTCTCATACTTTAGAGTATCAGATTTTGCTCAAAAATGGCCCTTTACATCTATTTTAATGAAGTAGGGTCGGGTTTTAAAAACCCAAAAATGAAGCTCCGGAACAGGTTCTGCTGTCGCATATGCGACCTCATATTATGTGGTCCGCGAAATGACCGCGAAATTGGGGTGCCAAAACTGGAGAGGAACTAATCAGGTCTGCGGTCACTATACGGTCCGCAGACCTATTCTGCGGTCGCATAATGCACCGCAGAACAGTTCTTCGCATAGTGCACCGCAGAACCTCCCTTTGAAAAATCCCAAGGCAGTATATGTGACAAGAGTGCAGCCCGCAAAATGGTTATGTGGTCGCATAATGGGCCGCAAAATGATATTAAACTGGCCCAGAAGACTGCTCCACTCTGCGGCCATTCTATGGTCCGCCGAGTGGTTCTGCGGTCGCAGAACGGACCACAAAAATGCCTACTTCTGCCCAACATTTTCCTTCAACTTCCCAGCGCACTGTTCAAGCCAAAAAGTTCGAACCGTGGCTCGCAAGCTCGCCATGAAGAATTTTTACTATTATTAACCTCTACGCCTACTTCGGCATCACGGAAATCCGGGTTTTTTAAGGAAAATCTTTTATGGGGCCTTACATCCTCCCCCACTTAAGATCATTCGTCATCGAATGAGGATCAGGTTCCATTATTAGCACCTTATACAACTCAGTTTTTCATACCCCACACCAGTAGCCCCAAATTTAACTAACTCCCTAAATTTCCAAAACTTTCGCGAGAGTTTCCTTTGTAACTAGGCCTATCCACCTGTCAGAGAGCCCCAGAATCACATCCTAAAAACATGTACACAATCCAACGATGTAACATAACTCATAACAATACCAACCATGGCCTCATGTAAGCAACATATAATCAAAAGGAATATCTTTACATTAATTGAACAAGTGATACAAAATTCTTAGGCGACAAGTTCACAATAAGGATTACATAGCTATTCAAACAAGTAAGGATACTTCTTCTTCATCTCTTCCTCGGCCTCGGCCTCCCAAGTGGCCTCTTCAACCTACTGGTTTCGCCATAACACTTTCACAGAGGCAATTTCTTTATTTCTTAACCTTCGGACTTGTCTATCAAGAATGGCAACTGAAATTTCTTCATATGACAATTCTTCATTAACCTCAAGGTTCTCAACCGGCACAATAGCTGACGGATCTCCAACTACCGTCTTCAACATAGACACATGGAATACCGGGTGCACTAATGACATCTCGGGTGGTAGCTCAAGCTTGTACGCCACCTAACCGATCCTTTGGATGATTTTGTACGGTACGACATACCTCGGACTCAATTTCCCTTTCTTTCCGAACCACATTATACCCTTCATGGGGGAAACCTTCAAAAATACCCAATCATCTTCTTTGAACTCTAAGTCTCTGCGATGAACATCCGAATAGGATTTTTGATGACTCTGAGTAGTTCTCAACCGCTCCTTAATGATTTTAACTTTTTCCATAGCCTGATGCATAAGGTCTGGCCCTATCAACTCAGCTTCCCCAATTTCGAACCACCCAATGGGAGATCTACATCTCCTACCATATAATGCCTCAAATGGTGCCATCTGAATACTAGCATGAAAGTTGTTGTTATAAGCAAATTCTATGAGTGACAAATGATCATCCCAGCTACCCTTGAAGTCAAGAACACAAGCACGCAACATGTCCTCGAGCGTCTGAATAGTCCGCTCTGCCTGCCCGTCGGTCTGTGGATGGAAGACTGTACTAAGATTTACCTGAGTACCCAAACCCTGCTGAAATTTCTTTAAAACATTGGTCGTGAACTGAGCCCCTCGATCGGAGATGATAGAAACTGGAGTGCCATGCAGTCTGACTATTTCCTTGATATACAACTGAGCATACTGTTCCGTTGTGTTGGTAGATTTAACTGGCAAGAAATGTGCTGATTTCGTGAGTCGGTCCACGATCACCCAAATTGAGTCAAACTTGCACGGAGTACACGGTAACCTTACCACGAAGTCCATATTAATCATTTCCCACTTTCACATTGGAATTTCTATGTTCTGTGCCAACCCACCAGGCTGTTGATGTTCGGCCTTCACTTGTTGACAATTTAGACACCTTGCCACAAAGTCAGTGTAAGGCCCCATAAAATTTTGCAAAAGAAAAATAATGTTTCATGGTACCGGACTAGGCTTACGTGTTTGAGGATTGTAGAAATTCTCCGCGGCGAGCTTGTGAGCCGCGACTTGGACTTTTTGGGTTGAACAATGCACCGGAAAGTAAAAAAAAAGTTTTGGGAGAAAAATAATTTCTGCGGTCCATTATGCGACCGTAGAAGTGAGGCAGGAGAGGGTCAGTTTGGATGCAATTATGCGGTCGACTATGCGACCGCATAACTGTTCTGTGGTTCATTATGCGATCGCGGAACAGGTCTGCGGGCCGCATAGTGACCACAGACAGAGGCCGATTTTTGGCCGGTTTTGGTCACCAATTATGCGATCGATATGCGGTCCGCATATCGATTATGCGATCACAAACTTTGTTCCGGAGCTCCATTTTTGGGTTTTTAAAACCCGACCCTATTTCATTAAATACACACTTTGAGCCATTTTTGAGCTATAATCTGATATTTTAGAGTGAGAGAGAGTGCCTTAGAGTGAGAAGGTATTCTTCAATAATTGTTCTTCATTTCTTGCTCAAGTTTTGGAAGATTAAGAAGGGAAACTCACTAGGTCTTCATCCTAGAGGTAAGATTCTACACCCTAACCCTCAATTTCGAATTTTGTCTAGAAATGGGTAATTAGCAAGATAATTTTGGGCATGAGAGTTGTTTATTTTACATGCATGTGATATCAAGGGGTGTAAGAAGATTGTTGAACTAATCATGGTAAAGATTGGGTTGTGGGATGATGGAATCCTCCATCAAAGGACCTTGAAACCTTATGCACACCTAGTGTTTGATAAAATGCTCAAATGAGCTAGAACCATGATCATCTTCCTAATTTTAGTTCAACTTGTTATATTTCTAAAATAGATTGAAGTTGCTAAAAATTCCGGAATATTTAGAGTGTAAGGAAGCTCAAGTGAGGTATGTTGGCTAAACTCTTCTTTAAGAATTGGAATTCCCATTATCCTTGTAAGTTCTAAGATATTGATGACAAATCGAGTATTCCGATAAGTTTTGTGATAAAGATATATGTTCAATTCATGTTTCAAATGCTCTTATCACATTGCATCATAAATTGAGGATGTGTTCCAAAATATAGATTGTGTATGTATATGTTATAATTTCATGTTGTGATTTATGTGGAAGTTATTATGCAAAGTTGTGTAGAGATTGTGATTGTGATATACCTCCACCCATATATATTGGGGTGAGGCAGTATGACCGCTTTGTGTAGGGATTATAGTATTGTGGGATTGCATCTCCACCAAGCATGACATAAATCAATGATACTCGCTGCGGCGTGCAACCCGATCCACACACACACACACACACACACACACACACACACACACACACACATATATATATATATATATCACTCACATCTCAGGCCCTCGGTGTTGGTATTGGTATCGTTGATGCATTTCCACCCGCATACATTGGGGTGAGGTGGCATAGCCGCTTTGTGTAGGTTCTTGGTATTGTGGTTATACTTCCACCCGCATACCTTGGGGTGAGGCGGCAGGGCCGCTTGAGTAGAGTTGTGGTATTGTGCTTACACCTCCACCTGCATACATTGGATGAGGCGGCGTGGCCACTTTGTGTAAAGATGGTTACAGAGGATCTCATCTTAAATCCTATAATTGTTATCGACAGCTCTTAATAATCTTGCTTTGGTTTAAACAGTTATCTATATTATTCTATTGCCGCTCTGATTCATCATATTCATATTGTATTTCTGAATTCTTAAATTGGTGTTTGGTTTTCATACTAGTACTATTCGACGGTACTAACGTCCCTTTTGTCGGGGGCGCTGCATCTTTAAATGGATGCAGATGGTTCCACAACAGGAGATATTGAATAGTGATAGCAGTACATCTTCTTCCCAGCTGACTTGGTGAGCCCCACTTCATCCCGGGGTCATGTATCTTTGTTCTTTGTGTATTCTATTTGAGGTATAGTCGGGGCCTTGTTGCCGACATTACCATTGTACTCTTCTTTATCTATAGAGGCTCCGTAGATATAGTGTGGGTTGTGTATTGATGCTGGGAAAGACAAACTATGTTATGTTGTGGTTGTATTACTTGTCCTATTAGAGACTTTAAAAATGATGAAAACCATTGGTAATGAATTGGTATTGTAGACATGATCACATTTTTGTCTAATTAATGAAAAATATGTATTATCTTCATTCGTGGATGAGTTTGGGTAGAAGGAAATCCAACAGGCTTGCTCGGTCAGGTTCACTCGGTTGAGCACCGGTCGCGCTCCTCGGTTTTGAGGCGTGACAGTCCGCCACATTCCTTTTCATGTCATTCGACCAATAGACTTCTTTGAGAACGTGATACATCTTTTTAGAACCTGGATGCACGGAATACCTAGAAGCGTGAGCCTCGATCATGATTATTTCCCGGAGACTATCTATATTCGGAACACATAGTCGCCCTTGGTACCTTAGTGTACCATCATCCATGCCAAGTGCAAAAGCCATAGTCTTATGTTTTGAATCCCCTCCTTCAAGTGCACCAAAAATGGATCGTTGTATTGCTTCTCTTTGACTTCCACAACAAGTGAAGATTCAGCCCTATTTTGCACAATTACCCTTCCTTCACTGGAGTCCGCAAGATGAACTCCCAAACTGGCTAGTTGGTGAACCTCCCTGGCCAACGTCCTTTGACATGCCTCCAAGTGAGCCAAACTACCCATAGATTTCCGGCTAAGAGCATCCGCCACCACATTGGCTTTCCCCGGGTGATATAGAATATCGATGTCGTAATCCTTGAGTAACTCAAGCCATATTCTCTACCTCAGATTCAACTCCTTTTATTTGAAAATATATTGAAGACTCTTGTGGTCCGTGAATACATCCACATGGACCCCATACAAATAATGACGCCAAAGTTTCATGCAAAAACCACCGCCGCAAGTTCTAAGTCATGAGTTGGATAGTTCTTTTCATGATTCTTGAGTTGCCTAGAAGTATAAGCTATAACCTTGCCGTGTTGCATTAATACACACCCAAGCCCAATTCTTGAAGCATCACAATATACCACAAATCCATCTGTACCCTCTGGCAGGGTCAACACCGGCGCTGTAGTCAATCTCGATTTCAACTCCTAGAAGCTCCTTTCACAAGCATCAGACCATTAAAACTTAACTGCTTTTTGAGTCAATTTAGTCAACGTTGAGGCAAGAGTAGAGAACCCCTCCACAAACTTCCTGTAATACCCTGCTAAGCCCAAGAAACTGTGAATCTCGGTTGGCGTTATAGGTCTAGGCCAATTCTTTACTGCTGAAATCTTTTGAGGATCAACCTTAATTCCTTATCTAGATACAACATGACCCAAGAATGTGACAAATTCGAGCCAAAATTCACACTTTGAAAACTTCGCATACAATTGGTGTTGATGAAGAGTCTGCAAAACTACCCTGAGATGATCGACATGGTCCTCTCGACCTCGTGAATATAGAAGAATATCGTCAATGAATACTATCACAAAGGAGTCGAGGAAAGGCTTGAAAACCCGATTCATAAGATCCATGGAAGCTGTTGGGGCATTTGTTAGACCAAAAGACATTACCAGAAATTCAAAGTGCCCATACCGGGTTCTGAAAGCTGTTTTCGGAATATCCTGCTCCCTGATCTTCAATTGGTGATATCCGGATCATAAATCAATTTTGGAGAAGTATCTAGCATTCTGTAACTGATCAAACAAATCATCTATTCTTGGTAACAGGTACTTATATTTTATTGTGACTTTGTTGAGCTGCCGATAGTCAATACACATCCTCAGTGATCATCTTTCTTCCTCACAAAGAGGACTGGTGCGCCCCATGGTAACACACTCGGTTGGATGAAACCCTTTTCTAACAAATCCTTCAATTACTCCTTTAGTTCCTTCAATTCTGCTGGTGCCATCCTGTAGGGCGGAATAGATATAGGTTGCATGCCTGGCATCACATCAATCCAGAAATCAATCTCCCTATCTGGCGGAATCCCAGGGAGTTCATCAGGAAAGACCTCTAGAAATTCATTCACAACTGGCACAAATTCGAGTGTAGGTGCCTCAACAGTGGTGTCTGTAACTTGGACCAAGTGATAGATACACCCCTTGTTAATCATCTTCGTGGCCTTAAGGTAAGAAATAAACCTACCCTTCGGCACCACATTATCCCCCTTCCACTAAAAAACTGGCTCATTAGGAAATTCAAACCTCACAGTTCTAGCTGGGCAATCGAGCTTGGAAAAACATGAATAAAGCCAATCCATCCCCATAATTACATCAAAATCAACCATCCCCAATTCAATGAGATCGGCCACGGTGTCCCGACCACTCACCGTGACAACACAACCCCTATAAATTCGTGCGAATACAATAGACTCGCCAACCGGAGTAGATACAGAGAACGGCTCAGGAAGCTGTTCCGGTTCTATCCCAAATTCCATAGCAACATAAGGTGTAATATAGGACAAGGTGAAACTGGGATCAATAAGAGCATATACATCATGAGTTTGGACAGTCAATATACCCGTGACAACATCTGGAGAAGCCTCTGCACTTTGGCGACCACTCATAGCATAGAAACAGCTGGGTCCTCCTGAACCCTGTGCACCACCCCTAGCTGCACCACGCCCTGCTGGTGCCGGAGGGCCTCGAGCTGAAGGGGGTGCTGAAGATGTAGCAGCTGCAGAACTGGATGGTTGTGCTGTGCCCCTGCCCGTACCCTGGCGAGATGAACAACACTCCCTCTGAATATAACCCCTCAATCCACACCCGTAACATATAGGTAGGTCCATGTAGCAGATCCTCGAGTGCATCTTCCCATACCTGAGGCATGTGGGCCTCCACTTCTGCAGTAATCTCCCTCTTGATCGGCCCCGCTAGTGTGGTCCCTTGTTACCCTTATTGGGCCTGAAATGACTCCCTTGGAGCTGACTGGGCCCTGCTAGCGGTGCACTGGCTGAAGACTGAGCAAAAGACTGGGATGGCCCTGATGACCCTTCCCTGAAAGCTGATCTTCCCCCACCAAATGACTCCCCAAAGTTGCTCGCGGATCAGGCCTTGCTGGTACCCTCTCGCTCCCTTCTGTTCTTCAACTTACGGTCCTCTGTAGCTTGAGCAAATGCTACCATTTTCCCATAGTTCATATCTGAATTCAAGGCAGCTGTAGCGGCCTCATTGATAATAATGGGCTAAGGCCCTGCACAAACATGCACACTCTAGCCTCCATAGTAGGCAACATGAGAACGACATATTTAGGCAGATGCGCGAACTCTGTGTGATACTCCCACACACTTTTACTCCCTTGCTTATGATTCTAAAACTCTGCGGCATGGGCTGCCCTAGTCTTGGTAGGCAAGAAATGGTCTATAAAGGCATCAGCAAACTTATTCCACCTCGCTGGAGGGCTACTCTCCTCCCGAGAGTCCTCTCACGGCTCAAACCAAGAATATGCCACTCCTTTCAGGCAGTAGGCGGCCAACTCCACTCCCTCTGTCTCAGTAGCGCGCATAACCCGGAGAGTTTTATGCATATCATCAATGAAGTCCTAAGGGTCCTTCTTGGGATTAACACCCGTGAACACCGGAGGATCCAACTGAAGAAACCTGTTCACCCTGGAACCACTAGAATCCCCTTGTTGGCTAGAAGAAGTGTGTATAATATTCGACCTTTGGACCTGAGAAGCCACTATCTGAGTCAGCATCTAAATAGCTCCCCTAATATCCCCATCAGAAATACCAGAACCGGAAGCTGGGGCTGGAGGTGGAATCGGAATATCAGTTGGAGGAATCGCTGCACCCTCAGTAGGTACAAGAACTGGTGTGGCCTGGTCAGGTGTAGTGGAATCAGGTAGTGTAGCAGTCGGGGAATTATCCTCATCCCTCGAGTATTCACCCGCCTCACCAAATAAAGGGTCAACTGCTACTCCTAAGGCGCCATTGGCTCCTTGGCCAATTCTTGCTCTCTTCTTAGGTGCCATATACTGAAAGTTAAAGGATTGCACGCGTTAGAGGAGGAACGGTTGCATAATTAGTTTCATCGCACGATCCAGAATATCAAAGAAGGGTATTGTTCCTAAATGTTCAAGTAGCCTCCAATTTATAGATGTGGTCGACAACACACCAATAAAAAGGACTCTACCAGACACATCTCCTAGACACCCTAGGACACTTTAAAACCTTAGGCTCTGATACCTAGTTTTTCACGCCCCAACCTCGGGAAGCACGACTAGCGCTCAACCGAGTGAACCCGGTCGAGCAAGCCTGTTAGATACTTTCTACTCAACTCACCCATGATTAATAAAAGACGTGATTTTATTGATTATACAGTAGGAAGCTCATTCAAGCAATACTAAATTAATTCATTAGCTATTTCGCCTTTCAGTCTCAAAATACACATATTCTTATAGTCCGAGTGGAACAAGTGATCAAACACAACATAACTTTCTTAACATTCCTAACACCCATATACAACCCACATAGTGTCTACGGAGTCTCTAAAGATACAAAGTAAAGTAAAGATAGTGCCGACAACAAGGCCCCGGCTATACCTCAAAAATTGACCACAATATAAAAAAAAAATACAATATATGACCCCAGAATGAAATGGGGCTCACCGAGTCCACTGAGAAGAGGATGCAACACTATCTGTGATCAACATTGTCTGCTATGTAACCATCTGCATCTATTTAAAGAACAGCGCCCCCAGCAAAAGGGACGTTAGTACTGTCGAATAGTATTAGTATGTATAATTAAACACAATCTCAATAGAATGAACCATAATACAGGGGGAGACAGTCAAGAATGAAATATGAGCTTTAAATAACACTAAAACATTCAAGTTAAGGATCACATTGAACTTTAAGTCAATTCCCATATTGTTAGGTAGGATGGTTTTTAGTGCCAATATGCCACAATCCACAATACCACCGTGTTCTTACACGGAGTCTGATCTCGGCCCGATCGGCTAGGCCATCTCATTTGAGACATCAACCATTTTCACAATTTCATCCATAATACCACCGTGTTCTTACACGGAGTCAGATCTCGGCCCGATCGGCTAGGCAATCTCATTTGAGACATCAACCATTTTCAAAATTACATCCACAATACCACCATGTTCTTACACGGAGTCCGATCCCGGCCGATCGGCTAGGCCATCTCATTTGAAACATCACCCCTTTTCAATCAGTCATCTCAATTCATATTTCTCTCCCATCTTTTCAATTCAATGGCACAAGTGGCCTCAATTATAAAGTTATTCTTGGTGCTTGGCCGTATTTCATGATTCAAGTTCTTTTCCACATTCCAACATTATGGTTAGCATCAATAACAACATGGTTTTTTCATTCAAGACTTATGATTTCACATGTGAGTAATTTAGAATCTAAGGCTCATAGAGGCTTTTCACACAATTTGACATAACAGTCTTTAATCGAATTTGACTTGAAGCCTAGGCATTTTTAGCACATATTCAAAGTTTTGAACATTTCCTCAGATGACGAGATAACATGATGAAAGCATGGGAATATATATTACATATATATTTCAAAACAAGCACATTTGGGATAACAATTTCTAGGATGTTCAATTTGAAACTTGCATCGATTTCATGAATACCATGGGGTTCAATTCTAAGAAGAGGGGGTTTAGCCAACATACATCAATTGAGCTTCTTAAAACTCTAAGATTTTCCGGAATATTAGCAACTCCAATCTATTTTAGCAATATAGCAAAATTGAACCAAATATTAGGAAAACGATCATGATTCTAGCTCACTTGAGCATTTTATCAAACACTATGTGTGTATTAAGGTTCCATGGCCCTTTTATGAAAGACTTTACTATCCCACACACCATTCATTTCTATATTTAACTCACAACCTCCCCACATACCTTAAGAATACATGCATGCAAGGTAAGCACTACCATCCCCATGAACTACCTTACTAATTGCCCATTTTAGTTACATTTCGAAATTAAGAGCCTGGTGATAGAACCTTACCTCATAGGATGAAGACCTAGGGTACTTTTCTTGATAATCTTCAAATGTTTATGCAAGAATTGAAGAGTAACTTGATGAAGATCTCTTTCTCCTTCTAGGACTCTCTCTCTCTCTCACTCTAGAGTATCCGATTTTGCTCAAAAATGGCCCCTTACATCTATTTTAACGAAGTAGGGTCGGGTTTTAAAAACCCAAAAATAAAGCTACGGAACAGGTTCTGCGGTCGCATAAATGATCGGGAAATTGGGGTGCCAAAACTGGAGAGGAACTGACCAGGTCTGCAGTCACTATGCGGCCCACATACCTGTTCTACGGTCGCATAATGCACCGCAGAATGGTTCTGCGGTCGCATAGTGCACCGCATAACCTCCCTCCAAACAATCCCAAGGCGGGATATGCGACAAGAGTGTGGCCCGCAAAATGGTTATGTGATTGCATAATGGGCCGCAAAATGACATTAAAATGGCCCAGAAGACTGCTCCACTCTGCGGCCATTATGCGGTCCACAAAGTGGTTCTGCCGTCGTAGAACGGACCGCAGAAATGCCTACTTCTGCCCAACATTTTCCTTCAACTCCCTAGCACACTGTTCAATCCAAAAAGTCCAAACCACGGCAAGCAAGCTCGCTGTGAAGAATTTACACTATTATTAACCTCTACGCCTACTTCCGCATCACGTAAATCCGAGTTTTTTTGGGAAAAGTTTTTTACGAGGCCTTACATTAAATACTTATCAGATTATGGAATTACATCTCAATTATCTGCTCCAGGAACACCACAACAAAATGGTGTGGCAGAAAAAAGAAATAGAACCCTTATGGAAATGGTTAGATCAATGTTAAGTGATTCCGATTTGTATTCTTCCTTTTGGGGATATGCTTTAGAAACAGCAAATTATATTCTAAATTTGGTTCCTTCAAAGTCAGTACCTTCAACTCTAACAGAATTGTGGACTGGGTGCAAGCCAAGTTTACGGCACATTCGGGTTTGGGGTTGTCCAACACATGTGCTGAAAGGGAAAGCGAATAAATTAGAATCGAGGATAGAAGTATGCATTTTTATTGGATATCCAAAAGGAACTAAAGGCAGTTTATTTTGATATCCCAAAGAAAAGAAGGTAATTGTTACGACAAATGCTAGAGTTTTAGAAGATGACTATTTAGTGAACCATATTCCTAGAAGTAAACTAGTTTTACAGGAATTAAGTAATGGCGTAACTAATAACTCATCTCTGGAACGTATCTCGGAAGTCAGTATTGACATACCACTGCATTATCGTAGTGGGAGAAATATCAATACATAGCAAAATGCACAAGAGCAATTTCCTGACATCTCATTACCCCAAAGTAGTGGGATAATGTTGAGCAACCTCAGATTGTTGAGCAACCTGAAATTATTCTGCAGCCTGCATTCCAGGAAGAAGTTAATAATTTCCCAGCACCGCAAGGTATGGAGGAATCTTCAGTTCCAGAAAATGATGTTGTGATTCAACAACAAAATTAGACTGCACCTGTAGTGACTAGTCGTAGTGGGAGAATTATTAAAAAACCTCTCCGGTTTGTGCTCTTGGGAGAATCTTATGATAGAATCCCTGAAGAGCCTAATACAGAACTTCTTAATTACGACGAAGCACTACAGGATACAGATGCTGATAAATGGGTTGCTGCTATGAAATATGAAATGGAGTCCATGTACTCCAATCAAGTCTGGGATCTTGTAGATCTACCTACTAGAGTCAAACCCATTGGTTGTAGATTGATCTATAAGAAAAAGAGAGGAGTGGGTGGAAAAGTGCAAACTTTTAAAGCTAGGCTTGTTGCAAAAGGGTTTACTCAAAAAGAAGGGATCGATTATGAGGAAACGTTTTCGCCAGTAGCCATGATTAAATCCATTAGGATTCTCTTATCCATCACTGCTCATTACGATTATGAGATTTGGCAAATAGATGTCAAGACGACTTTTCTTAATGGAAGTCTTGATGAGTACACTATATGGCACAACCGGTTGGTTTCATAAAAAGTGGTAGTGAGCACACGTTGCGTAAATTAAAGAAATCCATTTATGGATTGAAACAAGCTTCCAGAGCATGGAATAATTATTTTGACACATCGATTAAAACCTTCGATTTTGATCAATGTGAAAATGAGACTTGTGTCTATAAGAAGTGGGATGGAGATAAAGTTATATTTTTTGTTTTGTACGTGGATGATATTTTGCTCATAGGAAATAATGTGAGCATGTTGAATTCAGTAAATGAATGTTTGTCCTCACGTTTTGATATGAAAGACTTGGGACAAGTGGCACATATCCTTGGGATCAAGCTTATGCGAGATCGCAAGTGAAGGATATTAGGCTTATCCCAAACACTTTATATTCATACTATTCTCACCAGGTTTAGCATGCAAGATTCCAAGAAAGGCTTTCTCCCCTTTAGACATGAAATCTCTCTGTCAAAAGATCAGTCCCCAAAAATGACTGATGAGATAGAAAAGATGAAGGCGGTCCCTTATGCTTTTGCTATAGGGATTCTCATGTATGCTATGCTATGTACTAGACATGATATCTGCTTTGCTGTTGGCATGGTTAGTAGATTTCAGTCTAACCCTGGACGAGAACACTGGACTGCCGTTAAACATATAATCAAGTACTTGAAAAGGACTAGGGATTATATGTTAGTGTATCACTCAGGTGATCTTGCACCCATTGGCTATACTGATTCAGATTTTCAGTCAGATAGAGATTCTAGAAAATCTACCTCAGGATATGTTTTTACCTTAGGAGGTGGAGCTATAAGTTGGAGGAGTATCAAGCAATCATGTGTTGCTGATTCCACCATGGAAGTCGAATATGTGGCTGCATCTGAGGCATCTAAAGAGGCTGTTTGGCTTGGGAACTTTCTAAAAGAGCTTAATGTAGTTCCTTTGGTTCAAGCACCGATTGTACTTTATTGTGACAATAGTGGTGCAGTTGCAAAATTGAAGGAACCAAGAAGCCATAAAATGAGTAAGCATATTGAGCGTAAATATCACTTAATTGGGGACATAACTCAGAGAGGTGATGCAAGAGTGTTGAAGATTGCGCCAGAGGACAATTTGGCAGACCCGTTTACAAAGAGTTTGCCACAGAAGACTTTTGACAAGCATGTAGAAGAAATGGGTATTAGAGTTGTAGATGCATGGTTACGAGTCTAAGTGGGAGATTGTTGGGATATACTATTAACCATGCAGTTTAGACATAATATTGTGTTTTATGATTTATGGAACAATTATTTATTTAATTTATTCAATTCAATAAAGTATTATTTTAAATAGATCATTTGTTACATGTGTGTCCTTTAGTTATGTAGTAGACAATTTAGTGTATGGAGTCTTAGCTCATGCACAGAAGATTAAATTGTCGGTTCTCATAATTAATAAACTATGTTCACAATCGAAGATATTATTGGGCAAAATATCTTGATGATTGTAGCACAAGATTATAGTATAATTTGTCTTGATTATGGGAGTGGTTTTATTCCGACTTTTTATGCTAGTATACTTAGTGTATATTGAACGGACCAAGTAGAGAAAAGATGTTTTTGTACTGAATATATATAAAATATTTTCTCTAATTCATTGAACGAGCTTATACTCTAATCTTGATATAATTATTATGATCGATGTGATTTGTTTTGTTGTTTTGATTTATCAAAAGGTATAATTCTATTCAGAGTCAGTGTATGCCTGATAGATTGGACAATAACGAATAACATTTATGAAATAATAATTAGTTGATAGAATCCATGATTCATTTTTGAGTTTGATGATACCCCTTTATGTAAGCTTATAAGTTTTCATGTGAAAATCCGACCGGTGAATTTTGTATCCGTCACATGAAATATTTTAAGCGGAATTATAAAAGATTTAATTAGTTGATTAAATTAAATTATCAGTGATTTAATTTAATTGACTGGTATTTGAAATCTTAACATGGGGAGTTAAAATAAGTGGTAGTGAATTTTCGAAATTCATATTGATGAGTTCAATTGCAGTTTTTAGTGGAATAAACTGCAATTAATTATAGTAGGAATTAATTCATGCAAAATTTCGAATTAATACTATAATTAGTAGCCTCTTATTATTTATGTGGTCCCTTCTATACTTAATAAAAACCTGAATTGACTTGGGTAAAAAGTGACTTGGGAGAAAAGTCATCCGGTAGAGTTAGAGTAGGATTCTACTTGCACAAGCAGAATCCTACACGTTTTTGGAGCCCTTTTTGGCTGAAAAACGAGTCTACATAAGGAAGACATTTTTCACCTAATAACTAACTTTCAGAGTTGTATTGTTCTTGCCCACTCAAAGCAATTTCGTCCAAGGTCTTACTAGGACCATAGCAGAAGACTGCAGCCCTGGATTCTTGCTCTGTGGAGGACCTATGCAACGATTTCAAGAGGTTAGTGATTTCTAATCTCGTAATTATATCATTGTTTAGTTTACAACTTTACAGGTATTTGATGCCTGAATTGTATGCTTGCTTCCGATGCGCATGTTCTAACACCATGAAGTAATTTTCCATCATCTTGTCAAGAGGTTGACATTAAACCCAGATATTTAAAAGGCAAAATACTTTTACCCCAGTGCTTCCAATATTTCCTGCACACTACCCATAGATATCCCGCCAAAATAAGTACAGTTCTTATCTTTATTTGAAATTAAAAGCACTTATATAACAAGTTCACGGATATAACATCTCCTCTACAGAATAGGAGGAACAACAAAATCCAGCTGAACAATCTACATTTTTGCGCACTTGGGATGATATTTGAAATCAGGGTTCAAACGCAGAGTTTTTAATAGTCTACTTAGATATTCCATGGTCAAAACAAATAAGTAGGGGGGATAAGGAATCCCCTGTCTTAGACTTGCAACTTGTTTGGATGGTTGTTATATATCATTTGAAAATGTATTGTATTGTATTGTATTGTATTATATTATATTATTTTAATATATATAATGTTTAGATAAATTGTATCATTTGTCGTCGTTTCGTACAATTACACACTAATAATATGAAGAATAAACTTGCAATACTATAAAGAAAAAGTAAGGTACAAGGTAAAATGATTATATAAAAAAGTAAGATAAAGTATAAAATAGAATTATTTAATACTAAGGAAGGGTAAGATGAGAGAAAAAAATAAGGTAACGATGCGACCCTATTAAATCATCCATTACATAAAGTGATACTTTTCGTCGTTACGTAACAATGAATTTAACGATACGATAAAATAAAAGTTAAGTAACAATCAAAACGAATATTGTATTTAAAATAAAACTATACTACAATATAACAACCATCCAAACAAGTTGTTAGTCCCTCCTGGATAGGAAAGGGACAAGCTGGTTTACCATTTATAAGGATAAAAAAGTAGGAATGTAGGATACATTACAAACATATTTCACTATTCACTAGATAAAAACTTCAAGCAGATTCACAATACTCAGTACATGCTCTAAAAAAGCCTATCCAATTGAATCATAAGCCTTGTGCAAATTCAGTTTAATCATGCACCTAGGGAAGATAGATATGTTTCCTACCATAATCCTTCACCAGTTCATGGCTAAGAAGTAAGAACTATATTATCAATTATCATCCTTCATGGCACAAAGGCGGATTGGCTTGTATCTACCAGAAAGTCCATAACCCTTTGCAGTCTTGTAATTAATTTACTTTTTCTAAAATAGTTAATAAAAAGATTAGAAAAAACTCAATTGAACAATAGTGGTTTCTAAGAGATTAGTCGTATTATGTCACTTCACGAATACAATTCGCCTCGTGAGAATTTAATCGATGAGTTATTTCTAGGGAACATGTACATGAAACTTGCAAATGAGAAATGTTAACTCACGGCATCTAACGACTAAAGTATCGATGGCTCAATTATATATTGCAGCTAGATAGATAATTAATGCTCCAGTGATTTCTTTGCATTTATCTAAGTTTTTATGGGTAGGTATTTGTGCCGATCAAAAGTAGCAAATTGCGTGCTAGTCGAAGTACAAGCAAATTAATTCAAACACCACTACTTTTTTCTTTAAAAAAAAGTAGATAACTGGTGCTCTAAACAATGATTTTTAGTGAATTTCCTCTCTTTGGGTAATCCGGTTACCTTTATTTCTTTTACTAGAATAGGATATAAACCCAAAATTGGTGATGATATTGTACTATTTTGGTTCATTACTTTTGCTAATTGGCAGTCATGCAAGCCTAACAAAGTTAATTTTTTTCTCTTCTTATTTTCTGCAATTTATTAGGCTTTTCTTTCCTTAATTAAAATATTAGTGTCCAGAGTGAGGGTCAATTGGTTTTGTGGCTCTTTACAAATTTATTTTTAGTTTTAAAATCCTACCTCTTTTTTTACACAGGAGAGATTTACTTTTACACGTAAGAGATTTGTCTTTTACACACAAGAGATCTAAAAAAGTTATTTTCTTAGTTTTAAAATTGTAAATGCACATGATGCACAAATAACACATGAAAGACTAGCACACTTTGTATATTTCTTGCTTCCACAAATACTTTTGATTTTTTCAAGTTTCTGTTTTTAAATAAGACTTGGATCAAATCTTGAGGACTGGTTCAATTGTTTTATGTAACAAGAAAGGGACGTCGGTTTAGGGTAATGATGAAATTGCATTACAGAAAGGGAAAAATTAATTAACGATTCACCAATTACTAAAAGTATTTTAGAAGAAGAAACTGTATCTTTATAAATTTTCATACCAGATGAAAGGTATTTATAAAACAATTAGGGAAAGAACTTTTAAATCATCAAAGAAGTAAATAAATTTCTGCTATCAAGTATTCGCCAGTCGTACCATCAAAAGGTATCGTGAAATGGTAAAGGTTCCTCATCATTATCTAAAGATTTCAATTTTGTGCTCTAGAAACGAAATTCTTATTGGTATGAAGCACTAAAATAGGCATATATAGTAGCTATAAGCATGTAAAATTTTATTACATTTAAATCCGTAAGAAATTTTGATTTAATCTTAAAGTAAGTATATTTTGGTCCAAACAAATATTGTGGGTTAATATAATTGGATTAATTATATAAATCCAATATATATGAATTAGATAAATAAGTCTAAATCCATTGGCTAACCCATTTAACTTGGCTATAAATGACAAGCCCACTTTAAGTCCAAGATGTCATTTTTCTAGAGGCCTAGTTTGGTGCCATGTGTCAAATGACGTGGCACGCAAAATCAAATAGATGAGTCAATAGGATCATGCTACGTGTCAAAATGACAAGGCATGCGAAGTCAAATTAAAAGGCCAACGAAACTGCGCCACATGTGCAAGTGACGCATTCTGACCAATCAAATGCGACCTTCTCATGCTTCAATCTGATTGGTCAAAAAGGATTTGTTCTCATCATAATTCTTCTCTTCCACAACTATAAATGAGGGCGGGTCTTCATAACTCAGATAAGACATCAGAAATCATAACAAGAAGTAAGAGAGAACTCGCAAATCAAACGCCGCATATTTCTCTACAAGCTTCAAACTTCAAGCAATCAAGTTCAAGTCCAAGAAATCAAGTTCAAGCTCAAGAACGAAGAAAAAATCAAGGTTAAGGAGTAAGAGTTCAAATCAAAGTTCGTGCTAGTTGAATTCAAGATCATCGTTCGTAGCAACAAGCATAAATTCAAGATCAAGCTCAAAAGCCTTGAATTTATATTAGAAAAGAAGAATCAGAGGAATCATAGAGATTGTACACTCATATTACTTGAAATCAAATACTACGATTGTTGCAATATTTTTTGGTCTCGATTATTTTCTTAACGCAATTTTATTGTTTACAAATTCTGGTACACCCAGTGAGACAATATCTACCTCTCATCTCAACTTTTGAATTAGCAAAGTTCAAGAACATCGAAATGGCTTCACAGAAAATCGACTCCATATCAACTTCCACTAAAGCTGCTAATTTCAAGTTCTACGCTGATGTGAAAAGCACCATCGATGTTACCTTTGGAATCTTTGATCCAGTTACAAGGGGCAAAGTAAGATCTCTAGGACAACAAGCACTCCAAGAGTCGTCCGCGTTAACCCCTATTTTCGGATCGTCATCCTCAAAAGGAGCAAGATCCTCTACAAGCACGACCCAAAAAGGGAACAACATCGCCGAAAGGATAAAAAAGGTTCTATCCCAACTTAGTTTATCTAAGTCCAAGTAATCCTACAAGCCGATGATGATGACTTGAGTGTTGGATCTACTCTAGTTTTCATTAATGCAACCTCTAAGCTCTATCTCAATAATGATCTATATCATTCTTCATCCTCTACGGTGATCATGCAAGCAACAGTTATTAAAGCTTCTACCATAGAAGAACAACTTGCAAATTTGACGAAATTAATTGAAGGCTTGTCAAAGCGCATGCATGTAACGACCCGACCTGTCATTTTGGGTACTAGCTTACCTTTTCGTGTTTCGAGAATTTTTCTAGCTCTATTTGATGTTTATTGATTTGCGTGCGTGGTCCATGTCATTTTTCGGAAAGTTTTTACGTAACATTTTGAAGAAAATAAAATTTTTGACTTAAAAGAGGCTAGAGTTGACGACGGTCAATATTTTTAGTAAACGACCTCGGATAGGTGTTTTGATGATTTTGATAAGTTCGTATGATATTTTTGGACTTGTGCTTGTGTTTGGTTGGGGTCCCAGGTGACCCGAGTGCATTTTGTCGCATTATGTAAAACATTGAAAATTTTGGTTTTAAACTTGAAAATCTTGAGGCTTGATGATCAATTCTTGTTGTTTGATGTAATTTTGTTAATTTGAGTGAGCGAACAAGTTTGTATGATGTTATTATACTTGTGTGCATATTCTGTTTGGAGTCCGAGGGGCTCAGATGAGTTTCGGGTACATTGCGGATGAATTTGGAACAACTGATGTATAGATGTTGCTGGTGTCAACTTGCAGATCTCGCAAATGCGAGAATACTACTCGTAAATGCGAGCCTCGCTTTTGCGAGTGACAGCTCACATTTGCGAAAGGTGTTGGGAAGGGTCACTTCGCAAATGCAAAGTTTTGATCGCAAATACGGACTATGGGGGCTCAGCAAATGCGATGTACCTGTCGCATTTGTGACACTTGGGGAGGTTGGCTAGCTTCGCAAATGCGAAGCTTTGATCGCAAATGCGCACGATGGGGCAGTCTTAAATGCGAACATTTTGTCGCAAAAGCGACTTCTTGGGCCATGTTGCACTGGTCGCTTTTGCCATCAGTATTTCGCAAATGCGGGCTTCGCTTTGCGATACCTGTAGCTGGGTAAAAGAGAAAAAAATCTGGACTTAACTCATTATACACTATTTCTCAACCCTAAACACTTTAGAGGCAATTTTTGAAGTACTTTTCTTCTCAAATTCATTGATAAACATCTTTAACTATTTTCAATCAACTTCAATTACTTTTCATGAGTTTTTAACATCAATATAAGAATTTTATGGTAGAAATTAGGGGTTTTGGGTAGAACTTGGAGATTTTATAAAATGGACATTTAGACCTCAAATTGAGATCGAATTTCGAAATAAATTATATAGACATGCTCGGAGGTGAATGAGTAATCGGGTTTTGATCAGAATCTCGGATTTCGACCATGCGGGACCGAGGTTGACTTTTGGGATATTGTCCAAGATTGAACCTTTATTGATTGGGGCCTCGTGTTTGTTTTAGATGGGCCACATGCCATTTGTCATGTTTTAGGGTTGCTGATTTTCTGGTGCTTAAGGTGCTCTACGCGATCACGATGTGTTGTGGGAGCTGTGTGTGGTTCTTTTTCGCGTTCTCATATATGTTATCGCATTCGCGATGCTTGAGTTGTTATTCAGTCGCGTTCACTTCTTGAGGAGCGCGGTCACGTAGTGTTGCTGGAGGCAGCAGGCTCGTTGGCTTACACGTTTGCAGTTGATGTTGCGTGTTCGCGCTGCCTTGGTTCGTTGGTCTTCATGATCACCGTGTTGTTTACGTGATCGCATATTACATTATTGGGCAGTGCTTATTCCTTCTTCGCGATCACATTGTTTCTTCCCCGATCACGATGTATCACATATCTTGACAGAACATAAAAGTACTCTATTTCGAGGGCTTTGTTATTTTTATCACTTTTTGAGTTAGAGAGCTCGGTTTTAGGCGAATTTGGAGGGGATTTTCATGATTTGGATTGGGGTAAGTGTTCTTGACTAGGATTTGGTTATATTTTATTATTCTATCTTTGTTTTTATCATTAAGTTAGTGATTTAAATTGTAGAAATAAGGGGTTTTGTAAAACAACTTTCTAAAACACGAAAATGATAATTTGAAGGCCAATTTGATGTCGGAATGAGATAATTTTGGTATGGTTGGAATCGTAATGGAATGTGTGTTTGGATTTTGTGAGTTTTGTCAAGTTCCGAGATACGGGCTTGGAGTTGACTTTTTGGGTTGACTTTTTAGTTTTCATTAAAGATCGAAAATTTATTATACGAAATTATTTCTTATGGCTTTTATTTATGATATTAAGTTATTTTGGCTAGATTCGAGCCGTCTGAAAATTGTTTCACACGAGAAGGTCATTTTAGAATATTGATTTAGCTGTTTTGAAGTAAGTATCTTGCCTAACTTTGTGTGGGGAAACTACCCCTTAGGATTTGGGATTTATTGTATTATTTGAATTATGTGAAAGACGTGTACGCGAGGTGATGAGTGCGTACTCGAACTTATATCTGAAAATTGATCGGTTAGACACTTAGGTTTCTTTCATGTATTTAATTTAAGTTGTTAGCACATGTCATATCTTTTATTTGGTAAGTTTGCTCTCACATGCTTTATTTGAAGTTGTTAGCACATGTCATATCTTTTACTTGCCAAGTTTACTCTTATATGCTTTATTTGAAGTTGTTACCACTTTTATTATTATTATTATTATTATTATTATTATTATTATTATTATTATTATTATTATTATTATTATTATTATTATTATTATTATTATTATTATTATTATGTGACTTCCTTTATTGTTGAGTTATTTTTAACTGAAATTGTTGATACATGATATACTTTCGTTGTCGGGTTATTCTCATGCATTTAGGCGTAGTTTATAGTTCATACCATCTCCTTCATTGTTTACTTGTTTCACATACTAGAATTCGAAGTTTTCCATTTCATGGAAATACCTTCATTATTGAGTTTATTCTTAAGCAATTAATTAAAGTTGAAGTTATTGAAAGTCATTAATCTGTTTTAATTGAAGTTGTTGTTTAATGGGGTGTTGTTTATTGTTGAGTTACTTTCCCCTTTCATTTTGTTGTTACTGAGATTTTGTACATATTGTGTTTGAGCTTTGGGCTATGTGACGTGGTGATATTGGTATTGTTGTTGTTAAGAGGTTGTGGCCTATGAGTACTTGTGGTACGAGTTGATATGTCGTGTTGTTGTGATGTTAGCACATGTGAATTTGTTGTGTGGATTGACTGTCGTTATGCGGATCACAAGGGTGGCATATCACTGTTGATGATTGTGTGGAGTGATACAGATAGCTATCAAAGTGATAGAGGTAGCTATTGGAGTGATATGGGTGGCTATTATGTTAAGTGTCTGGGCGGAGCGATAAGGGTGACTATTATGATGTTATCAATATGGAGAGATAAGGGTGGCTATGTTAGGGATGATCTGTGATGGCCTCAGGGGTATTAAGTTGATGATATTCATGTGATGGTGTGATTTTTCCTTGTGTATGTCATGTACGTTACTCGACTTGTTGTGTTTCTTTCAATGAGCTACTCAATGTCTTTGATATTACTTGTTGACTTAGATTGTGATAGTACACTCGCACAAGCATACACCGTAGCATGTCACTTATACAGGTTCAGGAGTATAAAACTTGACATTCATTAATCATGCCCATGTATTCTTATATTATTTGTTTCCATTGTGATATTGAGCATGTGACTACGCCGGACGGATTGTGATAGTAAGCCTGTGTCCATGCCGGGCGGATTGTGATATTAAACATGTGACCACGCCGCACAGATTGTGATTGTGAGCCTGTGACCATACCGGAAAGATTGAGATATTGGCACGTGAGTTATTCATGCGGTGATGATTAAAAATGTGGGCATGAGGTTCCGTGAGCATATGATTCGTGATTTAGGACTCGTGACTTGTGATTATGAGATGAGGTATCTCGAAGTAATTTCGTTGTGAGACTTGTCTTAGAATGACTTGATTAATTAGTTGCTATTTGTTTTCCTTATTTAGTTTCACTGGTAACAATGTTCTTATTAATTTACTGTTTATCTCACATGTTGATTCTTGTTGCCATTAGTGATTCCTGCTTTCATTATTAGCTTTATACTTTTATACTGCACAAGTTATTTTGACTAGTAGGTGTCTTGACTTGTACCTCCTCACTACTCCACTAAGGTTAGTCTTGATACTTGCTGGGTACCGAACGTGGTATACTCATACTACACTTCTGCATATTTTTGTGCAGATCAATGTATTGGAGATATCGGACTCAGGTAGAGTTAGCTTCTTGATCGCGAGGATTCAAGGTAGAGCTGCTTGATCGTCGCACTCCCTTGAAGTCCTTTCCCTTTTTATTGTACTGTCAGCTTGTAATCCGAACAATATTGTATTTCGATTTTTGAGATCCTTCTATGTATTCAGCTAGAGTTTGTGACTCTGTATTACCTAGCCTTTGGAGGTTGTTGTGAGTATTGCCGCGTAGGCTAGTTTCACCTTTATTTCGGTATTTATATTAAACTCTGTTTTAAAATATCATTTTTAAACTGGCTTAATTGTTGTAAGTAATCGGCTTACCTAATTTTAGAGACTAGGTTCCATCACGACGCCTAAGGCGGGATTTTGAGTCGTGAAAAGTTGATATCAGAGCTCCAGGTTCATAGATTCTACGAGCAAGTTTAGTAGAGTCTTCTAGATTGGTATAGAGAACGTCTGTACTTATCTTCGAGAGGCTACGAAACTATTAGGAAAATTACACTTCTTCTAACCATGTCGTGTGGATTTGTTGATTTCAAAGTTTGAGCCATTATATCTATATTCTCTCGCAGATGGTAAGGACACGCGCTACTGGATAAGCCGAGCAGACACCCGTGCCCCCTGTTAGATCCGCGAGAGTCGGGGGTCGAGGTATAGGCCGAGGAGCGGTGCATGCTGCAGCTAGAGCACCTGTCAGAGCAACATCTAAGGAGCCACCAGTAGCTCCGGTTGGGGGACAGGCACCAGAGTCGTCTGTTCTTACCCTCGGACTTCAGGAGACTTTAGTACATTTCCTGAGCATGTTTGGTACATTGGCTCAGGCATTATTGATCTTTGTGGCACCAACTACTTCACAGATTGGGGGAGGAGCTCAGACTCCCGCTGCCATACTCTAGAGAAGCATGATCATGTTGGTCATACTCCAGGCGTGGTGCCAGTACAACCTGTTATTCTGGTTCAGCCTGAGGTCAGGCCGAGGGCATCATAGGAGGAGCAGAAGAGACTTGAGAGGTTCAAGAAGTATGGTCAACCTACTTTCAGTGGCGCAATGACATAGGACGCGCATGATTTTCTAGAGAAGTGTCACCGTATTCACCGCACCATAGGTATTATGGATGTGAGCGGAGTTGCTTTTACTATATTTTAGTTGTCAGGAGCAGCGTATCAGTGATGGTTGGCTTATGAGGAGGGTAGGCCAGCTGGTGCAGCACTACTCACTTGGATTCAGTTTTCGAAGATGTTTTTGAGGGAGTTTATTCCCAAGACCCTCAGGGATGCATGGCGCAAGGAGTTCGAGCAGCTGTGTCGGGGCACCAGGACGGTGTCGGGGTATACCATCAGGCTCAGTGAGTTATCCTGTCATGCACCTACTTTGGTTCCTACAGTCAGAGAGCGAGTCCGTAGATTCATCGAAGGGCTTAGTTATGGGCTTAGATTCAGCATGGCTCGGGAGTTGGAGACTTATACTCCATTTCAGCAGATTTTAGAGATTACCAGGAGGTTAGAGTATATGGGGGGAGAGGAGAGGGATGATAAGGAGGCCAAGAGGTCTTAAGGTTCTGGAGGATTCAATGGATTCTACTCTTCAGCTATGACACATTGATAAGTAGGGATTTTGACCACTTATTTGCTCTCTTTTACTTGCGTTTTAGCTCAAAAATGCTTAAAGATATTCCCGAAAATTAATGAAATGTGCTTTTGTACAGGAACATTGGGAAGCAAGCTAAAGGAGTCAAAATCAACTCATAAAGGAGTCAAAAGTGGACAAGGACCAAAACAAGGCAAAATGCCCACAGTGCGGACCGTACAATACTGTGTGCGGCCGCAAAAGAAAGGAAGAGCCATGTCAGTTCTTCTTCAGAGTATGCGGACCGCACAAATATTGTGCGGCCGCAGAAGAGGAGATTCAGAGATCTGGTTTTGGGCAAGCTGAAGTAGTGCAGACCACACCATAATTGTGCGGCCGTAGAATGTTTAGTGCGGCCACACTCAATATTATGCGGTCCGCAGAAGACAAAGATCAGAGAGATGGGATTTCAAGTTCAAGAAGAAATGCGGACCGCACCATTTTTTGTGCGGCTACATAATCAAGAGTGCGGCCACACTCATTTTTATGCGGTCCGCATAAGTCTCACACAGCCAGAGCCAAGCAAGAGTGCGGCCGCACTCACAAATATTCGGTCCGCAGTAGTTGAAGAAGTGCGGCCGCAATCCAGAATTATGCGGCCGCAGAACTGGAACCTTTCAAGCCAAGTCTTGTTGTGCGGACCGCACACATAATTATGCGGCCGCACAACCTCCGCAGGGGCATATTTGTCAGATATTTTCAGCTTAGTATAAATTGAACTTTTTGTCATTTTTAGGGTAAGTTTTGTTTTTGGGAGAGCACCTGAGCCATTTTCCTTTACTGTTTTGAGTAATATTGTACTAGATTAGCTTCTAAACATTAGATTTTATTTCCCTAATGAATTATTATGTATTTTATCTTAATTTCTTCTTGTATTTCTTCATTTTTCATGAGTAGCTAAATTTCTAGCTAGGGTTGTGGCCCAACCCTAGTGTGGGTACTTAATGGGTGTTTGATTTAGGACTTGTTTGTGATTGGGTTAGTGATATTTGGCATAGTTCTTTCTTGAATTCAAGAATTAATGGTTGCAAACATTGATTCATACCAAATTGACTTAGTCTCTACTTGAGAAAGAGAGACTAAGTCTAGGAAAACTTGGCTAACAAGAAATTGGGGTGAACTCAAGAAACTGATAGCCACAATTAAAGGGTTGAATCTAGAGATAGTAAGACCCGACTTGAGTAGTTATCACTTGTTTTTTGCAATACCCATTTGGACTTGAGAAAGTCAAATTGGGCAAAACCACTCAAACTACCGAGAGGTATAGAGTGGGTAATTGCATGTGATTACTATATTGCAACCCCGACCAATCAGGCTTGTCCTGGAGTTTTCAACCCATTAGGTAATCACCTAGATGGAAGTCACGACCCTAGATCTTTTATCATTTGGAAAACAACCAAAACCAAAAATATTGTCTCCTAGTTTTATAATTGCAATCAATAGTTTAAAGTAGAAGTAAAAACAACAAACAAGAATATGGAAGTGTAATCTAAGGCATATTGTACAATTACACTAAATATATACCTAATTCCAATTCTAACTCCGCGAGGATTCGACCCCGACTTGCGTTGGGTTTTATTATTGCTTCGACCGCCTCACTACCTATATTTGTGGTGTGAGTTTGGGTGACATCAATTTTTGGCGCCGTTGCCGGGGAGTTAAACGGATTTAGCTATATATCTAAGTTTTTGTGTGATTTGTCTTCTTTTCCTTCCGAGTCACTAATTTTGTTTTTGAATTGCTTATAGGTACGATAATGGCTCTCAACAATGAGCCCATTGGTAATTTTCCATTGGGGGAGGAAGTGGACGATGATCAAGGAGATGAGGTTCTTCCCGAACCTCAAGCAAATAGGCGAGGCCAACTGCTTAATGATAATGTTCCCGTCCCTTTCCCACCTCCACCAAGAGAGACAACGCTCCGGGTGTTGCCGAACGGGGGTTATGCAAGTACTATAGTCCCGCCCCGCATTAGGGAGGGCAACTTCCAAATCACCAACGTGATGCTTACACTACTTAAGCAACAGGGATTCTTCACCGGGGCTCCAAATCAAAATGCTTACAAGCATCTCAAGGGGTTCGTCGATACTTGTTGGGGGAGCAAGCAAACTAATATTTCTGAGGACGCACTAAGGTTGAGGCTATTTCCTTTCTCTTTACGGGGAAAAGCATTAGACTGGGTAGAGAGATTGCCCAATCATTCCATCCATACATGGGATGAGTTGGCCGAAACATTCATTGCCAAATTCTTCTCTTCGGGGCACATGGCTGCACTACGGGATGAAATTCTAGTGTTCAAGCAAGAGCCCAATGAGCCATTGCATGAGATTTGGGAAAGATATTGTACCATGGTTAAAGAATGCCCAAATAATGATATGATCGAGTCCATGATCCAACAAACCTTCTACAAAGGGATCAACACAACAAATCAATGTGTGGTAAATCAACTCGCCGATGGGAACTTCATGAACACACTTATGCCGAAGCTTGTGAAATTTTGGATGAGATGGCGGATACCTCATTGACATGGAAAAGTAGGGCCAATTTTCCGCAAAGAGACCCCAATGTCATTCACCTACACAAGGAACTACATGATCACTGGCAAGCTATCGCAAAGTTAACAACCACAATGAACCAATTGGCCAAAGCTCAACTGCAACAAATTCAAGGGCCGAAACAAGTGAATGCGATGGAAGGTGTAAATATGATGATGAACAAGAGACGACAAAAAGGTCAATAAGGGCAAAGCCGTCTGGAACAATTCATGCAAGTTGATAGCGGGTATGACCAAGGTGATTCGTATAATGAGATAGAAGAATAAGTGCAATACATCAACAATTATCAAGGTCAAAGAAACAATGCTCAAAATCAACAACACTGACGATCACAAGGAAATCAAGGAAATTGGAACAACCAAGGCCACCAAGGCAATTGGAGTGGTGGCAACAATAATCAAAGCAATTGGAATAATCAAGGAAACCAAGGCAATTGGGGTGGCAACAATCAAAGTAATTGGGGAGGTAATCAAGGAGGGTGGAACAATAACAACAACCGGGGATCAGGTTTTCAAAGGCCCCCGATGTTCTAACAACCTAGCAATCCACCCCTATCCTTCTCAAGGCCCGAGCCCTTCTAACAATGAGATGGGATGGATTGAAAGTATGTTCAAACAAATGATGGAGAAAAATGCCGACTCCGATGCTCAATTAGCCTCCCACAACACTTCAATCCGCAATTTGGAGGTTCAACTTGGCCAAATCTCACAAGTATTGAACACTCGTCCTACGGGGGCACTACCAAGTGATACGGTGGTGAAAGGGGAGGGGGGGGGAATAATACAGGACATGCTATGGCGGTGATTAAGAGAAGTGGAAAAGGTGGAGATGTAACCACCTCAAATCAAAGAAGAATTGTGGATGATGATGTTGTAGTTCAAGAAGATGAAATTCCAAGCAATGTGGTTCAAGTTAATGACGAAGTGAGAATTGATATTGATGAAAATGTGGAGGAGATGCAAGAAGAGGTGAACCCGTCTAGAGAGCACATGATTGACATACCGGAACTGGTAGTGCCAAAGGCTAAGGCACCAATGCTAAGGCCTCCTCCTCTATACCCTCAAAGGATTGCAAAGCAAAATAGTGAGAACCAATTCAAAAAGTATATTGACATGATGAAGAGTTTGTCTATCAATATACCACTGGTTGAGGCGTTGGAACAAATGTCGGGTTATGCAAAGTTCATGAATGACATGGTCACCAAGAAGAGGTCGATGAATTGTGAAACTATCAAGATGACACATCAAGTGAGTGATATTATGCACTCAATGGCTCCGAAATTGGAAGATCCGGGTGCTTTCATACTCCCTTGCACTATTGGGAGCACCAACTTTGCCAAAGCTTTATGTGATTTGGGGGAAAGTATCAACTTGATGCCCTACTCTGTGTTCAAAACTTTGGGAATTGGGTAACCAAGACCCACATCTATGAGGTTGCAAATGGCGGATCGGACTATGAAGAGGCCATTGGTAATTATTGATGATGTGTTAGTCCGTGTTGATAAGTTCATCCTTCCAGCGGACTTTGTGATCCTTGATTGTGAGGTTGACTAAATGTGCCTATTATCTTGGATAGATCTTTCCTTGTTACGGGGAAGTCTCTTATTGATGTGGAAGCCGGTGAGCTCACTTTTTCGGGTGGGTGACGAAAAGGTAGTTTTCCATGTGTGCAAATCAATGAGGCAACCAAATAGCAACGAAGTTTGTTCATCCGTGGATTTAGTGACCGAAGTAATTGTTGATGATGCTAGTGCTGTGATGAATATTGAGGATACCTTGGAAGCTGTGTTGCTCAATCATGATGATGATGAGAAGGAAGACTTTGTGTAATGTGTCAATGCTTTGAAAGGAATGGGGTCATAAATTTATGAACCCCGAAAATTATCCTTAGATCTTGAGAACCGGAAGACTCTTCTAACAAAGCCCTCAATCGAGGAGCCTCCCACTTTGGAGTTAAAGCCTTTGCCTTCACATCTCAGGTATAAGTTTCTTGGCCCTTGTTCCACTTTACCTGTTATTCTTTCCTCTTGCTTGACTAACGTGCAGGTAGATTCTACTTTGGCGGTGCTCCAAAAGAGGAAGAAAGCGATAGGTTGGACATTGGCGGATATTCCTTTCAACGGTGTATCATGGCTATTTTGGAGGAGGATGCCAAACCCTCCATGGAGCATCAAAGAAGATTGAATGAAGCAATGCAAGAGGTAGTGAAGAAGGAGATAATAAAGTGGTTGGATGCCAGGGTTGTTTACCCCATTTCCGATAGCTCATGGACTTCTCCGGTGCAATGTGTCCCGAAGAAAGGGGGCATGAATGTGATAGCTAATGACAAGAATTAATTGATCCCCATAAGAACTGTCACTGGGTGGAGAGTGTGCATGGACTATAGGAATCTCAACAAAGTCACTCGAAAAGATCATTTTCCGATTCCATTTCTTGATTAAATGTTGGATAGGTTGGCTGGACGTGCTTTTTATTGCTTACTGGATAGATACTCCAGCTATAATCAGATTCTTATTACTTCTGAGGACCAAGAGAAGACCATTTTCACTTGTCCATATGGTACCTTTGCATTGTTGAGGATGCCATTTGGTTTATGTAATACACCAGCGACCTTTCAACGGTGTATCATGGCTATTTTCACCGATATGGTGGAAGATATTCTTGAGGTCTTCATGGAAGATTTATCCGTTATTGGGAATTCTTTTAATGATTGCTTGAACAACTTGGACAAGGTATTGGCAAGATGTGAGGAAACTAACTTGGTTTTGAATTGGGAGAATGTCACTTCATGGTCAAGGAAGGCATTGTCCTCGGTCACAAGATTTCAAAGTATGGTATTGAGGTTGATAAGGCCAAAGTTGAAGTGATCTCCAAACTCCCTCCCCCTACATCCGCGAAGGGAGTGAGGAGCTTTTTAGGTCATGCGGGGTTCTATCGCCGATTCATCAAGGATTTTTCTAAGGTGGTGAACCCTTTGTGTAAACTTTTGGAGAAGTATGTCAAGTTCCATTTCAATGAAGATTGCATGAAGGCATTCGAGTTGCTTAAGTTCAAGTTGACTACTACTCCTATTATTACCGCACCGGATTGGAGCTTGCTTTTTGAGCTCATGTGCGACGCAAGTGATGTGGCGGTTGGAGTGGTGTTGGGGCAACGTATCAACAAAATCTTCCATCCGGCCTATTATGCAAGCAAGATCATGAATGATGCCCAAGTCAACTACACAGTGATCGAAAAAGAGCTCCTTGCTATTGTCTTTGCTATGGAGAAGTTCTGCCCGTACTTGATGGGTACAAAGGTGATTTTCACACTGACCATATGGCGCTTCGGTATTTGATGAGCAAGAAGGATTCTAAGGCAAGTTTAATGCGGTAGGTGCTTCTATTGCAAGAGTTTGATCTAGAGATTCAAGACCGCAGGGGTAGTGAAATACAAGTGGCGGACCACTTGTTCCGATTGGAGGAGGAGGAGAGGCCACATGATGGCCGTGAGATAAATGATTCATTTCCCGACGAGCAACTCCTATCCATTTCTATGACCGGGAGGCCATGGTTCACCGACTTTTTCAATTATCTTGTGAGTGGCATTGTACCAAATGAGTTCTTTTCAAACCAAAGGAAGAAGCTCAAACGGGATTGCCTTGACTATTATTGGGATGAGCCGTATATTTTCCGGATATGTACCGATGGTGTGATCTGACGATGTGTGTCGGAGGAAGAACAAATGGGTGTTCTTGAGTCTTGCCACTCTTTACCTTATGGTGGTCACCATGGTAGAGCAAGAACGGCGGTAAAAGTTTTGAGTTGTGGATTCTATTAGCCTACTCTCTACAAGGATGCTAGTGAGCTTGTCAAGCGGTGTGATTAATGCCAAAGGGTTGGTGGGATCTCAAAGAAGAATGAAATTCCTCTCACCACCATTTTGGAGATATATATTTTCGATGTGTGGGGTATTGATTTTATGGGTCCGTTTGTTAGCTCTTGTGGAAACACCTACATTTTAGTTATGGTGGATTATGTATCTAAATGGGTTGAGGCCATTGCTTTTCCCAACAATGAAGCAAGGAGTGTGGTGGCATTCTTGAAAAAGAACATCTTCACGAGGTTTGGTACCTCAATAGCCATTATTAGTGATGGGGGTTCGCATTTTTGCAACAAGGCTTTTGATACCTTACTCACAAAGTATGGTGTCACCAACAAAGTATCAACCCCCTACCATCCTCAAGCAAGCGGACAAGTTGAAGACTCCAACCGGGAGATAAAGAGTATTTTGTCAAAGACAGTCAATGCCAACCAGACAGATTGATCAAGAAAACTTGATGATGCTCTTTGGGCTTATAGAGCGGCCTACAAAACACCGATCGGGATGTCTCCATACCGGTTAGTGTTCGGGAAGGCATGCCATCTTCCGATAGAACTTGAGCATAAGGCCATGTGGGCTTTGAAGAAGTTGAACCTTGAATGGGATGTCGTGGAAAATCTAAGGGTGTCACAATTGAATGAGCTTGATGAATTCCGGTATCATGCCTACACAAGCTCGTCCCTTTACAAGGAGAAGATGAAGTACCTCCATGACAAGTACATCCACAACAAGGAATTTAAAGAGGGTGATCTTGTGCTATTGTTCAATTCCTGGTTACGGATGTTTCCGGGCAAGTTGAAGTCAAAATGGAGTGGCCCCTTTGAAGTGGTGAATGTAACCCCCTTTGGTGCTTTAGATTTGAAAAATAAGAATGACGAGGTGTTTAGAGTCAATGGACACCGGGTTAAACATTATCTTGGCAAGGTTGATGATAAACACATTGTGGCGGTCGTTCATTTCAAATGATTGGTAATTTGCGTCGTGCCGCGACGTTAAATCAGGCGCTTATTGGGAGGCAACCCATGTATCTTTTTCTTTTTCTTATTTTTCTTCTTTGTTAGATAGCTTTGTTTTGTGCTAACTAGTTTTGAAGTATATGCAGGAATAGGTGTGCATTGCAGGGGCTGCACAAGAAAAAAATTGGCTAAGTGTCACAAAAGTGCGGACAACACCAAAATTATGCGAGCCGCACAATCACTCTGCGGCCGCACAATTCTGTGTGCGATCGCACAACTGGAAGATTATAATTGCATGCTTTCTAAAGTTTGTCCTGTCAAAAATCCTTAACAAAGTGCGGCCGCACATAAAATTGTGCGGTCTGCACAAATTCTGCGGCCGCACTCACTTTTGTGCGGTCCGCAGAATGTCTTCGAAGGAACAGGTAATGAGTGCGGACCGCACTAAAAATTATGCGGCTGCACTCAGGTAAGTTCTGGGCCCGACGGGTCAAAGTGTAAATACGGATTTTCTCAACTTTTTATACTTTACATTCTCTGAAACTTCAAGCCCTAAGCAAACACAGTGCATCCCCCACTAATTCTTAAACTTCAAGCATTTCATCTCTTAGATTCTCACCTGCATCCTCCATCACTGGTATGTTCATTTCATCTTTAGATTTTTCATCTTCTCTTAGTTTTGTTCTTTTGTCTAGGGTTAATTTCATGCCTAAAAATGTCAATAGTTAGTCATCTTTGCTCAAAATCATGTGGGTTGCTTCATAATTGTTAATTGGGGCATGGGTAAATATCTAATCATGCTTGATTATTAGGGGCATGTCTAAATCCTGCAAAACTTGTATGAATCGTAAAGCAGTGCCATGTTAATCCATATTGTGCGGCCGCACACACTTTTGTGCGGTCCGCAGTCTCTAAGTGAGGGCATCTGTATGCTTGAATTGTGCGGACCGCACTCAAAAATATGCAGTCCGCAGTCAAAATTATGCGGTCCGCACTGTTAAATAATCAGAGACCTAGTAGTCTGAACCTGGGGACTCAAAATTGTGCGGTCCGCACTTTTGATTGTGCGGCTGCACTCACTTTTGTGCGGTCCACACTTGGCAGTCTGCTGCCGCACTCACTTTTGTGCGGTCCGCACTGCCTCTTCTATTTTTTCATAACCGAACTGCAACTATCATGCATATATTAGTGTCCTATGTACTTGAACTCTAACTGATTCTTATTGTTATGAATTGCAGACGATGGTTAGATCACGCGGTGGAGAAGATACATCAAAAGGGAGGGCAGAACCCTCCCGAGGCCGAGGCCGAGGACGAAGCAAGAGTAACCTACCACTGAATCATCAGACAACAATGAGTATCTCCCATCTAGGGAAGTTTCTGAGGGAAACGCTGATCAAGCCCCACCTAACACCCAACCTCAACAAGTCCCGGGTAGATTCCACTTAGTTGATGAATCATCTTCCGCTGCTAGTTCTTCTAAAGGTTCGAAAGAGGGTAGCCATGATTCAGAGCCCTCTTCCTCATATGACCCGGCTGCACCAATCAATGTTGATGATGATGATGACGTACTGGATGACGGTAGAGGGGGAGACACTCAAGTGGGTGGTCTTGAGAGGACAAAGAAAAGGGAGATGTAGGAAGACAGATTTGTCAGCTTGACTGCCTTCAAAAGATTTAGAGAGTGGTGGCCCTAGAGATCACTCACTCTTGAGCGACAATTCTTGATGAAGGATTTGGACAAGCACAACCCAAATGTCCTCAGACAATTCTAGGAGAGAAAATGATGGAAATAGTTCACCCAAAGCACCCTCGATGCAAATGAGCACTTGGTTAAAGAATTTTATACCAATGTGGCTCACATTAAGAAGGGTACCAAGGTGACAAAAGTGCAAAATATGAAAATCCGATTCGACTCCTGTGCTTTGAACTCTTATGTGGGATTTGAAGAAGTGGAGTGTCACGACCCAATATTTCCTCCATTGGGTATCGTAATGGCACCTAGTCTTAGGGACTAGGTAAGCCTAACAATAATTAAAACAACAACATTATTTAAATAGAATCTCTTAAAATTTCCAAAACCGGTGGTACAAGTCATAAGCTCTACAAAGTGTTGCTAGGAAACTTCTAAATACAACTATCCAGAAATAAGGATAAACAGTGCAAAATGAAAACTGGAAGGTGACTCCGAAGCCTGCGAATGCAGCAGCAGGTTTACCTTGAGTCTCCACAGCAACCGTCCACACAGCTAGCTAACGAACAAGTACCTGGATCTGCACAAAAATGTGCAGAAGAGTAGCATGAGCACACCACAGCGGTGCTCAGTAAGTATCAAGACTAACCTCGGTGGAGTAGTGACGAAAAACAGTCAAGACACCCACTAGCCTAATAAATTGAACAAATATAAGCACATGAATAACAAAAGTATGATGTCTACATAAAGACTATACAATATGGCTCACAATACAGTAATGGCACTAAAGCAAGAAACAACAAGTATCAGTGGAATATTATGAAAATGATGCAGACGAAGTAAATGGAACACAACCTAAATCCGGAATCACGAATATAGCAAGGACAAGTAATGACTCAGTAATTACAACCGCTTTTTTCATCAGGTTTTAGTCAACAACTCCACGAGGTACCGAACCTCGGACAATTCACAACTCACGAGTCTCAATACCTGAACCCTAACACTTGGCATCCTATGCCCTCATAACACCTCATAACCACACTGACGACTCACGTGCCAAAAGAGCCATTATCACATAGAAGACAAGTAAACAAGGGTGAGCATCTATGCTCAACAATATCAAGATCACCTCTTATCCGATAAGAGTGCTTAACTACGTGTATGCTTGTGCAAGTGTCCTAACATAGTCCATACCAACAAATAAGCATAAGGAAGAAGAAGAACGGACAACATGTAGAATATTTTCTCACAGCTTTCACAAGATAAAGCTAACACAGGTACGTATACCACTACACAATTATCAATAACAAGAATGCCCCAGGCCATAAATCATTATAAATCAATCCCTGACACAGCCCACCTTGTCTCGCCACATGTGCAATAGTAACATAAATGCCCGCCTTGTCTCGCCACACGTGCATAATAATGTTCCCACCTTGTCTCGCCACATGCGCAACCCATACATATATATATATATATCCCACCTTGTCACGCCGCATGTATAAATATCAATAGTAATAATAGCACGATAGAAACCTCGTGCAACCTCACAACAACAACCGCACGGCAGAAACCTCGTGCATCACCACAACAAATTCAACAACAACAATAGCAATAATACAAAGTACGACAAGTAAGTCAACTCAAGAACTTTTAAATCACAGGAAAATGTGGGACCAAATCAATAGGAATAATCACAGTAAAGAATGCTAGGTGTAAAGAGAACAACTCAACAAAGGGAAATTAATGTGTATCAACGATCCCACAATATACATTTCAAGAACAGGGAAACTAACACGAGTCAAATAATTCCAAATAAAACAAGTCGACTAAGATGTAGGATATCTAAAACTTTTTTTAAGGTTGAGGAATTTATAAGGATTTTCAACAATTTAATTAAGGATAAGCAGCGAAAAAATAATCATAACCTCAATTTAAGACTGAACAAATTATAAGATGATACAATAATAATTTCAAATAAAGATGAGCAGTTATGAAAAGATAGCATGACAATAGAGGAGGTAAAATCTTCAGTTAAGTCAAATAAGAGTCAAATAGGCAATAAGAGTGAATCCTGAAAGCAATAAATTTTAATTAAAGCATGTAGAGGCGAAACTAGTAATTAGAAACTTAATCATATCAAGAACAACTTCATACTCAGTGAATATAAGGACCTAAGGATCCTAAAAGGCCAACTTTCCACAAATAAGTCCTTGCACGCACTCGTCACCTTGTACACACGGGCTACAATCAACATAGAAGACTCAAATCCTAAGGGGGAAATCCCCCACACAAGGTTAGGCAAGATACTTACCTCGAACCAAGCTCAAATAGTCCGTAAGAATGCCCTTTCCTCAATTATCCGACTCCGAATGGTCGAAATCTAACCAAACACAATTGCATATCATTAATACGATGATAATAGACTCATCTAATTAATGAAATCATTATTTTAACAAAAATTCTGAAATTTGCCCTAAAAAGTCGACCCGGGCCCACGTCTCAGAATTGGGTAAAAATTATAAAATACGAATACCCATTCACTCACGAGTACACTCATACCAAAATTATCCAAATCCGATGTCTAAATCCCAATCAAAACTCAAAACTCTTAGTTGAAGAACTTCTTCCCATTTTCCCTAAATTTTCAATCCAAACCCAAAATTTAATGAAGAAAACAACTATAGATTAATGAAATACAACCAAGAGCGAGTTGGAAATCGTTACCCCAAAGCTCTCTCTGAAAATCCCTCGAAAAATCCCCAATTCCCGAGCTCCCAAGTCCAAAAATGAAGAAATGAATCAAACCCTCGATTTGCCCCATTTTCTGCCAGTTAAACCGCATCTGCGGACCTGCCTTTGCACATGCGTCACTGCACCTGCGGAATTCCCATCGCATGTGCGGATTCCATTCAAAACTCAGCGTCCTCTTCTGCGATCCAAGGGTCGCACCTGCGTGTGCGCACCTGCGGACCCATGTCCGCTTTTGCGGTCCTTCACCGCTCCTGCGATTGCTCCATCGCATCTGCGGGCATCGCAGATACGGAATTTACTTCGCACCTGCGACCCCTGGCACTCCTCCATTTTTCCGCTTCTGCGCTCGCCTCTCCGCACGTGCGCTCTCGCACCTGCGGTCTCTTCACTGCAGGTGCGAAAATGCAAGAAGCCTGAAGACTTAGCAGTAACACAAATCAAACTTTTAATCCGTTAAGCACCCGAAACTCACCCAAGGCCCCCGGTACCTCAACCAAACATACCAACCAATCCTAAAATACCATACGAACTTATTCGAGCCCTCAAATCACATCAACTAATGTTGAAACTACGCATCGCACCATGAATCACACTTATAAATTTCAAATCTTTCAACTTCTAAAACCCATGCCGAAACCTATCAAATCAACCCGGAATGACGTCAAATTTTGCAAGCAAGTCCCAAATAACATAATGGAGTTGTTCCAACTCTCAGAATCGCATTCCGACCCCGATATCAAAAAGTCCACTTCCGGTCCAAATCTCCAAAAATTTGACTTTCGCCATTTCAAGCCTAAATCAGCTACAGACCTCGGATTTACAGTCCAGACACGCTCCTAAGTCCAAAATCACCCAACGGAGCTAATGTAATCGACGGAACTCCATTCTGGAGTCGTTTTCACATAGTTCCAACTACGATAAAAATCCTAAGACTTAAGCTTCTATTTTAGGGACTAAGTGTTCCAAATCACTCCAAAACAACCGGTAACCGAATTCAACCACGCACGCAAGTCAATACACATAATATGAAGCTGCTCAGGGCCTTATGCCGCCGAACGAGACTTAAATTCTCAAAACGACCAGCTGGGTCGTTACATCGTTCCCCTCTTAAACAAACGTTCGTCCTCAACGTGCTGAGCATCGCCTCGAAGTCTTGAAATCACTGAAAGCACATATTTAACATACACCCGTGGGTGACCCCACATCACCCCAATCCACATAAGTCTGACGACACCATCTCAACTGTAATTTATCCTTTCTGCCAACACCGATATGCTTTAGAGTAAAAAATTCTCACCTTCCATTTATCTTCAAAAGATCCGATTCTAAATCCATAACCGATATCAGTCTCAACCAGCTGTAACAACTCATGTCTACATCCACAAGGTACGACCACACAACAAGACACATTACATATAGGGCCATATCCATTAGCAACCCGTTTCAAACCTCCACAACACTGACAATGATGCAAGAAACACGAAGACCTCATAACTATACACCCGAGTCAACAAATCACAACTAACACCACCTAGCACACACCCCGCATGCCAAAACTCAAGAAGCACGTAACGAAATTGACTAAATATGTAAAGAGATACACATAAGATAAATGTCAAACAAGTTCGACAGGGACAACTTTCTAACAATACCCTACTACAAATCAATTCAAAAGGAAAAATCAAAGTACATATACAAATCATAAGGATCTCATCCTTGTATCACCCTCCACTGCGGCACGCATCCCGGCTCAAACATATCAAATCACATGGAATCGCGAGGGTCTTACCCTTAACTCTGAATCATAATTCGAACACACATCATACCAATGGAAATCTTCCACTAACTCAATTCTGCCAATAAAATCTCAACACTTGCTAAGCTCTCACCCCGATAGAGTATCAAATCACAAATTATAATCAATTTATTCATGAATCACATCAACCTGCCATAATAGACAACATGAATTCACTTCTAGTCTCGTAATAATGAATAGACACAAACGATAGACACGGGCTACCACTCATAGAGTCTCCCAACAGGGGTAAACACCTAAACATAAGACTAAGTCATAAACTCACCCATAGGTGGGACAACAAGTAGGGGAACTCGCCCCGATAAGCAAAACCGAATCAAATACGAATAGTGCCTCCTTGTAACAAATCAAAAGTACACCTGTATGACATCATCTGGCGTAGTTGCCTCAAGCCTACTATATGAAACACATCAACGAGTCGGGCCTTCCCCTCTTGGGCGCCCTCTACTCGCCTGAATACTCCGCTGTGACACACCTATCTGGAGTCTAGGATTATCTCTCACCCTGTGGCTGGTATCTCCACACTCGAAGCAACCTCTATGCTGACGTGGCTATGGGAACTGTGCGGTACGGGTACTCTGAGACCCATGAGCAACTGAAACACTATGCGAAGATTGAAGTGCAAACTGAACTGGCTGACCCACAAAACCTCTACCATGTCGTACCCTGCCTCCAAAATAAGGAGCAGTAGATCTCTCCGGTCTACGAGGCCTCCTCACCTCCCTATCCTCTCTCTCCTGATCTCGCATGTACTCTCTCTTGTGGCCTCGCTTATCTTCTCTCTCCTGGTCCCACATGCCCTCTACTCGGTGGGCGATCCCTACCACCTGCTGAAACAAAACATCTTACTCTAACTCACGAGCCATGCATGACCGAATATCATGTCTGAGTCCCTCAATAAATCTACGAACATGCTCTCTAACTGTGGCGACCAAAGCAGGTGCATGCCTGGCCAAATCACTGAATCTCATGGCATACTCTGACACTGACATAGTGCCCTGGCGCAGCTGCTCAAACTTTGCACGCCATGCATCTCGAAGGGACTGAGGTACAAACTCTCTCAGGAATATCTCTGAAAACTGAACCCATGTAAGTGAAGCTAACTCGGCCGGGCTACCCAACTCATATACCCGCCACCACTGGTACGCCGCTCCCCTGAGCTGGAACGTAGTAAAAGCAACCCCGCTCGTCTCCACAATACCCATAGTATGGAGAATGCGGTGACACTCCTCCAGAAAACCCTGTGCACTCTCTGAAGCCAAACCACTAAATATAGGAGGGTCATATTTCTTAAACCTTGCAAGTCTAAGCTGCTCTTCCTCAGATGCTGCTACCCTGACCACGGGTTGAATTGGGACCACAAGCTGTGTCGCCATGACACCTGGAACCTGACCAACATGAACTCGCTGCTCTGGGGTGTGGGCGGCGGGAGTCTAGGTTCCTCCCCCGGTCTGTGAAGTAGCTGGTGCAACCGGAATCAACCCCGCCTGAGCCAATGTACCAAACATGCTCAGGAACTGTGCTAAGGTCTCCTGAAGTTCGGGGGTAATAACAGGCGCCTCCGATAACTGCTCCCTAACTGGAACTACTGGCGGCTCGTCAGTTGCTGCTCTGGTAGGTGCTCTGGCTGCGACACTTACTCTTCGTCAGCCTTTGCCTCTTCTTCTAGCGATACTTGTTCCAGGAGCAGCGTCGTCTATAACTGTAGCTCGTGTCCTCACCATGTGTGAGAGAATGGAATGATAAAGGTTCAAACTCCGAGATCAATAAGCTCGCACGATATGAATGAAAGAAGTGAGATTGTCCTAAAAGTTCTGTAGCCTCTCGAAGATAAGTACAGACGTCTCTGTACCGATCCACAAGACTCTACCAAACTCGCTTATGACTCATAGCACCTATGAACCTAGAGCTCTGATACCAACTTGTCACGACCCAATTTTCCCTCTGTTGGGTATCGTGATGGCACCTAGTCTTAGGGACTAGGTAAGCCTAACAATAATTAAAACAACAACATTATTTAAATAGAATCTCTTAAAATTCCCAAAACCGGTGGTACAAGTCATAAGCTCTACAGAGTGTTGCTAGGAAACTTCTAAATACAACTATCCAGAAATAAGGATAAACAGTGCAAAATGAAAACTGGAAGGTGACTCCGAAGCCTGCGAACGCAGCAACAGGTTTACCTTGAGTCTCCACAGCAACAGTCCACACAACTAGCTAACGAACAAGTACCTGGATCTGCACAAAAATGTGCAGAAGAGTAGCATGAGCACACCACAGCGGTGCTCAGTAAGTATCAAGACTAACCTCGATGGAGTAGTGACGAGAAACAGTCAAGACACCCACTGGCCTAATAAATTGAACAAATATAAGCACATGAATAACAGAAGTATGATGTCTACATAAAGACTATGCAATATGGCTCACAATACAGTAATGGCATTAAATCAAGAAACAACAAGTATCCGCGAAATATTATGAAAATGACGCAGACGAAGTAAATGGAACACAACCTAAATCCGGAATCACGAATATAGCAAGGACAAGTAATAACTCAGTAATTACAATCGCTTTTACATCAGGTTTTAGTCAACAACTCCATGAGGTACCGAACCTCGGACAATTCATAACTTACGGGTCTCAATACCTGAACCCTAACACTTGGCATCCTATGCCCTCATAACACCTTATAACCACACTGATGACTCACGTGCCAATAGAGCCATTATCACATAGAAGACAAGTAAACAAGGGTGAGCATCTATGCTCAACAATATCAAGAACACCTCTTATCCGACAGAAACCTCGTGCAACCCCATAACAACAACCGCACGGCAGAAACCTCATGCATCACCACAACAAATACAACAACAACAATAGCAATAATACAAAGTATGACAAGTAAGTCAACTCAAGAACTTTTAAATCATAGGAAAATGTGGGACCAAATCAATAGGAATAATCACAGTAAAGAATGCTAGGTGTAAAGAGAACAACTCAACAAAGGGAAACTAATGTGTATCAACGATCCCACAATATACATTTCAAGAACAGGGAAACTAACACGAGTCAAATAATTCCAAATAAAACAAGTCGACTAAGATATAGGATATCTAAAACTTTTTTTAAGGTTGAGGAATTTATAAGGATTTTCAACAATTTAATTAAGGATAAGCAGCGGAAAAATAATCATAACCTCAATTTAAGACTGAACAAATTATAAGATGATACAATAATAATTTCAAATAAAGATGAGCAGTTATGAAAAGATAGCATGACAATAAAGGAGGTAAAATCTTCAGTTAAGTCAAATAAGAGTCAAATAGGCAATAAGAGTGAATCCTGAAAGCAATAAATTTTAATTAAAGCATGTAGAGGCGAAATTAGTAATTAGAAACTTAATCATATCAAGAACAACTTCATACTCAGTGAATATAAGGACCTAAGGATCCTAAAAGGCCAACTTTCCACATATAAGTCCTTGCACGCACTCGTCACCTTGTACACACGGGCTACAATCAACATAGAAGACTCAAATCCTAAGTGGGAAATCCCCCACACAAGGTTAGGCAAGATACTTACCTCGAACCAAGCTCAAATAGTCCGTAAGAATGCCCTTTCCTCAATTATCCAACTCCGAATGGTCGAAATCTAACCAAACACAATTGCATATCATGAATACGATGATAATAGACTCATCTAATTAATGAAATTATTATTTTAACAAAAATTCTGAAATTTGCCCTAAAAAGTCGATCCGGGCCCACGTCTCAGAATTGGGTAAAAATCATAAAATACGAATACCCATTCACTCACGAGTACACTCATACCAAAATTATCCAAATCCGATGTCTAAATCCCAATCAAAACTCAAAACTCTTAGTTGAAGAACTTCTTCCCATTTTCCCTAAATTTTCAATCCAAACCCGAAATTTAATGAAGAAAACAACTATAGATTAATGAAATACAACCAAGAGCGAGTTGGAAATCGTTACCCCAAAGCTCTCTCTGAAAATTCCTCGAAAAATCACCAATTTCCGAGCTCCCAAGTCCAAAAATGAAGAAATGAATCAAACCCTCGATTTGCCCCATTTTCTGCAAGTTAAACCGCATCTGCGGACCTGCCTTCGCACATGCGTCACCGCACCTGCGAAATTCCCATCGCATGTGTGGATTCCATTCAAAACTCAGCGTCTGCTTCTGCGATCCAAGGGTCGCACCTGCGTGTGCGCACCTGCGGAGCCATGTCCGCTTCTGCGGTCCTTCACCGCTCCTGCGATTGCTCCATCACATCTGCGGGCATCGCAGATGCGGAATTTACTTCGTACCTGCGACCACTGGCACTCCTCCATTTTTTTACTTCTGCGCTCGCCTCTCCGCACGTGCGCTCTCACACCTGCGGTCTCTTCACCGCAGGTGCGAAAATACGAGAAGCCTGAAGACTTAGCAGTAACACAAATCAAACTTTTAATCCGTTAAGCACCCAAAACTCACCCGAGGCCCCCGGGACCTCAACCAAACATACCAACCAATCCTAAAACACCATACGAACTTAGTCGAGCCCTCAAATCACATCAACTAATGTTGAAACTACGCATCGCACCATGAATCACACTTATAAATTTCAAATCTTTCAACTTCTAAAACTCATGCCAAAACCTATCAAATGAACCCGGAATGACGTTAAATTTTGCAGGCAAGTCCTAAATAACATAACGGAGCTGTTCCAACTCTCGGAATCGCATTTCGGCTCCGATATCAAAAATTCCACTTCCGGTCCAAATCTCCGAAAATTCGACTTTCGCCACTTCAAGCCTAAATCAGCTACAGACCTCGGATTTACAGTTCAGACACGCTCCTAGGCCAAAATCACCCAATGGAGCTAATGGAATCGACGAAACTCCATTTCGGAGTCGTCTTCACATAGTTCCGACTACTATCAAAATCCTAAGACTTAAGCTTCAGTTTTAGGGACTAAGTGTCCTAAATCACTCTGAAACAACCGGTAACCAAATTCAACCACGCACACAAGTCAATACACATAATATGAAGCTGCTCACGGCCTTATGCTGCCGAATGAGACTTAAATTCTCAAAACGATCGGCCGGTTCATTACATGGAGGCAGCCAAATACTTTGAAAAGATGGCTATGGGTGATGCAGCTCGCCCGTGGCTAGCTGAGATTTTGGCTATTCGAGGATCAACACCTACGTGGCTCACAACAGGGGTTCCCATAGTCCGGCCACCCTAAACTTTGAAGCTAAAGAGTGGCAGACTTTTGTGTGCAGCCGCATTAGCCCGTGCTTGAATGAGAACAACCTCCCACTTCCCCGAGCAGTCCTGGTGGCTTCAATTATGGCTGGGTACCCGATCAATGTGGGTGCTATAATGTCAACCAACATCACTTTGGCTGTCCATAAGGATGAGAGATCCTACCCCTACCCGAACTTCCTCACAGAGTACTTCAATGATCAAAATGTGGAGCCGAGGTAGTATGATACTAAAGTAAAGGTCAAGAAGCCTTTCTCATGGTACCACCTACAGGGTTCTGACAACCCGAAGTTCAAGGGTAAGGCAACTACCTCCACCGGCCAGTCTGAGGAGCCAACGGTAGTAGTTACTGATTCAGCTGCTGAGCCTTCTGCAGATGCTATACCTTCCACCGGGACAGCAGACATGCCACCATCTTCTTCTTCCAGACCATCAACTCTATTATCAGTGCCAACTTCATCTACTTATCCACTGACTGCGTTGCGAGTCTCCCAGACATTGGCGAGTCTCAACAACTGGATACAGGCAGCTACTTCAAAGCTGTCTGACATATCCAGTGATGTTGCAGCACAGTCTTCTGCCCAGGCTGCACCACAGGTACCTTCGTCAGTAGAGGAAACATTGAAGAAGATTCTGGACAACTAGAAGACCATTATGGAGACTCTGGTGGCACATGGGGATGTCATTGAGGATTTAGGCAAGCAGGTAAAGAAAATGCGGAAGTCTCAAGCTTCGAAGAAGTCGGTGGATAAGTTGACGATAGCAGTTACCAAGCTTGCATCGGCCGAAGATCTACCACTGGACCTACTTATGGATGGAGCACCTTCAACACCAGCAGTACCAGAGGTATCACATATAGCAGCCAGCCAGTCTGAGGAGCCGGTTACGACTGCCCACACCGCTGAGGAGATGATCCAGATGCTCAACAACCCTGTTGTCCCTCAGCCAGGTGATGATGAGATACAACTAGAGGAGACCGAAGGTGCTGAGGATGCCATGCAGACTGAGACCACATAGGGAGTTCTCTTAACTCTCTACCCCTTCTTGTTCTTATTTTTGATAAGCATTGGGGACAATGCTCACTTTTATTCGGGGGGTGGTCTATTTTGATTAATTTGACATTGACATTTGGTCTGTAATAACTCTTATACTATTTTTCTCTTTGGTTATGTATATATTCTTCCCTTTCCCATGATGTATGTATTCATTTTCCCCTCGGTTTGTATATTCGTTTGCCTTAATTTCCGTAGTTTAGCTTCTTTAGTCTGTCTTTCTTAGTAGTACAACTTCTTTTTTATTTTAGTAACTTCTTTTCGATCTGTTAGTAAAAATAAACCTTTGGTTTTCTTAATGCCACAGTTCTTTTCAAAGGTGGATTTTGTGTGAACCAGGTGGCTCTTCCCAACGATAGATGGCATGACAACCTTCTTAAGGGATTGAGTCCCTTTTATTTTATGCTTAGGAAAATATGCTGACTTAAGCAGTCATCGAGTGGCTCAGGCGAGCCATTTGTGATTCTTAATCTCAACTAGGGTTAATGTGGGCCCTCGACTCCGTTCTCCTTAGCAATTCAGCAGCGTGAAAGGTGAGGTATTGAATTACAAGTCCAAGTTCCCATGCTAATAGTCTAGAACTTGCCCCGAATATTTTTCTAGGCAAAATTCTAAGTGTAGCTTGGCTTAAGAAATGATTGTAGGCTCTCCTTGGTCCAATTTGAAATTTGAAATCTTCCATAGCCTACCAATGCGATATCCCTAGTCAACCCATTTGAGCCTAAGCCCTTTTTCTTTTAATAACTACGTTACAAGCCTTTATCCGTGTTGTAATGACCCTCTCTTGGCACCCGATTTTTTCTTAGCATTCTTGAGAAACAATTGGAAAAAATATAAGTTTAGGGGAGAGACGAGGAGGTTGGGAGTGATAAAAGTTACAAAGAAAAGAAAGAAATGAAAAAAAAGGGAAGGCAAAGAAAAGAAAGAAAGAACAAAAAGAAAAATGCCAAAAAGAAAGTGAATAAGGTAGAAAGTTGAAGGGATTCAAAGAAAACAATGATGATAGGCATGAATGCCATGATCAAGAAATAGTGATATTACGTCTCTCTAGTTCCCCCGAGAAAAAAGAAAATGACTCAAAGAGTCGAAAAAGTATGAGCAGAAAAGAGAAAATGGAGTGCTTGAGCAAAGATGAAACCATTCTATTCCAACAAGTCCTACCTTGGTCCAAAGTGAGATTTGCTAATGGAGAGTAGAGAAGAAGGAGTTTGGTATCCAAAATGACCTACGTGAAAGAGCGAGCGTCCTTGATGAATTGAGTCAACTCTTGATGCTCTAGTGTAGCATTAGAACTATGGTACTCAAAAAGTCAAATCATTGCGTTGTTGATAGTTCATATGTGTTATGGGTAATTGTTGGTCCCAATTGATGTGTGATTGATTCACCATGAGGCCAGCTGAAATATCCTTTTTTCTAGTGGAGGTAGGAATTGCCTTAATTGCTTGAGGACAAGCAAGAACTTAAGTTTGGGGGAGTTGATAAGTAGGGATTTTGACCGCTTATTTGCTCTCTTTTACTTGCGTTTTAGCTCAAAAATGCTTAAAGGTATTCCCGAAAATTAATGAAATGTGCTTTTGTACAGGAACATTGGAAAATGATCCAAAGGAGTCAAAATCAACTCATAAAGGAGTCAAAAGTGGACAAGGACCAAAACAAGGCAAAAGGCCTACAGTGCGGACCGCACAATACTGTGTGCGGCCGCAAAACAAAGGAAGAGCCATGTCAGTTCTTCTTCAGAGTATGCGGACCGCACAAATATTGTGCGGCCGTAGAAGAGGAGATTCAGAGATCTAGTTTTGGGCAAGCTGAAGGAGTGCGGACCGTACCATAATTGTGCGGCTGCAGAATGTTAAGTACGGCCATACTCAATATTATGCTATCCACAAAAGACAAAGATCAGAGAGATGGGATTTTAAGTTCAAGAAGAAATGCGGACCGCACTATTTTTGTTCGGCCACATAATCAAGAGTGCGGCTGCACTCATTTTTATGCGGGCTAAGTCTCACACAGCCAGAGCCAAGTAAGAGTGCGGACGCACTCACAAATATTCGGTCCGCAGTAGTTGAAGAAGTGCGGCCGCAGAACTGGAACTTGTCAAGCCAAGTCTTGTTGTGCGGACCGCACACATAATTATGCAGCCGCACAACCTCCGCAAGGGCATATTTGTCAGATATTTTCAGCTTAGTATAAATTTAACTTTTTGTCATTTTTAGGGTAAGTTTTGTTTTTGGGAGAGCACCTGAGCCATTTTCCTTTACTGTTTTGAGTAATATTGTACTAGATTAGCTTCTAAACATTAGATTTTATTTCCCTAATAAATTATTATGCATTTTATCTTAATTTCTTCTTGTATTTCTTCATTTTTCATGAGTAGCTAAATTTCTAGCTAGGGTTGTGGCCCAACCCTAGTGTGGGTACTTAATGGGTATTTGATTTAGGACTTATTTGTGATTGGGTTAGTGATATTTAGCATAGTTCTTTCTTGAATTCAAGAATTAATGGTTGCAAACATTGATTCATACCAAATTGACTTAGTCTCTACTTGAGAAAGAGAGACTAAGTCTAGAAAAACTTGGCTAACAAGAAATTGGGGTGAACTCAAGAAACTGATAGCCACAATTAAAGGGTTGAATCTAGAGATAGTAAGACCCGACTTGAGTAGTTATCACTTGTTTTGTGCAATACCCATTTGGACTTGAGAAAGTTAAATTGGGCAAAACCACTCAAACTACCGAAAGGTATAGAGTGGGTAATTGCATGTGATTACTATATTGCAACCCCGACCAATCAGGCTTGTCCTGGAGTTTTCAACCCATTAGGTAACCACCACCCATAACATATATAAATCCATAAATTCTTTCATAAAACTTCGGAGAGTGACTTACCCAGATAGATGATGGTTTAGGGAGTGGCTTCCGTGATTCTTGAATATTTTGGGCAAGATTGGATGAATAAAATTGCTAGGTCTTCTCCCTCTCTCTCTAAGATACCCCCACTTCTCTCTAAAAATATCAGATTTCACCTTGTAAATGACCCCCTAAGGCCTTATATCAAAATAGGGTCAGATAAGAAAATTTTAAAAAATGACCCCCGAAGTCAATTATGTGGTGCAATTATGTGGTAGCAGAATCAATATGTGGCCAGAAGAATAGATATGTGGGCAGCAGAATCGATTATGTGGAGCAGAATCATTATGCGGCCAACAGAATTATTTTTTAAAATTTTCCCATTTTCTATTCCACTCTGCGATGCTTATGCGGTCCGCAGAACAGTTCTGCGGTCGCGAAATTGATCGTAGGATCGCCTTCTTCTGCCAAAAATTCCCATCAACACTTCAGTGCATTCTTCAACCCAAAAAGTCTATACCGTGGCTCATTTTCTACAATTCTCAAACCCATTAGCTTACCTTGGCACCACGAAACCTTAAATTCCCTAGCGGAATTTTATGGGGCCTTACAATAAGCTTCCATAGTAAATTGACATCTTTGATGGGATGGTTGTAGTATTCTAGAAAAAGGCCAAGTATTTAAGTTGAAGTCTGCAAGTTCGTCGGTCTTCAAGTTGAAGTTTTCAAGTTCTCCAGTCTTCAAGTTGAAGTATTAATCCCTCTAAGTCTTCAAGTTGAAGTCTAGGAGTCCTCCAAGTATTCAAGTATGTCGGTCTTCAAGTTGAATTCTTCAAGACTATCAATTCTTTAAGTTGAAGTTTTTAAGTCCACCGCTCTTCAAGTTGAAGTGTCAAAGTCCGACCAATCTTCAAGCTCGCCGAATCTTTAAGTTAAAGTCTGCAAGTTCGCCAAGTCTTAAAAGTTTGCCAAGTACTCAAGTCAAAGTCATTAAGTCCACATAATTCTTCAAGATGAGGAGCTATAATTTTCCAATTTTAAGGTGGACATTTAAGTCCCTTTGCACCTTAAGTTGGCCTCTTCGTGGGTTTGTCATCAAAAGGGACTATAATTTTCCAATCTTAAGGTGGACGTTAAAGTCCCTTTGCACCTTAAGTTGGCCTCTTCATAGGTTTTCCCTTAAAAGGATCTATAATTTTCCAATCTTAAGGTGGACATTTAAGTCCCTTTACACCTTAAGTTGGCCTCTTCGTTTGCCCTTAAAAGGATCTGAGTTTTCCAATCTTATGGTGAACATTTAAGTCCCTTTGTACCTTAAGCTGATCTTGTTGCGGGTTGATTCTTCTATATGCTGTTGAGAATTTGTCCTTTTATGTATTGCATGGATTTGTCCTCCAATATGTCATATGAGCTTTTGCGCCTTAAAGATTATGTCTCCGATTTTTGAGCGGGATGAGTATCCATCCTTTAACACCCAAAGATCACATTCTTCATACATGGATAATCCCTGTCACAACCCCAATTTTCACTGTAGGATATCGTGATGGTACCTAGTCTCTACAACCCTAACAAATAGTAATAATTTAACAGAATAATTATCAAAATGCTAGAAACAAAGCTGAATAACTGATAAAACCTTCCGATACAAAACACAATCTCAACAATACGCTCCCCAAAATTGGTGGAACAGAGTCATAAGCTCTATAGAGTATAACTAAAGTAACTACTACATCACTGTCTGAAAGAAAATACAACGGTAAATGAGAATAAGGGAAGGTGACTCTGAGGCTTGCGGACGCCGAGAAGACATACCTTGAAGTCTCTGATAAAAGCATCAAGCAGGTAATCACTAATGACCGGCACGAGCAGACGTACCTGAATCTGCACAAAAAGTACAGAAGCGTAGTATGAGTACACCACAACGGTACCCAGTAAGTATCAAGAAACCTTAGTAGAGTAGTGACTAGGCCAGGTCAAGACACCTACTAGAATATAAATAAACAATATGAAAATGTAATATGGATGTGTAATGGAAAGTGAAGAAACAACTGATATGAAACCAAGATAATAACATGAAAGAAGCAACTAAAGGGCTACAATGATCATGAACGGACAACAACTGCTAGAACAATAAAGAATGAAACAACAAGAAATATTCCCACCAAAACACTTTGCAACATGAAATAAATAGCAAGAATCACAATGAGGTACCGCCTCGTGTATAATGAAATCAAATCGAGGTACCGCCTTATATAATCAGGAATCATAACCGAGGTACCGCCTCGTAGTCATATTTCTCAATTTCAATCATAATCTTTTTTTATACCGCCGCGTGAGCCTTTCATTTGCAATAGGTTTTGAAAATAGTTTTCCTGAAATAGCTACACATACTTTAGCCCACTTTATGATGCCGCATGGCTTCACGTAGTTTCCCTACAAGCAACACGTACATAAGTCCCACCGTATACCGCCGCATGTACACCAACCCTAAGCCTTATACCGCCGCATGTGCGTCAATATCACATTACAATAACATCTCGCACCACATGTGTCCATATATCACAATTTGCCAAGAATCCGCAATATCAATGTTTCCACAACAATAGCCCACGACTCCACCACAACGGGCACAGGAATATCAACAACAACAATGAATGTAAAAGACTCAAAAGGAAGTTGTTTCAACAATAACAATTTTGCCTCAACATGATAACAACTTTCACAACCACAATACCAACAATTCAACAATGAGAGACAATGTATAACAACGATGTTAAAGTGTAGAAATAGTCTAACTAGCCTAAATTGGTCAAATACAACATACAACCCGTTTACCCACTCGTCACCTTGCGTATACGGATTTTACTTAGACAATTAAATCAAACAATATCAATCCCAAGGGGTAGTTCCCCCACACGAAGTTAAGCAAGACACTTACCTCAACTAGGACAATTCACACTCGGAAATAGCTTTTCCCTTAAAATCCGCCTCCACGCAGCTCAAATATAACCAAAATTGACTCAATATCATCAAACAATGCTAGGGAATTCAATTGCAATAGATAAAGCTAAAATCTTTACACTTTTTCCAAAACTTCAACAAAAGTCAACCTGAAGCTCACCCGGTCAAAACCCTGGTTCAATGGTAGATTCCGTCTACCCATGACCCCTCGAGTTCATATATGTGATTAGTTTCAAAATCGAGTCCAAATCGACTCTCAAAACTCAATTTCTTATTTTACAAAAACTTGATAAAGTTTCACAAATTTTTACTTTGATCCACATGATTTTGATGTTAAAATCTAAGATATGTTGATGGAATATGATTAGAAATAGATTAGAATCACTTACCCAAGGTTTGTAGGTGAAAAGTCCCTCTCCAAATCCCTTCCTACCGAGTTTAGGGTTAAAAAATGAGAGAACGAGATATAAATCCTAACTTTTAGCCCTTATGTTCAGCTGTAGTTATCGCAATTGCGATATGGGTTCGCAATTGCAAACCCTCGGCCAGGGAAGCTCTTCGCAAATGCGAACCCTGCTGCCCTCGCGATTGCGACAAAAACAATTGCAAATGTGAACCTAGCCCAGCCCAGAAATTTTTCACAAATGCGACCAAGGCATCGCATTTGCGATACCTAAAGTTCCCTGCTATGGTCGCAAATGCGACTCTGGTGTTCGCAATTGCGACACTAGAGGGCACCAGACACCAGACTTTCATTTTCAGTCCAAAAACCATCTGAAACATGTCCGAAACCCATCCGATCCCTCGAGGCTCCAAACCAAACATCCACACAAGTCTAAAAAAATCATACGAACTTGCTTGCGTGATCAAAACACAAAATTAACATCTATAACCACGAATTGAACTCTAAAATGCATGAATTTCAAGGAAACTTTCAAGAACTTCTAGAATTACAACTAAATGTCTGAATCCTACCAAATCAACTCCAAACGACACCAAATTTTATAAACAAGTTCTAAATACCATAACGGGCCTATTCCACGTCCCAAAATCAAATTTTGAGTTCGATAGGTAAAAGTTAACCTACGGTCAAACTTTTCAACTTCAAATTGCCAAATTTCAGCAAATCAACACAAATCAACCTACGGACTTCCAAAATCAATTGTGGGCATACGCCCAAGTTCAATTCACGATACGAAGCTATTGGATCCATAAAAACACAGCTTCGGGGTCGTTTTCACAAGAGTCATAGTTTGGTCAACATTTTCTAAATTAAACTTCTAAGTCAAGAATCAAGGGTCCAAATCAACCCGAAAGCTTCCCAGAACGGAACTAACCAACCTCGAAAGTCATAAGATAATAAACACATATGTGTGAAGCAATAAAAGGGGTAACATGGCGCAATTACACAAAACGACCGATCGAGTCGTTACAATCCCTCTGATCGAGTCTTTACCAGTCAAATATGGATGTCACAACCCAAAAGTCCAACTAGTCGTGATGGCACCTAACCCATCCCGTTAGGTAAGCTAGTTAACAATAAAACAATTCATATGAGATTTACTAAGAGAAATAATGACGATATAATTGAACTTTTATACAAAATATTCCCAAGGACTGGTAGTACAAATCATGAGCTTCTAAGTTTAGTGTTTACAAGGATGGTATGAAATAAATACATCATCTGTTTGAAATATACATGAACGGATTAATAATTCTAAAGCTACCAATAACAAGAGGCAGCTATGACCGGAACGCAGGTACATATTCAATGCCAGCTCTCGCCATACACGGTAACATCAACATCCAAAATCTGCACGCAAGGTGCAGAAGTGTAGTATGAGTACAACCGACCCCATGTACTCAATAAGTAACAAACCTAACCTTAGGTTGAAAGCAATGACGAGCTTGGACAATGGTCAGAGTCTAACACCAATAACCAACAACAACTCATAACAATATAATAAAAGTAGTACAAGAAACAACTCAAAGATATGATGCTCAACTCGTTCACAGTTACGGAAAAATAAGCATGATTTTCAAGTATAACAGTAAAATCTAAATCTTTCTCCGAAATCACCAAAATATGAGTATGTCAGAAATCTGTGATTTTTCCCAAAAACTTTCAACAACAGATAAGATATTTCAATCTCAGATAGCATGAGCAAGGTACATCTCTATGCCTACATGTCAATGTGCATGTGAAGTCATAAATGTCACAAAACCCTATAAATGAGGAAATGCATCTCTATGCCTGTATGTCAAGTATGCATGTCAAATGCTATGCGTTACAGTGATGAACTCATGTACTCACACTCTAAGGGTACTCAATAACACTGACTCACACTCCCACTCATCATGCTTAATCACTCAGCACTGTGCGGTACCTGATGTGGCGCAAAACCCGGTCCCATCATGAATCAATAAATACTGAGCTCACTGCTGGTATGTTAGACTCTAGAGGGGCGGATCCTGCCCAAGAGCACATATATGCCATCATGGCCTGCTGCGGCGTGCAGCCCGATCCCATCAATAATATATATAAAGCACATAGGGCCTGCTGCGGCGTGCAGTCCGATTCCCTCAATATCACTCATAATCCGGCCCTCGGGCCCCAACTCAGTCATCAATCTCTCCAGTCTCCCGGGCGCACAAATCTCATGCCAATCAGTCCAACAATGATAACATGATGTGACAACAAATGATAACAGACTAAGGTATGATATGCAAATGACTGGATATGACTGAGTATGTAATTGCAATTTAAGAAAAGAACTCGACAACATAAATGACCTCAATGGGTCCCAACAGGATAAGCATATAGCCTAAACATGGTTTCCAATATGGATCACAACTCAATTACTCTAGCACGTAGAAATTTCATGGATATAAATAAGATTAGGTAACTACCCAGTACCATAGAGTCAATCGAGTCATAATTCACACGATGCACGATCACACACCCGTCACCTAGCATGTGTGTCACCTCAACACCAAACAAATAACACATATATTCAGTGGTTCATACCCTCATCACCAACTTTAGAAGTGTTACTTATCTCGAACAAGCCGAATCCAATACCGAGCAAACCAAATAATACTCTGGAAACACCATCTCGCGCGTACCGACCTCCAAACGACTCAAACTAGCCAAAAACAACTCAAGAACATCAAATAATGCCAAAGGAAACAAACCAAATCGATAAAGGTGGAATCTTTAATCTAAAGCCCAAAGTCAACCAAAAAGTCAAACCCTGGCTCGCACCTCAGAACCCGACAAAACTTACAAAATCTGACTACCCATTCCATTACGAGTCCAACTATACTAGTTTCACTCAAATCCGACTCCGCATCGATGTTCAAAACTCAAAAATTCACTTTATGAAATTTTAGACAAAAACCACCAATTTCTCTCTTGAAATCATCAATCAAATACCAAAAATGAAGATAGATTCATGAAATATAATCAAAACCGAATAGAGAACACTTACCTCAATCTATGTGGTGAAAATCGCCTCAAACATTGCCCAAATCCGAGCTCCCCAACTCAAAATATGTTGAAATGAACAAAACCCTCGATATACAGCTTTTGCCCATGCTTTTTTGCATCTGCGAAACATTAGCCGCTTCTGCGGCGTCGCTTTTGCGACACAAGTTCCGCTTATGCGGACTTCACTTAACAGCCAACCCCTCGCACCTGCGGAACATTCTTCCACTTCTGCGACATCGCAGGTGCGAGTTCTTATTCGCTCTTGCGCCCTTTCTCGCTTCTAGGCTCCATACAATCGCTCCTGCGCTTCTGCAGATGCGCTTAAAAATGCTGATTCTGCGATCCTTCCTCACCCATCCTTTTCCCGCTTCTGCAATGAACAGCCCGCATCTGCGAAGTCGCTTCTACGACCAAGGTTCCACAGATGCGGCTACACCAGCAGCGGAAATTTCTTCAGCAATGCAATCATGAGAAAAAATTATCCGAACCACATCTGTAACTCACCCGAGCCAGTCAACACCTCTTCCGAATATGCCAACAAGTTCCATAACATAACACGGACCTACTCGAGGCCTCAAATCACGCATAACAGCATCAAAATGATGAATCATACCTCAAATAAAACTTAATAAACTTTTGAACTTTCAACTTCCAAAACCCGTGCCGAACCATATCAAATCAACTCGGAATGAACTCAATTTTTTGCGCACAAGTCCCAATTGACATAACGAAGCTATTGAAATTCCTGGAACCACAATCTGAACCTGGTATCATCAAAGTCAACTCCCGGTCAAACTTATGAACCTTGAAAACCTTCAAATTGCCAATTTTTGCCAAATAGTGCTGAAACCTTCTAAAAATATCCAAATGCAAATTTGGGAATACGTCCGAGTCCAAAATCACCATCCGGACCTAACGGAATCATCCAAACTCCGATCCAAGGTCAAATACACAAAAGTCAAACTCGGTCAACACTTCCAACTTAAAGCTTCCTACTTGAAAATTATTCTTCCAAATCAATTTTGAATAACCTGAAAAACCAAAACCGACGATTCATACAAGTCAAAATACATCATATTATGCCTCTCAAGACTTCAAATAGCTGAACGAAGTGCAATTGCTCAAAATGATCGGTCGGGTCGTTACATTCTCCCCCACTTAAATATACGTTCGTCCTTGAATGTACCAAGAGTTGTTCCTAAGCCGTCAAATCACTATGTAACCTTACCATGAACATACCCGGGGGTGATCCCACATCACCCCAATCCAAGTAAGCCTGACAACACAACTTAACTGAAGATCACTACTTTAACCTTAGTCTGTAAGCCTCAGAACCTAATTTCCAACATCTAGAATTCCTTACAAGAACCGAATCTCGCATCTACATATTGTATAAGTCTGAACAAGTTGTATCAAGCCATAACCATAGCCCAAGATGCAATCACATGATATACCACATAACTTATATGCTCACATCAATAATTTCTGACCACAGTAGCTGCTAAAAACAAACCTAATACCAGTAATAAACCTCATCTCAAATAAAACCTCGTTCAAAACCATCGTACACTATCGATGATGCATGAAACACGCAGAAACTCATAACCACTCATCAGATCAACAAGTCATGGAGCTCTCCCTCCTTCGACAAGAACTATAGCCAATTTCTAAGTCGATTAGTGACACTATCCTCCCAAATAGAGAGAGGAGAGGGGCTTCAAAGCCTTAATTCAAGCTAGAAACCTCGCTAGAATGATTCCTTTGACCTAAGACTGCTACTTGTATTTCCTTTACTACTCTTTCTCTCTCCTCAGTTGCTTCTTGAGTTATACCGCAATCAAATCCGATAACACCCATACTAGGTCCAACGAACTCATCTCATCAAATATATCCACTCTACTGGCATGCCACACCAGTACAATCTCAAACCACAAACCATGCAATCCGTGCGCCAATACGCAACAATTCAAATGCACCCAAAAATAGAAAATGTCTCAAATGAGAGAACCGTCCCGCAAGCTCAACAAGCACCACCATAACTGTAATGCAACAAACCCACCATACATAGTAGAACCAAGACACACGAATCTAACACAAAGGGTAATATCCCAATACAACTCCGCTGCAATGCCTGACCCTATCCAAACACCGATCATATGAAATACCTCAAGCCACAATGCTCAAAATTAACAACCACGCGCAATTCGAGATCAAGTACATGAAATGCATGAACATAACCATGGAGAAGTGAATAACACTATATGCCACAGCCCGAAAAGAACATAACCAAGGTGCCATCAACTATTCAACACCCTAATAACCATCTTGCTCAAATTCCGCTACAAGGCCCTAGCAGAACCACATCATGTGTGCATATAACCAATAAATCACAACCCCTCGTAGCATAAAAGAGTAACATATAATATATATAGCAGAACACGAACAAGCTCAACTCTAACTGAATGACACACCTTTTAGCAATAACGGTGCTAAATCAACAAATCTGACCCGTTGTAGAATACACATCCTCCTCGAGCCTACCAATGGGCGCCTAAATCAACTCAGGTCATCCCCAAATGGATAAATGGCCCTCCAAAAGTCCACAATGACCTAACCATAGAACGTACTACCATTTAGCTAATTTTGGCCATATCTTCATAGTCCGCAACCCCGAAACAATCTGCTTCTGATATCTCTCAGTCTCCAAATTCATAGAACACGTGAATCACCATAGTCGATCCCAACTCCGCCACTCGAATGACTAATATATCTGTCATACATAATCATCCCCACGAGAAATACTTCTATAATTCTTCCATGCCACATAGAAAAATTCTGAATATCAGCAGTCGATCAACCAGGTGAGTACCGCAATACCAATGAAGCATCCATAAGTCAAAACTCAGTGCGCCTTCTGAATGTACACTTTTCTCAGGTAATACCAAATAGTGCCAACATTTTGTTTTTCACCATCTGAAATCGTCTGTGCTGCATAACTTATGACCTTCCTTTTGAAACTGAATCGTATACTTGCACATGCAAATCCCAATCTCACACCATGTGCCGCCTCTATTAGGCCATCATATGAAAACACGAGAACCTCATTATCAACTCTGAGTCACAAGCAAACTACATACTCAATTAGCCAAGAACCTTTCACATGATACCATCCAGTAGAAAACACAATACGCAACATGCTCCTCATGCCGGTAGGAATTATCCATCTCAAATCGTGGTAGAAACCATCGAGAACACTTTGAAATCCATTTGCACATAACCAAGCTATCAGAACTGAATCCCTCTAACTCAACCAAGCCACGCAGGTCACTAAATCTAAGAGTATTGCCACAAAACACCCGTAAAGCCTCACCTCATCATAAGAACCAAAAGAACCGAGCATACAATTACCATACTAATCCAACCTACCACCAAGTTTTCCTATTTCCTCCTAGTTCCTTCCGAATTACCCTCAAGGTGACACTTCTACTTGCTAGGACACCATGATCCTTACCCAAAGCTCACCGTAAGAGATCCTAGCATAAAACCACACCGCCCTAAGGTCCATAAACGGTTGTATTCCCTAGTAAGCACCCCAAAAGTACCACACCCGAGACACCCCCTCTGAAGAGACTTTCTGTGAATCTAAAGTCATTTCCTTCATCTTCCTGATACTAAAATGTAGAACCCAAAATGATATAGAAATACCGCAAGTCTCGACACCATCCAATGTAAATCTCAGATTCTAGCCGTATACAAATCTAAAAAATTCTCAGTTGCTACATATAAATCTTGAATTCATTAGAACCGTATCGAGAGTCATCCACTCTTCTCAAATCTCAATTGCACTGCCCAAACAGGCCGAACGACCTGTGCTTCATTAGCACGACAACACCCAAAAAAGTAACCTCGCATTAACGCAACCGGAAAAATTCCTACTTCGTGTACACTATATCCTTCACGAATAACAACTCAATCATTCCTTGGTTCCCATATACCCATAAAGTGTAATACACCATGCATCCAGAAATTTCCTTGCTTAAGTCATCCTCAAAACCAGCCTCTGCAAGTCATCACCGATCCACAAATATGCCTCAGACCGAAACCAATGCAACACGTAAACATGCAATCAAATTATCGATAGCAGACTCCCCCACTTGGCTCAAAGCCATAGATCAAAACTCTCAATAACTCACAATGCATACTCTATTACTGCCATAATACCGTAGTTAGATTCAACTAAATCCTTCCTAAGCTCATGTAACACAAACCATATAATACCTCAAATCATCTGCTAAGCTCGCATTCATCCTCGTGACTGTCAAGTCAACTTTCTTAACCTATCCAAACTCAAATCGAAACATTTATAACCCACTAGTAGAAAAAGAAATCCTCCACACAACATCATAAGGATCACACCTCCGTACATCTCCCTACAAGAGATAACCCACTTGCTTAGCCTCAAATTGGCATCTTTCTATACCCTTTCGCAGCCACAATTACTACGCAATCACTTAATCTTCCTGAGTCTAAACTCATCAACAAAACATGAGAATCTAATTCGTTCCACAATTAAACAACATGAAAAATCCTTCAACACACTGGTAACTCGAGACTATACGTCACATCAAGACAGAAATCAAGCACCCAATAGTCTTTTTTTTACATCCCAAGCAAACTCATCTCGTCACATTCGAACCATCTGAACACATCCCGCAGTCACATCATACTCATCATATAGCCATCAAAACACTCATCGAGCCACAAATTCCACTCATAGGGACACTACCAGATATATAAGTCTAAAAGTACGTGTTCACACAACCGAAATCACCATGCTCAAGCTACAGTCAAAACTCGGCCTCAAGTCCTCCAGACTGGCCCATCATCAGCACGCAGAAAACACATCTCACACCTCATCCATGGAATCATAAGTCGTCGATGCACAGCTGACACCGAGCGCTCACGTACGCATACGAGTGAGTGAAAGGAGTTCAAAGTGATATGCTTTAAGCTGAATTAATGTCGCACGATAAAGAAATAAAGATGGAAAGTTTATCCTAAATTCCCATTAGCCTCTCGAAGATAGGTATGGACGTCATCATACCGATCCGCAAGACTCTACTAGACACTTGCTCATGACTCGTAGAACTTCTGAACCTAGAGCTCTGATACAAACTTGTCACGACTCAAAAATCTAACTAGTCGTGATGGCACCTAACCCATCCCGCTAGGTAAGCCAGTTAACAATAAAACAATTTAAATGAGATTTACTAAGAGAAATAATGATGATATAACTGAACTTTTATATAAAGAATTCCCAAGGACTAGTAGTACAAATCATGAGCTTCTAAGATTTAGAGTTTATAAGGTTGGTATGAAGTAAATACATCATCTTTTTGAAATATACATGAACAGATTAATAATTCTAAAGCTACCAAGAACAAGAGGCAGGTATGACCGGAAAGCAGGTACATCTTCAATGCCAGCTCCCGCCATACACAGCAACATCAGTATCCAAAATCTGCATGCAATGTACAGAAGTGTAGTATGACTACAACCGACCACATGTACTCAATAAGTAACAAGCCTAACCTTAAGTTGAAAGCAGTGACGAGCTTGGACGACGGTCAAAGTCCAACACCAATAGCCAAGAATAACTCGTAACAATATAAATAAAGCAGTACAAGTAATAACTCAAAGATATGCTGCTCAGCTCGTTCACAGTGGAAAAATAGGCATATTTCTCAGGTATAACAGTAAAACCCAAATATTTCACCGAAATCACCAAAAGTGAGTATATCTGAAAACTGTGATTTTTCCCAAAAACTTTCAATAACAGATAGGATGTTTCATTGTCAGATGGCATGAGTAAAGCACATCTCTATTCCTACATGTTAATGTGCATGTGAAGTCATGAATGTCATAATACCGTACAGCATGAGGAAATGCATCTCTATGCCTACATGCCAAGTATGCATGTCAAGTGTAATGCACCACAGTGATAAACTCATGTGCTCATGCTCTCGGAGCAGTCAACCTCACTCAGCACGCTCAATCACTCAGTCCTCTCAGTCACTCAGTAGGTACCTGCACTTACTATTGGTATGTCAGACTCCGGAGGGGCGGATCCTGCCCAAGCGCCAATATAATCCAATCATGGCATGACTCAATAAAGCATGTTGTGGCGTGCACCCGATCCCATAAATATCATTCACAATTAGTCCCTTGGCCTCACTCAGTCATCATCCTCTCCAGTCTCTCGACCTCATAAATATCGTGCCAATCAGCCCAACAATGATAACATGATGTGACAACAAGCGATAACAGAGAATGAGATATGATATGCAAATGAATGAATATGATTAAGTATGTAACTGCAATTTAAGCAAATAACTCAATAGTAGAGATGACCTCGGTGGGTCCCAACAGGATAAGCATATAGGCTAAACATGGTTTCTAACATGGATCACAGCTCAATTACTCTAGCACGTAAAACTTTTATGGATAGAAACAAGATTAGGTCACTGCACAGTACCACAGAATCAACCGAGTCATAATTCACAAGGCGCACGGCACACGCCCACACGCCTGTCACCTAACATGTGTATACCTCAACACCAAACACAAAATATGTATATTCAGGGGTTCATACTCTCAGCACCAAGTTTATAAGTGTCACTTACCTCGAACAAGATGAATCCAATACCGAGCAAGCCAAACAATACTCTAAAAATGTCATCCCGCACGTACCGACCTTCGAACGGCTCGAAACTAGCCAAAAGCAATTCAAGAACATCAAATAATGCCAAAGGAAACAAACCCAATCAATAAAGATCAAATCTTCGATCAAAAGCCCAAAGTCAACCAAAAAGTCAAACTCGGGCTCGTACCTCAAAATCTAACAAAACTCACAAAATCCGACAACCCATTCAATTACGAGTCCAACCATACTATTTTCCATCAAATCGGACTCCGAATCTATGTTTAAAACTCAAAAATTCACTTTATAAAATTTTAGACAAAACTTCTCAAATTTCACTTTGAAATCATCAATCAAATGCCAAAAACGAAGATGGATTCATGAAATATAATCAAATCCGAGTGGAGAACACTTACCCCAATCCATGTGGTGAAAATCACCTCAAACTCATCTCAATCCAAACTCCATAGCTCCAAATATGATAAAATGGATGAAACCCCCAAAAATAGAGAACTTATAATCAATGAACATAAGTACCCTTCGCGATCGGGGGACATCCTTCGTGATTGCGAAAAACAAACTCGACAGCCTCCAAAACTACCCTACGCATTTGCGAAACTCCCAATGCGAACGCAATGACCAGATGCACCTGCACTACGCGATTGCGACCAGACAAATGCGATAGCGAAGAAGAAATCTCCAGCTCTCAGCATCTCAACTCATCACTACGCGAACGCGAGCTGACGAATGCGAACGCGATGCTCAGGCCTCCAAAGGTACGCGAACGCGGTAGAATAGTGGCGAACGCGAAGAAGGAAAAAGGCCAGCTCCCATAATACACTATGTCGCGATCGCGAATAAGGCTTGAAACACCAGAAATCAGCAGAGCCAAAGAACATGGAAAGGATCCGAAACTCCTCCAAAACTCACCTGAGCCCTGTTGGATCCCATCCGAACAAACCGACAAGTCCCATAACATAACACGGACCTACTCGATGCCTCAAATCACTTGTAACAACATCAGAACCATGAATCGCGCCTCAAATCGAACTTAATAAACTTTGAATCTTTTAACTTCCAAAACTCGTGCCGAACCTTATCAAATCAACTCGGAATGGACTCAAATTTTGCACAAAATTCTCAAATGACATAACGAAGCTATCCCAATTCTCGGAACCATAATCCGAATCCGATATCATCAATGTCAACTCCCGGTCAAACTCATGAACATTCCAAACCTTCAAATTTCCAACTTTCGCCAATTAATGTCGAAACCTTCTAAAAATATCCAAATGCAAATCCGGGCATACGCCCAATTCTAAAATCACCAAACGAACCTAACGGAATCATAAAAACTCCGATCCGAGGTCAAATACTCAAAAGTCAAACATAGTCAACTCTTCCAACTTAAAGCTTCCTAGTTGAGAATCTTTCTCCCAAATCAATTCCGATTTACCTGAAAGCTATAAACGACGATTCACACAAGTCATAATGCATCATACTAAGCTATTCAAGACTTCAAATATCTGAACGGAATGCAGATGCTCAAAACGACCAGTCGGGTCGTTACAATAATTTATATGATTAATATTCTGTCAAATTATCCACGCATCACACGGGTTCTAATACTAGTTTTTAAGAATATAAGAGAAAGAAGTGGTTGGCAGAAGTCAATAGCGCTAAATAATCAATAAAATATAAATTATTCCAGATGCTGAGAATAAATAATTAAGTTTTAATATAACAAATTAGCAAAATAATTCAACTCAATTCTTCGAATGAATCCACAACAACAACAATAACAACCCAAATGGAATCACACAAGTGGGGTATGGAGAAGGTAATGCGTACACAAATTTTACCCTTACCCTAGAGAGATAGAGAAGTTGTTTCCGAAAGACCATCAGCGAACTTTGTGATAACTATCCTCCAATGATTAAAATTATTTTTTTCAAGTTGACACAACTCTATAGGCAGACTATGTTTCTATAAAAGAAGAGCACTTACCGTGAAAGAAATCTAGCAAATTTGGTTATAGAGAAAAGTGTGGTCGGTAAAAGTCAATTACACTGACAATTCAGCATACATAAAAATTCAAAATTCAAAAGTGAAATGCCGATCGTTTTTTATACCAAAAAAATAGAATTATTGTACTATTTGAAATTTTGCAATTTCTTTTACTAATTTATATTTTGTAAACAAACACATTATTTGAATATTATCTATGTTCTTTTCAAAACGTTTGGGGGTACACACATCGTACGTACTCATAGACTGGTTTAATTAAATATCCCAAGTCTTGCCAATATTGTTTGTTCAATACCGGCGAGGTACATTCAAATTTTGTTTTATACAGGTGAGTCGTACATATTTATGAAGCCATCAAAAGAAAGAATATGAGCAAATCCTAAATAAAAATAAAAAATAAAAAAATTGGACCAAATCGACCTTACTTTGGTTCTGGATTAAATTTTATGTCTTCAATATCGAAAATAAAAAACCGAATGCACAGTATATCCTTCTTTCAATTAAAAAAAGAAAAGAAAAAAAGACTGGTTAGAGAATAGAATATGATATTCGATTCGTTTAATATGGAAATTGATTCCTCAAATCTTTTTAGGAAAATTAGAGTATCAAATCACAAATATATGTCAAAGCACAATCTTCTCTAAAAATACTTGAAAATATTTGAAACAGTCGCAATCAAAAATAAATATTTAACTCGAAAAAGTAGTAACAGTAACATAAATTGAGACAGATGAGTAGTAATAAGTACTCTCTCCATTTCAATTTATGTGAACTCATTTGACTGGGAACAGAATTTAAGAAAGAGAGAAGACTTTTGAACTTGTGGTGTAAAATAAAATACATATATTGTAACGACCCGACCAGTCGTTTTGAGCTCTAGCGCGTCGTTCGGCGGTTTTAGGCCTTGAGTAGCTTCACTTCATGTTCTATGACGTGTACGTGTTGTCGGAATTAGTATTCAGGAAGTTTGGTGCAGATTTGAAAAGAAAATTCTAAATTCGGAAGCTTTAAGTTGGAAGAATTGACTAAAGTTTGACTTTTGAGTAAACGACCTCGGAATCGAAATTTGAAGGTTCCAATAGGTTTGTATGATGATTTCAGACTTGGGAGTATGTTCGGGTTGAGTATCGGGTCACATGGGAGCATTTCAGCGCTTATTAGGGAAAGTTAACATTTTGAAAGTTTAAGAATTTCTTAAGTATGATTTGAAGTGGACTTTGGTGTTATTGATGTCCATTTGAGATTCCGAACCTTCGAATAGGTTCGTATTGTGATTTATGACTTGTGCGCAAAATTTGAAGTCATTCTGGATTGATTTGATATGTTTCGGCGCAAATTATAAAATTTAGAAATTTCATAACTCATAATTCGAATCGAGGTGCGATTCGTAGTTTCGGCATTATTTGATGTGATTTGAGGCCTCGAATAAGTTTGTATCATATTTTGGGACTTGTTGGTATGATTTGACAGGGTCCCGAGGGGCTTGGGTGTATTTTGGATCATTGGTTGAGACACTAGTAAATTTAAGAAATTTGGAGTTTGACTATGGTGAATATTGGGTCAAGACGACATCTTTTCAGTATTTTGAGTGCGCGAGCAGGTCCGTAGTGTGTTTTATGATTGAAATTCATATATGGTTCGTGTCCAGGAGGTTCCAGATGAGTTTCGGGATGGTTTCGGATCATTTCGGAGAAGTTTGGGTTTGCTGGTTTTAGGTGAGGCACTGTTCATTCGCAATTGCGAAGACTGTTCATTCGCAATTGCGAACACTGTTCATTGGAGTTTACTGTTCATTCGCAAATGTGAAGTTTTTGTCCGCAAATGCGAACCTAGGCAGAAGACTTAAGGATCAAAACTTGGTCATTTTTCCATTTTCGTTTTGGATTTTGGAGCTCGCTTTTTGGGCGATTTTGAGGAATTCTTCACGACTTTGACTTGGGTAAGTATTCTATATCCGAAAGTGATTATATTTCATGATTCCATGGTTATATTCATCAATTATTAGTGAATCAATTGGAAGAAAATGAGATTTTTGGCAAACTCTTTCAAAAACGAAAAATGAAGATTTGGAGGTCGATTCGTTATCGGAATATGATAAAATTGGTATGGTTGAACTCGTATCAGAATGGGTTATTTTTATGAGTTTTATCGGTTTTTGGGCACGTGGGCCCGGGGATTGACTATATTGGCTTTTCGAGCGGAGTTGGGAATTGTTATAAATTAATTTATTACGAGTATTAGAGTATATATTTATTGGTTTGCACATTATTTGACTAGATTTGGAGCGGCAAGCATCGGTTTGAGGTGTTAGAGTGGCGTTGGAGCCGGTTATGAAACTTCGGAGCGAGGTATATCTCCTGTCTAACTCTATAAGCGGGAAACTTCCCCTAGGTGATGTATTTGATTTCTGCTACTTGTTGTGGGGACTACGTACGCACGAGGTGACGAGAGTCCGTAAGTAGCTAGATTCATAGATGCTATAACTATACTATTTGAGTTGTCCCTTGCATATTAAATTTCTTTATTTTACTCTAAGACTTGAGACTAGACTTGCATAGAGTGATAAACTTGCTATTGTAGAGATTTGACAGGCTTCTTGATTAGCCGCGGAATAATTGTACTCCTCTCATGAATTTCTCCCGCGCTATGCGTTTTCATCGAACAATTTTCCTAAAAGTTCATAACTCGCACGTTTATTCGTGAATGGGGTCAAGGACCCGTTAAAGCTTCTTCTATGGTTCGTGTTGTTCGATCCTCGCCAGTGCGCACATTATGATAGGACCGGGCCGTTCACCTCGATAGAATTTTGTATCACACTCTCATGGGAGCGGGCCATTCGCCTCGACAATATAATAGATGTGTCTATGATTCGTGTCGTTCGACCCTCGGCAGTGCACATATTATGATGAGATCAAGTCGTACGCCTTGTCATTTCTATAAAATACTCTTACAAAATCGTGCATAATATTTGATAAGAAGCCAGTGTATCTGTGAGCTTTTCCTGATTTGAACTGTGACGGCCTATCTGGTAAGGTTCATTATATATATACTCCGATTGATGAGGTAACTACTTAGTAAGAGCTTGAGTTTACCGTTCAGAGGAGGATTGTACCTCGTATTTATATTGGTTTATACCGTTTATCTGCTTTGCCCCATATTTATTTACTTCTTATTGTACTTGTCTTATTGGACCACCAGTAAGTGTCGATGTCGACCCCTCGTCACTACTTCTCTGGGGTTAGGCTAGATACTTACTGGTTACGCGTTAATTTACGTACTCATGTTACACTTGTTGCACTTATTGTGCAGGTATATATATATATATTTTTTTTTTGGTGGTCCTCTGGGCGTAGAGGTTCGGTATTTGCGGGGACTTTACGGAGAGCTGCATTCCATGTTACGATCCGCAACATACAGAGTCTCCATCAGAGTTATTTATATTCTCCTGTCTAACTTGTATTCCAGACAGATATTGTATTTTATTATATTTCCTAGTTAATGCTCATGCACTTGTGACACCGAATTTTGGAGGTCCCTACTGGTTGTTCATTATTATAGTTCATGTAAATATTATCATTTTTACCCTATAAATTCTATTTTATGTTGTTTAATTAATGAAAATTTTGATTTCAAAATAATTAAAAAAAAGAGTAATTAAGTTCATCAATCACCGTTGGCTTGCCCGACAGCGGTGTTAGGCGTCATCACGACCCTTATTGGATTTTGATCATGACACGAAGAATCAGAGCACTAGGTTCATTTAGGTCTCACGAGTCATGAGCAAGTCTAGTAGAGTCTTGCGGATCGGTACGGAAATGTCTGTACTTATCTTCGAGAGGCTACAAGGCTGTTAGGATCACTTCCCTTCATGATTCCTCATTGCGATTTGATTTATTTGAGGCTTATGCATTGATTTCCTTCCTACTCAATCTTAAGCAACGTGAAGCGCTTGTTATCACTTGAGAATCGAGGAGTTGTAGTGGTATTGCAGACGTGGGGCTGGATGTTTTCCCTGTGTATTCGGGCAGGCTATTATCGTCCCCTTGTGGAAGGACGTTCTGTCATTTTAGATCAGTATCTATATTTCCGATGGTTTTGAGGCTATGCACAGATTGCTATGATATTCATGTGTTGTTATCGCACGTTGTTGGTGTAATGGTAGGGTGCTTATTTATGTGTCGAGGCAGTAAATGACTTGAAAGGAGGATTTCTCAGTGCATGATTTAGAGGTTCAGCATTTACTTCTAGCAGAGGAAAGGCAATCGGACTATGGGTGTTTAGGCTTTGGTTGATGGAGTAATGAGACTTGAGATTTTCAGGTGTGGTGGAATTTTCATTCTGATTGTCTTCGTCCTTGTTTGAACGCATTAAGGTTCGTCGGTTTTATGGCCTTCTTTGATTTTCCTTTAGGGAAAGGTGTGGTGAAATAGTGTATGAGAAGCAGTTGTCAGAGATGGCGGTGTGTAGCAGTTTTAGAATCGAATCGGTGTTTCGAATGCTGATGGCTCGGGAGAGATGATCTTCGAGGAGGCTTAGAGTTGGTAGCAATTTATTAGTTCAGGTGCTACAGAGATGAATTTTGATTTGATGCAACCTTTGGGTAGCGAAGGATGAGGAAGTATATGGTGGGATGTGTCTCGCGGTGGTTGAATTACTAGCGGGACAAGTATGAAAAGCAGAGGTCGGGGAGTTGCTTAAAGGAGATGGTTTAACCGAAGTGGGAGTGGCAGAGTAGCATATGGATTCTGTGGTAGGATAGCCACATGCCTTGAGAGGATTTTAGAGCAATTTGAGAATCATGGTGGACAGTGACTAGGTCTACGGATTTTATTTGGAATGGTGCTACTATGTTGAGGAAGATTGAGTATGGCAAAGAGGAGTTGGCTTGAAATGAATAGGGATGTAAAAGCTTGATTACCGTTTTTGGATGCAACATGACTTCGAGTTTGGAACGTATTGTCAGACTTTCAGTTGATGAATGGGGAAGGTACAGACTTGTACAGGTGGTGGACGAGCATGAGCTCAAGAAGGTTTACTGAATGCATGGTAGTTGTACCCAGTGCAACGTCGTTGGAAGACGTCGGCATGGAATTTTCACAGGTGGGTTATCTCCTGCGAGCAGGTTAGCGGTTGCGTGACTTTGATAAAGTTTCTATGAGGAGTTCTACTTACTACCCGGCAGAAGGTCAAATATGCGGTCGTGGATGATAATTCGGTAATTGAAGGATATAGTGATGCAAATTGGATCACTAGATCATCAAAAATAAAGTACACAAATGGATATGTTTTTACCATTAGTGGAGGAGCTGTTTCTTGGAAATCATCCAAACAAACATGCATTGATCGCTCTACAATGGAGTATGAGTTTATAGCTTTAGATAAGGCTGGAGAAGAAGATGAATGGCTCTGGAATTTCTTGGAACATATTCCGGTTTGGCCCAAATCAGTGGCTCTTAAATGCATACATTGCGATAGTCAAGCGGCAATAGGAAGGGCTGGAAGCGTTATGTATAACGAAAATCTCATCACATACAACAAAGACATAATACCGTTAGACAACTACTCCCTAGTGGAATTATCACAATTGACTATGTAAAGTCAAAAGATAATGTGTCGGATCCGCTTACAAAAGGCCTAAATAGAGAGGTAGTTGATAAATCATCAAAGGGAATGGGACTACGGCCGAGGACAAGTCACTGTGGCGGTAACTCTACCTAGAAGACTGGAGATCCCAAGATCTAGGTTCAAGGAGATCAAACAAAGTCATTAGTGACGGTTCAACATTGTCAAATAACATTTTGGTCTATTCTCGTGATGAGACAATGTTCAGTACCAAGGATAAAGCGTTAAGGCTTTATAATGGTTTCTAAGTTTGATACGGAGTATATCAAATAGTGTATCTATAGGATAACACATTTAGGAATCACCTATATAAGTGTGAAGTGTAAGCCGCTTCAAGGAGAATTCGGTAAGGTCAGTTCTGTATGCACTTATGAACCAGGCGGTGTTCATGGCTGAAACGAACATAACAATGAGAACCAAAGGTTGTTAAAGGGTTGATTATGTGTGACTTATGGTTGTCTAGGTATACACCAAAGCTCGACGGTTCAAAGATATCAAATCTACTGATTGACCGAGTATATCTGACATAAGTTCACTATGGAATTCAAAGGGAAATCTACTTATCCAGATGCAATTAATCCTTGCTTGTAAATCACTCAGTTTTTCATGCATGCATATTTTCAGATAGCCATTCCCCATTCATGTGGGGAATTGAAGAGTTGTGAATGGGAAATTGAGGGAAAAGATTTGGAGGGAAACAAAATTTTTGAAGTTGTTTCCTTTACTAATGCACTTTGTCCCTCATCGAAAAAAGGAAAAAAAATCTTTATTCTTATATAGAGAAGAACATCTTCTAACTCTTAAAGAGTTGAGAAGAAGTGGTGCCTCATGCCGTCGTCGTCGTCGCTCGCTCGGCTCGGCTCGGCTTCGGCTTCGGCTTCGGTCAATTGATTTGATTGATAATTTTTTGGACCAAATTTATTTTCCGTTTACAACGAAGACATAATATTGTTAGAATGAGACTATGGCCGAGGACAAGTCACTGTGGCGGTAACTCTACCTAGAAGACTGGAGATCCCAAGATCTAGGTTCAATGAGATCAAACAAAGTCATTGGTGACTGTTCAACATTGTCAAATAAAATTTTTGTCTATTCTCGTGATAAGACAATGTTCAGTACTAAGGATAAAGTGTTAAGGTTTTTTAATGGTTTCTAAGTTTGATACGTAGTATATCAAATAATGTGTCTATGGGATAACACGTTTAGTAATCACCTATATAAGTGTGAAGTATAAGTCGCTTCAAGGAGAATTCTGTAAGGCCAGTTCTGTATGCACTTATGAACCAGGCAGTGTTCATGGCTGAAACGAACACAACAATAAGAACCAAAGGTGGTTAAATGGTTGATTGTGTGTGACTTATGGCTGTCTAGGTATACACCAAAGTTCGATGGTTCAATGATATTAAATCTACTGATTGACGGAGTATATCCGACATAAGTTCACTATGAAAAGTTTAAAGGAAAGCCTACTTATCTAGATGCAATTAATCCTTACTTGTAAATCACACAGTTTTTCATGCATGCATATTTTCAGATAGCCATTCCCCATTCATGTGGTGGATTGTTGGGTTTTATCTAATTAGATAAGAGGTGTGAATGGGAAATGGAGGGAAAAGATTTGGAGGAAAATGAAAAGTTTGAAGTTGTTTCCTTTACTAATGAACTTTGTCCCTCATCGGAAAAAGGAAAGAAAATCTTTGTGCTTATATAGAGAAGCACATCTTCTAGCTCTTGAAGAGTTGAGAAGAAGTGGTGCCTCGCGCTGCCGTCGTCGTCGCTCGTTCGGCTCTGGCTCCGGCTCCGGCTTCGGATTCGGATAATTGATATGATTGACTGATAATATTTTGGACCAAATTCATTTCCCGTTTTCCGTTATATATTTTTATTTTTCCTGATATTTTCCCGCAGATTTTATTTCGCGGATAATTTCCTAACGCCTAACGGTACCTCATGTGAACAGGTACTTTCGCACCTATTCAACCCAGACTATTTAGCTAAAAATTCAGAGGTTTGGCCTCACTTTCTATCCAACAAAATCTGCATACTCTCCCCTCTCTCTTCTGCATTTATGCATTGATTTTTCAAAAGCAAAAATGTAAGCATCTGTGTGGTTTACTGCCATTTGTTGAGTTCGATGAAGTTCTGTAATTTCCATTGCTGGTATTACAGAATAGTTGTTTCGTTCTATCCTAGGAGAAATTAATCTAGCAACCTTGGGCAACAGTGAGGGGATTAAATTCCTTAAGGTAATACAGTTTTATGTTGGGCTCGGAACATTATTCATTTGATTCTATTTCTGTCTTTGGTTTCTGGTTTCATTTTATTTTGCAAAAATTATATTTTCGAATACAGATACTAACATCTATAAATCATTGCATAAAGGTAAATCGTTTCCAAATAGGGAAAGAGATCATTCTTTTTGGCATGTGACTAAAAAGGAAAGAGGTTCACATAAATTAAAACAGAGGGAATACTAGATTTAGTTTTTGGTCTCTGTTTCTTTATTGCTCCTATATGTCAGGTCTTAACAATTCTTTTGCTTGTGATGTAGTGTTTTGTTAATTAATAGGAAGTGAAAATTGCTTAAATTTGCTGAACTAGAAGAGTGTGGATACCTGTCTGATCAGCTTGCACTTTTTTCTGACTAAACAACTGACGCGATATACAATGACGCTAAACTTATTAGGATTTGTCCTCTTACAAATGCTATTTTAGCATAGTTACTTCACAATTTTCCAACGGACAGTTGTATGGGGTAAAATTGGTTAGCGACAGTTGGACAAATGACGAGATAACACGTGGAACTGAACACATGTAAGATGTGAGTTAGCAAGTAGTTGGCACCGGATACAAGCATGTGATCCAACAACAACAACAACCCAGTATAATCCCACTAGTGGGGTCTGGGGAGGGTAGTGTGTATGCAGACCTTACCCCTACCCTGGGGTAGAGAGGCTGTTTCTGATAGACCCTCGGCTCCCCTCCCTCCAAGAACTCCCCACCTTGCTCTTGGGATGACTCGAACTCATAACCCCTTGGTTGGAAGTGGAGGGTGCTCACCATTAGAGCAACCTACTCTTGTCGTGGGCGTAATGACCAATGAAATAGAAAGAGAATCTTGAGATTTCTTGTTCAAATTTTAGTAGAGTAGGAAAATATTAGGTGATTTCTTCTCATCTATCTTAATCTTAGTGCAAAGTGTGCTGGTGGAAGTTAGCAGGTAAGTATTAATATTCTGGTGTGCAAGCTAATTTGAACGTTACCGTCGTACAAAAAATATCTATAAATAAGAGAATTAGTATCCATTGTAGGACATGAAAAATCATTTGTACACAAAGGTTATATTCTTCTCTCAAATAATAAAAGTATTTGATTTCTTTTGTTATTGAAATTGTTTATATTATTGCTTCCAGAGAAACTCATCATACAACCAGGCTTGTATTTCTTTGAGTTATTTTTACATTCTTGATTTTATTCTTATTTATTTCATATTTTGGATCAAGTTAATTCATGTGTCTATAAACCACATTATAAATTCAACGGCATCATTTTAGGGGTAAACAATTTGGCACCCACCATGGGGCATAGACAATTGTGTAATTGCTTTGATCCACTCATCTGTTACTAACAAATTTGATTCCTTTCTTAGCAAAAGAAAAATCAGATATGGCAGCTAACGATGTCAACAATTCCCATAATGTTGGAGCACACAACGAATGTGAGGATGTTTTCCAACGTGATGATTCAACTAGTGAAACCCACAATGAAGGATATGAAACAACTCTTATTCGCGAAGGTCAAAATCGTCAGCATAGGAGGAGTCCAACTCCTAATGATACGGATGATGAACACGTTGTTGAAATGGTCAAAATATTGAGAGAGCAACAAAGGGAAATTTTTCCCCTTGATTGGGATGAATTGATAGCTAGCAAGGACCATGTTGACCCACATGGCATTGTGGTGAAACGGCTTAGTCGATCGAGTAGAGATCGGACGCCATACCGCGCACATGGTGGCATTGTGTTCTATGTCCACCCCAATGTGGCTTAGCCGATCGGGCGGGGATTGGACTCCATGCTATGTGAATGGTGGTGTGTCAGTACTAAGGATCTTCCAACCCAAATTAAAAATGTTTACTTGAAGTTTTACTTGTTTAAATTTGGCATTTAGATGATTGATTTACTTACTGTTTTCATGTTTCTCATCCTTTTTATCCCGGCATTCCATTTTATGAGAGAGTATTTTACTTTATATACTAGTACTATTTTATATGTACTAACGTCTCTTTTGCCAGGAGCGTTGCATCACTAATGAATGCATGTGGTTCCTCAGCAGGTGGCATTGAGCCTCGATAGCAGTATACCATCCACTCACTGGATTTTGGTGAGCTCTATTCTATACCGGGGTCCATATGTTGTATAGTCTTCATGTACATTACTTTTGAGGTATAGTAGGGGCCTTGTCATCGACATTTATGTATTATACTCATGCTCCCTTAGAGGCTCCGTAGACACGTTGCGGGTTGTATTTTGATTGGGGTAGAAACTAGAAATGTTATAGTTGTCAAACATGTTTACACTTCTAAACTATGAACATGTAATGTTTTGGAAATTATAAATGAAGTTCCTATAAGTAATGAAATTGGTGTTTTACATGGTATTCTCTCATTTGTCTAAATATTGATATTCATCCTTACATTATTCATGAGCAAGGTTGAATGATAGGCGCTAAGTAGGCTGGCTTGACTGGGGTAACTCGATTTAGCGCCGGTCCCGCTCCCCAAGGTCAGGGCGTGACAATCTTGGTATTAGAGCCTAAGGTTTTAAAGTGTCCTAGTATGTCTCGGAGCCGTGTCTAGTAGAGTCCTTCTTATCGGTGTGTTGTCAACCACATCTATAATTAGGAGGCTATTTAGGCATTTAGGAATGTCACCCTTCTTTGATATTCTAGATTGTGTGATATATAGACCTTGATTATAAGACTGTCCCCTTTTTCACTCGTGTGTTGTTCTAATATTCAGTACATGTCACCTCAGAAGAAGGCGAGAAGTGGCTAAAGGGCCAATGCCACCCCAGGGGTGGCAGTGGATACTATACCCAATGTTTCGGGTCAGCACCCGAGGGGTGAATATATTCCCACAACCGCAACACCTCCTGAATCTATTATTCATGCTGAGAATGCACCGGTTCCACCTCCAACTGATATTCTAGTCCTATCTCCAGCCGTAACCTCTGGTCCTAGTGTTTCTGATGGGGATCTTAGGACAGCTATACAGATGTTGACCTAGATAGTAGCTTCCCAGGCTTAGAGATTGAATGCCACACCTACTTCCTCTAGTCAGCTAGTTCTAGGGTGAACATATTCCTTTAGTCGGATCCTTCATTGTTTACGGGTATTATGCCCGAGGAGGACCCACATGCATTTATTGATGAGATGCACAAGACCTTTCATGTGATGCATGCCACTGAGACAGAAGCAGTGGAATTGGACTCCTACCACCTGAACGAAGTGGCGTATTCATGGTTTGAATTGTGGAAGGAGTCCCGTGAGGAGCGGAGCCCTCGAGCGAAGTAGAGTGAGTTTGCGGATGCTTTCTTTGATCATTTCTTGCCTTCCGAGACTAGGGCAGCCAATGATGCCGAGTTTGAGAACTTAAAGAAAGGTAGAATGAGTATGTGGGACTACCATATGAGGTTTTCGGACCTTTCCAAGCATGCTATTTATATGCTGCCCACCATGGAGGCTAGGGTTCGTAGGTTTGTGCAAGGCCTTAGCCCTTTGGTTATTAATGAGGCCACTACAACCGCCCTGAATTCAGATATGAACTATGGGAAGATGGTGGCATTTGCTCAGGCAACAGAGACACGGAAATTGAAGAACAAAATGGATCGAGATAGTAACAAGAAGGCCCGGTCCGCGGGCAGCTTTGGTGGTTCTTCTAGTCGTAGTAGTGGTGGAAGGTCAATATTCAGGGGAGGTTCATCTAGACCGACACAATCTTTTTCTCAGTCCTCAGGCAGTGCACCACCAGTAGGGCCTGGTCAGCAGTAGTGGAGTCATTTTAGGCCCAGTCAGGGCAATAGAGGTTCTTATCAGTAGGGTCAGTCAGGCGGGAGATTTCAGTCGAAATGGAGGCCCTCCTGCCCTAGGTGTGGATGATACACTCAGGAGTCTATTACATGGACCTTCCCATATGCTACGGGTGTGGCCTTCGGGGTCATATTCAGAGAGAATTTTGTTAGTTCCTTCAGAATGTTGGTAGGGGTATGGTGCAGCCGGCCAGTTCAATAGCTACTACGTCTGTAGCACCTCCTCCAGCTCGAGGCACTCCAGCACCCCCAGGGTATGGTGTAGCTAGGGGTGGTGCATAGGGTTCGAGAAGACCGAGTACGTTCTATGCCATTAGGGGCCGCCAGAGTTTAGAGACTTCTCCAGATGTCATCACAGGTATATTGACGGTCCAATCTCATGATGTATATGCTCTTATAGACCCTGGTTCCACCTTGTCATATGTCACTCCTTATGTTGCTATGGAATTCGGGATAGAACCGGAGCAGCTTCGTGAGTTGTTCTCTGTATCTACTCCAGTTGTTGAGTCTATTGTAGCCACGCGAGTTTATAGAGATTGTATTGACACAGTGCATGGCCGAGACACCACGGCCGACCTCATTAAATTGGTAATGGTGGATTTTGATGTAATAATAGGGATGGACTAGATTCACTCATGTTTTGCCAATATTGATTGCCAAACCAGAATCGTTAGGTTTGAGTTTCGAAACGAGCTAGTCATTGAATGAAAAGGGGATGATGGCGTGCCAAAGGGAAGATTTATTTCTTACCTTAAAGCTTCCAAGATGATCAATAAGGGTGTATTTACCAGTTGGTCTGAGTCAGGGGCATTGATGCTGAGGCACAGACACTTGAGTCTGTGTCGGTCGTAAATGAATTTCCAGAGGTCTTTCCTAAGGAGCTTCCTGGGATCCCACCAGACAGGGAGATTGATTTTGGGATCGATGTGTTTCCAGGCACGCAGCCTATATCGATTCCACCTTACATAATGGCTCCGGCGGAATTCAAGGAACTGAAGGAGCAGTTGAAGGATTTGTTATAGAAGGGTTTCATCTCACCAAGTGTCACCTTGGGGAGCACCACTTCTCTTTGTAAGGAAGATGGATGGGTCACTGAGGATGTGTATTGACTATCGGCAACTCAACAAGGTCACAATCAAGAATAAGTACCCACTGCCAAGGATAGATGAATTGTTCGATCAGTTGCAAGGTTCTAAGTAATTCTCCAAGATTGACTTAAGATCGGGGTATTACCAATTAAAGATCAAGGAGCAGGATATTCCGTAAATAACTTTCAGGACTCGGTATGGGCACTTCAAGTTTTCGGTAATGTCCTTTAGGCTAACGAATGCCCCGGAAGCCTTTATGGATCTTATGAATTGAGTTCAATCCTTTCCTCGAATCATTTTTGATAGTGTTCATTGACGACATCCTTGTGTATTCACAAAGTAGAGAGGACCATGCCGACCATCTCAGGGCAGTTTTGCAGACCCTATATCAGCACAAGTTATATGCAAAGTTTTCGAAATGTGGGTTTTGGCTCGACTCTGTCGCTTTCTTAGGACATGTTGTTTCCAGCGGGGGAATCAAGGTCGATCCGCAGAAGATTGCAGCTGTGAAGAATTGGCCTAGACCTGCAACTCTGACAGATATTTGCAGTTTCTTAGGCTTAGCTGGGTACTAAAGAAGGTTCATGGAGGGATTTTCTTCTCTTGATTCTCCATTAACTAAATTGATGCAGAAGGCAGCTAAATTCCAGTGGTCAGATGCTTGTGAAAAGAGTTTTCAAGAGTTGAAGTCAAGGTTGACTACGGCATCGGTGTTGACCTTATCGGAGGGTACAGATGAGTTTGTTGTGTATTGTGATTCTTTAAGGGTTGTACTTGGGTGTGTATTAATGCAACATGGCAAAGTGATCGCTTATGCTTCTAGGGAACTCAAGAACCATGAAAAGAATTATCCAACACATGATTTAGAGCTTGCGGTGATGGTGTTTGCATTGAAGATTTGGCGTCATTATTTGTATGGGGTCCATATGGACATATTCACAGACCATATGAGTCTTCAATACCTTTTCAAGCAGAAAGAGTTGAATCTAAGACAAAGGAAATGGCTTGAGTTACTCAAGGACTATGATATCAATATTCTATATCATCCGGGGAAGGGTATGTTGTGTCAGATGCTCTTAGCCAGAAATTCATGGGTAGTTTGGCTCATTTGGAGGCATATCAAAGGCCGTTGGCGAATGTGTGGTGGTGGTGCAAAATAGGGCCGAATCATCACTCGTAGTGGAAGTCAAGGAGAAGAAATATAATGATCTATTATTGGTGCAACAAGGAAGGAATTCATAAAAACAGACCATGGCTTTTTCTCTCGGCACGAATGATGGTATGCTAAGGTACCAAGGGCGATTGTGTGTTCCAAATATAGATGGTCTCCGGGAGAGAATCATGACTAAGGATCACATCTCCAACTATTTCGTGCACCCAGGCTCTATGAATATATACCATGATCTCAAGGAAGTCTATTAGTGGAATGACATGAAGAGGGATGTAGCAGACTTTGTGGCTGGATGCCTGAACTGTCAACAAGTGAAGGCTGAGCATCGAAAGCCCGGTGGTTTGGCACAAAACATAGAAATTCCAATGTGAAAGTGGGAGATGACCAATATGGACTTTGTGGTAGGTCTAGCTTGCACGCCTCGTAAGTTTGATTCAATTTGGGTGATTATGGATCGACTCAGAAAATCAGCACAGTTCTTCCCTGTAAAGGCTACAGAAATAGCAGAACACTATGCTCAGTTGTACATCAAGGAGATCGTTAGGTTGAATGGCACTCCAACTTCTATCATCTCATATCGAGGGGCACAGTTCACCGCTAACTTTTTGCAGATATTTTAGCAAGGTTTGGGTACTCAGGTGAATATTAGTACAGCTTTCCATCTATAGAATGACAGGCAAGCAGAGCGTAGTATTCAGACACTTAAGGATATGTTGCGTGCTTGTGTTCTTGACTTCAAGGGTAGCTGGGATGATCATTTGTCGCTCATAGAATTTACCTACAACAACAGTTATCATGCTAGCATTCAGAATGGCACCGTTCAAGGCTCTATATTGTAGGAGATGTAGATCTCACATTGGTTGTTTTGAAGTTGGAGAAGCAGAATTGATAGGGCCAGACCTCGTGCATCAGGGTATGGAGAAGGTCAAGATTATTAAAGAGCAGCTGAAAACTGCTCAGAGTCGCCAGAAGTCTTATTCGGATGTGCGTCGCAGAGATTTGGAGTTCAAAGAGGATGATTGGGTATTCTTGAAAGTTTCTCCCATGAAAGGTATTATGCAATTTGGGAAGAAAGGAAAATTGAGTCCAAGGTATATCGGACCGTACATAATCGTGCAGAGGATTGGACAAGTGACCTATAGGCTCGAGTTACCTCAAGAGATGTCCTTAGTGCACCTGGTATTTCATGTGCCTATGTTGAAGAAGGTGGTTGGGGATCCATCGCTCATCATCTCAATGGAGACTATTGAAGTTAAATAAGAATTGAGTTATGAGGAAATTCCGATTGACATTCTTGATAGACAAGTTCGAAAGTTGAGGAATAAAGAGATCACCTCCGTAAAAGTGCTATGGCGAAACCAACAAGTTAAAGAGGCCACTTGGGAGGCCGGGGAAGAAGTGTAAAGAAAATACCCTCATTTGTTTGTGTAAACAAATAGTTGTGTTTAAGGGAATGTTAGAAGTTTAATTTCTATGGATTATGTTAAACTTGTGCAGCTTATGCTAAATGCCCTTTTTGGTAATACAATGCCTATGATACAACAATTGGTGTTGTTTTTTTATTATGTTACGTTGTTGGATTACCTATATGTTGTTAGGACATGTTTCTGGGGCTCTCTGACAGGTGGATAGGCGCAAATACATGGGAGACTGCCGAAATTTTTGGAAATTTGGGAAGTTAGTCAAATTTGGAATTTCTGGTGTGTGAATAAAGAGTTGAGTCATATTGGGTGTCTACAACAAACTTTGAACCTCATTCGAGGAAGAATGATACTAAGCAGGGGAGGATGTAAGGACCCGTAAAATCTTGCCAAGGATCTGAGGTTTATGGTGCTAAGGTACGCTGATGTGCTTTGGAAGATAGTAGATAGCTCGTCGCGGTATAGACTTTTTGAGTTGTGCAATGCACTGTGGAGTTGGTGAAATATTTGCGAAAAAATGTCAACTCTGCGGTCCATTTCATGACCGCAGATCTACTCCCCTGGTCGCATAACTGTCGCGGATTGAACAAGAAGAAGCTTGATTTTAAAGGTCATTTTGCGGTCCAATATGCATCTGTATAACCATTTCGCAAGCCACACATCCGTCGCATTTCAGCATGGGGAATATGTGGAAGGATATTCTGCGGTCAAGTGTGCGACCGTGGAATAGATCCACGGACCGCAGAATTGGCTGCAGATTTGATCAGATAAGCCCAATTTTGGAGAACCATTTCTCGGTCCACTTCGCGCACCGCATACCTATTTTGCGGTCACATATGCGATCACATATCTGGATCAGTAGGTTAAATTTTGAGAAATTTTACCCGATCATATTTTAATAAAAAAAGCACTGTGGGTTATTTTAGAAGGTTTCATCTGATATTTAGAGAGAAAGGAAGAGAGCTAGAGAGAGAATGAGAAGCTCTAACATCTCTACACCTCAATTGCTTGCTCAAATCTTTAGGATTCAAGAAGGAAAGCTTGCAAGGTCTTCTATTAAAGAGGTAAGGTTTTATCCCTAGTTCTCAATTTCGAATTTGGGTTGAATGTGAGGAGTAGGAGATATGATTCTTGAGTGGAAGTTAGTCATTCATGCATGCATGTGTCAATGAAGGTGTATGAAGGTTGTTGGACTAACATTGACGAACTATTGACTTGAGGAATTGGTTGTGGAGTGAAAGATTTCCATCATAGAATCTTGTAGTCGATTTTCGCACATTTGATGTTTGATGAAATACCTAAATGAGCTGAACCTATGAGCACTTTCCTAATTAAGGTTCAAATTGATCATGTTTCTATAGATTGAAGTTGCTAAGAGTAATGGAGCATCGTAGTAATCCTAAGGAAGCTTAATCGAGGTATGTTGGCAAAACCCTTCCCATAGAATCGAATTCCATGAGTTCCTTATGAATTCTAAGTACGATTTGACAAGCTCCCATTCTTATTGTACTAAATCGTCACAAGTGTTTTGATGTATCGTATGTTTAATTACTCAAACTATATCTTAATATATATATATATATATATATATATATATATATATATATATATATATATATATATATATATATATATATATATATATATATATATATATATATATATATATATATATATATATATATATATATATATATATATATATATATATATATATATATATATATATATATATATATATATATATATATATATATATATATATATATATATATATATATATATATATATATATATATATATATATATATATATATATATATATATATATATATATATATATATATGATTCATGATCAAAAGCTATGATTCCCGCATGTTTAGTAAGTGCCTATAAATGTATTATAATCTATGTCAAATGAAAGAATGAAATCATGAAATGCGGTCATCGTGCCAAGAATGATGATTTACATATGTGTCCAAGAGTGCCAATGAAATGAAAGAAAGTATGAAAGGATAGGAAACAAATATGATTCTTTTATATGACAAATATTTTTGGGAGTATCGTTAGGTCACCGAGGAAGGCTGGGTTATAGATGCCCAAGTCCGAATTTTCACGTACCGGTGTAGGAGTTGATTGAGGGGTGAGTCCCCATTATATTATATTGAGATTATTTCCCTTGATTGGGATGAGTTGATAGCTAGCAAGGACCATGTTGACCCACACGGTATTGTGGTGAGACGGCTTAGCCGATCGGGCGGAGATCGGAGGCCATGCCGCGCACATGGTGGTATTATGTTATATGTCCAAACGCATACATTAGGGTGAGATGTCTTAGCCGATCGGGCGAGGATCATACTCCATGCCATGTTCATGGTGGTGTGACGGTACTAAGGACCTCCCAACCCAAAATGAAAATTTTTACTTGAAGTTTTATTTGTTTAAATTTGGCATTTAAAGATGATTGATTTACTTACTGTTTTCATGTTTCTCATCCTTTTTATCCCGGCATTCTATTCCATGAGAGGGTATTTAGCTTTACATACTAGTACTATTCTATATGTACTAACGTCCCTTTTGCCGGGGGTGCTACATCTTTAATCGATGTAGGTGATTTTGCAGCAGGTGGCATTGATCATTGATAGCCGTACACCCTCCTCTTAGCAGATTTGGTGAGCCCTGTTCTATACCGGGCCCGTATGTTATATAGTTTTCTTGTACATTACTTCTGAGGTATAGCCGGGGCCTTGTCACTTGCATTTCCATATCGTACTCATGCTCCCTTAGAGGCTCCGTAGACATAATGTGGGTTGTATTTTGATTGGGTAGCAACTAGAAATATTGTAGTTGTCAAACATGTTTCCACTTTTAAACTATGAACATGTAATGTTTTGGAAATCGTAAATAAAGTTCCTATAAGTAATGAAATTAGTGTTGTATATTTTATTCTCTGGTTTGTCTAACTATTGATATTCACCCTCACATTATTCATGGGCAAGGTTGAATGATAGGCACTAAGTAGGTTAGCTTGACTGGGGTAACTCGGTTGAGCGTCGGTTCCGTACCCCAAGATCGGGCAGTGATAGGTGGTTCAAAAACAAAGAATGGAAAGATATTACAACCGCAGAGAAAATATTTGATATTTAAAAATCGGAGATTTAGTTTTGAGAAAGGTAACTCAAAGTACTCAAGAAGTTAACATCGGAAAGCTGGGACCAACGTGGGAAGGACCTTTCTGGATTTCTGCAATAACCGGTAAAGGTTCATATCAATTGAAAAATCAAGACGGAGTTAAATTGCCAAGTAATTGGTACTTGACTCACCTCAAAAGGTATTATTGTTAAAGAACCTTGCAGATTCTGAAAATATGTGTTGCACTATTTTTTCCTTCGTTCAGTTTTTCTCCCAATTGGGTTTTTCTGGAAAGGTTTTTAATGAGGCATCGATGTAAAGCATACTACAAAGAAAGGGTCATCAGCGATAGCAATATCTCTAGTGTTCAAATTCTCATACTTAGCATCCGAACACTAGGGAAGAACCATTACATATTAAGGCACTAAAAGTGTTACGAAGACCGAAAACTATTAGAATTGGGACCTGGGACTGCATGATCAGCCCCATATAAATAAATTGTACAAGTTAGCCACATGTATTGGCAGCTTTATTTACTTAAGAAAATAAATATTTATGTAAATGTACTTTTAAAGATAGAAGGAGTAAATCAAAGTCTTTTTGTTTTTATCTTATTTTTTGTCATAATGACAAAGATCGGGGACTGTTAGAACCGGAATTAATGTCTTATCGGGACCGAGGAATGCATGATTAGCCCCGTAGAAATAAGTTGTACAAGTTAGCCACATGTATTAGCAGCTTTATTTACTTAAGTAAATGAATGTTTATGTAAATGTACATTTAAATATAGAAGGAATAAATCAAAGTTCTTTTGTTTTTATCTTATTTCGTGTCCGAATGATATGTTAATTTATTTTTTCGTTTGAAAGTTAGTTAAAACTTCAAATTCTTGTGCCGGAATGAACAGGAGACGTCCTCTTCAAGAGCACTGTAAACATAAGGGCCCTCTCTTATGAAACCTCATAGTTAAAGGGTAGATTTCGGAAGTATGAATATCCGGGATAAAAAATTATCGAATGTAAAAAGAATTCTCGAGCTTTATCAGTTAAATAAAAATAAAAGAGAATATTTCTTGCACAATATTAAAACAAAATATATCTTCCATTACTTAAAATGCCAAGCTCAATAAAGAAGTTTTGGCATAGTTACAATAGTTATATAAAAAATATATCAGTTATTCTTGCTACCAGAGCCCGAATGAAGAGAAGAATCTTCGTTTTCCCTTTCAGGAGAAGGTTGTTCCGCTTCCGGTTCGAAGCCTTCATCCTTATCTTCTTCCTCTTCAGCTTCCTCTTCCATTTTTGAATACTCGGAGATAGTGTTCGAAGAGTCATAGGCAATGGGCCGAGCCGGGAGGTTCTCGAGAGCAGTTGTCTCCAATTCACGAGCTTTGGCAATATAATCATCGATGTTTGCAATGTCTTCTTTGGCCTCCTCCAAGGCATCCTCTTCATGTGATAAATGGCATAGGTTTTCTCGAAGATGATGGAATCTTCCTAGTCTTGGAGTTTAGCTCGAGTTTTTTAATTTTTGTTTTGAGCTTATCATTTTCAGCATTCACAAGGTTGGTCCTGGAATCAAGCTCAATACCGGTTGTCGCATGAAGTTGGTTATGCTCCATAACCCTTTTGAGTCTTTCTTCCATTTTGGATCGTTTCTTCTTGGCAGCATTGGCATCTTTGGTTTTGGAGCATAAGCTAGCCTCCAAGTTATTAAGTTGCTCCATAAAAGCATACTCGCGCTCGAGCGCAGTAGTCACGGTATCATGCAGTTCAGCCCACTTAGCCTTCGCCTCATTAATATCTTCATGTAATTGAGCGGCTTCTTGGTTGTGGGTCATTTTATCTTGCTCGGATTGCTGCAATCGAACCTCGAATTTTCCCATTTAGGCAACTTTTTCCTCCAGCACTGGGAGGCACTCGAAAAGTTGATTTCGCTCAGCCAAAAGTTGATTTTGTTCCCTTGTAAGTTCCTCTTTATCCAAAATCAACCTTTACAGACCCTCGGAAGCAAGGAGGTTAGCCTAAAAATGTTAAAGCTAAGGTTATTAAGGCAAAATCTAATAAACGAAAAAGGGTAGCGAAGATGATTAGATTGGTACCTGAGCCGAACAGTGCATGTTGTTGTTTATTAGACACTCAACAGAGAGATAGTCCATATTTTTCCATTATTTTTCCATGGCCAGTGGATGTGGCTTCAGGTAATTGGTAACTTCCAATATCTTGGAGAGTAGGTGGCACTCATTCGAAACAGTTAGGATGACACTTCATTTTCCACTAGGATTTTGAGTGGGTGCGGGGTAAGTATTCCCCCAATTTCCATGGTCGGGTGACCGTGGAGAAGGAACATCTTATATTTGTTCGGATGGGACCGGTGGAGAAGTCGCAGATGGTGAATAAAGAGATGTGGTTGCAGTTGGCTCAGAAGTTGATGGCGGAGGAGTGTCAAAGATAGAACTCCTTTGACCGGAAGCAATAATGGGGATTCAAAAATGAGATGCAACATTTTCGACCAATCCTATTTCCGTGAAGAGTCCTTGAACTTCTTCCGGTTCTGGAGTTTGAAGCACACCTGGTTGAGCATCCGGTTGAGCCGATGAAGATCTTTTTCTTCTCTGAAGAGAAACCGCTTCATCATCAATGACCACTATGGCCGGTCCAGTTGGTGTTTCTTTCATATTTTTCTCCCGAGTCCCAGCCTAGGAGGTGTGTTTTCTCTTTGGCTTCTTGTTTTTTGGCTGAGGACTTCGGTAGGAGGCGCCTTCACTAGAAGTGACAATAGATTCACGAGCTCTCCTCTGATGAAGGACATTTTGAAATGCTTGTTGAGCTTCCTCTAGTTCATTGAGAACCTCAATGTCGGGGTAAACAACGGATCCCTTTGGAAGTCATGTGTGGTACAAAAAGATAGTTAATAAATTGATTCTAAGTCATGCTAAAGGATGAAGCGAGAAAGAAAGAACCTTTACTTACCATGATTTTTGGCTTTTCAATTAAATATGGGTGCCATTTTATTTCACCTTCGAGATTCCGGTGTAGAAATATCCAAATATTTATGTACCCATTGGGCCAGGTTCTGAACTTGTGGTGGTTCCCAATGAGTAGCTGGTATAATGGAAATACAAAGTTAACGAAGAAGGAAAATCTTTCTAAACCTGTAAAGGAAAAGATATCTGAAGACTTAGGAAAAAGGTTCCATAATTCAGGAAAAGCAGGTGATGTGGTCGGGAAAATATCCCTGGTAGCGATGACAACGAATCATTCCATCCAGCTACGATCTTTATCATCAACACTGGTAAAGAGGGCGTGGTGATCGCTTTTGCTAAGTTTTAGCATACCCAAGCGGAAGATTTTTGGCTCATCATGTGTGCAAGAGTTAGGGTTTCCCCGATTTCAAAGCATGATTTTTGGAGGCAAACCATCATACGCCATATTGATGGACCAGCTTGAGCCAAACAGATTTGATACCGGTGGCAGAATTCTATAATTATATTATTGAGTCGATTCCTTGACCCAATCCCAAAGTGAAAGGGTATGTATAAACATACATGAACCCTGGTTTGGAGAAGGTGACCCTTTCTACCTCACTAGGGGTGAGGATTTCAATGTTATTCTAATTACCATTCTCCTTCACGACAGGGATGCTAGGAGAAGGAATGTGTCACGACCCAATTGCGAATAGGCCAGTGTCTATCACTTTTGGGATTATTGGGTTCTTTTTGGACTTGAAGATCGGACTGGGTGTTAAGTTGAAGGGGTATGATGGAGTTCACAGTAGGAGGTTCAGATTCGACATCAACTTCCTTTGCTTTGTTCTTTTTAGGGCCACCTCCGAGGAGAAGGCCGGTGTTTTCGAGGACAATGTTGTTAAAAGACATGATGGTAAGAAATTTAAGAAGGGGTATTTTACTGAGGAAGATTAATTTTGCTTAGGGTTCTAAGAAGAATGAGAGTTGGTGAAAGTAAAAAGTGAAATTGAAAGCGGCATAAATCATGGTCATGATTACCTCGAAAACTGGCAGAAATATTTGCCAAATCACGGGGTAACACGTGTGTCATTAAATGCGAAGAGACGTGCATCCTTTTAAGGGTTAGAAACTTACCCGCTAAGAAAAAAAGTTTTATCTACTTTCGGGTAACACTAAAGTATTTTCACCGGAAAGTAGGGGACTATCTGTATTAGGGTAAAATTGGTTAGCAACAGTTGGACAAATGGCGAGATAACACGTGGAACTGAAGACAAGTAAAATATGAGTCAGCAAGTGTAAATCCCGAAAGCATGGGAACCGATAACAAAAATTTGAAGGGATGACACCGGACATCATTCAATGAGCAACCGTTACAAAGAATATCTGTATTAATAGCCAATCATTATGCAATCATCAATGGCGGTTTTATTCTCATTCCAGAGGAGCTTGATTTGGGAATCTTGTCTCCCTAAATAGTGCTATAAATAGGAGAATTAGTATCCATTGTAGGACACGAAAAATCATCTATATACAAAGGCTATATTTTTCTCTCAAATCATAAAGTATTTGCTTTCTTTTGTTCTTGAAATTGTTCATATTATTGCTTCCGGAGAAGCTCATCATACAACCAGGTTTGTATTTCTTTAAGTTATTTTTATATTCTTGATTTTATTCTTATTTATTTCATATTTTTGGATCAAGTTAATTCGCGTGTCTATAATCAATGTTACAAATCAACTGTATCGTTGTACGGCTAAACACAGTTCTTTCCTGATTTCACCCATTTATCAATTAAGTTCACATGTGAAAGGAGTTAATGAACTTTCGATTGTCTGCTTTGATCCAACAGATTTCACGTGGGTTTGTTCTTTAGGTTATGCAATTATCAAGGAGAAAAGCGCTTGATCAGTCTTCTCTCTTCTCTCTTCTCTCTTTCTTATGTGAGATTTCTCATAGATATCATATGCATCTCTTCTTCGAAAGCTTGTCGATCTAGAAGCCTGACAGTCCTTCTCTTCGACCCACCCTCATCAGTCAGTCTTCCATTATGTATATCAGATGCATCTCCTTAGGCACTTAACAGCCTCGCTGAGATTTTTCCGATTCTTATATTTTATACATATAACATATAATTAGCACTAGTCAATTTCAAATTCGTGCATGCATGTCTTTTTTCTATATGGTAAACTGAAAGTCAAAGGGAAACTTATTTACCATTCAATTCAGCTTTTTATTGAACTGCTTAAGAACTTTTTCCGTTAATTGTGCTGTAATTGAGTCGTTAAAAATTCATTGTCCATGGATAATCAATTATTAGCTTTATACTAGAATTATATTATATTTGTGCTTTTTTAGTCCCTTTTAAATGTGTTGACTAACCATGTTTCCATGTCCTTGAGATTGATGATTTTCCTTGATGAGGAAGACAACAAAATGGAGATTGATTTGAAAGCTAAGGTACTGAATATATAAAGATAAAAAGACAGGAAAAGCAAAAAGCCTACAAACAATCATATAAGGGAATGCTGGAATTCTAAGCATCCTATGCATTATGGATATAATTAGTAGGAAAAAAGTTGAAAGAGCAAATTTAGAAAAGCAAGAAAAATGATTAGGCAACAGTTCATTAGTTCCCTACATTTCAGCCAGGAATTTGAAAAAAAAAAAAAAAAAAACTCAAGAGCTTTTCCCTATAAATTGTCACAATAAAAGAATTTTATTTCTTCTGAATGTGCAAAACAAATGACAAGTTACTCGCTCCGCTATGTGAGCCCCAAAGTATATAAATACTTCTTTACACTGTTAAATTCTCCTATCCACCATTATTTTACATGATCATTCCTGTCCTTGATTAAAAATAATCTCAAACCAAAAAATGAGAAAGAGAAGGAAAAAAACACATACATACATATAGAAGGGGTGTCAAATGACACTCCTTCGCGCGGAAAAAATACACTATGTATATATACTATGTATTGACTTCCCTTAATTTTCCGGTATGTTTACTTTTATATATTTTGACATCCCTTAAGTAAAATTCTGATTCCGCCACTGCATATAGGACGATTGGTTCTCTAATGGGAGAAGGAGGTAAAAACTTATCCGCATCATATACTTACTATAATTAAGTGATTTAATAAGGTAAAATATATGCAATAATTAATTATGGTTAAGTGAAGAAGTGTACATGCAAAAATATGTCTATTAGTCAAGTGCATGCATTCAGTGCAAACATTCAGTGCGGATAATTTTTCACTTCAGTCATAGGCAACGGGCGGAGTAGGATTTCTGCTAAGGCGTTCAAAAAAGAAAAAAGTTAAAAAAGATAGTAGTTAGTGGGGAATTGAACTAATGACCTTACAAAGTTTTTGAACCCTTGACCACTAAGTTATATTTTTGGGCTATGTAAAGGGGATTCATTAGATTTTGTCTTATATATACAGTATAATTTTTCGGTTCAACCCCTAATTCCGCCCCTGGTCAGAGGGGCAAAGGTTATGAGTAGTACTAACATTAGGACACGGCTATCATATTTTGAGTGCATGGCATTAGGACACAGTGTTTAACGTAGTGTCTCTCCTTTTTTTCTTTGTTAAAAAAAAGTGCTTATCAATGGAGACAATGGTCATCATCATTCATCATTGCTTTGTAGTACTACTCATCCCATGTGCCGTCACCCTCTGATTTTCTTCCTCTCTGATCTTCGTATGATTATCATTTTGCCCGTTAACACAGCTTCAACGACTGTCAATATCACATCTTCTCTTTTACTCAACTCTGTCGATAAAGCAACAGAAAAGGAAAGTTGAAAAGGACTTGTTGTCTCTTCTTTCTCTCTTTTCCTGCTACTGCTTTTCTTTCTTCTTCATTCCTCTGCTGCAACTGTACATGTCCTCAACATTCCCTTTTGCCTTCTCCTCTGTCCCTTCAATTCAGAGCTTCAGTTCCAAATTTAACGTTTCATACATTCTTTGATATTAAAGGCACTTATCTCTACCATTTTGCTCTTCTTCAATGGAGCTGCATCGGTGGTACTATTCTTGGTTTCTTCTATCTGCTCTCTTCATCACAGTTGCTTTCTGCGATCCAGATGGTACACACTCGAGTCTTTAATTTTCTTTTCCTTTTCTTTTACCCTTATGCAAAGTTTGAGAAAATATTCAATAGTCATTACACATAAGAAAATTTAAATCTGATTCTAAGAACTAAATGTTAGAGTCCCACATTGGTTGAGTATGTATCAGTTGTCCTTTACATGAGTCAGGCTCAACATTAACATTAACATGAGTTAGGCTCAACGTCTATATTTTAACGTGGTATCAGAGCCAAAATCATCCATATTTTTTGTTTACTCAATGTCGGACTTCCATCTTATGTTGTCTATGTTCCAGATGTTCACCTTTGGGCATGTGGAGCCGTTAGAGTCTCACATTGACTGAAAGTATGTGTTATTATTTTCTTATATGGTCTTAGACAATCATTCCCTCGTGAACTAGCTTTTGGGTTTGAGTTAGGCCGGTCCATATCATTCCCTTACGTTACAGTAGGACACTGTTAGTTTAGAACTTTTTACTAATACAATCTTTCTCCACAAATAAATAAATGTTTTGAGATGAACTCTTGCTTATGTTGTGACAATATGCAGGATTTTTAAGCTTGTCTTGTGGTGGAAGTACTACCTATGTTGATTCCTCCAACATTACATGGACACCAGATGGTGCCTATATCTCAGCTGGCGACATCACCACTGTCCATTTTCAAGAGGGATCCTCTCCATCTACTCTCCCAGTTAGGTTCTTTCCTGATTCTCCGCTTAGAAAATGTTACAAGCTACCAGTGAAAAATGTATCATCCTTGGTTCTTGTGAGGACTCAGTTTGTGTATAAGAATTATGATGGACTTAATAAACCCCCTGCATTCTCTGTTTCTCTTGGGAGGGCTATCACAACCACAGTCAATCTTAGTAACACTGATCCGTGGATCGAAGAGTTCATATGGACAGTTGATAAAGACATTGTGTCTTTATGTTTTCACTCTCTTACAAATGGTGGATTTCCAGTCATTTCATCCCTTGAACTTAGGCCACTTCCTCAAGGAGCTTACATCGATGCGTTGGGAGATTTTCCAAACAAGTTGTTAAGGAAATGTTATCGTGTCAATTGTGGTTATAATTGGTCCTTAAGGTCAAAACTCTCACTTGTCTATTATGTTAATGTATTATCAATTGTTTAGTCCTTACTTTCTGTTTAAATGTGATGTTTTTCGTGCTATGTAAAAGGTACCCGATTGATCAGTATGATAGAATTTGGGGCGCTGATGAGGATTTCAGTCCGTTTCATGTGTCTTCTGGTTTTGATATTCAAGCCAATTTCAATATGTCAGTTCTGAAAGAGAGCCCTCCTGCAGCTGTTCTTCAAACTGGAAGAGTTTTGGCACGTCGGAACGACATGACATATAACTTCCCTATTGATCATCAAGGAGATTACCACATTGTTCTTTACTTTGCTGGGATTATACCTGTCTCCCCTTCATTCGATGTACTCATAAATGGTTATATTGTTCGATCAAACTACACAGTGAATCGATGGGAAGTCAGTAGTCTGTTCTTTACAATGAACGGAATTGATAGCTTGAACATCATATTGAAGACTGTCCATTACTATCCTATAATCAACGCTCTTGAGGTTTATGAGATCCTGGACATTCCCTTAGAAACTTCTTCAACCACAGGTTCTATTATTGTTTTATTGACTTTTCGATATCTGTGATCTTTGAAGTAGTCTGTTAGAACGAATTGCAGCAACTTTTGACATTTTTCAATTTTTGCAGTTTCAGCCCTACAAGTTATTCAGCAGCCAACTGGTCTACATCTTGATTGGGAGGATGATCCATGCTCTCCTAAATCATGGGAACACATAGAATGTGAAGGCAACTTGGTAACTTCATTGTATGTCAAAGCTTTCCCAAGAAATATATTTTCCTTTCCTTATCTCGTGGTCTTACTTGTGTTAAGAGCAGAATATATTAAAGTTAGATTTTGTATGTATAGGGAGCTTTCGGATGTAGACTTGAGGTCAATTAGCCCAACATTCGGTGACTTACTGGATCTCAAATCACTGTAAGAGTCATAAATCTTAACACCTTATCACTTAATAACCCATTGTTTAGCTATCTTGAGTTTACCTACTTGAGGTTCTACTTGTTGCAGAGATTTGCATAACACTTCACTTGCTGGAGAGATACAAAATATCGGCAGCCTGCAACATCTTAAGAAGCTGTAATACTTGTGATGAGGAATTACCATGTTATGTAAATGTATTTTAGAGAGCATTGACTAAAATAGTTCTGTGCTCAATGATGCAGGAACTTGAGCTTCAATCAACTTACAGCTTTTGGTTCTGAGTTAGAAGACTTGATAAACCTTCAAATTTTGTAAGTCTTACTGCCTACTGATTCCCTTCATGATTCCTAGCTACTATTGTTCAACTATGGGAAAGATGACAGTCTTTAAAACTGATATGTTTTCTGTTGAAGGGACTTGCATAACAATAGTTTTCAGGGAACAGTACCCGATAGCGTTGGAGAACTGAAGGACCTCCACTTACTGTGAGTGAGGATAATATATACTGGCATTTTAGAACTTCTTAAAGTACTTCACCTGATGAATTATACTGATTTACCTCTCTGCAACATTCAGGAACCTAGAGAACAATAAGCTGCAAGGCCCCCTGCCACAAGCTTTGAACAGAGAGAGTTTACAAGTCCTGTAAGAAATTGAAAACGTTAAAACGTTGTTTTTTTTTGCTTCTCATGTCAGTTTCTCGATTTATCTTTTTTCCTCTATCTTGCAGATCATCAGGAAATCTGTGTCTTTCCTTCACTATGTCTTTATGCAATGACTTCTCAAGAAATCCTACAATTGAAACACCACAAGTCACTGTATTTACCCCCACAAAACGCAAGAGCCATAAACGATTAGCAATTATACTTGGTGCAGTTGGAGTAGCTATATTTGCTCTATTCCTTATCTTTATATCAGTATTCTTGTACATGAGGAGAAGAAAAAGTGGAGATACATATGCATCAAGTATGAAAAAGTCAAATTTTTCTTTATCAGCAAAATATTGATAAATCTACTTCTAAGCAGGAACTATTTTCTAATTTTAGGAACTGCAGCAGAAATGAAAAACTGGAATGCTGCAAAAGTCTTTTCATACAAAGAAATCAAAGCTGCTACAAACAACTTCAAAGAGGTTATTGGTCGCGGTAGTTTCGGATCTGTTTATCTTGGGAAGCTTCCTGATGGTAAACAAGTTGCTGTTAAAGTTCGATTCGATAAAACTCAACTAGGTGCCGATTCTTTTATCAATGAGGTTTGTCACTAAACTTGTGCTAGTTCAGTTTCAGTCTATAAAGGAAAAAGATACTCAGCAGCTTCTCTATTATCTCTAGGTGTCCCTTCTATCACATATAAGTCATTCAAATCTTGTGTCATTAGAAGGATTCTGCCAAGAATCGAAACAGCAAATTCTAGTTTATGAGTATTTACCTGGAGGATCACTGGCTGATAACCTCTACGGTATGTCACGCGTAGTCTCACCCATATAACACACGCTAAATCCACCACCTGCTTCGTCTCGTATTGTTAACTAACACTTAATAACTGTTTTAGGAGCAATGAGCAAGAAATTGACACTAAGCTGGGTGCGCAGATTGAAAATAGCAGTTGATGCTGCAAAAGGTACGTGTACAAGTGAGACATGATAATTACTAACTTGTCTTCCATTGGAGAACTACCACCAACAACAAATTTCTTCTGTACAGAAGAAGTAAACATTGTTTTGCTCTTCTTTTTTCCTCATACATTGTGAAAAAACAAATACTTGAAGTAGTTCTGTGAGTTCATCTCAGTTGTGTGACAAAATGCTTGGTTTTCTACAACCAAAAGACTCATATAGCCCAGAGGAATAAGTTGCTTTGTGGATTTTGCTCCCTCTGCAGGTACTTATATCTGTATGATGTAGAATAAGTTTTACATAGTTTATAATAGTTGATTATAACTTCGAAGGTTTGGATTACTTGCACAATGGAACTGAGCCAAGAATTATACACCGTGATGTGAAGAGCAGCAACATACTTCTGGATGCAGACATGAATGCTAAGGTATCTGACTTTGGCCTTTCTAAGCAAGTAACTCAATCAGATGCAACTCATGTTAGCACTGTTGTCAAAGGCACTGCTGGCTATCTTGATCCCGAGTAAGCTTCAAGATACTGTTCTCAATGTATCAGTTTTGCTACTTCAAAATCCTAAACCTCTATTGTTACTTGTCCACAGATACTATTCCACTCGACAACTCACTGAAAAGAGTGACATCTACAGTTTTGGAGTCGTTCTTCTTGAACTTATCTGTGGTCGAGAACCACTTAGCCACTCGGGCTCTCCAGATTCCTTTAACTTGGTTCTATGGGTAAACACAAGTCTTATAATGTGTTACACAGCAAATATAATACAAAGCATTTCATTGAGTTCCAACAATACTCATATGTTGTATATCAATTGTGAATTTCAGGCAAAGCCATACTTGCAGGCAGGTGCATTTGAGATAGTAGATGAGAGCATAAAAGGAACTTTTGATACGGAGAGCATGAGAAGAGCGGCTTTAATTGCCTCTAGGTCAGTGGAGAGGGATGCATTGAGGAGGCCAAGTATAGCAGAAGTATTGACGGAGCTCAAAGATGCATACAGCATTCAACTTTCCTATTTAGCATCTGAAGGACTTGCCAATTGATAATTTATGCCTTCACTAATGCAGCTCGGAATTTGCAAATATATGAACCTCGTCTCAGTAACTTATGCGTGAAGTTTTAAATGTGAGCTTGAAAATGTTTTAAGTTATTGATATGCATCTCACATTTAAGGGTCTCCCTCCCCCAAATCTACCCTTAATTATCTGCAATTGTTTCCAAGTTCTTATCACAAATCTACCCTTAGAACTTGTCTATTTAAAATGCCTTGTTTCCAAGTTCTTATCACAATATCTGCAAAAGAAGTTCCCAAAATCTTGCCTGTATCACAAAATCTTCAATTTTTTAAAATATTAACAGTGTATCTGGACCAGTTTGTAGGCAAATGGAAAATAATCACCTAGTGTTTTTTTGTCTCCACTGGAATGTGAACCTAATCTCCAAGGGAACCCATTTCATTGACCACAAGGCTATCCATACTCTTGGATGCCATTGAATCTTCAATTCTTAATAAAATTTACACAGGCAATCTTGAAACTAATATTGCAGCCTTTTTACCCATTCTTTTTCTTTTTCCCCCCTCCCTTTGAAAAAGATTTCTCATCTTAAAGAGTTAAACATTCTCGTTGAGAATAAAGAAACTTGCCCATGGACAGATCATTAATCAATTATACATTAGTTTATCATTCTAGAACATCTCCGACGATTTTCAATCAGTTTGATTTGGAAAATACTGGAAATGTGGGTGATTTTCGACAAATAGTGGCATCATCCATCCAGGCTTGCACCAGCACGAGCAGTCATGTGCTCGCCTCCAGTCCACGTTGTTTAAGACTTGTGAACCAATCAGAAAAGTAATGGGTTGGCCTAACTGGAAAACTGGCGCCGTAGATATAGGAATAATGCTGTACAAGCAGCCACTGTATAGGGGAATACTGTCCAGATTCCCTGCACAATTAGTAGGAACCGGAATTGGATTCTTTGACTCTCTGGTAATAAATGCAAAATTGGGCAGAGCAAAATTTATGCTTTACCACTACAGTAGCAACAGTTGCAACTGCAAATACAGGACGCTCTCTTAGTAAAAATCCAATTGTCAACTGCATTTTGGAGAAAAAGAAAAGAGATAAGAGCATGAACAGCACGCACACTTAAAAACTGTAAATCTGTTGTTTCTCAAGCAGAAGACTTACCTGAATTGGAAGAGTTATCAAGCCACCGCAACAGACACCGGCAAAGAAATACTCTGGTGATATATCCTGCAATAGATATGAGCAGATGAATGATTGTAACAGTATAACTATCTGTTTAATATGGGTTCATTGAGATGTTCACCATTTGTTCATGGGGTAATAGCTGCCACATAACCATCATAAGAATCTTGAGATGGACCATTAATAGTCATACCATTTTGTAGGAGAAAGGTAAACGAATATCTAAGGATAACACTATTAGAAACAAAATGCTATTACTAATACAATGAACCTAAAATGGTTAGAAATGGTCAAGAAGAACAAACTAAGGACACCAAATTGATAGATGCTACTGTATCATTCTTTCCCTAATTGCTAAGATTAGGCATTTTTTAAGTTGCCAATGCATGAAGTGCAGGCAAAGCTCCAGATTTGAGTGGAAAAACCTTTCGGTGAGAGAAGATGTCCAACCAAGGTTCCGTCTCTCTTATGTTATAATCAACTTTATTGGGATGAACATGCAAAATAGGGCACTTGATAGGCTAATTCAAGAATACGGAAACCAAGGACCACTTTTTTTTTCTTTTTTTTTTTGAAAAGGTAAATGTTTTATTGATAGAAGGTGCCAAGATGGTACAAGTAGTACAATAACAAAGGGAATGCAGATCAGAACATAAAGAACATAAATATTACATCTACTGTCTGCCCCCTAGCTAGTCCAAGAAATCCATATACTCATTTGTGCTACCAATAAGACTACCCTTACACCATAAGAAAAGATTCTGCAAACATTTGTTCTTAATTCTAGAAATATGGTCTCTTTGTCCTTCAAAACAAGCTCTATTCCTCTCCAGCCATAAGATCCAAAATATGCATATAGGAATAGTATTCCAAATCTGCTGCAAGCTTTTCTGAATCCTCTGCCCTTGCCAGCACTCGAGTAGGCCCCTTATGCTATTAGGTATTGCCCAAGAGATACCACAGATACTCAGAAAAAGGTCCCAACATTGTCTTGAAATTCTACAGTGCAGAAAAAGATGTTCAACTGATTCCTGATCCTCCTCACATAAGTAGCACCTGTTAGCCAGGAGAAAACCTCTTCTTTGGAGATTTTCTTGAGTTAAACAGACTCCCCAAGTTACAATCCAACCAAAGACCGCTACTTTTGCAGGGGATTTTGTCTTCCAAATCATCTTCCATGGCCAATTATGTTCCCAATAGCATGTCTGCCTCATCAACAACTTGCAGCAATTATTCACATAGAACTTTTTATCCTTGCTCTTTTTCCAGACCAGAGAATCCCTTTTATTAGTGTCAATATGCACTGTTTCTAGTTGTTGCATCATCTGACAGAATTCTTCTATCTCCCAATCATTCAAGTTTCTTCTAAAATTAACTTGCCAACCTGAATCTGAATAGAATTCAGCTATAGTACCTTCCTTGTTGATAGAATATTATATAAAGTTGGGAATCTGGTTCCTAAGCGCTCATTGCCTATCCATGTATCAGTCCAGAACCTGAACCTCGCACCATTGCCCACTTCTAAACTGGTATGAGAACAGAATTTCATCCCATAACCTGATTATGTTCTTCCAGACCCACCCTTTTCTGTGAGAGTTAGTTAAACATGGTCTCCATCCCTCCTTTACTCCATGAACAGCTTCAATTATTTGCTTCCAAAAAGCCTCACCTTCAGTTTTACATAATCAGTTAGCCCCTCGGTGAGCTGGAGTACACGGACCTAATGGTGGATTGCAGCGGGTGCTTTCCCTTTTTGGTAGCGATTTTATGTAGGAGTAGGACAAAAGAAATCGAAAATTATACAAAAATGTATTAGAGCTTCTGAGCTAGTCATGCAGGAATCACATTCTCAGTGATTGAATTTCTAGCCAGACTAGGTTTAGAAATAGCATACAAACTTCATAACTGAGGGTCACTGGGTTTATCCTTCTTGTGTTTTCAAAGCAGGACTTTTTCACTAAATATGTCAATCGTTTCAAGCAATGGAATGAGATTATCAGAACTTCTAAGCATTGAAGGCAATGTTTTTGACATTATCAATGAAATATGTGATAGTTAACATTCCTTGCTTAACTAAGACATCTTTGTTTTATGGGTAAGCATATCGTACCACCAAACTTGTAGTACCCAAAAGAGGGAACAAAAGAGTAGAAAAGGGGGTTAAGCTATATAATACTCAGCATGTTAAGAAGGAAAACAGAAAAAGATCACTCACCAGAGTCCCTGCAAGGAAAGCGGTGGGATTTCTCACTCCAAGAGAAAACCGTTCCACTGTATCAGCATTGGAAAATCCACCAATAAGCAATTAAGGAAGTTCAAGGAACAAGAAGATCAAATTACAAGTATTTGTCGGAAATATGAGATCATAACAAGAAAAATCAGCTGTTTTAGATTGATGCGAAAAAGTTAAGAGATTTATACATATAGACATGAGGGTTAAGATGAACCAGAAGTACAACCTCTTAAGATATAGCATAAATTTTAAGGTAGACCCCTTATTTTGATCTAATATTTCCAAAAAAAAAAAAGAGAAATCTTAACAAATAATTAAATCTTACTCCTTCAGACATCACATAGAGATGTGATGATGCTGATGCTCCATTATGATCATAGTTATAAGCGCCCACGCATCAATGGAAACAAAGGTTTCACAATAATTAAAAGTTCAGCACAAGGCAAGAGATAACTGGAGTAAATCGGCATATCTTTTGGAACTCACCAAAACCAATGAGATTCCCATATTTTTGTACAGCGTTTGTAATATCTCTTGCCTTCTGATCACCGATCCCTAACTACAACCAAATTGAATCTGAATTCCCAAAAATAAAGTTTATACGTTTTTAAATAATACAAGGAGACTGAATATCTTAACATGCGTGAAATGCTATTAGCCAAAACAAACCTTCGAGCAAACATCATTGGATGCACCAGATTGCTTAAAAAGCTTCCCAAGGTAAAAAGGTATCATATCGCTGATACAAACACCCCTGAATATTCAGAATCCACAATAAGTTAACATTGTGGGAATAACTGTTTCTACAAAAACAATATATAGTAGCACCGAAGGTGCATAATATCTTTGTAAATTGTAATAGCAAAGGAAGGTTGTGCGATCGGCAGAATCTTGAGAGGTTGACATGCACATGCATTCATGAAAATTAACTCAAAAGGACACGGTTTCTGCTAACCAGTACACCCAGAGAATAGTGGATGCCATATATGGAGCATTTCTGGAAAAGGAGTTCACCAGCGATTGCCACGTTCCATCTAGAACAAGCATTCGTGCTATAGAGGCTCCAACCTACACGATTCATCAGAGAATTTGACCTTAATAATGAACGTCATGAAGAAGGATAACAAGCCAACTTAGTGCTTATTAAAGACACTATATAACAGCATATTTCTAGCTTACAACTTTTTAAAGATAAGATTCTAGCTTTTAACTTTATAAAGCTTAAAGCTTCTTTAACTCTTTTTCCAACTTGGCCTGTCACTTTTTCCTCACATCACAAGAACAACTTAAAGTCATTAATGTCAAAAGAAATGTCAAATCAAAAGAAGAAATATAATCGTAGGAAAAGTATAATATCTGCAACACAGAAGATTTGTTAGCAGGGGAGTTCATGAACAGAAGTACCAGCATAGGAGACAGACCCATATATTTAAAGCCTCCTCGCTAATAAAAATTCCACAACCAGCTGCCATCAGAAGCCAAAAGTAGATCCATCTGAAGTATCAGAAGTACAGGGGCTTAATATCACATCCCAAATAAAGCTAATAGATAAGATATCCAGGATATCAATTTCTTTAGCATCTACCACAGTGGTAGCTAAAGTATATTAAACATAAGGTTGGTCTCTTTTTCTGCTTAGGTCATGATGAAACCGCAGATGTATGAAAAGTCACGAGGATAATTAGTTGCTTACCCTGGAGCATATTCTGGCAGCATGACTCTATAGCCAAAAGCTTTGAAAGAAAAACCAGAAGCAGGTGTAGTAATTGTGGAAGATGATGATCCATCAACCAGATATTGAATCCCAAAATTTGATCCTTGATTAGGCTGTTTAAGGCCTATGGATAGGAATGTAATTGTAGCAGCTATACCCAGCGCTATTGCCAGTTTTGCCAGAAACGAACTTCCTGTGCGGACAGTTTTACCTTCCGGACTACCAGGTAAATTATTGGAAGACTTCTGCAATATCTCCTCTGTGTCCTCCGACTGTCTTGCTTCATAACTTTTAGCTCTCACAAGCTGAAATGTTTTGATCCTACACTCGAATGGATAACTATCTGTCACATATATAAGGTCCGTTACCAAAATACAGTGATAATTTCAGTTAACTGAACTCGTTGATTAGCTGTTTACACATAAATTCCAGTTTTGGAGTTATACAGGAGTCCTCTTGGAATATTCTAGTTGATGCATAAAAAGATACAATCAAATTACAAATTACATTAACTAAGATGTCTCCATGAAAATTCAACTAACACAATGTATAGGTGTCTATGAAATTCTATATGGTCGCACTAAATTGGACACTAACGTAATTAGGTTGCGATAGACAGCAAAAGGAAGAAAATTAAGGTATTTTAGAGATATCCATGCATCCACCTACTCCACTTTCCCTCCCCTCCCATGGATGTAGTGACAGTAAAAATCAAATAGCCGTCCCTCAATTCCAAATTAGGTCGGATTTTATCGAAAATCCCAAACTAATTAGGATCGACTGAATGATTCCTGTTTATTTATTCCGCTCTATTCAGGCAGTATGCAATATTCATCATAATTGAACTATATTTACACCTACAGCAACCATTCTCCTCTGTCCGAAGTTAGGACCTGAGTATACTTTTGAAGCTTACATGTATAGGCAGCGTCGGTAGCGACAGTAAAAGGAAGGAAAAAGTCAATTAAAAAGACTGCAACACTCAAAATGTCAAACTTCTGCTCACCTTGAGAAGTACAAAACAAAAACCAAAATACACACCCATCGCAAAAATAAGCCCACAAATGAAATCAAACGTATATTAAAGGGAGCTGTTGCAATTTAGCTCAACCACTATCTATATAGTTTTTTTTAAAAAAATTGAGTAGAACATATATGTATTTATACTAATTTTGCACTGAATAGCTGTAGGAGGCTTTACCTAGAGGGTGAGGAGTTGAATGGCTGCGATGAACTCCATAGTTTCCACTTCCTTGAATCAGCTCTCCGACGGATGTAAGAAACTTCGGGCTGATTATATTCTCGCGGAGTTGCAGATTGAGAGGAAGACAGTGGAAGAGACAGCAATATTTGGTTATTAGTTAGAGACACCATTGTTGTGAAGTGGTGAATCTTCTGTGGTGGCGCGGCCGTAGATTGCGGTGGTATACGGCGGGAATATGGTATATGCTATTGGATGCTATAAACTCGGAGTCCTGTGTGGGCGACGTGGCAGATCTGACAAGATCTTTGTGGGCCCATTGAATTGATTGCGTTTGAGATACTCCAATCTCCACTCTTTCGGGAAACGAAAATTAAGCGGAAAAAGGGAGAGCTTCACATAAATTTATTATTTAAATTTAAATATAATATCATGACCTTTTCTATTGGACAAAAATGTTTCTCTTCCCCTAACAACTTAGATTATATTTAAAAATATCATTTCAATTTTGATGTATAGTATGTGCCAAGTAACAAAATGACAAAGTGCAACTTAGAACTTAGGCCTGAGAAAAGACAACATTTTCCATGAAATTTTAGTATTTTTATTTCTTGCACCTCAATTTACTATTTAGATTATTCTTTTATCTAAGCCAGCAACAACATATGCTCTAACTTTATATTCTTAATGTATTTATATATTCATAAATAATAACTTTTTATGCTTAAATGAGTGTTCGATTGGTAGAAGAAGAGAAATCAGCTCCGTAATAAATTTGAACTTCTAGAGCAAAAATAAGAAGATAAATAAATTTTTGAAGCGAGAATCTCATATAAATACAAGTAATTCAAATCTAATGCTAAGTCAATAACATTTATACGAATGAAAAATTAACACAATAAAGATGATCAGGACAAAAATATACAAATTGTGTACGGTCGAAATCGGGCTCGACTATTGCATGACAGATCGGGCTCAGAACGCGAGGGGTTAAAGATCGACCCCGAGTCTTATCGAACCAGAACACGAGGTCAGAATATCCGTCCTCGAGAACATTGAGTCCATGATCCCGGAATCGACCCTGACCCCGAATAAACTCGAGGAAAAATTGTCGGTATAACCAACAAAAAACCGAAATAACGGAAGGCCGAAATATCCGTAACCGGTCGGATATCACGGCGGGAATCTCGGCACGAATCAATAAGGAACCAGCAAATCAGCAATCAGGAGATTTTTACCTTTTATAGAATTGTACCTAAAGTAGGACTCCCCTACTATATAAATGGGGTCTGATTACTTGTGAAACGCACTGTAACTCGCATCCCAAAGCAATATATTATTATTTTCAATTCTTATTATTCTCTTGCCATTCTGTTCTGATATCGATAAAGTACTTTTGGCTCGAGGGCGGCTAACCTTCTCAGGCGAAGAATGTTCAACTTGTGTGGTTTGCATTTACTTTTCCATTGTTTATTTCAATTCCAATCTGATTTATCGTTTTGTATCAAGCTAGATCACGTATCCTTAAAACCATGTACAAATTTAATTGTTATTCGATTTTCAGGGTAAACAGTTTGGCGCCCACCGTGGGGCTAAGGATAATAGTGATTATTTGATACAAATCTCCGTAACACACACTACTTTATGCTTACTCTTTGAAGTGTCTCTGATTTCAGGTTAAAACATAAAATATCGAACTCTCAATCAGCACCCCTACCTGTCAACAACGAGTCCGGTTACCACGGTGAAAATAACAACGTAGCACCAGGTAACGAGGTACCGCCCGCTGATACCATCAAATTTCGGTCGCAGACCCGATTGACGCTAATTCACATTTGGCTATCGATGCAAACTTGCCAACTGACCCCGAGAATAACGTCCGTGGTGGAGCCCGATCGGCAACTCAAAATACACAGAACATTAGAGGGGACGAGATCAGTTTACGGGTAATCTTCAAAATATTGCAGGCTCAACAGGCAGTGATAGCTCAGTTACAGAACCAAGGTCGTGCACCAAGCAGAGTTGAACCCGATCCACCCCGTGAAGTCACCCGCAGGGATGAATCGGTCATAGAAAGATCGAATGAACATTAATCAGGGGCTAACTCCGATATCATAAAGATGCTCGAAGAATTGACAAAACGGATAGAATCGGGGGAGAAGAAAATCAAAGCTAATGATAAAAAGGTGGAAACCTACAATCCCAAGGTAGACCAGATCCACGGAGCACCAGCGATATTGAAAGGCCTGGATTCCAAGAAGTTCGTGCAAAATCCTTTTCCTCCAAATGCGGCTCCGAAGACGATCCCTAAATAAATTTGTATGCCCGAGATACCTAAGTATAACGGAACAACCGACCCAAATAAGCATGTAACCTCTTATATGTGCGCCATCAAAGGGAACGATTTGGAGGACGATGAGATCGAGTCTGTCCTATTGAAGAAGTTCGGAGAGACCCTATCAAAGGGGGTTATGATATAGTATCATAACTTACCTCCTAATTCTATTGATTCATTTGCTATGTTTACGGATTCTTTCGTGAAAGCACACGCCAGGGCCATCAAGGTCGAAACCAGGAAATCGGACCTTTTCAAAATAAAACAGAAGGACAACGAGATGCTCAGAGAGTTCGTGTCCCGATTTCAAATAGAACGAATGGACTTGCCACATATCGCTGATGATTGGGCCGTTCAGGCTTTTACTCAAGGGCTCAATGTTCGAAGTTCGATGGCTTCACAGCAGTTAAAACAAAACCCGGTAGAATATCCGGTCGTTACTTGGGCCGACGTGCATAATCGGTATCAATCAAAGATCAGAGTGGAAGATGATCAAATCGGGACTCCTTCGGGGTCTGTTTATCCCATCAGAAACATCGACAGAGTCAAGAGAGACATTGATCGTGAACCGAGACCAAACAGGGATCGGTACCAGCCGTATAATGGAGACCGAAGAAGCAGCGGGTCCAGGCGGAACTCTATAAGAAACGAAAGGAGAAGCGACAGAAGCCATAGCAACCGGGGACTCATGAGCAAAAACAGATTCGATAGGCCCATTAGGCCTAAAGAAGCACCAAGGTTATCGGAATACAACTTTAATATCGATGCTGCCGCCATTGTATCAGCTATCGAACTCATCAAAGATACCAATGGCCTCGACCTCTACAATCTGATCCAACCCAAAGGGATTCTAACCAGATATGTAAATATCACGGCACTCACGGCAACAGAATGGAGGATTGCCGATAGTTGAGAGAGGAAGTAGGCCGACTATTCAACAACATGCATCTTCTAGAATTCCTGAGTGACCGAGCCAAGAATCATTTCAGGAATAGGGATTCTAACAAACAGACCGAAGAAAAAGAACCTCAACACATCATTAACATGATCATTGGTGGGGTCGATGTCCCTCAGGGGCCGAGGTTGAAGCGCACCAAAGTATCCATCATAAGGGAGAAACAGACTCGAGATTACATGCCGGAAGGAACTTTGTCTTTCAACGACGAGGACGCGAAAGGAATAGTGCAGCCCCATAATAATGAGGACGCGGAAGGAATGGTACACTCGTAATAATTATACTCATATATAAATCCCGAATTAAACGTGTGTTAATTGACCCAGGTAGCTCCGCCAATATCATCTGATCGAGGGTCGTGGAGAAACTAGGTCTACAAGACCAAATCGTGCCTGCAGTCCGAGTTGTAAACCGGTTCAACATTGCATGTGAAACCACTAAGGGCGAGATAACATTACCAATAAACACTGTCGGGACAATCCATGAAACTAAATTTTATGTGATCGAAGGAGACAATAGGTACAACGCTTTATTCGAAAGGTCATGGATCCACAACATGAGGGCAGTGCCCTTGACACTGCACCAGGCACTGAAATTCCCAATGCCTAGCGGGGTCAAAATGGTATATGGTGAACAACCGGCTGCCAAGGAAATATTTGCGGTCGAGGAGGTGATATCGGCATCTACAATCTCAACATCGAAGGATCCGAACTAGATGGTAAAAAACGAGGCCAAATAGCAATCACTGACACCAGCCTCGGCAGATTCGGACAAACGAGGGGAAGGTGAGGATGATGATTATGGGGTTCCCATATCTTTTATAGCCCCCGATGATTCCGACGCCACCAAATCAACGCTCGAGGAGCTGGAACAAGTCATATTGAGAGAACACTTGCCTGATCGAAAGGCATACCTGGGCACGAGGTTAAGCTCTGAGCTCAGGAAAAAAACTCATTTAATTTCTTATAACTAATGAAAGTTGTTTCGCTTGGTCCCATCTTGATATGACAGAGATCCCACCGGAGATAACCACTCACAAGCTAAGTCTGGACCTGAAATTCCATCTGGGCAAACAAAAGAGGAGGCCCCAATTCGAGGTTAAACATGCTTTCATCAAGGACGAGGTATCTAAACTCCTTAAAATAGGGTCTATTCGGGAAGTTAAATACCCGGATTGGTTAGCAAAAGTAGTGGTAGTCCCTAAAAAAGGGAACAAATTAAGAATGTGTGTAAACTATAAGGATTTGAACAAGGCGTGTCCCAAGGACTCTTTTCTTTTGCCCAACATCGATCGCATGATCGATGCCACGGCCGGCCACGAGATCCTCAGTTTTCTCGATGCCTATTTCGGGTACAACCAAATACGGATGGACACGAATGATAAAGAAAAAACCTCATTCATCACAAAGTACGTCACGTACTGCTATAATGTGATGCCATTCAGATTAAAAAATACTAGTGCCCCTTATCAACGCCTAGTAAACCGGATGTTCGAGGAACAAATAGGAAAATCAATTGAAGTTTACATTGATGACATGTTGGTTAAGTCCCTGGGAGCAGAGGACCATTTAAAACATTTGCAGGAAACCTTCAGCATATTGAAGCAATACATTATGAAGCTAAACCCGGAAAAATGTGCATTTGGAGTTGGGTCGGGCAAATTTCTTGGATTCATGGTTTCCAACCGGAAATCGAGATCAACTCCGACAAAATCAAAACCATCAAAGATATCACGGTCATGAACAATGTGAAGGTTGTACAAAGACTAACCAGATGCATAGCCGCCTTGGGACGATTTATTTCGAGGTCGTCCGATAAGAATAACTCCTCATGGACCTCGTAATGTCAACGAGTTTTGGAGGAACTTAAACGATACTTATCGAGCCTACCGTTGCTTCACACACCAAAGGCAGCCGAACAACTACACTTGTACTTGGCAGTTTCGGAGATAGCGGTAAGTGGAGTCCTAGTCCGGGAAGAGTAAGGTACGCAATTTCCAATTTACTATGTTAGCAGGACCATAGGTGAGGCCGAAACTAGGTACCCTTACCTAAAAAAATTGGCGCTCGCTTTGCTAAGCGCCTCTAAAAAGCTAAAACCGTACTTCCAGTGTCACCCTATATGTGTCATAACTACTTACCCGTTAAGGAACATTATGTATAAGCCCGAGCTCTCGGGCCGGTTGGCCAAATGGGCCGTGGAAATAAGTGGGTACGATATTGAATACCGACCCTGGACCGCCATTAAGTCCCAAATCTTGGCAGACTTTGTAGCCGATTTTACGCCGGCCCTAATACTTGAGGTCTAAAGAGAGTTATTAATTAACTCAAGGACCTCCTCGAGAATCTGGACCCTCTTTACGGACTGTGCCTCAAACGCAAAAGGGTTCGGACTTCGCATCGTATTGAAGCCACCAACAGGCAATGTAGTTAGACAATCTATTAATATTGTGAAATTGAATAACAACGAGGCCAAATATGAGGCCATGATTGCAGGCCTTGAACAAGCCAAAAGTTTGGGGGCAGAAGTGATCGAAGCCAAGTGCGACTCTCTCCTTGTGGTAAACCAAGTTAATGGAATATTCGAGGTCAGAGAAGAAAGAATGCAAAGATACTTGGACAAGCTGCAGGTAACATTACATCGGTTCAAAGAATGGACTTTGCAACATGTACCTCGGGATCAAAACAGTTAGGCTGATGTCCTCACTAACTTAGGGTCATCGGTCAAAGACGACGAGTTCAATTCGGGGGCAGTCGTACAGCTTATGAGATGGTGGTGGAAGAAGGCCATGTCGAGATCAACTCGACGAGCCTAACTTGGGACTGGAGAAATAAATATGTAGAATATCTTAGGACCGGGAAACTGCCCTCAGATCCAAAAGAATCAAGGGCCCTGCGTACAAAGGCAGCCCGGTTTAGCCTGTCCAAAGATGGAACCCTGTTCAGAGGAGCATTCGATGGCCTACTCGCAATATATCTAGGGCTAGGAGATACTGAGTACATTTTGAGGGAAATCCATAAAGGTACCTGTGAAAATTATTCGGACGCCGAATCGTTGGTTCGAAAAATAATCAGAGCCGGTTATTACTGGATCAATATAGAAAAAGACACGAAGGAGTTCAAACAAAAATGTGATGAATATCAAAGACACGCTCCGATGATTCATCAGCCCGGGGAGCTGCTGCAAGTTTTGTCGCAATGGTCGTTCATGAAGTGGGGAATGGATATTATTGGCCCCCTTCCATGGGCTCCCAGTAAGGCTCAATTTATATTATTTTATGACTGACTATTTTTCTAAGTAGGTGGAAGCCCAGGCATATGAAAAGGTCAGAGAGAAAGAAGTCATCGACTTTATTTGGGATCATATCATATGCCGTTTTGGAATGCCGGCCGAGATCGTATGCTACAACGGGAAACAATTCATCGTCATCCAGGTAAGCAAATTTCTCGAGGATCATAAGATCAAAAGGATCTTATAAACACGCTACCATCCTAGTGGGAACGGCTAAGCAGAATCGACAAACAAAACCATACTCCAAAACCTCACAAAGATATTAACTGACGCTAAAGAAAGATGGAAGGAAATCCTACCTGAAGTCTTATGGGCATACCGAATGATCTCGAAGTCCAGTACCGGGGCCACCCCGTTCTCACTGGTCTATGGTGCCGAAGCTCTAATATCGGTCAAAGTCGGAGAACCAAGTCTCAGGTTTTGATATGCAACTAAGGAATCAAACGACGAGGCTATGAACGCGAGCCTAAATCTACTCGATAAAAGGCGCGAAGCATCCCTTGTCCGGTTAGCCGCCCAAAAGCAGTGGATCGAAAGGTATTACAATCGACGGGCCAACATTCGACACTTCAATGTCGGGGACTTGGTACTAAGGAAGGTTACACTAAACATCTGAAACCCGAAAGAAGGGACATTGGGTATGAACTGGGAAGGCCCTTATCAGATTATTGATATCACCGGTAAAGGATCGTACAAACTCGGAGCGATGAACGGTGAGCAACTACCGAACAACTAGAACATAGCTCACTTGGAGCGATACTATTGCTAAGGTACGACCCCATTAATTTCCTTTTATATATATATATTCTGAACTAACACTTGCAGGTAATCATCAAAGAACGATACAACCTTTAAGACTGAAAGCATGTGTTGCACTCTTTTTCCCTTGAACCGGTTTTGTCCCAAATAGGTTTTTCGGCAAGGTTTTTAATGAGGCAACAAGTAAATCGTGCTAACTTTGAATTGAAGGCCGGTTACAAACTGGTATCGAAGAATACAACAGTATTCGAGGCCTCTCTTCGATAGACCCCGAACACTGGGGAGATCACCTCGGTTAACGACTTTAGCAAGGAAGGAAACTTTATGATTGAACGGTCACGGCTTGATCGATAGGATTTACTGTAAAGGTCAAACGGTCACATGAACCGTGCCCGCATAGACTACTCGAGCCCTGGCACAAAACTTGTACACATGTGTAACTATCATGCATAAGAATAAAAGTTTCTACCTTGCGGATAAATATCTTATCCTTTAAGAATTTCTTTTTTTTTCTCTCTTTAGGAATTTCTTACATTCGATCCCCCAAAGGAATCTCTTTAAGAGCGACGGCCGGTTATAGAGAATTTGGCATTTATGTCTATCGTTATGTATTCATCAATGACCCTCATAATTGACATTAAAGGAGGGCACGATCCTAGGACCTCCTTCCCTAGACACAACTATAAGTAGTGAGCCTAGTTATCATTGTAAAGGATACGAATTTTCTGGCAAAACTTATACTACATTCTATACAAAGCTTAATACAATCTTATTTTTCCACTTTTTTATCTCATCATTGTTGTACCCGGAAACCTTATTCCCGGAACTGTCATCTATGTTGTTTCATCTATATTTTAAGGCTAAGTATTGTACATTTCTTTAATTATCGCATTATTTCAGGATCAAATTAGTTCACATATCTAGAAACCACGTATAAATTCAACTGTACCATTTTACGGGTAAACAGTTATATATTCATGAAAAAGAAAAAACATTCGTGCAACTGAGTTTAATTTTTCTTCTTTTTAAATCATGTGTTTATTAGCATTTTGATGAACTTTTTGGATGTTAAATTTCTTTCATCCAACAACAACAACAACAATTCAGTGAGTTCCCACAAGTGGGGTCTGGGGAGGGTAGAGTGTACGCAGACCTTACCCCTACCCCGGAGAGTAGAAAGACTATTTTTCGAAAGATCCTCGGCTCAAGAAAACGAAAAGAGACAGTATATTAATATCATCATCAGAACCATGGGAATAATAGCAACATCATAAGAACCATAAAATAGATGAAAAACAATAACAAAAACTAGTGCATATGGCCCGGTACTATGAAAAATAGAAAAATAGTGTGGGCACAACAATAATCGCTAGCAGCCTAGGACAAAACTTTATCAGACCAGCCTCCCACCCGGAACAAAGTAGAAAAATGCTAAGCTACCTCTTAACCTACCGCCCAAATGCTCGATCTCCACACCTTCCTATCAAGGGCCATGTCCTCGAAAATCTGAAGTCACGCTATGTTCTGCCTGATCACCTCTCCCCAATACTTCTTAGGTCGACCTCTCCCTCTTCTCGAACCCGCCAAAGCCAACCGCTCACACCTCCTGACCAGGGCATCTAGACTTCTCCTTCGCACGTGCCCGAACTATCTAAGCCTCGCTTCCCGCATCTTGTCATCCACAGGGGCGACACCTACCTTCTCCTGAATATCTTCATTCCTAATCTCATCCATCCTAGTGTGCCCACATCCACCTCAACATCCTCATCTCTGCTACTTTCATCTTAGTCCTGCTCAACTTGAAACCCTTAGACTCAAGGGCCTGTCTTCAAACCTCCAGCCTCTCGTTAACGCCGCCTCGCGTATCATCAATCAGAACTCTATCATCTGCGAACAACATACACCATGGCCCTCCCCTTGAATATGTCGTGTCACTGTGTCCATTACCAGAGCAAATAAGAACGGGATGAGCGCAAATCTTTGGTGTAAAACCATAACAACCGGGAAGTGCTCTGAGTTGCCTCCCACAGTCCTAACTCGAGTCTTAGCTCCATCATACATGTCCTTAATCGCCCTAATGTAGGCAATTAACCGGCATACCTTTTGCCTCCAGGCATCTCCCAAGAATCCCCCTATGGACCTTGTCATACGCTTTCTCTAGGTCAATAAACGCGATGTGCATATCCTTCTTCCTATCCCTATATTGTTTCCACCAACCTCTTTCATTCAACTACCAAGCAAAAAAATCATTAATACACATAATGAATTATATCATGATAGCCCATGCAACTATAATCACATACACATGCTCTTCCTATCCCTTATTTTTCTTATTTATAAAAAAGTAGTTACTATTATTTTTTCTTTATGTTTTTAGTCAATATAATGAGAGCTAAGTGATTTCACAACTGCAGTAATGCTAGAGCTAATGATGTAACTAGAAGATTGTTGCAGAGATTAATCTGTTTAGATTAACTGGTGATAGAGTTTCTGTTGAGATAGAATTTTCAATTGTATACAAATATGGGATTAGGAAGAAACCTTCCCTAGGAGGTGGGCTTCTTATTAATCTCATAAAGGCAGATAGCAGCAGAGTTAGTACGAGGTTCTGTGATGGTTTAGAGGTAGCAGTAGACTGAAATGTGGTCTAGCTACAGTTTTGTATTTCTCTCTTTGGTGATTAATAAAAAAGTTTAATTACCCAAAACAAAAATGCATTTCTCCGGAACGCAACCTACATGATAAGCTGCAGAAAGAAAAAAATTATCTGGACCTAATTTAAAATGTTATCTCACCATTAAAAACTCTTATTGAACTAAATAAATTAGGATAAAATTCACAAATAGTTATGGTGACATTATTATGGAATTTCAATTGTGAAATTTGAAACTTCATAATAATAACTATATATATTTTTAATTATTATATAGCTAAAAAGTGACTAGTCCGCATCATTACTACCTAACCCAAATACAAATACATAAGGGAGTAGCCCAAAGTTCATACCCTCTAAAATCGAGACTTCTATAGTTCTAGCTAGTTGGAGATATTTGATATTTCCCCCATTTCCTCGAAGATGGGAGAAACAATTCATTTAGTTCAAAAATAATTTTAATAGTGAAATGACATTTAAATTAGGTTTGATAAATTTTTAAATGAAGAATTAACACAATAGCTTAAATTAAAAATAGCCAATAGAGGATTAACATATATATAATTTATATATAACCGTATATATATATATATATATATATATATATATATATATATATATATGTGTGTGTGTGTGTGTGTGTGTGTGTGTTTAATTTATGTATAGCGATTAGAAATAGTAAATAGAGAATCTTGGCCAGCTATTTTTGTAAATGTCCCTTTTAAAATTTCATGGCTTGTCATGCATGATGCAACCGGCCAAATACATTTTCTACGCAATAAAGTTAGAGTTCAGTGATCTTACAGATACAAATTTAGTGTGTTAATTTTCTTGCAATATGTACTATAAAATTCTCGAGCAATTATGTAATTAATTCAGGTTATTGGCCCAACTTTTTCTTCTTCAAATTAGTCAAAGCAATGGATGAAAAAAAGTTAGTGAAAGCAAAAGTATCCACTCCAAAATTAGGGGATTCACTATATTTAATAAAGGGAAATAAACAAACTGAATTACCCATCCACGTAGGAACTGAATTTGCAAAATCTTGAAACTTTTTGCTCTTTTTGAAAGTTTCCTTCTTTCTTCGTATATTTTTCCGGGAAAACATGCATGGGTATTTAATTGAACAGAAAAATTAATTCCCATTTAGCAATCACTATCTCAACTTTGACCTTATATATTCATATAAAGAAAAAGGAAATCGCTATCTCAACTTGCATTCCGATTTTTGGAGCTTACTATGGAAGAACCCAGATGGTGCTCCTTGTACTGCAATAATAAATACCTAATAAATAAATAAATAAATAGGCATACGAATAAAAATATGCAGTCTTAGTAACGTTCCCGTATTGGTTTATGCATCTACAGTTTCATATGGCGTGGTGGATGTTTTACCTTACATATATAAAACATGAAAAGAAAATAAATTAATTAACAGAATGTTCGGTTGACTATATTCAGTGGCAGAAGAAGAGGAAGAAAATATGGAATGCCCGACAATATTGCCTCTAAAATGTTTTTTATTTTAATATTTTAATTGTTGCACCGTTATTTTGTCGCATGTATTAGAAATTTGACTTTAGGATCAAAGTGACTCCAACATATTTGAAGGATCTTTGAAATGTGATTGGCATTTTTCCGGTCAAAGAATAAAAGAAAATTTTGATTGCCTATCGGCTCTTCAATTATTTTACACGCTTTGCTGATGATTGATGAATGCTCATAATTCAAAGATTAATTCGGTACCCATAAGCTAATGATGCTAATTAATGCCACCTTGACCGAAATTATATGTCTCAACTCTTCTATTTTAAATCTCAACATTTTTCCTTTCATTATGGATGAAATACTACATTTTGTTGATTGCAAATACATGCAGGAAAACAAAATAATAATACAACTATTGATTAAAGGTTTTTGAGCGGCTGAACCTTGAAGAAGGTCGAGGAGAGAGGGGACCAAATCCAAGATATTCGAGTACCCATTTCGTATTGCACGAGTCAAGAAAAAGCAACTATAATTACAATCGTCATAATTATGTGATCACATTCCATTTTTTTCTCAAATAAAATACATTCATTGAAGAAAAATATTATTGGGAAAAAATATATTTATGCTATCATGATCCAATTGATATAGAGTGAGCTTGGTGGTTAAATGTTATGAAAAGGACATCAAATTTTGAACTATAAGGATACTTCATCTTTAGTAGGAATAAATGGATCAAAAATATTTTCATTGTCTAATTAACCACATCATCAACTCAAATGATTTGTATATAAGTTTGTCACGGATCAAAAAGTTTGCTATTTAAGTAGAATAAAATTGAGGAAGATAACTTATCATCCATTAAATTTGAAGTTTGAACCGTCCTAAGCTAGCGCACTTTGAGAAATTTCTTGATTACCAAAATAAATAAATAAATCTTCTTATATGAAAAGACTAATGTTGTTGAATAATACAAATATTGGGTTTTTAAAAGTTAATTACATTATGAAAGAGCATTAAATAAGTTTTCTTAAAAGGAGGATCCTAATGACGTTTTTATTTCTTTTCTTTTTGCCTTATAGCTACTTGAGAGTTGAGTCAGTATTCCATTATTTCCGTCTGCACAGTGTGCGTTCAACTCTATATCTAAAGGGATTAATATAAATTATCAAACATGACCTAATAAGAAATAAAGAGCCAATTGCCTTTCATTTACAGATAGAAATTGAACAACAAAGAATCCAACGCACATACCATAATTAGAGCGACACCTACCCCATGTGCAGAAAGGTATTATCCGTCATTTTTTATTTTAAAGACATGATTATCTGGTTTCTAGAAAAGCAAAAGGCTTTAATGAGATAGTAACAAATACCGTACTCCTAATTTTCAATCATTTGTTTAATTTAATTTAATAAATGTTAAGGTAACAGAACTTATAATACAATAGTGTTCGCTTGCGCCACAAAGTTTGTTACATCAATGATTTCACTAGCTAAACTAACAATTTAGACTACGACAAATGGTCAAATATACCTCTTCTATTTTCGAAAATGGTCTAAGAATACTCCTCGTTATACTATTGAGTTATTTATATCTCTGCAGTCATACTTTGGGTTCAAATATACCCTTCATTTAAACGGGAGGACACGTGTCATCGTCCTGTTGGTCAATTCTAAATATCTCCTAATTAATTAAAAAAACTAATTATTCAGATTCCAACGTTAGGCTCCTAGAATAGGTTGTTCACCGTTCAGTTGGCATATCTTGGTGTGCATGGGGTGGGGAGGGTGATTGAACCCCACATCAATATATACTTTCGTGTGTAAAATGAAAAGTTTAAAATTAAATTATTTTTAATTATAGATAAATTTTTTTAAATTATATATAGACCAAAAAAGAAAGAATATCATAAATCAATCTTCTTTGAAATAAGTAAACAAAAAAAGAATATCACTTAAAATAAAATAAAAATATCATTCAGTTAAAAACAAACTCGAAAAAAGATTATCACATAAATAAGACCGACAAAATAATAATCAGACCAAACTTATATCCACAACTAACAAATGCAAGTGGAATTTACAAAAACAAGCATAATTTAGGTATTAGACTGGCCCCTACACCATATGCGTGAATCTAACAGTGGATACTTTATTTCTGGACCAATTGAAAAAAGAAAAAGAAAAGTTCATTGGCATAAACGGAACAAACACTCTCAAATGCGCAAAAAGTCAGTCCTGGTCCTTTTGTTGCCAACGATGTATACCTAAAGCCGTACTACTACCTTAGGCGCTAAGATTTTGTTTCTTCACAAAATTCAAATAATTATAAAAAAACTCTGTATTCCATTTTTATGACATTATAGTATTTGGAAGTCAAATACTTTTGTATCAAAATACCTTTTTCTATTTAATTTCTAAGTATATACATTTTAATAAACCGAGACAACAAGTCGAAATGTTTGATCCTCGTACTTTGAATATCTTTATTCTTTTTGATATGGTGAGAGTAATTTATATTACTTAGTTTATATTTAAAAAATAATTTCAATAATCACGCTATTATGGAATCATTGCTCAAATTCAACTGTCTTGAAAAATAATAATACCTATAATATGGGTAACATATTACGTTGTTTTATGAAAAATGCTTTCTAACACCATTCCGAAAGTTTAGTCGTTTTAACAAATAAAATTTATTTTAAATATTTGACGTTCTAGAAAAATAAAAAGTCATTTACTTTTGTTTGTATCCGTACTTATTATTTCAATCAGTGTTGTGTTAATTAAATGAGATAAATGATAGTTGAGACGACTAATTCATAATTAAGGTTATTAATGATTTTCTTAAAGTGTATGCAAAATTTTTAATGATAATATCAATTGAGTTTAACTTATATATAATTTTTTTATAGTATCAACTTATCTGGTCATGCGCAGAAATTTACTTGTGCCTTCCATAAAAAATGGATTAATATTGTAAATATGGCAGATAGACAATAGATAAATATGACGTGATAGCTTATTTTTTCTTATTCTATTTGGCATAATATTGGGATTGTAATCTTGTAAATAAGTTAAGTTATGTGCTTATAATAGGTTAAGAGACACGACAACATTCAAATTATTTATAGATATTAGTTAATCTCATATGAATTAGAGGGAATGATAAATAAGATAAACCTAGAAAAACAAAGAGGCCTAATCTGAAGCGCACTAATAAAAAGCAGCATCCCGTTCCGTTATCGACTAACGGCAACGTTAATTGTTGGCCCTGGAAAGTCACAACATCTGCCAACAAAGCCGGCGCGAAAAGGCAAATTGTGGCGGAACACACAGCTTCCCCCACCACCGACGCGGCCGTTGTACGCTACTTCTTATGCGTTATGCCCCCCTCCTTTTCCATTTTAATGACAATACCAAGGCACTCGTTATCTGCAACTATACCCCACTTAACAACACAATTACTTCTCCATTCTTATTATTCTCTCTACTAGAGAGAGAAATTAAAAATTCAAGTGAGAGAAAGAGTCCCCCACTCCTCGTAAAAGGAAAGTAACGTAATCGACGCTTTCACGAGATTCGTACTTTCCCACAACACAGTGAGAGAAATATATATAGACAGAGAGTAACTAGAAAGCAAAGTTAGCTTTAGCTTACGCCGTTTCTAGAATATATATACACGTACACTGTATAGAAGATCCTAGAGAGAGGAGAGAGAGAGAGAGAATTGATCATCTACATTCCGTGTGTATGTGGCATTCATCCTCTGTAAGGTATACACATGAAAGAGCTGATATTCGTTTGTTAATCATGTGAAAAACGTTCCAATGGTTAAGTTTTATTCGTTTGCGTTATTGATCTTCTTCTTTTCATTGCTTCTATGCTCGGCACTGATCTGTCTGAAGATCTGGAATTTATGCGTTAACGTTACTTTTTCGGTACCGATTCTATTTTTGATTTGTGCAGATTCACGATATAATTCAGAATTGAAGAACTGGATTTTTTTTGTCAAAATCACGGTATAATCGGATTTGATAAGCATAATGCCAGGTATTTTCGTGTCAAATTTGCAATAATTTGGATCAATTTGGATTCAGCTGCACATATTTCTAATTTTACTCCTTTGATTTTTATGATTTTTAGAAATTGTTGGAGTACATGATCACGAACGAACGAAGAGATATTATTTTGAGCCATCTGAGGACGAGAAGAGAAGAACTCGGATCAGATCTTTGAAGAAAAGGGCAATGAATGCTTCCACAAAGCTAACGCATTCCCTCAAAAGACGTACTAGTAAACGAGTCGCTCATTGCCGATTTGCTTCCATTTCCACTGAAGATTTTCGAGACGAGAAGGAAGAGGAGGCTGTGAATTCATTTCGCCAGGCCTTGTTGGAAAAGGATCTCCTTCCCACTCGTCATGATGATTATCATACTATGTTGAGGTAACTTGCACTTCAGCTGAAAACCTAACCCTACGCTTTCAAACAAAAGAATAAGTAAATATCAATATGAAAATTTTCTTTTGGAGGGGCCATCAGTAAGCATAGTCTCTAAACGTATCGCAATGCCTTTCTTAAAGCTCTGCCAATGAATCCAATTGGGCCAATAGTCGCTAGTGTTACTTTACTGTACCCTTGTAACTCGAATTGTTGATGATATGAATCTACAGTATATATGTTTGAGGGGGTCGTAAATAATATCGCCAACAAAGATTTGAGATGCGGTTGCACGGGGGAGCTTGGGAGGATGCAATGGCACATTTCTTCCTTCTTTAACAAAATTCACGTTCTTTGAGCTTCCAATGCTCTGGGTGAATTGGATGATCTTGGGGATTAATTTGGATGGGGTTGGACCCTTTCCCTTTTTCTGCAACTTGGTCTGAGCTTAATCTTCGGTGAATATAGAGTTTTAAGGAAAATAAAGACCTTATTAAGTTTTGCTTGATCCTAACATGAAGGGTCATCCATTTCTCTTGAGAAAGTAAGACAATCAAAAAGGTTAAATAACAAGTGTTTAGTGCTTTTTCTCTTGTTCTTTTGACTAAAAAGAATTTGAAGGAGAAGAACTATCATATCTGCTTCCATTGAGGTAATGAAATCATGAGGGAAGAACACTTTTTGGAGTTTGCTAGCACTCTTGTCCTGGATTGAGACATTGTATAGGGGCTAGCAACTCACTTTTGTTATTTTTGTATTTCTGCTTCCTGTAAGTAGCTCCTTGTAATCTTGCATCTTCTTGATGCCTTCTCTTTTAATGCAACAAATTACTTCATCAAAAAAAAAAAAAAAAAAAAAGAAACCAAACCAAGAGGGGAGAGTACCAAAGTCTTCTATTTTATAGAAGCATGATCTCTCTTCAGAGAATATAGTACAGATGGTGGAAGGGTCTTGAATTTGGATATAGAAACCTTTTAATGAGTATTACCTCCATTTATAAGATCGTTTCCTGAAATAAGCATATTACTTCGGGGCATCACACCTAGGGTCTGCGGTGCATGTTTAAAACTATATAAGGAACAGATATGCTTGACCCGAGCTGTTTTTCTTGTCTAGATAGTATATCTCCTTTTCTATCCATACAAGAAGAACTCATCTGTTGATTACCAAAATCTAGTAGGGTATATATTAATATAAATCATCTACCTGCAAGAGTTTCGCATAATCTTCCTGACTATAATCCATGTAGCTTGCGAATAATTTGCAGAGCTAGCCTTTTTGAGGAATGGAGGTAGACTTCTTCGACATTTTTAGAATATAAAGACTTTGTTTAGAGGCCTCCTTTTGAAATACAAGCATAAAGCAATAATATGGAAAACTATAGCTAATTTATTTTCAAAGTTATTGCATTTATCTCAATAAAGAGTAAAGAGTTTGGTAAGCTTGATAACTAAGCTTAGTTTTCCATGTTTACAGCTTTTAATCTTGGTGAAATCCTACCTTTACCAATAAGAGGTTTCTTTGTTGTGAGTGTTGCTTTTGAGACCATAGTTTTTGGTACAGACCTATTCTTTGTGTTACATTATGATACTTGAACCCTGAAGCTTATACAGTAGCCGAATAGGAAAGTGTTCAATTTCTTCTCATGGCAGCATATTTTCTTTGATGGCAGACAAGATAAAGAACATAGTGCTCCAAATTTTCTTTCCTTAGAAGTACCTCTTCGTAATTCTTTCTGCTCTTGTTCGTCAAATCTTATTTCTTTGACAATTATTCTTTGCACGTAGATGTTGCTTAATTTCTTCTCTTCTCTTTCTCCATAACAGTTTGGAAATATAGATGCTTTTTAAATAAGAGGATCGTTGTTGTTTTTTCATACATGGTAAGGCCATGTGATTCAAGTTCCCTAGTCGCATTGCTTCTTTTTTCATATTGAAAGCATATTTGGGTCGATTGCAGGTTCTTAAAGGCAAGGAAATTTGACCTTGATAAGGCCATGCTAATGTGGTCTGAAATGCTCAACTGGAGGAAAGAACAAGGAGTAGACACTATTATACAGGTAGAGTTCTGTTGCATGCAATTTACGTGCATATTGCTGTATTTTGCTTTAGCTAGAAAACAATAAGTTTTTTGTTGCTCATAAGCTGTACAGAGTTCTAGATCTGATGAGAATTGAGGCAAATGATGATGTTTTGAACTATTATTACCAAAACTCCCTACTAAAGCATTCTCTGGACATCGTTTCTAGTGTAGTATTTTAAAATGATTAAAGTAACTGTTTGGCATCTTTATAACATTAGCAATTTCTCTAAGGGGCCAATATGCTAAAGTGCTCCAATTTGTATTGCTGTTTTGTATGTAACGGTTGAAAACTGTCAAATCTCTATGCAGCATAGAATTTTTATTTGATGACCCTTTTCATTTCTTGTTTTTAATGTATTAGTCCTTCCCCACTTTTCCCCCACAGAGTCTGAAGAAATTGTCTGGAGCTGTGGCATTGTTATGATTTGATTTCAACAATTGATGTTAAATTGGAATTTTTGTTTTTGATAAAGTAATCCAAGTTTATAAGGAAAAGGAAAAAATTGCCCATATACAAGAAGTATACCAAAAACTAGAAAAATATGATTTTCTACGAACAATACCCAACCTTTTATGCTTATTGGGACCTCATGGGTGCAACAACAACAACAACAACAACAAACCCAGTAGTTTCCCACAAGTGGGGTTTGGGGAGGGTAAGATGTACGCAGCCTTACCACTACCCCTGAAAGGGCAGAGAGGCTGTTTCCGATATACCCTCGGCTAGAGAACGACCGAAAAGAAAAGGTAATTGCAACAAGTAGGAGCTCATGGGTGCAACAAAGGGAAAAGATGTTATTCCTCAACCGTACAAAATCCTTCTCTATTCCCTAAAAAACTCTCTGATTTCTGTCTCTCGTAATCTATGTAAGTGTAAGTGGAGCAACATTCCATGCCCTCCGGTGTCTTCTTTTTGGTCTTCTAGAGGTCCAACTGAACATAACTTCTTTGGTTGAGTCTGACATCACATATTGAAGACCAAACCATCCTAGTACTTCCCACAACAACCGAAACGCAGTGCAAGAAGAAGGTGATCCACGTCGTCTCCTGAACATTTACCCATAAACCACTAACTGACACATGGAATCTTCCTCCTTCTCCAATTCTCAGCCGTTAAGATCACCCTCTCCCCTCGGGCAGCTAGCCAGGCGACAAAACACACCTTTCTAGGAACTTTCGGGTTCCATACAAAACAAGAACAACAACAAAAAACCTAATGGAATCCCACAAGTGGGTCTGGGGAGGGTAGTGTGTACGCAGACCTTACCCACAAGAGAGCCTGCTTCCGGTAGACCCTGACTCAACATAGTCGTAGCAACAAAGCAAAGGAAATAAAGTTATGAAAAGGACATGGAAAAAGTAGTAACAACAAGAAGATAGTAACAAAAGCACATCAACGGGTTCCATACAAAGAGATTTGAAAAAACTTGACTCTTCCCTGCCCAAGAAATTTTCATAATAAGACATAATAGAATAACACCATTACCCCCCCTCCCCCCCTCAAATCCCAATGAACTTCTCAATCTTGTAGCCTCTGTATCCCTTGGACTCGCATACCCTAAAATTTTGAACATATTAGGAAATGTGTTGTTTCCGCAGGACTTGTGCCTCCAAAAAACTTCTCCTGCTTTCATCACCCACCCTGAATGATATCATTCCTATTAAACTCTTCTCACCCGTTCAAGATATTCCTCCATAGCCCGCATCCATAAGGGAGTGACTTTTTTTGTTCTCCATCCCCCTCCAACAACCCATTAAACCGGAATTTTTTTTCTTGACCCTTAAGGCCTCAAAGCCAAGTGCTATTCATTTATGTTTCTATTGATATGAAATACTATCATCATTCAGGCTAATATTTGTAAAGTTTGTAGAAAGACAATTGGGGTTGTTCCTCTTCTACCCTTCTATTTTTTAATATTTCTTGAATGAATTACAACAATCTTTTGTTTAGAATCCTAAAGACTGAAGTCTCAAGCAGTATCAGATATGAACATCTATGCACTCTCTATCTCCTCTCTTTTTCTCTCTGCTTCTTCGTCCAGTGTTCCCTGCTGTCCTAAATCTTGAATACATACATAACAAAAAGCTTTTGACAATTTAAATTTTGGCACATCTTCTTGTCTTTTAGGTGTATAAATTCTGATGTAAACTCTGGAAATGTTTAGGATTTTGAGTATGAGGAATATGAGGAAGTTCAGCGTCATTACCCTCATGGTTACCATGGTGTAGACAAAGGGGGACGGCCTGTCTATATTGAAAGACTTGGCAAGATTGAACCTACTAAACTTATGAATGTTACCACAATAGAAAGGTTCTTGAAGTATCACATCCAAGGGTTTGAAAGGACTTTTGCTGAAAAATTTCCAGCATGTTCGATTGCAGCTAGGAGGCATATAGATTCATCTACTACAATTTTGGATGTTCAAGGACTGGTCGGTATTGATTTACTTGATATTCAACCTAAGCTTCATTAGTTTCCATATTTGATATACAACATCCTTTTTTGTGATCATGTAGAATTGGAGGAGTTTTGGGAAGCTTGCCCATGATTTGGTCATGCGCATGCAGAAAATAGATGGCGACAACTACCCAGAGGTGCCTCAGTTTCAGTTCTGAATAGTAAATCATAATTCCTTTTAATCATTTGATCCTTTGTTAACAATTTTTTCTTCTGCAGACATTGCACCAGATGTTCATTGTCAATGCTGGAAATGGATTCAGATTTCTTTGGAATACTGCTAAAGGATTTCTTGATCCAAGGACAACAGCGAAGATACATGTAAAAGAATTTCCACTATCTGCATGGTTGTCCTTGAGGGTAATGTGAAACTTATAATGATCGCCTCTGTTTAATTAACAGGTATTGGGAAACAAATTCCAGAGTAACTTAGCAGAAGTCATAGACCCCAGGTATACCAATGGCTGCTAAAATGTCATTTTCTATATTGCAAAAGTATGATTATTGAATAAACAGTGTCATTCCTTCATTATGTACATTGGTTTTAACAGCCAATTGCCAGATTTTCTTGGAGGAACCTGCTCATGCCCAAATCCAGGTGGGTGTCTTAGGTCTAACAAAGGACCCTGGAATGATCCAGAACTGATGAAGGTGTGGTCTTTGTCTGTAGAAATCATATTCATCACATGTTTTTGTGTAATAATCCGTCGTCAGACATTTCTCACTTTTTCATGCCAAAAACCCTTGCAGCTGGTCCTTGCATTACATGGTGAAGCGCTTTATCCCAGGAGAATAACTAGCTTCTCTGATAGTGATATCGAAATCAAACCTGTTTCGCCTCAGGTATTATAGTGGCTTAGCTGCACTGCTCTCTGCCTTTCCAGTTATCTTAGAGATGCATCGTGTTTGAGACCAGTATTCTCTGCTCAGTTATTAGGCGACGAGATTGGGTCTGCAGAAACTGAAATGGAAGTGGGGGTCTCTGCTTACAGTATCATCCAATCAAAACCACTTTCTGACAAAGTGAGTAACAAGATTCTGTTTGCCCCTTACCAGCTCTTGATCCATGTTTATGCTAAGTTGAGAACATCTATGTTTGAGTTTTCTCTATTTCCTAAGCTGTTTCGTCATCATTTGTGATATATGTGGGACATTTGACCAGCAAGTTAGCTAGGGTGTTCTATTAGCTTTCGTGTATTATAGAAGGGAAGGCAGTGAGAAAACCGAGCAATCACTCTTTAGGAACAGTTTCCCAGTAAAGAAAGATATAACAGATGCATCATACATGTGAATTTGCAGATATGATTTTGCATGTGCCATAGCAGGAGTATACCCCTTTGAATTTACTTCCTCTAGCCCCAATAAAAATAAACTAGTTCTTTTTTGGTTCATCCTAAATTTTACCTTTTAGATGTCGAAGTGTGCGACCATCTCATAAAGTTTAAGCTGTTAGAGAGAGAGCACTTTAAATTACTTAAATATCTTATGTTTCAACACGCCCCCTCATGTGTGGGCCTTATTCTTTTTCCTGACCAAACACGTGGAATTCTTTTTCTTTTTGGGTGGTGAGACTCGAACCCAGGACCTCCCTTGATACCATTTCAAGTGTGTGACCATATCATCTAAAAGTTTAAGCTTTTAGAGACAACACACTTTTAATTACTTAAATATCTTACTATGTTTCAACACCCTAAAACTGAAATTTCTCCCTCCAAGAATTCAATTCAATATGAAATAATAGTATAACTTGATTTGTGCGTCTTACCAAATAACCATACCTTTTTATCTTTTTTGATAACCGAAAAATCCGATGTTTCCAATTTTGAAATTCGCTCGGCCCATCCTACCCTTCTCACTTAAATACCACACTTGGTTTCCCGGCAAGAATCAAACTGGTGATATGCGCCTATTATTGCATATCCCATGTATTCTACTTTTGTCATTGAACCAAAGCCCTGAGGGCCTAAGTTGCTCGGACTCTTTACTTTCAGTGCCGCATCGACACGACGTGGGTGTGGGATCCGTGTCGGATCTGGTCAACTGATTTTGGATACTTTGACCAAAATCAACGGAGAAATTTGGGACAGATACAATGATTTTTGAAAACAAATCAAAAGCTAGGGTGATATGGAAGAAAATGGAATACCTTGTATATATAAATTTATATGCCAGTCCTTTTCCTTTTTATCTCCTAAAATTCTACTCTTGTTCAATGTTTTTTCCTTCTCGGAATACCTTGTAAGTTTTCCACATAATGTCTCATAATATCGACATATTTTTATAACTCTATTTTTAAATAATTGAATTATTTTTAGCGGAATCCCCGCACCCGTATCCGTACATGGATCTGTATCCCCGAATCTTTAAATTTAGATCATGAAGGATCTGACCTCTAGATCCGCGCCCGTATCAGACACCCGCACCCGAGGCCGAGCAACTTAGTTGAGTGCTATACCTTTTCATATTATAAACTATTATTTTAACATTTTTCTACCAAATTAAATATAATAATCTATTCAAACATTTTACTATAACTTCTACTTACCAAAAAAGAAAATAACATTGTACTTTTTTTGAGATGGAAAGTGAAAGTAGTCACCGTTTAATGGGATAGAGAGAGTAATGGTGTTTCGTCTTTATTATTATGCTATATGCAGACGTTATTTGATGCAATTATAGCCCTATATGCTGAGGATGCTTATAACCAGATTTGCAGAATCTGGTTCTCTATTGGTTGGTTGTCAATTGCGATCTACAACATAATACAGAAACATGTTTAAATTTTTTCCACCTCAAACTCGTGACTTTCATACGCCCAGTGTTTTATGTTTCTCCATTATAGTTGTATATTCATGTCTCCTGCTTGATTTCTTTAGGGACCAACCAGGAGATCTGTTTCATTCGGCAATTTAATTCAAGAAGATCATGGGCCGATGCCTACAGCTGAGGATTTAAGTTCTCCAAGTAAGAGCTTTGATTTCTATGGTCAATCAGTGAGTTTCATTTTGCATTAGCCAGCTGGTCTTTCCTTTACCAGAGTACATTTTGCTGTTAATGTGTGGTATCCGTCATGTCTCAAATTTACTTAGGACATGTTGCCTTGTTTCTTTAATATAAGCATGGTTCTAGGCCATGTGACAGCTCAGTGTTGGTCATCATAGTTGGCTGAGCTCCCGTAGCACAATATGATTGGTTGTTGAAACAAGTAATCCTAACACTTCTGTTAGGTTAGATTAAGTTTTGTATATGTTGCTAGTAGAGAGAATTATCCGAAGGCTTTTAATCATTTTAAGAGGAAGAAATGCACTTGGATCTTATTAGAGGTTGCTTTATTGAAATCTTATTTAATGCTAGGAAATTATTGACACCTTTTCTTTTTTGCCACTTCACTATGCAATTCCTTTTAGAAGAAAATAATGCTTCTTCTGCAGTTGGATGCGATGATGGAGTTGTTTTATCTGATGCGTTGTAGAATAGACATAATTTCCAGTGTGCGACTTTGGCACAAAACCTGAATGCTATCATCTCCTCTAGGGTTATTAAAAATTTGAGTCAGTGGTTTAGGAGTTGTTGCACTTATAGTACATTAAATGTTTATGCAGTTCTAAAGAGCTTTCTAAAAGATGCTTTCAGTTTTTTTTTTTTTTTTTTTGGGCAAAATCTTCCTGTCTCATGCATCATTTCGCCTTTCCTTTCAAGAGGAAAGGGAGCTTTTTTATACTGATTTGTTTGTTCACCTTTTTTTATGTGAGAATTTGTACAGGATTTTGCTTTGTTTTGAAAAGAAGCTTCACTGTGGTCTCATACATCTAATTGTTTTTTCTCTCTGCAACAGATAGGGCTACTGTAGCACTACAGCGAAGGTCGCCTGAGAAATCTATCGTTGGCTTGATGATTGATATGATGGTCAAATCACTTGCATGGATATATTTCTTGTTTCGTGGGGTGGGTAGGTTATTTGTGAAGAACAATGATGCAAACAGATTTGGAAACGGGCAGAGATCAGTGAGTGCAAGTTCTGCCGAGCAAATTGTTTCTTCCCCGAAAAAGGAAGATCTCCTCCATCCATGCTGTCAGAGGTTGCAACATTTAGAGGAGGTGGTGGCTGATTTGTTGAAGAAACCTACAAAAATTCCTCCTGAAAAAGACCTTATGCTGCTTGATTCAATGGACCGAATAAAGTTCATAGAGTACGACTTGCAAAGGACGAAGAAGGTACTGGCCCATGAACTGTTTTGAGATATTATTCATTTGTCCAGTTGCTGAGTTATTTATTTATCATTGACAAGTGGAACTAAACCTTCATGGTCTTAGGCACTTCTTGCAACAGCATCACAACAAGTAGAGCTTGCTGAATCATTGGAATCTTTGAAGGAGAACAAGTTTAAAGTAAGTTTTCTCCCATGAACATTACTGTAACCTCTGCTCAGCCAGGTTACAAAATTTAGATTACTAAGAACTATTTCAAACAGGCGACAAACTCATGTTGGCTGAGAGGCAAGCCTTCTCAATACAGAACTTGATTTGGGTGGAAACAGCAGTGATGTGGTTGAGACTTGTCAACAATTTGGATTGGACCCCCATATATACTTGAGATACGGAGCTTTGCAGGTAAAAAGACCATGCCGGAAATAAATTTGGCAGCATCAGTGGGTAACTTCCATCTGTTTCCACAATTAATGTCCCAATTTACCTTCCATCTCCCTCCCTCTTAAGTGTCATCTCTTTGCTATTTCTTTCAGGCTATTGAGTTGGTGGTCAAGTTAGGCTTGCTAGAGTGTTGCACTCTGCCTCATTTTTCTTTAGAGGCGGGAGTGTGATGTTATAGTTGGATTACACAATCATATTTGTACATAATTGATGCGTGAGCAACTAGTTCTGAACATCACTCACATATTTGCTGTACAGAACAAGGACGGATTTAATGCATAGCTAACAGATTCGTTGTCTAAGATTCTCAGAGACTTTACTTGAGCGAATTGTTGAACGATATTTTTAAAGTAATAATTGGATATTTATGTGTGCTCTTCTTGAATGAGTCAGATTCTACTTTAGTTACTTTGACATGCTCTCCAAGTGAGAAGTAGTACAAAGTGGCAGATTCGCTAATTTCAGTTTTGAAGTGACAGAAGTATAGAAAGAACGTACGTGGATTTGGAGGGAGTCCGAACAACCCAATTGTCAAAGATGATAACCTTAGTACTACAGTTAATATTATATTCATTTTTAACGAGGTCACTAGCAATCGGTTCGAATTGAAGTTCAATCGAATTGAATTGTAGAATCAAGCTAATACAGATGTGAATAGATTAATGAAATTAAGCAAATAAAAGATAAGAATCTTATTGATTATCATTGTGAGCCACAATGCTTGCAAAATCAAGAAGAATTGTCCAACAATAATGCAATAGCTTTAGCATTTGAGTAAAGAATAAGTTCAGTTGATTGTGAATGAATTGTACAAGTCAAAAGAATGGAGGTATTTATAGCCTACGCATAAAGTTCCCATGATTATCTTCACATAATCATCTCCACTCCCGCACGTCACTCCAAGTAGTTATGAACTGCCGAGAGCCGGTTGTAGGTGGCAAATCTGGCATAGTGGGCATGAGCTAATCCCTTGCATCACGGGGGCAGTTGAAGACCAAGTCAAGTTCCGGATCATGGCTTCATCGGTTAGCCCCCAAAACCATCTTTTGGGATGCTTCACCGAGACACAATGCTTATTTTTCTGGGAAGGGGTCACCAAACTGTAAGTACTTCATGTGAAGATTGACGTGTCAGAGTTCAATTTTTACCAATACAGCCGTCACCAGCAGATTTTTCTTTTCTTTCTACATATTGATTTTAATTACTAAATACTGTTACTCCTTCTATTCCACTTTATAAGACGCTATTGCTATTTGAAACAACTTTTCCTTTGACCTCAACATTTTATATATAAATACACACATATTTCTTGATAAGTTATGTGTCTTGCTATTTTTTGATGATCTGACAAATTTAGTGTTAAGAACCAGACGAGGAACCTGTTCCACATCCTCTGAGTGCTCAAAGACCAACAAGTCTCAAGTCTGGGACATGCTCCAACTTTCAGAGTCCAAGAAACAACAGAGGGAACAAATCGACATCAGTTCCCTTGCTGACAGTACCAGTCAGCTCCCCACAGCTGTAAAGTGACTGTAACTGTTCCTCTGCACACACACAACAGTGCAAACAATGGAGCAATCACTTTATAGGGAATACCTTTGTACCAAACATGTTTGCATCATTCAAGTGATGTCACTTATGTAATATTAACATGAAGCAAAGCAAAAACAATACACTTGCACACTCAGAATCGATCAAGCTCTCTCTCAAGTGTATTGCCAACTTGCAAGTGATATTCAAGGAGTCAAGAACAAAGAGCAACATAACGAAGGACCAGTTTCCTGCATTGAGTCATCATATGTCCTTAGTTGTGTAGCACCTTTGGCAAAATAATTTACTTATAATTCCTACTTAGCTTAGTTAGAAGCATTGTGTAGGCAACCCTTGTAAAATCATAAACCATATGTTTGTGTCTTGGCTAGAGTTAGTCGAGTTGTAATCTTTGTAATAGAGTTATTACAAAGGGGCTTGTAATAAAGTTGTTACAAGTTAGTGAGGGATTAAGAGGTTAATTTCTAGGTTACAACAGTTTGTAATCTGAAGTTTGCTCACTTGTAAAGTTGAAATCCTATAAATATAGATCGTGATTTTTAATCCCGTGAGCTGGGAGTTGTTCACGTAAAACTCTACTGTGTCATTTACTTACTGTTGTGTGCGTGCGTTATGTAGAAACTGATAGACAAGCTAGTTCTCTGTATAGTTTGGTGGACCCTTAGTTTCTATTAATTGGTATCAGAGCAGGTTCTTTTTATCAGGCTAACACCTAGAAAGGATACTCATGGCTGCTCCACCAAACTTTGAAGAAGGTCAATCAACCTAGAGACCACCATGATTTAATGGCCAATACTATGGATGGTGGAAGACAAGGATGCATAATTTTATCATGGCTGAGGACTCAAAACTTTGGGATATCATCTGTGATGGTCCTTTTGTTCCTATGAAGACCACTGGAGAACCAACAATGTTAGTTCCCAAGACTAGGAAAGAATACAACGATGCTGACAGAAAGGCTATAGAGAAGAACTTCCAAGCCAAAAAGATCCTCGTCTGTGGTATTGGATCAGACGAATACAACCGGATTTCTGCCTGCTAATCTGCCAAGGAGATCTGGGAAGCTCTCCAAACAGCACACGAAAGGACTACTCAAGTCAAACAGTTGAATATTGATATACTAACCACTGAGTATAAGCTATTCAGTATGAACGACGATGAGTCCATCCAGGACATGCAAACTCGTTTCACTTCTATCATCAATGAGCTTCATTCTCTGGGAGAAATCATTTCAAGAAACAAGTTTGTCAGAAAAATACCCAGCGTATTACCTGGATCCTGGGAAAGCAAAGTAAATGCTATCACAGAGGCAAAGGATCTGTAGAAGCTGACCATTGATGAACTCATTGGCAATCTGAAAACTTATGAGATGAATAAAAAGAAGGATAATAAGAGAAGAGAGCCCAAAAGGGAGAAGAACCTGGTCCTCAAAACATATAAAAATGACTCAAGTGGTGAGGATGCTGATATGGCTTATCTGACAAAGAGATTTCAGAAAATGATTCGCAGAAATGGAGGTATTCCAAAAAGGGGCAGCTCTAACAATCTAAGAGGCTATGACCTATGCCATAAGTGTGGGAAGCCAGGATATTTCATCAAGGATTGCCCCCCTCCTCAAGAAAGATCAGTACAAACACAACACAAACAAAGTAGTCAAGAGGAACCCGGTTCCTGACAAACGATTCAAGAGAAAAGATGCCGCTGACAATGTTGTGAAGCAAGCTCTTGCTGCATGTAGAGACTCCTTCAGCGAATCAGGAGAGGATGATGAACAAGGTGACAACTCCATGATGGCAGTAGAGAGTGAAACAGTTGAATATGACTCTATCTTTGCCCTGATGGCAAAATCGGACGATGATGAAGAGGATGATGAGGTAAACTTTCTGGACGTTCAAAGAAATTTGAAGTCCTACTCTCAGAAAAAGCTTATATCTTTGGAAAATATTTTAATTGATGCTTATCATAGTCTTATAAATGATAAAAATGCATTAACTGTGGAATTAGGAGAAATAGAACATGAGAGGGATGATCTAGTGGTTGTCGTGGTCGATTTTAAAGAGACAATTGAGTGCTTAAAAAATGATAAAGAAGCTCTAACCGAAAAGATTGCTAGCATAGAGCAAGAGAGAGATGACTTATTAGTAGTAGTCGTGGACCTAAAGGAAACAATTGAGCAACTAAAAAGGGAAGGTGGGCATGAGATCAGCCAAAAGGGAAAGGAAGTTACAAGTGAGGCACATATTAAACTTGAAAATGAACCCCAAACTGTGAAATCTAGTCTGTGTGCAGAACTTGAAAGAAACAAGCAACTTCAAGAAGACCTAGGCAGAGTTAAAAGTGACCTCGAAAAATCTCTGAAGTGTACCTGGTCCCTCTGATACAATTGCTGCCATGTATACAAGCAATGGTGGGAACAGGCAGGGAGTCGGTTCCAAAGAGAAAAGACTCCCTACAATCCACATAACAAGTATGTTACTATCCCTGATAACTGGCTTTGTACTCACTGTAGCAACACTGATCACTTTTAAAGAAAACTGTAAGGTTAGAATTCAGTCCCAACAGAAAAACAAGGTGTTTGTTGAAAATGTAACTACTTCCAAGGAACCTGGTCCCTCCACTAAAAAATGTATATTGCCTGCCTGGAGAAGAAAAAGTCTGATTCACCCTTTTTCTCACTACGAGGGACCCAAACTTATTTGGGTTCCTAAATCTAACCCTTGATTTTCTTGTACAGGGAGCAGTGAAAGGAAGCAGCCAAAAATGGTACATGGATAGTGAATGCTCTAAACACATGACTGAAAGCACAAATGATTTCATTTCACTCAAAGCCCCACAATGAGGGAGTGTACCCTTTGGAAATGGCAAAAAGGTTACATTCTAGGAGTTGGAAGGATTGAGAAGTCTCTTGCTCACTCAATTGAAAATATATACTATGTGAACGGATTGAAGTACAGTCTGCTAAGTGTTTCCCAAATCTGTGACAAGGGAAACAAAGTGGAATTTGTGTCAAAAATATGCACGGTCATAAATCTTGTGAACGGTGAGGTGGTTCTGGTGGCTAAAAGATACAAAAATATTTATGTTGCTGATTTTGAGTCCTTACAAAATGGGGATCTTAGTTGTCTGAGCGCTGTTGATAATGATGCTGAACTGTGGCATAGAAGATTGAGTCATGCAAGTTTTATGTTGCTTAACAAATTGGTCAAGAAGGACCTGGTTCGTGGCCTGCCCAAGTCAACCTTCAAGGATCACAAGGTGTGTGATGCATGCGTAAAAGGAAAACAAGTCAGATCATCATTCAAATCGAAAAAGAAAGTTAGTACCTCAAGGACACTTGATCTCTTTCATATGGATCTATGTGGACCTATGAGGGTGCCAAGTAGAGGATGAAAGAAGTACATTTTTGTTATAGTGGACGATTATTCTAGATTCACCTGGACCCTGTTTCTCAGAACTAAGGACGAAACCCTTAAAGTATTTACTGTATTTGTGAAAAAGATCCAGGTAAAGATGAGCCATAAGGTAGTATGTATAAGGTCTGATCACGACATAGAATTTTACAATGCCAAATTCAACGAATTTTGTGCTGAAAATGGCATTACTCATAATTTTTCAGCTCCAAGAACACCTCAACAAAATGGTGTTGTGGAGAGGAAAAATAGGACTCTTGAAGACATGGCAAGAACAATGTTGATTGACAATGGCATTGCAAAAGATTTCTGGGCAGAAGCAATCAACATTGCATGCTACTTGGTGAACAGGTGCATGATCAGGTCCCTCCATAACGAAATCCCGTATGAACTGTTGAACGGGAGGAAACCCAAGCTGACACATTTAAGGACATTTGGCTGCAAATGTTTTGTTCTCAACAATGGCAAGGAAGCACTTGGAAAATTCGATGCCAAAAGTGATGAAGGAATTTTTCTGGGCTATTCATCACAAAGCAAATCTTACAAAGTGTACAACAAGAGAACTCAATGTGTTGAGGAAAGCATACATGTGATCTTTGATGAATCTCACCATCCTTGTGGGAAAGATTCACATGATAAGATTGATCAAGATGGAGAACAGTCAGTTATTCCTGGTGAAGTCATAAACAAGGCAAATGGTAAGGCTGACATGATGAGTCAAGTCAAGGAATCAAATAATGATGGTGTAGCTTTATATCCTACTGATATGGAGGAAGCTGGTTCCTCAATCACAACAATTGAAGCTGAGAATAGAGTTGTTGATGCTGTCCAAGGAACCCCACATGCTGAGCTAAGAAACAGAACTCACGACAACAAAGGATCACGTTCAGAAATACCTGAACCCTCTCACAATGCGATTCAGGTGTCTAACTGGAAGCACAAAAGTTCACACCCTCTTGAAAATGTGATCACTCCTCTTGACTCAGGTATTCAAACGAGGTCAAGGTCAAGAAACGAGCTTGCCTTCTCTGCCTTTCTTTCTCAGATTGAGCCCAAAAATATCAAGGAAGCATTGAAAGATGCTGACTGGATTACAGCTATGCAAGAAGAACTCCATCAATTTGAGAGGAACAGTGTATGGCATCTAGTTCCACGACCTGCTGATAGAACAATTATAGGAACTAGGTGGGTATTTAGAAATAAACTTGATGAGTTTGGAAACACAACAAGGAACAAAGCAAGGCTAGTAGTTCAAGGCTACAATCAGGAAGAAGGGATTGACTATGATTAAACCTTTACTCCAGTTGCTCTAATGGAGGCCATCAGAATCCTCATTGCCTTTGCATCTCATATGGAATTCAAACTATTTCAAATGGATGTCAAAAGTACATTTATGAATGGCTTTCTAAAAGAAGAAGTCTTTGTCAAGCAACCACCTGGCTCTGAGCGTCATGAGCATCCTAATCATGTCTTTAAACTTGAAAGGAATTATATGGGCTAAAGCAGGCTCATCGTGCTTGGTATGAAAGATTATCCAAATTTCTACTAGAAAATGGCTTTACAAGAGGAAAAATTGACAATGTCTTATTTCTGAAACCTGCTCATTGTGCAAGTCTATGTTGATGACATCATCTTCGGAGCAACAAAAGATTCCCTGTGTGAGGAATTCACAAGGCTTATGAGAAGCGAGTTTGAAATGAGCATGATGGGGAAATTGAATTTCTTCTTGAGTCTACAAGTCAAGCAAACTCCTAACGGCACAATGATAAGTCAGCAGAAGTACATCAAATAACTTCTGAAGAGGTTTGAAATGGAAAGCTCAAAGATCATTGATACTCCTATTGCCACTGCCACTCGTCTGGACATGGATGAACCTGGTTCTCCTGTGAATGTGACCATGAATAGAGGTATCATCGGGTCACTCCTATATCTCACAACAAGCCGACCAGATATTATTTTCAGTGTGGGACTCTGTGCCAGGTTTCAATCTAATCCAAAGGAATCTCATATGAAGGATGCGAAGAGAATCTTGAGGTATCTTAAAGGAACGCAGGACCTGGTTCTCTACTATCCCTCAGGCGACAATTTTGATTTAATCGGGTATGCTGATGCTGATTATGCTGGTTATCTGGTGGATAGGAAAAGAACGTCTGGCATGAAATACTTTCTGGGTTCATGTCTAATCTCATGGGGTACAAGAAAATAAAACTCAGTGGCTTTTTCAACTGCAGAATCTGAATATGTGGCAGTTGCTTCTTGCTGTGCTCAATTGCTGTGGATCAAGCAACATCTGGAAGATTTTGGTGTGTTCTATGATTGTGTGCCCTTACTATGTGACAATACCAGTGCTCTCAACATGGCAAAGAATCCAGTTCAACACAAGAGAACAAAGCACATTGATGTGCGACATCACTTCCTCAGAGACAATATTGAAAAAAGGCTTATCTGCATGAAGTTTTGAAGCACAGAAGATCAAATTGCATATATCTTCACCAAATCACTGAGTAGAGAGCACTTTGAAAAGAATCGCCTGGCACTTGGATTGGTAAAATCAAGCTAAGGACCTGGTCCCTCGATGATTGGCTATGAAAGAAAAGAACAGGTAATAAACTAAAATGTGTTTTCTGGCAAGGTCTAACTCATCTCTATACCGTTGTAGGTAGACACACATGATGATTACAGAGCACACAAGTAGCTAATGGTATCACATTTTGGTCAAAGGATGAAGTTCACATTTACAAAATCTGTCAGGGAACCTGGTTCCCGTGACACAGGTTAGTAATTCCTCTATACTCTCATCCACAATTTTTTAACGGCTAAAATAGTGCCACGTCATTAATGTGTCAATTTCTTTTTCTTTTACTCTTTGTTTGAACCCAAGCATCTTACCCTTTATGAAACGACTCGTCTACTAAAATAATTGGTACCCGTTCCTAACCGGTCCCTCATCTCTTTTTAAATAAATTCACACATGGTCACTTTCATAACTGTTCACATCATCAACCAAAACTCCCCTTTTTCGCCAACAACCAAACACTCTCTTCTTCTATAAACTCTTACTACACCCCACCATGTCTAAAAAATTCGAAGCCAGAAATGTCCCAAGCATTGTCCCCACTGCGTCTTCATCTGTTGAATCACCGGTAATAGAGCCTGTGACCCTTACGCACCCAGTCCAAACCTTGAGTTAGAGTCACAACCGCCCACTATTTTTTCTCCAAATCAATCAAGTACTGTTTCTCATCGGAGTCGCAAAACCTCAACTCCCAAGAAGTTTGTGGCTACGACCTCTCCTTCTACCTCGCCAGAAAAAATGGTCGAAGAAGATACAATTGAGAGAGACGATAATCAAGAAATTTCTAGTCTACCAGTGGAAGAAACTTCTGAGATACCACACGGAGTGGGTCTTAACAGTGATGCATCAGCAAGGACTACTCTAGGCCCTGATTTGAATGTTGCTGATTCTACAGGTAATGCTTCTCCTATGCCCTCTGAGTTTACTTTGGGGTTGCAAGAACATGATGCTATAGAGAATATATTGTCGATTACTACTGAGGGTTGTGTAGTTGGTGAGTATGAAGGCGTGTCTGAACCAAATGGGTCTAAGAGGGAAGGTGATAGTCTACTGGTGGAAGGAAAGGAACTGGTGCTTGTCGAAAATCTGACACGAGACAGTACTACTGGGGAACTTCCCGAGGGACCCGATCCCTCCACACAAGAGGAGACCTATGCTCCTGCTTGGGATGAAACTCCATGTTCTTCTAAAGAACCCCAGGTCAGTACTGATCCCGCTCCCTCTCCTTATTTCTATGCTGAGCCATTGGCCATTGTTCCTCCCGAGATGAGATCTCCGTCTGAGGAGGAAAACGGAGGGAGTGAAGAAGACTCTGATAATATGGCTATTGCGAGTTTCATTAGTGCTAGGAGTAAAAGGGCAACTCCCAAACCGCCCACTCCTAAATGGCCCACTACTAGACTGCAAAAGAAGGAAGCTCTTGAGTCAGTGTTGAAGAAAAGTAAGAAAGAAAAGAAGAGGAAGAGGTTGATGAAGGGTGTCAAGTTAGTACATGACGAGGTAGTACCTACAGCTCTTGTGGTAAATATTGATGATGAGGTGGATGAGGAACCCAGTCCCTTGATCCGTAAATCCCCCCAAAAACCTACTGTCCCAAAATCTAGTAAAAAGTCATCTGTGAGTGTGATGGAAGAGTGTGATGGAAGTTAGCAACATTGCGGTGGACAAGTCCGATGAGAAAGTGGTTGAAGAGTGTGCTGAAAAGGTGTTTGAGAAGAATGTGACTGAGAAGGCATCTGAGAAATCTACTAAAAAAGAAAAAGTGTAAGAAAATCAGTGAAGAGAAAGGCTGGCGCCAATGAGGAACCTGGTTCCTCGAAAAAGGCCAAGGTCAATGTGACCAAGGATGTTGGACGGGAAACTCTAAGAAAAAAAGAAAGTGCTTTAGGGCAGAACTTTTGCCCCTGACATTTTTGACCTGACGGGAATGCGACAACTAGTTGAAATTTGTGAATTTCAACAGTGGACACATCCGTTCACACATGAGAGTCTCAAAGTGTATGAGGCCGAGGTACGTAGTTTCTATGCCAATCTGTTCACTGTTGAGGATGATAACATCTGCTTGAAGGTAAATAGGGTTGACTTTGTGATTGATGAGGCTGTATTGGGAACCATCTTGGGAGTGCCTACTGATGGTATATCCTCCATTGAAGGGACTTGCTCTTCAAATGTCAGAAATATTATTCTGAAGGATGATGCAGTCCAGCAGGGGTAACGGGTGCACAAGAAGGCCCTCCTTCCAGTATACCAGCTACTATTCGAAATGGTGAACAAAGTGTTGCTCCATCGTGTAGAAAGACATTCTATTACATCACGAGCAGATCCGTTCCTCATGGAGTCTCTGGATGCATACTCCACTATAAATCTGCCAGGAATCATGATTGAGCACATGAAAAAGGTAGCAGATTTCAAGGATGGTAATCATGGACTGCCCTATGGGTTTCTTCTTACCAAAGTCTTTGAGTTCTTCAAAGTTCTCCTGGGAAAGGCCACCATGGTCACTCGCCAGCAGAGCTTCTCCAAAACCACCTTGGAAGAGTGTGAGTGCATCGATAGGAAATGAGGGGTTGGCAGCAATTCCACTATCTCTCAACTGATTGAAGCTCAGAATATCGCTAATGAAGAGATAAGGAAGTTGAAGGCAAGGAATGTTATCCTTAAGGGTCAGCTCAGTCAGGCCCAGGAGGCAACTGGTTCCAGTAGCTCATAAAGCGCAGAGGTTACTCGCCTGACCAAAGAAAATGTTGATCTCAAGAAACAGGTCGAGGACCTGAAGGAGAGGTTGCTCAATGAGCAAGGGTCTGCAAATGCTCGAATGGATATCCTCCTTAGAACTCTTGCCTCTTCCTCTCTGCCTCCCTCTTTTAGTGCTCCTTAGAGTCATTCCCTTCCCAGTGTCAAGTTCAAGTTGTTTCTATTTCCTGCGTTTGGTTATGTTTGCTAACTGATACCTTTTTTTTGCTGTTTTTATTTTGTGGTGATTGTGTAACAATGGAACTGCTTCCTGTTTATTTCCCAAATTAATAAATTTCTCGTCCTTTTGCTGTGCATATCTTGCTCTTCTGCTCTGTTTTTAGTCATGATTGTGTGCACACATGTGGTATGAATAAACCAGGCTAGAGTTTTTTTTTGCTTTTTTGCTTGTGCCTAATCTTTTTCTGATGCCAAAAGGGGGAAAAGTAATTGAGGGAAACAAGCAGAGGCTCAGGGGGAATTTATTAATTGAGGGGAACAAGAGGGGGAACAACTCAAAGGGAATTTCAATTACAAGTTTGTCATCATCAAAAAGGGGAAAATCGATAAGTTATGTGTCTTGCTATGTTTTGATGATCTGACAAACTTAGTGTTAAGAACCAGATGGGGAACCTGTTTCACATCCTCTGAGTGCTCAAAGATCAACAAGTCTCAAGTTTGGGACATGCTCCAACTTTCAGAGTCCAAGAAATAATAGAGGGAACATATCGATATCAGTTTCCTTGCTGACAGTACCAACCAGCTCCTCACAACTGTAAAGTAATTACAACTGTTTCTCTGCACACACGCAACAGTGCAAATAATGGATTAGTCAATTTATAAAGAATGCATTTGTACCAAACATGCTTGCATCATTCAAGTGATGTCACTTATGTAATATTAACATGAAGCAAAGCAAAAACAATACACTTGCACACTCAGAATCGATCAAGCTCTTTCTCAAGTGTATTGCCAACTTGCAAGTGACATTCAAGGAGTCAAGAACAAAGAGTAATATAACGAAGGACCAGTTTCCTGCATTGAGTCATCATATGTCCTTAGTTGTGTAGCACCTTTGTCAAAATAATTTACTTGTAATTCCTACTTAGCTTAGTTAGAAGTATTGTATAAGAAACCCTTGTAAAATCATAAACCATATGTTTGTGTCTTGGTTAGAGTTAGTCGAGTTGTAATCTTTGTAATAAAGTTATTATAAAGGGGCTTGTAATAGAGTTGTTACAAGTTAGTGAGGGATTAAGGAGTTAATTCCTAGGTTACAACAGTTTGTAATCTGAAGTTTGCTCAGTAGTGAAGTTGAAATCCTACAAGGGTAGGTCGTGGTTTTTAATCCCGTGAGCTGGAAGTTTTCCACGTAAAACTCTACTGTGTCATTTACTTACTGTTGTGTGCGTGCGTTCTGTGGAAACTGATAGAGAACCTGATTCTCTATATAGTTTGGTGGACCCTTAGTTTCTATCATTTCGAATCAAGTTTCTAACTATGTATATTTTATTTTAAAAAGGATTAAGAAATTGATTTCTAAATTGAGACCGAAATGAGAATGTTAAGACTTTCCAGCTCTGAATTCTTTCGGTCTTTTTGAAGCGGACAGAGTAATTGTTAAAAAGAAGAAAAGCAGCAGCTTAAACACTCACGCGCAGGTGCATATGTATATATTGACAGAACAACATTTCAATTCAGTGTTCGAGGAAATCTAAATTCTTAGTTGGAATCATTGCACTTCCCGTACAGCATGACCTTTGGGAACAAATTTCCTTAGTTATTACTTTTACCGTCAATTGTAGCATTATTTAACTAGGAGTATAAATTTGGGGATAAGATATGGTACGTACTACAATATGTAGGGAATAAAATTCCAGGGACAAAACCTTGTTTCTGTGGAGTACAAACCCTGACACTAATAGAAACCCAAACAACACATTGCTATTAGATCGAGGAGGAGGGAGAAGAAAGCAAAAAGATTTAGGTTAAAGAATTTGAAGCTGAAGCTGATTCTGTGTTGTTGCATACATGACCACATTAGTTATGTCAGGAAAAGAACTCCACTTAGCATCTTACACGTGGCTCAATTCAATTACAATGAGGTAAATATTCCTCATTTCAATTGTCGAGGACCCTCTCCATGGCTCAAGCATTTACCGATCAAACCCTGAATATCTGACGAAATATTGCATGGCATGTACGCAACTACGTATGTCCCCAACGGGACTGCTATTGGCAGAATATTCTCATTTTTATGGTCTTAGCGAAATGTTATCATATTTTACTTGAATACCATAGTTCTTCAATATTTAAAGCTTGAATTCTTATTTGGTGGTGAAAAGTAGAAGATTAATGATCCATTATTGTTAAAATTATTTGAATGTTAATAATTTATGTTTAAATTTTTAGTTCAAATAACAATTTAGTAATTTACTGTAAAAAGTTCAAAACTTCGTTAGTGGACCTTAGAAAGTATTGAAGAAGAAAAAGTGAGCTTTTTGATTTAGTGTTATTTGACTAAATTGGTGATTGTGGATTGTTTTTGCTATTTGGAAGCTTTATTTCAAACTTAAGATCATTTGGAGCAGATTTGGGGTGGTTTGATCGAAATTGAAGCTGCAAATTCGAAGACCACTTTGTTAAAACAAACAAAAAATTATATTATTCGGGTAAATTTCGATTGACAAATAGATAGGTAGAGCAAATATAGCATAAACTCTACCAATCTAGTAGAGAAATCCCTGAAGAGCAAAATCGCCAATCTGATAGACTTTGATGAACAACTTAACAGATAGCTGAAATAAATATAACATAAACTCTATCAATCCGGTAGAAAAATAGAGCAAAACTGAGTGCAAGTCGAGGGGTATTTTTTAAATACCGCTAATTTTTAGGACATTCAACTAAGACAAGATCCTTGCGGGGCCATTCCTGTCCCGGCATTTAACATCAAGGTCTAGTAACACAACAAAAAGATTTAGTGGCTCTGACTTTTGCCGTTAAAAATGGTGACATTATCGTTAAGAAAGAGAACCAAAATTTCAAATACCTTAATGACCAAGATTGACTACCGTGTTGGGATATGACTAAGTTGCACGGATTTAACCACGAGATCCATCTCAAGGAGAACGGGTGGATTTACCTTGCCTCAATCGGTGGCAAGGGATATTGCTTCGTCGATTTTTATTTTATTTTATTAAATATGTACGTTGAATAATAAGCAAAACTAAAATGTTGGTATAAATATTAAAAAAGCACATCTTGATTAAAACTTATTTACAAAATCAAATGGATGGTAGAGATTTTCGGTGATTGTTTGATGCCTTATAAAGAAAATGAAGTAACAACAACAACAAACCTAATGCAATTCCACGTAGTGGGGTCTGAGGAGGGTATTGTGTTCGCAAACCTTACTCCTATCTCGTGGAGATAGAGAGACTGTTTCCAATAGACCCTCGACTCAGTGAAGCATAAGCACAACAGTAATAGAAAGAAGACAGCCGGACACAATAATGAGAAGCCATGGAAAAAAAGCATTGAAAACAAAAAATAGAGAAAAGGAAGATATCAAAAATGCTCTCAGGCACTTTCCCCGAGACTCTTCTCTTTCCTACTTCCTAGGACTGCAGAACAACCTTTTCCGGCATCGTTAAGTAGGAAAATTCCTCATTCCTTCCTACACCCTATTTTCACCCAATGTGATTACTGATATACTAACCTTTCTTTTAATCTTCTCTTAAACGGAAGTTATTTCTTATGGGGGAAAACAAAATTTATTTTAATGCTGGTTTCAAATCTTTTGATATCACTAGATGGACCTCCAACAGAGATACATGGTTTAATTGGGTGGAGAGAAGTCGCAATATGATGAGACGCTTCACACTAAGAAAAAAGACTATGAAATGGGACTGTTGTACTCAAAGAAGCCTCTAATGACCAGATGAATGTGGTACGGAGATGGAAGAATAAGGACATACTAATTGAATATTTTTGTACTAGGAAGTACAATGACCATGGGAGATATATGAGTACATTGTCACTGAAGAGAGACAATCGTGAGGTCATTATAATCGCAAAACTTGCTTTGAATCCAGGATGTAGAGACAATGCATTTAAGATAGAAATGTTTATTAAATGCTCCTCCCAACTAAATTTCACAGGGCCACCCAGACTCTCTGAAGCAAACTACCCTTATGTCACAGCAGTACAAGAGAGTAAATGCCAATCAAACAACCTTAGTGAAGCAGTTGTCAACACTAATAAAGGAGACATCACGATCTTGGAGCCAAATGAGATGAAGGATAACGAACTTTTGACAAGATGTATTATTGGATACTTTGGGAAGGAAATAATGGGCCAGTATAAGGTGAAAAACAGCATTTGGAGTGAATATGTATGAGATGACTAAGAATCTATTTCTGTTTGAGTTCCCCAACATAAACATGGCTGGGCAGATTCTCTAAGGAGAATGGATGTGGAAGAAATTCAAGATTTATCTTGAATGATGGAACCCCATCACCAACATCTTTCCAACTCCATATCTGTCAAAACTACCTGGATCAGAGCCATGGAAGTTCCCCTACATCTATTGTCACAGAAGATATTCAAAGAAATAGGAGATCTTTGTGGTGGGTGGAAAACAATGAAAGAAGAGACAGAACTCAAGAACCATCTCAAGTGGGTAAGAATTCAAGTAGCAGGAGATAGCCGGAATATACCAAATGAGGTAGTCATTTAGAGAGAGGAGGTCAAATTCTTCATACCAATATGGACTGAAAGAAAAATTCGCTTTGAACTAGGGCCGGAGATGACATAGGATCGAAGCCTCTGAAGGACCGCCAAACAAAGATAACTTACGAGGTAGAAAGGGTGCAGGATAGCCTTTTAGCTGTAGATGGGATGGGTAAGGACCACGTGGGGTGTACTGAGTTTAATGCCAAAATTAAGGGAAAGGCACGTGCAATGCAGGAGGATGGTTTGGGAGAAGTAACATTATTTTTGGGCCAATCCACCGAGCCCAACAATGGGCTAGCTATTAAAAACGCACTTGGACCTGACTGTGCAGCCCGAGTCATTTTTAATGAATTATATTCGGAGCCCACAAATATCATAAGGTTCGACTCTTTTTTAGAAGAGACAAAAGCTATTTTGCATTCAGAACAAGAAGCCAACCAGGAAAACGAATATAGGTCCTTCGATGTAGTTGCAAACTTGGGGAGTTCACCACATGTAGAGATGTTGATGCTCGAGGAGCCAAGAGAAGAAGAAGGGAAAGGGTTACAAGGGATGAAGGCAGACGATGCTCTGTTACTAATCGTACTTGGGGAACCTCATCTTATTTCTGAAATTGAGTGTGAGAACCAACTACACCTCAATTCCAGTGGAGAAAATTGGGAAGTAGAGTATGCTGAACCTATTCTGCTTCAGCATCAGGAGTCTTTTCTGGAGAAAGAGATGGATGCGACTTTATAGGTTCATCAAAATTTTCTCAAACTTAGTAAAATATTTAGGGTGGATTTCCAAGGACATGAAGAAGAAGCTTTGGAATTACTTATGCAGATAGATAGCTGTAGATATGCTAGAAGGATGGAGCCAGAACTGGACATCAAGAAAACCAGATTCAAAGGGGCACACGAACTGAAAGGTTTGGTTTCCTTTGATGTTAAATTCTAGAGCAACGAGAAAAGAATGAGGGGAAAAAGCTAGTGATCAATGAAATTCAAACTAGTTTCATGGAATGTAAGAGGACTTAATGATTTGGCTAAAAGAAGGATAGTAAAGAGTTTAGTTCACCTCTAAAATGCAGATATTATCTGTTTTCAAGAGACTAAATTTGAGGGAGAAATACAAGAGCTTGTTAGGCGGATTTGGGGAGGGCGATGGGTAAGGTTTGCTTGTATGGAGTCTAGTGGTACTAGAGGGGGCACTATGATGTTATGGGATTATAGAATCTGGAAAGTGAGGTTGTTTCAATTAGAGCCTAACACTCACATGCAAATTTGAGGCACTCTTGCAGAACTTTGAATGTCACATAATCGGGGTGTATGCCCCAAACTGTAATATTAAGAGGAGGAGAGTTTGGGTGGAAATAGGAGCTATGAGGGGTTTAGTGGAGAGCCCATGGGCTATTTGTGGTGATTTTAACGTTACCAGATTTTCTTCTGAGAAAAGGAACTGCCTTAGGAGATCCAGAGCTATGGTGGAATTTTCAGATTTTATAGATGATATGAATCTGATTGATCTCCCACTAGAAGGAGGTTTCTTCACCTGGTTCAAAGGGGACAATCAAATAATCTCCTCCAGAATTGATAGAATCCTAATCTCTGAAGAATGGGATGACACTTTCAGGAACATCAAACAATCCCTCATCCAAAGACTGATCTCAGACCATGTTCCTGTGTCTTTACAATGTGGTTCTTGGGAGCACACCAAGTCATACTTTAAATTTGATAACTGGTGGCTGAACATAGAAGGCTTCATAGATAGAATCAAAGAATGATGTACATTTTTTGAATTTTCATTGAGGCCAGATTTTATCTTAGCTTGTAAAATGAAAGCACTCAAAAGGCAAACTGAAGGAATGAAGTAGAAGCAGCCATGTGAATTTGGGACTGCAAAAGACCAACCTGCTTAATCAATTGGTAGTGTTGTACTCTACTCTGGAAACTAGAGCTATAATAGAAGAGGAATAGTGAAGAAGGCCTCTCTCCTCATGGAATATGAGAAACACTTGAAAATTGAAGAAATTGTATGGAGGCAGAGATCCAGATCTCTTTGGCTTAAGAAGGGAGACATGAATACAAGTTTCTTCTATAAAACTGCTAATGCACATAAAAAAAGCAATAACATCGATCAGTTAGTGATCCAGGAAGAAACAATTGTAGAGCCACAAAGAATCAAGACTGAGATCATTGATTTTTACAAAGAGTTATAAACAGAGAATGAATAGTGGAGACCTGTGTGAAACTATGAAATCTGTCCTAAAATATCTGAAGAAGAAAATGAGTTCTTACAAAGAAACTTTGATGAACAAGAGGTGTTGGGGTGCCTGAAGATGTGTGCAATGGACAAGGCTCATAGACCTGATGGTTACACAATGATTTTTTTATGAAGTGTTGGGATGTATTAAAACAGGACATTATAGAGCTTTTCCACAATTTTCACTCCCACGAAATCTTTGAAATTTTTTTTAATGCATCACATATAGCCCTAATCCCCAAGAAGGTAGGCGCAAATGAATCGAGAGATTTCAGGCCTATAAGTTTGATAGGCAGTGTATATAAGCTAATCTCAAAAGTTTTGATAGAGAGGATTAAAGGGGTGATGGAGAAATTGGTGGATTCACAACAGATGACTTTTATCAAAGGAAGAAAAATAATGGATGCTATTTTGATTGCCAATGAAGCTGTGGATTCAAGAACCAAACAGAAGAAGCCAGGAATTCTCTGTAAACTAGACATCAAAAAAGCATATGCTCATGTAAACTGAAATTTCTTGCTAAATATGCTATGCAATTTGGGGTGAAATGGATCAACTGGGTGAAATATTGTATCTCCACTATCAGATTTTCAATACTCATAAATGTATCTCCGGAGGGTTTTTTCCCTGCCCATAGAGGTTTAAGGTAGGTGATCCTTTATCTCCTTTTCTTTTAATAATAGTCATGGAAGGTCAGAATAACATGGTTAAAACAGCCAAAAGCAATGGGTGGATCAAAGGGTTTGAGGTAGCCAGAAATGGAAATAATAGTCTGGAGATCACATACCTCCAATATGCTGATGACACATTAATATTCTGTGATGCAGAAAAGGAGCAGTTGAGGTTTCTAAGAGTTATTCTAGTACTTTTTGAAGGGATCTCAAGACTTCATGTTAACTGAAAAAAGAGCCATCTTTACCCAATAAATGAAGTGCCTAATATGGAACAATTGGCACTAATCTTGGGAGGTGTAGTAAAAACTCTACCTACTATCTATCTTGGCATGCCTTTTGGCGTCAAATCTAAATCCAAAGATATATGGAACAATGTCATTGAAAAGTGTGAGAAGAAGTTGTCCAGATGGAAATCCAGTACCTCTCAATGGGAGGAAAACTCACCCTAATCAACTCAGTTTTAGATGCACTTCTAACATATATGATGTCACTATTTTCTATTCCTGCATGAGCCATTCAGAGATTGGACAGACTAAGAAGAACCTTTTAGTGGCAAGGGAACAGAGAAACAAGGATGTTTCACTTAGTCAAGTGGAAGTCTCTTATAGTTGGCAAAGCTCATGGTGGACTAGGCATAAGGAATTTGAAGAATCATAGCAAGGCTCTCAAGATGAAATGGTTATGGGGGTATTTTCAAAAATCTCAAGCCTTATGGGGTAATGTGATCAAAGCCAAATATGGTGAGGAAGACAAATGGATAACAGAGGAAGTAAATATGGCACATGGAGTTAGCTTATGGAGATCCATCAGGTCACTTTAACGTATTTTAAAGAACCACTCACCCATTAAAGTGAAAGATGGCAATAAAACCTCCTTCTGGAAATAACTGGTTGGGAGATGGATGTTTAAAGGACATCTTCCCTGATATGTATGTTCTGGAACAATATCAATAAAAGACAGTAGATGAAATATGCCCCCCCAAGGATGGGCACTTGTTTTCAGAAGAATTTTGAATGATTGGGAGGTGGCCAAAATGACTGACTTCTACAAACATATAGAAAGAATAATAGATTTACAGAGTGGGGTGGATACAATAAGGTGGATGAGAGATAATAATCGCATTTATAAGGTAAATGCAACATACAAAATCCTGAATCGAGCTAACCTGCAGAGTAACAATTGGCTTTGGAAGCATATCTGAAAAATCAAGATTCCCTATAAGGTAACATATTTTTCCTAGTTACTACCAAATGAGGTTGTTCTGACACAAGACAATCTTATAAAGAGAGGGATCCCATTGTGCTCAAGATGTCACTTATGTAGAGAAGATGTTGAGACAATTAGCCATCTATTTTTACATTGCAGGATAACTGACCAGTTATGGAAGATCTTTATTAATCTCAGAGGCATAGCTTGGACAATGCCTAGTAAGATTACTGAAATTTTTTTCAGCTGGGATGAAGCTGGAACTGAAGAGACAAAAATAGATAGAGAACTGCCCCAACATGTATTTGGTAGACAATCTGGAAAGAAAGAAATTCCAGATGTTTTGAGGAAAGTAGAAACTCAGTGCAGAAGATCAAGCTTAACTATTTTTTGATTTTTGTGTAAACAGATCTATAAAGAAGATATTGTTTCAATCCAAGATGTCCTAGAATCTTGTTAGGCCTAAGGACCAGTTATTTCTTTTGTCTACTCACTTGTAAATATGGCTTCAGTATAACCTATGTACTGATTAGACAACAAGACAATGAGGAGCCATAGAAAAGAAGCATTAAAACAACAAGATAGCAAGATGACCAAAATAAAAGCAACAACAAGCAATAATAGAAACCTATGACTAAAAATAATACGAGAGTATGTACTAATGCTACTAGTAAGAACAAGAAAAATCACTCGACCACCTAACATTCTACCCTAATCCTCAACCTCCACACCTTCCTATCATGGGTCATGTCCTCGGTAATCTGGAGCATCGCCATATCTTGCCTAATCACATCACCCCAGAACTTCTTCGGCCTACCCCTATCTCTCATTAAACCCTCCAAGGTCAACCTCTCATACCTCCTCACTGGTACATTTGTGTCTCTCCTTTTTACATGTCCGAACCATCTAAAAATGAAAATGCTTGAAGGAGGAATGTAGTAATGTACTTGAATGGGTATTTTATTGATATGAGTTAAATTGTGTTTTTTCTAATAAGATGTTATATACTGATTTATTCATTTGTTCGCTTCTTCAAACAAGCTACTTGATACCTTGTTCCACTGGGATGAGGAAGCAAAAACCTGTTTTGCACTCGAGGAAACTGGTTTTTTGAACTTGCATAGTTATTATTCTGATAAGGAAGTGACACAAACTCAATGACCCAACGAGAATTCATTCAGACCTCTCATCTCTTGTATATTTGGTGGGTTCACAGCTGGGAGTAAGAAAAATGTTTTATTTGGGCAAGCCTTTTGAATGATATGAAGCAAGTTGTGATATCTGTAAAACAAATTGTAAAGGCGACCATGTAGCTTATCTTGGCATTTAGCCCATATTTGTTCTGCGACGAGCGAGGGCTCAAGTCAGCACGAATTTTGTGTTGAGGCATTACCCAAATCAAAGGGAAGATACTCCACCACTATGAAAATTATCCTAGCTAAGAGAAAAGAGTTTCTTTCCACATTGAACAATGACGTTGACATATTTAGATGATTCACTCAACATTTTCGTTGGTTACATGCTAAGGTTGAATAACTTTTTTATATGCTAAGGTTAAGTTACTTTGTACACTGAATCACGTCATTGAGGCAAATCAAAAAGTTAACAAAAAAGGTACCTGTAGTTTTTGAGGAATAAACAAAACCTCACCGCACACATGTCAGTGTGTGTGTGTGTAAGAGAGAGAGAGAGAGAGAAAGACTTTCGCGTGTCTCTGTGTGTGTAAGAGAGAGATAGAGAGAGAGAGAGAGAGAGAGAGAGAGAGAGAGAGATTTCCGAGTGAAGGAAGCAAAAACTGAATAGAGAAGCTCCAAGTTTTGCAAACAGAGCTTCTCGAGAGGTCAGTGGCACTTCCCCAAACCCTTGGCTTCTCCTCGTACGATGCTACTTCAACCATCCCTTCTTGGAAAGGCTTTCCCAAAATCATACTGTTAATTAATTCGTTTTGTGAGGCATAGTTTGGACAATGCCTAGTAAGATTACTGAAGTTCTTTTCAGTTGGGATGAAGCTAGAACTGAAGAGACAGAAATAGATGGAGAACTACCCCAGTATGTATTTGGTGGACAATCTGGAAAGAAAGGAATTACAGATGTTTTGAGGATAGTAGAAACTCAGTGCAGAAGATCAAGCTTAACTATGTTTTGCTTTTCGTGAAATAGTTCTATACAGAAGATACTGTTTTAATCCTAGAATCTTGTTTAGCCTGAAGACCAGTTATTTCTTTTGTCTACTCACTTGTAAATATGGTTTCAGTACAACCTATGTACTGATTTTATTATAATATACAGTATGTCACCATCTCAAAAAAAATATTGAAAACAACAAGATAGAAAGATGACCAAAATAAAAGTAATGACATGCAATAATAGAAACCTAAGACTAAAAATAATACAAGAGTACGTACTAATGCTACTAGTAAGAACAAGAAAAACCACTCGGCCACCTAATATTCTACCCTAATCCTCGACCACCACACCTTCCTATCAAGGGTCATGCCCTCGGTAATCTGGAGCATCGCCATATCTTGCCTAATCACATCACCCCAGAACTTCTTTGGCATACCCCTACCTCTCCTTAAGCCCTCCAACGTCAACCTCTCACACCTTCTCACTGGTACGTTTGTGTCTCTCCTTTTTACATGTCCGAACCATCTAAAAATGAAAATGCTTGAAGGAGGAATGTAGTAATGTATTTGAATGGGTATTTTATTGATATGAGTTAAATTGTGTTTTTTTCTATAAGATGTTATACACTAATTTATTCATTTGTTCGCTTCTTCAAACAAGCTACCTGATACCTTGTTCCACTAGGATGAGGAAGCAAAAACCTATCTTGCACTCGAGGAAATTGTTTTTTTGAACTTTTATAGTTATTATTCTGATAAGGAAGTGACACAAACTCAATGACCCAACGAGAATTCATTCAGACCTCTCATCTCTTATATATTGGGTGGGTTCACAGCTAGGAGTAAGAAAGATGTTTTATTGGGGAAAGCCTTTTGAAAGATATGAAGCAAGTTGTGATATCAGTAAAATGAATTGTAAAGGCCACCATGTAGCTTATCTTGGCATTTAGCCCTTAACTGTTCTGCGACGAGCGAGGGCTCAAGTCAACACGAGTTTTGTGTTAAGGCATTACCCAAATCAAAGGGAAGATACTCCACCACTATGAAAATTGTCCCAGCTAAGAGAAAATAGTTTCTTTCCACATTGAACAATGACGTTGACATATTTAGATGATTCACTCAACATTTTCGTTGGTTACATGCTAAGGTTGAATAACTCGGTTATATGCTAAGGTTAAGTTACTTTTTACACTGAATCACGTCATTGAGGCAAATCAAAAAGTTAACAAAAAAGGTAGCTGTAGTTTTTGAGGAATAAACAGAACCTCACCGCATGCGTGTTAGTGTGTGTGTGTATGAGAGAGAGAGAGAGAGAGAGAGAGAGAGAGAAAGAGAGAGAGAGACTTTCGAGTGTCTGTGTGTGTGTGAGAGAGAGAGAGAGAGAGAGAGATTTCCGAGTGAAGGAACCGAAAACTGAACGGAGAAGCTCCAAGTTTTGCAAACAGAGCTTCTCAAGAGGTCAGGTGCTCTTCCCCAAACCCTTGGCTTCTCCTCATATGATGCTACTTCAACCATCCCTTCTGAGAAAGGCTTTCCTAAAATCATACTGTTAATCAATTTTTTTGTGAGGCATAGCTTGGACAATGCCTAGTAAGATTACTAAATTTTTTTTCAGTTGGGATAAAACTGGAACTGAAGAGACAAAAATAGATGGAGAACTGTCCCAACATGTATTTGGTGGACAATCTGCAAAAAAAGGAATTGCAGATGTTTTGAGGATAGTAGAAACTCAGTGCAAAAGAACAAGTTTAACTGTGTTTTGCTTTTTGTAAAATAGTTCTATACAGAAGCTACTGGGTTAATCCTAGATGTCCTAGAATCTTGTTAGGCCTGAGGACCAGTTATTTCTTTTGTCTACTCACTTGTAAATATTGTTTCAGTACAACCTATGTACTGATTTTATTATAATATACAGTATGTTACCATCTCAAAAACAAAACATTGAAAACAAAAAGATAGAAAGATGACCAAAATGAAAGCAACAACATGCAATAATAGAAACCTAAGACTAAAAACAACACAAGAGTACGTACTAATGCTACTAGTAAGAACAAGAAAAACCACTCGGCCACCTAACATTCTACCCTAATCCTCGACCTCCATACCTTCCTATCAAGGGTCATGTCCTCGGTAATCTGGAGCATCGCCATATCTTTCCTATTCACATCACCCCAGAACTTCTTTGGCCTACCCCTATCTCTCCTTAAGCCCTCCAAGGTCAACATCTCATACCTCCTCACTGGTACGTTTGTATCTCTTCTTTTTACATGTCCGAACCATCTAAAAATGATAATGCTTGAAGGAGGAATGTAGTAATGTACTTGAATGGGTATTTTATTGATATGAGTTAAATTGTGTTTTTTCTAATAAGATGTTATATACTGATTTATTCATTTGTTCGCTTCTTCAAACAAGCTACTTGATACCTTGTTCCACTGGGATGAGGAAGCAAAAACCTGTTTTGCACTCGAGGAAACTAGTTTTTTGAACTTACATAGTTATTATTCTGATAAGGAAGTGACACAAACTCAATGACCCAACGAGAATTCATTCAGACCTCTCATATCATGTATATTGGGTGGGTTCACAGTTGTGAGTAAGAAAGATGTTTTATTCGGGCAAGACTTTTGAAAGATATGAAGCAAGTTGTGATATCTGTAAAACGAATTGTAAAGGCGACCATGTAGCTTATCTTGGCATCTAGCCCTTATCTGTTCTGCGACGAGCAAGGGCTCAAGTCAACACGAATTTTGTGTTGAGGCATTACCCAAATCAAAGGGAAAATACTCCACCACTATGAAAATTGTCCTAGCTAAGAGAAAAGAGTTTCTTTCACATTGAACAATGACGTTGACATATTTAGATGATTCACTCAACATTTTTGTTGGTTACATGCTAAGGTTGAATAACTCAGTTATATGCTAAGTTTAAGTTACTTTGTACACTGAATCACGTCATTGAGGCAAATCAAAAAGTTAACAAAAAAGGTAGCTGTAGTTTTTGAGGAATAAACAGAACCTCACCGCACGTGTGTTAGTGTGAGTGTGTATGAGAGAGAGAGACTTTCGTGTGTGTGTGTGTGTGAGAGAGAGAGAGAGAGAGAGAGAGAGAGAGAGAGAGAGAGAGAGATTTCCGAGTGAAGGAACCGAAAACTGAACAGAGAAGCTCCAAGTTTTGCAAACAAAGCTTCTCGAGAGGTCAGGGGCTCTTCCCCAAACCCTTGGCTTCTCCTCGTACGATGCTACTTCAACCATCCCTTCTGGGAAATGCTTTCCCAAAATCATACTGTTAATCAATTTTTTTTGTGAGGCATAACTTGGACAATGCCTAGTAAGATTACTGAAGTTCTTTTCAGTTGGAATGAAACTGGAACTGAAGAGACAAAAATAGATGGAGAACTGCCCCAGCATGTATTTGGTGGACAATTTGGAAAAAAAGGAATTGTAGATGTTTTAAGGATAGTAGAAACTCAGTGCAAAAGATCAAGCTTAACTGTGTTTTACTTTTTGTGAAATAGTTTTATACAAAAGCTACTGGTTTAATCCTAGATGTCCTAGAATCTTGTTAGGCCTGAGGACCAGTTATTTCTTTTGTCTACTCACTTGTAAATATGGTTTCAGTACAACCTATGTACTGATTTTATAATAATACACAGTATGTTACCATCTCAAAAAAAAATATTGAAAACAAAAAGATAGAAAGATGACCAAAATGAAAGCAACAACATGCAATAATAGAAACCTAAGACTAAAAACAACACAAGAGTACGTACTAATGCTACTAGTAAGAACAAGAAAAATCACTCGGCCACCTAACATTCTACCCTAATCCTCGACCTCCATACCTTCCTATCAAGGGTCATGTCCTCGGTAATCTGGAACATCGCCATATCTTTCCTATTCACATCACCCCAAAACTTCTTTGGCCTACCTCTATCTCTCCTTAAGCCCTCCAAGGTCAACATCTCATACCTCCTCATTGGTACGTTTGTATCATACTGTTAATCAATTTTTTTTGTGAGACTTTCTTATACAATTCATTCGACTTTTTTGATTGTTCAGACACTGGAAATTAATAAAATAAAATTGCAAATTCAAGGTAAATAAATCTAAGAAACTAATATACGTTTCTGTTCATGGAAGGTCTAATACACATGTCAACATAGTTGGGCTACTAAGAACTGTAACCACCAAAATATGGTCTGAGAGTATTGCCTACCATTATCTTTCAGGGAAGCTCGTTGATAGCTTTTCAACTTAGAATTTTGAGAAGGATTTGCTTGTGATTTGCTTCTTGTTGGGTATGACACAAATTGCAACGACCCCTGTTTCAATTTACAACCATCACAGATACTAGTTGTCTTGTTCACTGCACTGGTTTTCCTGAATTTTCATATCCCTTCTTCGACGCCTTTGTTTGCCCTTATGATTGTGCTGAGAACAAAGTACTGAGATGGTAGGATTATGTAAAATTATCGTTAGGATAGCTCTATTTGGAGGCGATGTCAGAAAGCCACGGATCGTGGGAGGTGGATGGGGGAGAAAAGGAGGCCAGAAATGTAAACAAGAAACTTCTGTGACTTGCAAATACTTCTTTCTTATATAATCGAGAAATCACTTTGTAAGTTAGTTGGCCCAACTCCCGGTGGTCCACCTGATTTTTAGATAACTCCAACTTGCAGATATTTTAGCACAAAAATAGAAAATGCTTCTACAGGGCATCTATAAATAACAGTTGGACGGAAATTTAAATGTTAGTATTCATTTCCTTAAAACGCATCGTCATTTATAGATCATAGTATCCTTCCACGTAAGTATGCATATATATGATTCAAAAGCAAACACAGCAGCGAATGCATCTCATTAAAGATTTGCCAAATGCAAAGAGGAACAATTTACAAGAATTGCGAAGGCTACGAGGAAGGTGCAGTCATGTATGATGACTGTTCTAACAAATATGGAGTATACATAAGACTAATATTCACAAAATTTCCCACAGCCTTCGGCCAAAAAATGATAACTACCCCCTTGAATACAAAACGGGCAATAATACATGGGATGATCTATGGGGACAAAATCAAAATAGGAATCCCTCCGTGAGCCGGTGAAACAAGGGGCTTTTACGAAAGTGAAATAAGTAACATCAAAAGGAAAAAAAGGAAAAGGATAAAATCCTGTACACGTACCTCTATATATGTCCCTACCTTCCTGAGGCTCTAGGGCGACAATAATATACAGAACCCAATATTTAAGCAGACGTCCCTCTAGTATTGCTAAACCTTGAAAATTCACCAACTTGCATAAGGTGATGCCCTCAGGGACAACGAGCTTCATCTGAAACCATAAAATAAACAAGAATTAGCAAGTTCTGCCAGGTATTACCACCATGTTTTGCCACTTCACCAATATCATCATTCAACAACCAAAACTATCTTAACCAAAAAAGTAGGGGAGGTGATCAATTGAAAGCCGCATCAAAGATGTCTTTAAATTTAAACTCAGTCAATGGGGATGAGTTCTTGCGGCTGTATCACCATTGGAAGAACCATTTTCTAAAGCATTTCAGGTAGTTAATTCCTCATCATTGGATACCAAGACTACCAATAGAACTCCAATGCAAGTCAATTGACTTCAGTACATATTAAGATAAAAGAATGTCTTACCTGTACACCGCTGTTTCCCAGGCATGCTGACCCATTCAGGGACTGATTAGCCAAAAAGGAATTATCCTTTATCTGTTGAAGGTGGTTTAATCCAGTCTACAGTCATTGGACCTAGCAAACGAACTGCTATTCCCTGCTTGCAGAATCTGAGCCTGTTCTTGTGAATGTTGCAATGGTGAAAGCTGCTGCTGCAACTGTGGCTGGGTCACTGAGGAAGGAGGTTGCAACTGGGAGGATTTTTGCTGCCAGTTGAAACTATCAGGCCCTGTTGGAGCCAAGTTGCCTGAAGATTGTCTTTGGCTTACCCCTTGGCTGATTTGAGGCACCGACTCACTGCCAGCAGAATTTGTTGGTGGAGTCCCAATTGAATCACATAATGGTTCTGTACCCTTCCACTGATTAGCACTCAGAGTTGAAACATCTGCGACATTAGTTGCATCATTGACGTCCTGAAGCATTGAGGTGATTGCACCTATCTGAGAAGTTTTGCACATAGGGTGTTGTTCAGCTTGAGGTTCACCAGCTTGCAACTTCTTTGATTGATCTGAATTTACTACATGGTTCTGCTGCAATACCCGTTGTACAGTTGCTTGGCTTTGATTCATCAGTTTTGGTTGTGGCTGCACCTGTGGTTGTTGATGCACCAATCCTTGGTGGTTGGAAGAACCTGTGACTGAGGATGGAACAGATTGCTGAGATGAAATAGTATCAGAGGGAGCCAATGAGCCAGGACCTTGATTGCTATTATCCTGATTAGGCATCTGCTGCTGAAGATGCTTGGTAGATGGAGGTAGTTGGCCAGAGTAAATCTTAGGCTGGGGCTGACTTGAAGAATGAGGTGCCACAGCTTGCTTTGCAAGCTGGACAGGGCTGTGTGCTGTACCAGAATATAGTCCATGACCTTGCATCAAGTGAGTGGCTTGCTCACCTTTCTCAGCAGATTGATTTGTTTGATTGTTCGAAAGCCCATTCAGTAGAGAGGGATCTA